>NC_073267.2:44604500-45251500 GCF_029289425.2 Pan paniscus
GAATGGAATCAACACGAATTGAATAAAATGGTATGGAATGGAATGGAATGGAATCAACCCGAATGGAATGGAATGGAACGGAATGGAATGGAATGGAATGGAATGGAATCAACACGAATGGAATGGAACGGAATGGAATGGAATGGAATCAACCCGAATGGAATGGAATGGAATAGAATGGAATGGAATGGAATGGAATGGAATCAACCGGAAAGTAATGGAATGGAATGGAATGGAATGGAATGAAATGGAATTAAATCAACACGAATGGAGTGGAATGGAATGGAATGCAATGGAATGGAATGGAATGGAATCATCCCTAAAGGAATGGAATGGAATGGAATGGAATGGAATGGAATGAATTCGACCAGAATGGAACGGAATGGAAAGGAATGGAATGGAATGGAATGAACCCGAATGGAATGGAATGGAAAGAATGGAAAGGAATGGAATGGAATGTTCTGGAATGGAATGGAAGCAACTCGAATGGAATGGAATTGAAGGGAATGGAATCGAATAGGATCAACCAGAATGGAATGTAATGGAATGGAATGGAATGAAATCAACCCGAATGGAATAAAATGGAATGGAATGGAATGCAATGGAATGGAATGGAATGGAATGGAATGGAATGGAATCAACCGGAATGGGATGGAATGGAATGGAATGGAATGTTCTTGACTGGAATGCAAGCAACACGAATGGCATGGAATGGAATGGAATCGGATGGAGAGGAATGGAAAGTAATTAACCCGAATGTAATGGAATGGAATGGAATGGAATCAACCGAAATGGAATGGAATGGTATGGAATGGAATTGAACGGCAACAACCCTAAAGGAATGGAATGGAATGGCGTGGAATGGAATGGTATCAACACGAATGGAATGGAATGGAATCATCCAGAATGGAATGGATTGGAATGGAATGGAATGGATTAGAATGAAATGGAATGGAAACATCCCGAATGGAATGGAATGGAATGGAATGGAATGGAATCGAATGGAATGAACCCGAATGGAACGGAATGGAATGTAATGGAAAGGAATAGAATGGAATGTTCTGCATCGGAATGGAAGCAACCAGAATGGAATGGAATGGAATGGAAATGAAGGGAATGGAATGGAGTGGAATCAACCAGAATGGAATGGAGTGGAATGGAATGGAATCAACCCGAATGGAATGAAATGGAATGGAATGGAAAGCAATGAAATGGAATGGAATGGAATCAAACCGAATGGAATGGAATGGAATGGAATGGGATAAACCGGAATGGAAAGGAATGGATAGGAATGGAATGGAATAGAATGGAATGTTCTTGACTGGAATGGAAGCATGCCGAATGGAATGGAATGGAATGGAATCGAATGGAATGGAGTGGAATGGAATTATCCTGAATGTAATGTAATGGAATGGAATGGAATGGAATGGAATGGAATGGAATCAACCCAAATGGCATAGAGTGGTGTTGAATGGAAAGGAATGGCATCAACCCTAATGGAATGGAATGGAATGGAATGGCGTGGAATGGAATGCTATCAACACGAATGGAATGGAATGGAATGGAATGAAATGGAATGGAATGGTAACAACCCGAATGGAATGGTATGGAATGGAAGGGAATGGAATCAACCGGAATGGAATGGAATGCGTTGGAATGGAATAGAACGGAATCTACCCGAATGCAATGGAATGGAATGCAACGGAATGGAATAGAATGGAATGAAATGGAATGGAATGGAGTCAACCCGACTGGAATGGAATGGAATGGAATGGAATCAACCCGAATGCAATGGAATGGAATGGAATGGAATGGAATAGAATCAACACGAATGGAATGCAATGGAATGGAATGGAATGGAATGAAATGGAATCGAATCAACCAGAATTGAATGGGATGGAATGGAATGGATTGGAATGGAATGGAATGGAATGGAATGGAATCAAACCGAATGGAATGGAATGGAATGGAATAGGATGGAATGGAATGGAATGGAATAGAATGGAATGGAATGTAATGAAATGGAAGGGAATCAACTCGAATGAAATGGAATGGAATGGAATGGAATGCCATGGAATGTAATTGAATGGAATCAACCCGAATGGAATGGAATGGATTGGAATGGAATGGAAAGGAATGGAATGAAGTGGATTCAACCCGAAGGGAATGGAATGGAATGGAATGTAATGGAATGGAATGTAGCCGAATGGAATGGAAAGGAATGGAATGGAAAGGAATTGAATGGAATGGAATCAACCCGACTGGAAAGAAATTGAATGGAAAGGAATGGAATGGAAGGCAATGGTACGGAATGGAATGGAATAAAAGCGAATGGAATTGAATGGAATGGAATGGAATGGAATGGAATGGAATTGAATCAAAACACATGGAATGGAATGGAATCAACCGGAATGGAATGGAATGGAATGGAATGGAAGGTAATAAACCCGAAGAGAATGGAACAGAATGGAATTGAAAGGAATGGAATGGAATGGAATCAACCCGAATGGAATGAAATGGAATGGAAAGGAATGCATTGGAATGGAATGGAATGGAATGCCATGGATTGGAATCAACAAAATGGAATGGAATGGAATGGAATGGAATCAACATGAATGGAACGAAACGGAATGCAATGGAATGCAATGGAATGGAATGGAATGGAATCCACACCAATGTAATGGAATGGAATGGAATGGAATGGAATGGAATCAATCAGAATGCAATGGAATGGAATGGAATGGAATGGAATGGAATGGAATGGAATAGAATCAACCCAAATGGAATGGAATGGAATGGAATGGAATGGAATGGAATGGAATCAACCCGAATGGAATGGAATGGAATTGGATGGAATGGAATGCAATGGGATGGAATGGAATCAAGGAGAATAGAATGGAATGGAATGGAATAGAATGGAATGGAATGTAATCAATCCGAATGGAATGGAATGGAATGCAACCAACCAGAATGGAATGGAATGGAATGGAATGGAATGGATTGGAATCGAATGGAATCAACCCGAATGAAATGAAATGGAATGGAAAGGAATGCATTGGAATGGAAAGGAATGGAAGCAATCCGAATGGAATTAAATGGAATGGAATGGAATGGAATGGAATCAAAAGGAATGCAATGGAATAGAATGGGATGGAATGGAATGGAATGGAATCAACCGGAATGGAATGGAATGGAATTGAATGGAATCTACCCGAATGGAATGGAATGGAATGGAATGGAATCAACCCGAAGGGAATGGAATGGAATGGAATCAACCCGAAAGGAATGGAATGGAATGGAATGAAATGGAATGGAATGGAATGGAATGGAATGGAATGGAATGGAATCAACCCTAATGGAATGGAATGGAAGGGAATGGAATGGAATGAAATGGAATGGAATCAACCCGAATGGAATGGAATGGAATGGAATGCAATGCAATGGAATGGAATGGAATGGAATCAACACGAATGGAATGGAATGGAATGGAATTCAATGGAATGGAATCAACACGAATGGAATGAAACGGAAGGGAATGGAACGCAATGGAATGGAATGCAATGGAATCAACACGAATGGAATGGAATAGAATGGAATGGAATGGAATGGAATGGAATGGAATGGAATGGAATCAACCCGAAATGAATGGAATGGAAAGGAATGGAATGGCAAGAATCAACCCAAATGGAATGGAATGGAATGGAATTTAATGGAGTCAACCAGAATGGAATGAAATGGAATGGAATGGAATGCAATGGAATGGAATGGAATGGAATCAACATCAATGGAAGGAAATGCAATGGAATGGAATGGAAAGGTATCAACCCGAATGGAATGAAATGGAATGGAATGGAAGGCAATGGAATGGAATGGAATGGAATCAACCCGTTTGGAATGGAATGGAATGGAATGGAATGGAATGGATTGGAATGGAATCAACCCAAAGGGAATGGAATGGAATGGAATGGGATGGAATGGAATGTTATCAACCCTAATTGAATGGAATGGAATGGAATGGAGTGGAATGGAATCAACCTGATTGGAGCGAAATGGAGTGGAATGGAATGCAATGGAATAGAAAGGAATGAAATGGAATCCAGTGGAATGGAATGTAATGGAATGGAATGGAATCAACCCGAATGAAATGAAATGGAATGGAATGGAATGGAATCAACCCGAATGGAATTGAATGGAATGGAATGGAATCAATCAACCGAAAGGAAATGGAATGGAATGGAATGTAATAGAATGGAATCAACCAGAATGGAATGGAATGAAATGGAATGGCATGGAATGGAATCAACCGGAAAGGAATGAAATGCAAAGGAATGGAATGCAATGGAAGGGAATAGAATGGAATAGAATGCAATGGAATGGAATGGAATGGAATGAAATGGAATCAACCCGAATGGTATGGAATGGAAGGGAATGGAATCAACCCGAGCGGAATGAAATGGAATGGAATGGAATGGAATGGAGTGCAAAGGAATGGAATGGAATAGAAGGGAATGGAAAGGAATGGCATGGAATCAAGCCGAATGGAATGGAATGGAATGGAATGCAGTGGCATCGAATGGAATCAACACGAATTGAAGGGAATGGAATGGAATGGAATGGTATGGAATGGAATCAACACCAATGGAATGAAACGGAATGGAATGGAATGCAATTGAATGGAATTGAATGGAATCAACACGAATGGAATGGAATGGAATGGAATGGAATGGAATGGAATGGAATGGAATGGAATCAACCAAAATGGAATGGAATGGAATGGAATGGAATGGAATCAACCCGAATAGAATGTAATGTAATGTAATGGATTGGAATGGAATGGTATCAACCCGAATGGAATGGAATGGAAGGTAATGGAATCAACCTGAAAGGAATGGAATGGAAAGGAATGGAATCTAATGGAATGAAATGGAATGGAATCAACCCGAATGGAATGGAATGGAATGGAATGGAATCATCGAGAATGGAATGAAATGGAATGGAATGGAATGGAATGGAATGGAATCAACCAGAAGGGAATAGAATGGAATGGAATCAACCCGACGGGAATGGAATGGAATGGAATGGAATGGAATGGAATGGAATGGAATGGAATGGAATCAACTCTAATGGAATGGAATGGAAGGGAACGGAATGGAATGGAATGGAATGGAATCAACACGAAGGAAATGAAATGGAATGGAATGGAATGGAATGGAATGGAATGGAATGGAATCAACCGGAATTGAATGCAATGGAATGGAATGGTATGGCATGGAATGGAATCAACACGAATGGAAGGGAATGGAATGCAATTGAATGGAATGGAATGGAATCAACAGGAATGGAATGAAACGGAATGGAATGGAATTCAATGGAATGGAAAGGAATGGAATCAACACGAATGGAATGGAATAGAATGGAATGGAACGGAATGGAATGGAATCAAACCGAATGGAATGGAATGGAATGGAATGGAATGGAATCAACCAGAATAGAATGTAATGTAATGGAATGGAATGCAATGGAATGGAATGGAATGGAATCAACCCGAATGGAATGGAATGCAATGGAATGGAACGGAAAGGAATGGAATGAAATGGAATGGAATAAACCCGAATGGAATGGAATGGAATGGAATGGAATGGAATGGAATGGAATGGCATCAACCCGAATAGAATGTAATGTAATGCAATGGAATGGAATGGAATGGTATCAATCCGAATGGAATGGAATGGAACGGAATGGAATCAACCTGAAAGGAATGGAATGGAAGGTAATGGAATCTAATGGAATGAAATGGAATGGAATCAACCCGAATGGAATGGAATGGAATGGAATGGAATGGAATGGAATCAACCCGAATGGAATGAAATGGAATGGAATGGAATGTAATGGAATGGAATTGAATGGAATTTACCCGAATGGAATGCAATGGAATGGAATGGAATCAACCCGAAGGGAATGGAATGGAATGGAATCAACCTGAAGGGAATGGAATGGAATGGAATGAAATGGAGTGGAATGGAATGGAATGGAATGCAATGGAATCAACCCTAATGGAATGGAATGGAAGGGAATGGAATGGAATGGAATGGAATGGAATCAACCGTAATGGAATGGAATGGAATGGAATGGTATGGCATGGAATGGAATCAACACGAATGGAATGGAATGGAATGGAATGGAATGGAATGGAATGGAATCAACACGAATGGAATGAAACGGAATGGAATGGAATTCCATGGAATGGAATGGAATGGAATCAACACGAATGGAATGGAATAGAATGGAATGGAGTGGAATGCAATCAACCAGAATAGAATGTAATGTAATGTACTGGAAGGGAATGGAATGGAATGGAATGGAATCAACCCGAATGGACTGGAATGGAATGGAATGAAATGGAATGGAATCAACCCGAATGGAATGGAATGGAATGGAATGCAATGCAATGGAATGGAATGGAATGGAATCAACACGAATGGAATGGAATGGAATGGCATTCAATGGAATGGAATCAACACGAATGGAATGAAATGGAAGGGAATGGAACGCAATGGAATGGAATGCAATGGAATCAACACGAATGGAATGGAATGGAATGGAATGGAATGGAATGGAATGGAATGGAATGGAATCAACCCGAAATGAATGGAATGGAAAGGAATGGAATGGCAAGAATCAACCCAAATGGAATGGAATGGAATGGAATTTAATGGAGTCAACCCGAATGGAATGAAATGGAATGGAATGGAATGCAATGGAATGGAATGGAATGGAATCAACCCGATTGGAATGGAATGGAATGGAATGGAATCAACATCAATGGAAGGAAATGCAATGGAATGGATTGGAAAGGTATCAACCCGAATGGAATGAAATGGAATGGAATGGAAGGCAATGGAATGGAATGGAATGGAATCAACCCGTTTGGAATGGAATGGAATGGAATGGAATGGAATGGATTGGAATGGAATCAACCCAAAGGGAATGGAATGGAATGGAATGGGATGGAATGGAATGTTATCAAGCCTAATTGAATGGAATGGAATGGAATGGAGTGGAATGGAATCAACCTGATTGGTGCGAAATGGAGTGGAATGGAATGCAATGGAATAGAAAGGAATGAAATGGAATGCAGTGGAATGGAATGGAATGGAATGGAATGGAATCAACCCGAATGAAATGGAATGGAATGGAATGGAATCAACCCGAATGGAATGGAATGGAAAGGAATGGAATGGAATGGAATGAAATGGAATGGAATCAACCCGAATGGAATGGAATGGATTGGAATGGAATGGAATGGAATGAAATCACCCCGAATGGAATGAAATGGAATGGAATGTAATGCAGTGGAATGGAATGGACTGGAATCAACCCGAATGGAATGGAATGTAATGGAATCAACCCGAAGGTAATGGAATGTAAATGATTGAAATGGAATGGAATGGAATCAAAGCTATTGGAATGGAATGGAATGGAATGGAATGGATTGGAATGGAATCAACCCAAAGGGAATGGAATGGAATGGAATGGGATGGAATGGAATGTTATCAACCCTAATTGAATGGAATGGAATGGAATGGAGTGGAATGGAATCAACCGGATTGGAGCGAAATGGAGTGGAATGGAATGCAATGGAATAGAAAGGAATGAAATGGAATCCAGTGGAATGGAATGTAATGGAATGGAATGGAATCAACCCGAATGAAATGAAATGGAATGGAATGGAATGGAATCAACCCGAATGGAATTGAATGGAATGGAATGGAATCAATCAACCGAAAGGAAATGGAATGGAATGGAATGGAATAGAATGCAATCAACCAGAATGGAATGGAATGAAATGGAATGGAATGGAATGGAA
Organism: Pan paniscus; assembly: GCF_029289425.2. Classification (NCBI taxonomy): domain Eukaryota; kingdom Metazoa; phylum Chordata; class Mammalia; order Primates; family Hominidae; genus Pan; species Pan paniscus. The sequence continues at coordinate 44,612,368 of NC_073267.2, forward strand.
TCAACCGGAAAGGAATGAAATGCAAAGGAATGGAATGCAATGGAAGGGAATAGAATGGAATAGAATGCAATGGAATGGAATGGAATGGAATGAAATGGAATCAACCCGAATGGTATGGAATGGAAGGGAATGGAATCAACCCGAGCGGAATGAAATGGAATGGAATGGAATGGAATGGAATGGAGTGCAAAGGAATGGAATGGAATAGAAGGGAATGGAAAGGAATGGCATGGAATCAAGCCGAATGGAATGGAATGGAATGGAATGCAGTGGCATCGAATGGAATCAACACGAATTGAAGGGAATGGAATGGAATGGAATGGTATGGAATGGAATCAACACCAATGGAATGAAACGGAATGGAATGGAATGCAATTGAATGGAATTGAATGGAATCAACACGAATGGAATGGAATGGAATGGAATGGAATGGAATGGAATGGAATGGAATGGAATCAACCAAAATGGAATGGAATGGAATGGAATGGAATGGAATCAACCCGAATAGAATGTAATGTAATGTAATGGATTGGAATGGAATGGTATCAACCCGAATGGAATGAAATGGAACGTAATGGAATCAACCTGAAAGGAATGGAATGGAAAGGAATGGAATCTAATGGAATGAAATGGAATGGAATCAACCCGAATGGAATGGAATGGAATGGAATGGAATCATCGAGAATGGAATGAAATGGAATGGAATGGAATGGAATGGAATGGAATCAACCAGAAGGGAATAGAATGGAATGGAATCAACCCGACGGGAATGGAATGGAATGGAATGGAATGGAATGGAATGGAATGGAATGGAATCAACTCTAATGGAATGGAATGGAAGGGAACGGAATGGAATGGAATGGAATGGAATCAACACGAAGGAAATGAAATGGAATGGAATGGAATGGAATGGAATGGAATGGAATCAACCGGAATTGAATGGAATGGAATGGAATGGTATGGCATGGAATGGAATCAACACGAATGGAAGGGAATGGAATGCAATGGAATGGAATGGAATGGAATCAACAGGAATGGAATGAAACGGAATGGAATGGAATTCAATGGAATGGAAAGGAATGGAATCAACACGAATGGAATGGAATAGAATGGAATGGAACGGAATGGAATGGAATCAAACCGAATGGAATGGAATGGAATGGAATGGAATGGAATCAACCAGAATAGAATGTAATGTAATGGAATGGAATGCAATGGAATGGAATGGAATGGAATCAACCCGAATGGAATGGAATGCAATGGAATGGAACGGAAAGGAATGGAATGAAATGGAATGGAATAAACCCGAATGGAATGGAATGGAATGGAATGGAATGGAATGGAATGGCATCAACCCGAATAGAATGTAATGTAATGCAATGGAATGGAATGGAATGGTATCAATCCGAATGGAATGGAATGGAACGGAATGGAATCAACCTGAAAGGAATGGAATGGAAAGTAATGGAATCTAATGGAATGAAATGGAATGGAATCAACCCGAATGGAATGGAATGGAATGGAATGGAATGGAATCAACCCGAATGGAATGAAATGGAATGGAATGGAATGGAATGGAATGGAATTGAATGGAATTTACCCGAATGGAATGCAATGGAATGGAATGGAATCAACCCGAAGGGAATGGAATGGAATGGAATCAACCTGAAGGGAATGGAATGGAATGGAATGAAATGGAGTGGAATGGAATGGAATGGAATGCAATGGAATCAACCCTAATGGAATGGAATGGAAGGGAATGGAATGGAATGGAATGGAATGGAATCAACCGGAATGGAATGGAATGGTATGGCATGGAATGGAATCAACACGAATGGAATGGAATGGAATGGAATGGAATGGAATGGAATGGAATGGAATGGAATCAACACGAATGGAATGAAACGGAATGGAATGGAATTCCATGGAATGGAATGGAATGGAATCAACACGAATGGAATGGAATAGAATGGAATGTAACGGAATGGAATGGAATCAAACCGAATGGAATGGAATGGAATGGAATGGAGTGGAATGCAATCAACCAGAATAGAATGTAATGTAATGTACTGGAAGGGAATGGAATGGAATGGAATGGAATCAACCCGAATGGAATGGAATGGAATGGAATGAAATGGAATGGAATCAACCCGAATGGAATGGAATGGAATGGAATGCAATGCAATGGAATGGAATGGAATGGAATCAACACGAATGGAATGGAATGGAATGGCATTCAATGGAATGGAATCAACACGAATGGAATGAAATGGAAGGGAATGGAACGCAATGGAATGGAATGCAATGGAATCAACACGAATGGAATGGAATGGAATGGAATGGAATGGAATGGAATGGAATGGAATGGAATCAACCCGAAATGAATGGAATGGAAAGGAATGGAATGGCAAGAATCAACCCAAATGGAATGGAATGGAATGGAATTTAATGGAGTCAACCCGAATGGAATGAAATGGAATGGAATGGAATGCAATGGAATGGAATGGAATGGAATCAACCCGATTGGAATGGAATGGAATGGAATGGAATCAACATCAATGGAAGGAAATGCAATGGAATGGAATGGAAAGGTATCAACCCGAATGGAATGAAATAGAATGGAATGGAAGGCAATGGAATGGAATGGAATGGAATCAACCCGTTTGGAATGGAATGGAATGGAATGGAATGGAATGGATTGGAATGGAATCAACCCAAAGGGAATGGAATGGAATGGAATGGGATGGAATGGAATGTTACCAACCCTAATTGAATGGAATGGAATGGAATGGAGTGGAATGGAATCAACCTGATTAGTGCGAAATGGAGTGGAATGGAATGCAATGGAATAGAAAGGAATGAAATGGAATGCAGTGGAATGGAATGGAATGGAATGGAATGGAATCAACCCGAATGAAATGGAATGGAATGGAATGGAATCAACCCGAATGGAATGGAATGGAAAGGAATGGAATGGAATGGAATGAAATGGAATGGAATCAACCCGAATGGAATGGAATGGATTGGAATGGAATGGAATGGAATGAAATCACCCCGAATGGAATGAAATGGAATGGAATGGAATGCAGTGGAATGGAATGGACTGGAATCAACCCGAATGGAATGGAATGTAATGGAATCAACCCGAAGGTAATGGAATGTAAAGGATTGAAATGGAATGGAATGGAATCAAAGCTAATGGAATGGAATGGAATGGAATGGAATGGAATGGAATGGAATCAACCTGAATGGAGTGAAATGGAGTGGTATGGAATGCAATGGAATGGAAAGGAAAGAAATGGAATGCAATGGAATGGAATGGAAAGGAATGGAATGAAATGGAATGGAATAGACCCGAATGGAATGGAATGGAATGGAATGGAATGGAATGAAATGGAATCGAATCAACCAGAATTGAATGGGATGGAATGGAATGGATTGGAATGGAATGGAATGGAATGGAATGGAATCAAACCGAATGGAATGGAATGGAATGGAATAGGATGGAATGGAATGGAATGGAATAGAATGGAATGGAATGTAATGAAATGGAAGGGAATCAACTCGAATGAAATGGAATGGAATGGAATGGAATGCCATGGAATGTAATTGAATGGAATCAACCCGAATGGAATGGAATGGATTGGAATGGAATGGAAAGGAATGGAATGAAGTGGATTCAACCCGAAGGGAATGGAATGGAATGGAATGGAATGGAATGGAATGTAGCCGAATGGAATGGAAAGGAATGGAATGGAAAGGAATTGAATGGAATGGAATCAACCCGACTGGAAAGAAATTGAATGGAAAGGAATGGAATGGAAGGCAATGGTACGGAATGGAATGGAATAAAAGCGAATGGAATTGAATGGAATGGAATGGAATGGAATGGAATGGAATTGAATCAAAACACATGGAATGGAATGGAATCAACCGGAATGGAATGGAATGGAATGGAATGGAAGGTAATAAACCCGAAGAGAATGGAACAGAATGGAATTGAAAGGAATGGAATGGAATGGAATCAACCCGAATGGAATGAAATGGAATGGAAAGGAATGCATTGGAATGGAATGGAATGGAATGCCATGGATTGGAATCAACAAAATGGAATGGAATGGAATGGAATGGAATCAACATGAATGGAACGAAACGGAATGCAATGGAATGCAATGGAATGGAATGGAATGGAATCCACACCAATGTAATGGAATGGAATGGAATGGAATGGAATGGAATCAATCAGAATGCAATGGAATGGAATGGAATGGAATGGAATGGAATGGAATGGAATAGAATCAACCCAAATGGAATGGAATGGAATGGAATGGAATGGAATGGAATGGAATCAACCCGAATGGAATGGAATGGAATTGGATGGAATGGAATGCAATGGGATGGAATGGAATCAAGGAGAATAGAATGGAATGGAATGGAATAGAATGGAATGGAATGTAATCAATCCGAATGGAATGGAATGGAATGCAACCAACCAGAATGGAATGGAATGGAATGGAATGGATTGGAATCGAATGGAATCAACCCGAATGAAATGAAATGGAATGGAAAGGAATGCATTGGAATGGAAAGGAATGGAAGCAATCCGAATGGAATTAAATGGAATGGAATGGAATGGAATGGAATCAAAAGGAATGCAATGGAATAGAATGGGATGGAATGGAATGGAATGGAATCAACCGGAATGGAATGGAATGGAATTGAATGGAATCTACCCGAATGGAATGGAATGGAATGGAATGGAATCAACCCGAAGGGAATGGAATGGAATGGAATCAACCCGAAAGGAATGGAATGGAATGGAATGAAATGGAATGGAATGGAATGGAATGGAATGGAATGGAATGGAATCAACCCTAATGGAATGGAATGGAAGGGAATGGAATGGAATGAAATGGAATGGAATCAACCCGAATGGAATGGAATGGAATGGAATGCAATGCAATGGAATGGAATGGAATGGAATCAACACGAATGGAATGGAATGGAATGGAATTCAATGGAATGGAATCAACACGAATGGAATGAAACGGAAGGGAATGGAACGCAATGGAATGGAATGCAATGGAATCAACACGAATGGAATGGAATAGAATGGAATGGAATGGAATGGAATGGAATGGAATGGAATGGAATCAACCCGAAATGAATGGAATGGAAAGGAATGGAATGGCAAGAATCAACCCAAATGGAATGGAATGGAATGGAATTTAATGGAGTCAACCAGAATGGAATGAAATGGAATGGAATGGAATGCAATGGAATGGAATGGAATGGAATCAACATCAATGGAAGGAAATGCAATGGAATGGAATGGAAAGGTATCAACCCGAATGGAATGAAATGGAATGGAATGGAAGGCAATGGAATGGAATGGAATGGAATCAACCCGTTTGGAATGGAATGGAATGGAATGGAATGGAATGGATTGGAATGGAATCAACCCAAAGGGAATGGAATGGAATGGAATGGGATGGAATGGAATGTTATCAACCCTAATTGAATGGAATGGAATGGAATGGAGTGGAATGGAATCAACCTGATTGGAGCGAAATGGAGTGGAATGGAATGCAATGGAATAGAAAGGAATGAAATGGAATCCAGTGGAATGGAATGTAATGGAATGGAATGGAATCAACCCGAATGAAATGAAATGGAATGGAATGGAATGGAATCAACCCGAATGGAATTGAATGGAATGGAATGGAATCAATCAACCGAAAGGAAATGGAATGGAATGGAATGTAATAGAATGGAATCAACCAGAATGGAATGGAATGAAATGGAATGGCATGGAATGGAATCAACCGGAAAGGAATGAAATGCAAAGGAATGGAATGCAATGGAAGGGAATAGAATGGAATAGAATGCAATGGAATGGAATGGAATGGAATGAAATGGAATCAACCCGAATGGTATGGAATGGAAGGGAATGGAATCAACCCGAGCGGAATGAAATGGAATGGAATGGAATGGAATGGAGTGCAAAGGAATGGAATGGAATAGAAGGGAATGGAAAGGAATGGCATGGAATCAAGCCGAATGGAATGGAATGGAATGGAATGCAGTGGCATCGAATGGAATCAACACGAATTGAAGGGAATGGAATGGAATGGAATGGTATGGAATGGAATCAACACCAATGGAATGAAACGGAATGGAATGGAATGCAATTGAATGGAATTGAATGGAATCAACACGAATGGAATGGAATGGAATGGAATGGAATGGAATGGAATGGAATGGAATGGAATCAACCAAAATGGAATGGAATGGAATGGAATGGAATGGAATCAACCCGAATAGAATGTAATGTAATGTAATGGATTGGAATGGAATGGTATCAACCCGAATGGAATGGAATGGAAGGTAATGGAATCAACCTGAAAGGAATGGAATGGAAAGGAATGGAATCTAATGGAATGAAATGGAATGGAATCAACCCGAATGGAATGGAATGGAATGGAATGGAATCATCGAGAATGGAATGAAATGGAATGGAATGGAATGGAATGGAATGGAATCAACCAGAAGGGAATAGAATGGAATGGAATCAACCCGACGGGAATGGAATGGAATGGAATGGAATGGAATGGAATGGAATGGAATGGAATGGAATCAACTCTAATGGAATGGAATGGAAGGGAACGGAATGGAATGGAATGGAATGGAATCAACACGAAGGAAATGAAATGGAATGGAATGGAATGGAATGGAATGGAATGGAATGGAATCAACCGGAATTGAATGCAATGGAATGGAATGGTATGGCATGGAATGGAATCAACACGAATGGAAGGGAATGGAATGCAATTGAATGGAATGGAATGGAATCAACAGGAATGGAATGAAACGGAATGGAATGGAATTCAATGGAATGGAAAGGAATGGAATCAACACGAATGGAATGGAATAGAATGGAATGGAACGGAATGGAATGGAATCAAACCGAATGGAATGGAATGGAATGGAATGGAATGGAATCAACCAGAATAGAATGTAATGTAATGGAATGGAATGCAATGGAATGGAATGGAATGGAATCAACCCGAATGGAATGGAATGCAATGGAATGGAACGGAAAGGAATGGAATGAAATGGAATGGAATAAACCCGAATGGAATGGAATGGAATGGAATGGAATGGAATGGAATGGAATGGCATCAACCCGAATAGAATGTAATGTAATGCAATGGAATGGAATGGAATGGTATCAATCCGAATGGAATGGAATGGAACGGAATGGAATCAACCTGAAAGGAATGGAATGGAAGGTAATGGAATCTAATGGAATGAAATGGAATGGAATCAACCCGAATGGAATGGAATGGAATGGAATGGAATGGAATGGAATCAACCCGAATGGAATGAAATGGAATGGAATGGAATGTAATGGAATGGAATTGAATGGAATTTACCCGAATGGAATGCAATGGAATGGAATGGAATCAACCCGAAGGGAATGGAATGGAATGGAATCAACCTGAAGGGAATGGAATGGAATGGAATGAAATGGAGTGGAATGGAATGGAATGGAATGCAATGGAATCAACCCTAATGGAATGGAATGGAAGGGAATGGAATGGAATGGAATGGAATGGAATCAACCGTAATGGAATGGAATGGAATGGAATGGTATGGCATGGAATGGAATCAACACGAATGGAATGGAATGGAATGGAATGGAATGGAATGGAATGGAATCAACACGAATGGAATGAAACGGAATGGAATGGAATTCCATGGAATGGAATGGAATGGAATCAACACGAATGGAATGGAATAGAATGGAATGGAGTGGAATGCAATCAACCAGAATAGAATGTAATGTAATGTACTGGAAGGGAATGGAATGGAATGGAATGGAATCAACCCGAATGGACTGGAATGGAATGGAATGAAATGGAATGGAATCAACCCGAATGGAATGGAATGGAATGGAATGCAATGCAATGGAATGGAATGGAATGGAATCAACACGAATGGAATGGAATGGAATGGCATTCAATGGAATGGAATCAACACGAATGGAATGAAATGGAAGGGAATGGAACGCAATGGAATGGAATGCAATGGAATCAACACGAATGGAATGGAATGGAATGGAATGGAATGGAATGGAATGGAATGGAATGGAATCAACCCGAAATGAATGGAATGGAAAGGAATGGAATGGCAAGAATCAACCCAAATGGAATGGAATGGAATGGAATTTAATGGAGTCAACCCGAATGGAATGAAATGGAATGGAATGGAATGCAATGGAATGGAATGGAATGGAATCAACCCGATTGGAATGGAATGGAATGGAATGGAATCAACATCAATGGAAGGAAATGCAATGGAATGGATTGGAAAGGTATCAACCCGAATGGAATGAAATGGAATGGAATGGAAGGCAATGGAATGGAATGGAATGGAATCAACCCGTTTGGAATGGAATGGAATGGAATGGAATGGAATGGATTGGAATGGAATCAACCCAAAGGGAATGGAATGGAATGGAATGGGATGGAATGGAATGTTATCAAGCCTAATTGAATGGAATGGAATGGAAAGGAGTGGAATGGAATCAACCTGATTGGTGCGAAATGGAGTGGAATGGAATGCAATGGAATAGAAAGGAATGAAATGGAATGCAGTGGAATGGAATGGAATGGAATGGAATGGAATCAACCCGAATGAAATGGAATGGAATGGAATGGAATCAACCCGAATGGAATGGAATGGAAAGGAATGGAATGGAATGGAATGAAATGGAATGGAATCAACCCGAATGGAATGGAATGGATTGGAATGGAATGGAATGGAATGAAATCACCCCGAATGGAATGAAATGGAATGGAATGTAATGCAGTGGAAAGGAATGGACTGGAATCAACCCGAATGGAATGGAATGTAATGGAATCAACCCGAAGGTAATGGAATGTAAATGATTGAAATGGAATGGAATGGAATCAAAGCTATTGGAATGGAATGGAATGGAATGGAATGGATTGGAATGGAATCAACCCAAAGGGAATGGAATGGAATGGAATGGGATGGAATGGAATGTTATCAACCCTAATTGAATGGAATGGAATGGAATGGAGTGGAATGGAATCAACCGGATTGGAGCGAAATGGAGTGGAATGGAATGCAATGGAATAGAAAGGAATGAAATGGAATCCAGTGGAATGGAATGTAATGGAATGGAATGGAATCAACCCGAATGAAATGAAATGGAATGGAATGGAATGGAATCAACCCGAATGGAATTGAATGGAATGGAATGGAATCAATCAACCGAAAGGAAATGGAATGGAATGGAATGGAATAGAATGCAATCAACCAGAATGGAATGGAATGAAATGGAATGGAATGGAATGGAATCAACCGGAAAGGAATGAAATGCAAAGGAATGGAATGCAATGGAAGGGAATAGAATGGAATAGAATGCAATGGAATGGAATGGAATGGAATGAAATGGAATCAACCCGAATGGTATGGAATGGAAGGGAATGGAATCAACCCGAGCGGAATGAAATGGAATGGAATGGAATGGAATGGAATGGAGTGCAAAGGAATGGAATGGAATAGAAGGGAATGGAAAGGAATGGCATGGAATCAAGCCGAATGGAATGGAATGGAATGGAATGCAGTGGCATCGAATGGAATCAACACGAATTGAAGGGAATGGAATGGAATGGAATGGTATGGAATGGAATCAACACCAATGGAATGAAACGGAATGGAATGGAATGCAATTGAATGGAATTGAATGGAATCAACACGAATGGAATGGAATGGAATGGAATGGAATGGAATGGAATGGAATGGAATGGAATCAACCAAAATGGAATGGAATGGAATGGAATGGAATGGAATGGAATCAACCCGAATAGAATGTAATGTAATGTAATGGATTGGAATGGAATGGTATCAACCCGAATGGAATGAAATGGAACGTAATGGAATCAACCTGAAAGGAATGGAATGGAAAGGAATGGAATCTAATGGAATGAAATGGAATGGAATCAACCCGAATGGAATGGAATGGAATGGAATGGAATCATCGAGAATGGAATGAAATGGAATGGAATGGAATGGAATGGAATGGAATCAACCAGAAGGGAATAGAATGGAATGGAATCAACCCGACGGGAATGGAATGGAATGGAATGGAATGGAATGGAATGGAATGGAATGGAATCAACTCTAATGGAATGGAATGGAAGGGAACGGAATGGAATGGAATGGAATCAACCGGAATTGAATGGAATGGAATGGAATGGTATGGCATGGAATGGAATCAACACGAATGGAAGGGAATGGAATGCAATGGAATGGAATGGAATGGAATCAACAGGAATGGAATGAAACGGAATGGAATGGAATTCAATGGAATGGAAAGGAATGGAATCAACACGAATGGAATGGAATAGAATGGAATGGAACGGAATGGAATGGAATCAAACCGAATGGAATGGAATGGAATGGAATGGAATGGAATCAACCAGAATAGAATGTAATGTAATGGAATGGAATGCAATGGAATGGAATGGAATGGAATCAACCCGAATGGAATGGAATGCAATGGAATGGAACGGAAAGGAATGGAATGAAATGGAATGGAATAAACCCGAATGGAATGGAATGGAATGGAATGGAATGGAATGGAATGGCATCAACCCGAATAGAATGTAATGTAATGCAATGGAATGGAATGGAATGGTATCAATCCGAATGGAATGGAATGGAACGGAATGGAATCAACCTGAAAGGAATGGAATGGAAAGTAATGGAATCTAATGGAATGAAATGGAATGGAATCAACCCGAATGGAATGGAATGGAATGGAATGGAATGGAATGGAATCAACCGGAATTGAATGGAATGGAATGGAATGGTATGGCATGGAATGGAATCAACACGAATGGAAGGGAATGGAATGCAATGGAATGGAATGGAATGGAATCAACAGGAATGGAATGAAACGGAATGGAATGGAATTCAATGGAATGGAAAGGAATGGAATCAACACGAATGGAATGGAATAGAATGGAATGGAACGGAATGGAATGGAATCAAACCGAATGGAATGGAATGGAATGGAATGGAATGGAATCAACCAGAATAGAATGTAATGTAATGGAATGGAATGCAATGGAATGGAATGGAATGGAATCAACCCGAATGGAATGGAATGCAATGGAATGGAACGGAAAGGAATGGAATGAAATGGAATGGAATAAACCCGAATGGAATGGAATGGAATGGAATGGAATGGAATGGAATGGCATCAACCCGAATAGAATGTAATGTAATGCAATGGAATGGAATGGAATGGTATCAATCCGAATGGAATGGAATGGAACGGAATGGAATCAACCTGAAAGGAATGGAATGGAAAGTAATGGAATCTAATGGAATGAAATGGAATGGAATCAACCCGAATGGAATGGAATGGAATGGAATGGAATGGAATCAACCCGAATGGAATGAAATGGAATGGAATGGAATGGAATGGAATGGAATTGAATGGAATTTACCCGAATGGAATGCAATGGAATGGAATGGAATCAACCCGAAGGGAATGGAATGGAATGGAATCAACCTGAAGGGAATGGAATGGAATGGAATGAAATGGAGTGGAATGGAATGGAATGGAATGCAATGGAATCAACCCTAATGGAATGGAATGGAAGGGAATGGAATGGAATGGAATGGAATGGAATCAACCGGAATGGAATGGAATGGTATGGCATGGAATGGAATCAACACGAATGGAATGGAATGGAATGGAATGGAATGGAATGGAATGGAATGGAATGGAATCAACACGAATGGAATGAAACGGAATGGAATGGAATTCCATGGAATGGAATGGAATGGAATCAACACGAATGGAATGGAATAGAATGGAATGTAACGGAATGGAATGGAATCAAACCGAATGGAATGGAATGGAATGGAATGGAGTGGAATGCAATCAACCAGAATAGAATGTAATGTAATGTACTGGAAGGGAATGGAATGGAATGGAATGGAATCAACCCGAATGGAATGGAATGGAATGGAATGAAATGGAATGGAATCAACCCGAATGGAATGGAATGGAATGGAATGCAATGCAATGGAATGGAATGGAATGGAATCAACACGAATGGAATGGAATGGAATGGCATTCAATGGAATGGAATCAACACGAATGGAATGAAATGGAAGGGAATGGAACGCAATGGAATGGAATGCAATGGAATCAACACGAATGGAATGGAATGGAATGGAATGGAATGGAATGGAATGGAATGGAATGGAATCAACCCGAAATGAATGGAATGGAAAGGAATGGAATGGCAAGAATCAACCCAAATGGAATGGAATGGAATGGAATTTAATGGAGTCAACCCGAATGGAATGAAATGGAATGGAATGGAATGCAATGGAATGGAATGGAATGGAATCAACCCGATTGGAATGGAATGGAATGGAATGGAATCAACATCAATGGAAGGAAATGCAATGGAATGGAATGGAAAGGTATCAACCCGAATGGAATGAAATAGAATGGAATGGAAGGCAATGGAATGGAATGGAATGGAATCAACCCGTTTGGAATGGAATGGAATGGAATGGAATGGAATGGATTGGAATGGAATCAACCCAAAGGGAATGGAATGGAATGGAATGGGATGGAATGGAATGTTACCAACCCTAATTGAATGGAATGGAATGGAATGGAGTGGAATGGAATCAACCTGATTAGTGCGAAATGGAGTGGAATGGAATGCAATGGAATAGAAAGGAATGAAATGGAATGCAGTGGAATGGAATGGAATGGAATGGAATGGAATCAACCCGAATGAAATGGAATGGAATGGAATGGAATCAACCCGAATGGAATGGAATGGAAAGGAATGGAATGGAATGGAATGAAATGGAATGGAATCAACCCGAATGGAATGGAATGGATTGGAATGGAATGGAATGGAATGAAATCACCCCGAATGGAATGAAATGGAATGGAATGGAATGCAGTGGAATGGAATGGACTGGAATCAACCCGAATGGAATGGAATGTAATGGAATCAACCCGAAGGTAATGGAATGTAAAGGATTGAAATGGAATGGAATGGAATCAAAGCTAATGGAATGGAATGGAATGGAATGGAATGGAATGGAATGGAATCAACCTGAATGGAGTGAAATGGAGTGGTATGGAATGCAATGGAATGGAAAGGAAAGAAATGGAATGCAATGGAATGGAATGGAAAGGAATGGAATGAAATGGAATGGAATAGACCCGAATGGAATGGAATGGAATGGAATGGAATGGAATGGAATGGAATGGAATGGAATCAACCCGAATAGAATGTAAGGTAATGCAATGGAATGGAATGGAATGGTATCAATCCGAATCGAATGGAATGGAACGGAATGGAATCAACCTGAAAGGAATGGAATGGAAAGGAATGGAATCTAATGGAATGAAATGGAATGGAATCAACCCGAATGGAATGAAATGGAATGGAATGGAATGCAATGGAATGGAATTGAATGGAATCTACCCGAATGGAATGCAATGGAATGGAATGGAATCAACCCGAAGGGAATGGAATGGAATGGAATCAACCCGAAGGGAATGGAATGGAATGGAATGCAATGCAATGGAATGGAATGGAATGGAATCAACACGAATGGAATGGAATGGAATGGAATTCAATGGAATGGAATCAACACGAATGGAATGAAACGGAAGGGAATGGAACGCAATGGAATGGAATGCAATGGAATCAACACGAATGGAATGGAATAGAATGGAATGGAATGGAATGGAATGGAATGGAATGGAATGGAATGGAATGGAATGGAATCAACCCGAAATGAATGGAATGGAAAGGAATGGAATGGCAAGAATCAACCCAAATGGAATGGAATGGAATGGAATTTAATGGAGTCAACCCGAATGGAATGAAATGGAATGGAATGGAATGCAATGGAATGGAATGGAATGGAATCAACCTGATTGGAATTGAATGGAATGGAATGGAATCAACATCAATGGAAGGAAATGCAATGGAATGGAATGGAAAGGTATCAACCAGAATGGAATGAAATGGAATGGAATGGAAGGCAATGGAATGGAATGGAATGGAATCAACCCGTTTGGAATGGAATGGAATGGAATAGAATGGAATGGATTGGAATGGAATCAACCCAAAGGGAATGGAATGGAATGGAATGGGATGGAATGGAATGTTATCAACCCTAATTGAATGGAATGGAATGGAATGGAGTGGAATGGAATCAACCTGATTGGAGCGAAATGGAGTGGAATGGAATGCAATGGAATAGAAAGGAATGAAATGGAATCCAGTGGAATGGAATGGAATGGAATGGAATGGAATCAACCCGAATGAAATGAAATGGAATGGAATGGAATGGAATCAACCCGAATGGAATTGAATGGAATGGAATGGAATCAATCAACCGAAAGGAAATGGAATGGAATGGAATGGAATAGAATGGAATCAACCAGAATGGAATGGAATGAAATGGAATGGAATGGAATGGAATCAACCGGAAAGGAATGAAATGCAATGGAATGGAATGCAATGGAAGGGAATAGAATGGAATAGAATGCAATGGAATGGAATGGAATGGAATGAAATGGAATCAACCCGAATGGAATGGAATGGAAGGGAATGGAATCAACCCGAACGGAATGAAATGGAATGGAATGGAATGGAATGGAGTGCAAAGGAATGGAATGGAATAGAAGGGAATGGAAAGGAATGGCATGGAATCAAGCCGAATGGAATGGAATGGAATGGAATGCAGTGGCATCGAATGGAATCAACACGAATTGAAGGGAATGGAATGGAATGGAATGGTATGGAATGGAATCAACACCAATGGAATGAAACGGAATGGAATGGAATGCAATGGAATGGAATTGAATGGAATCAACCCGAATGGAATGAAATGGAATGGAATGGAATGCAATGGAATGGAATTGAATGGAATCTACCCGAATGGAATGCAATGGAATGGAATGGAATCAACCCGAAGGGAATGGAATGGAATGGAATCAACCCGAAGGGAATGGAATGGAATGGAATGAAATGGAATGGAATGGAATGGAATGGAATGGAATGGAATCAACCCTAATGGAATGGAATGGAAGGGAATGGAATGGAATGAAATGGAATGGAATCAACCCGAATGGAATGGAATGGAATGGAATGGAATCATCGAGAATGGAATGAAATGGAATGGAATGGAATGGAATGGAATGGAATCAACCAGAAGGGAATGGAATGGAATGGAATCAACCCGACGGGAATGGAATGGAATGAAGTGGAATGGAATGGAATGGAATGGAATGGAATGGAATGGAATGGAATCAACTCTAATGGAATGGAATGGAAGGGAACGGAATGGAATGGAATGGAATGGAATCAACACGAAGGAAATGAAATGGAATGGAATGGAATGGAATGGAATGGAATGGAATGGAATGTAATGGAATCAACCGGAATTGAATGGAATGGAATGGAATGGTATGGCATGGAATGGAATCAACACGAATGGAAGGGAATGGAATGCAATGGAATGGAATGGAATGGAATCAACAGGAATGGAATGAAACGGAATGGAATGGAATTCAATGGAATGGAAAGGAATGGAATCAACACGAATGGAATGGAATAGAATGGAATGGAACGGAATGGAATGGAATCAAACCGAATGGAATGGAATGGAATGGAATGGAATGGAATCAACCAGAATAGAATGTAATGTAATGGAATGGAATGCAATGGAATGGAATGGAATGGAATGGAATCAACACGAATGGAATGGAATGGAATGGAATGGAATGGAAAGGAATGGAATGAAATGGAATGGAATAAACCCGAATGGAATGGAATGGAATGGAACGGAATGGAATGGAATGGAATGGCATCAACCCGAATAGAATGTAATGTAATGCAATGGAATGGAATGGAATGGTATCAATCCGAATGGAATGGAATGGAACGGAATGGAATCAACCTGAAAGGAATGGAATGGAAAGTAATGGAATCCAAAGGAATGAAATGGAATGGAATCAACCCGAATGGAATGGAATGGAATGGAATGGAATCAACCCGAATGGAATGAAATGGAATGGAATGGAATGGAATCGAATGGAATTGAATGGAATCTACCCGAATGGAATGCAATGGAATGGAATGGAATCAACCCGAAGGGAATGGAATGGAATGGAATCAACCTGAAGGGAATGGAATGGAATGGAATGAAATTCAGTGGAATGGAATGGAATGGAATGCAATGGAATCAACCCTAATGGAATGGAATGGAAGGGAATGGAATGGAATGGAATGGAATGGAATCAACCGGAATGGAATGGAATGGAATGGAATGGTATGGCATGGAATGGAATCAACACGAATGGAATGGAATGGAATGGAATGGAATGGAATGGAATGGAATGGAATGGAATCAACACGAATGGAATGAAACGGAATGGAATGGAATTCCATGGAATGGAATGGAATGGAATCAACACGAATGGAATGGAATAGAATGGAATGTAACGGAATGGAATGGAATCAAACCGAATGGAATGGAATGGAATGGAATGGAGTGGAATGCAATCAACCAGAACAGAATGTAATGTAATGTACTGGAAGGGAATGGAATGGAATGGAATGGAATCAACCCGAATGGAATGGAATGGAAAGGAATGGAATGGAATGGAATGAAATGGAATGGAATCAACCCGAATGGAATGGAATGGATTGGAATGGAATGGAATGGAATGAAATCACCACGAATGGAATGAAATGGAATGGAATGGAATGCAGTGGAATGGAATGGACTGGAATCAACCCGAATGGAATGGAATGTAGTGGAATCAACCCGAAGGTAATGGAATGTAAAGGATTGAAATGGAATGGAATGGAATCAAAGCTAATGGAATGGAATGGAATGGAATGGAATGGAATGGAATGGAATCAACCTGAATGGAGTGAAATGGAGTGGTATGGAATGCTATGGAATGGAAAGGAAAGAAATGGAATGCAATGGAATGGAATGGAAAGGAATTGAATGAAATGGAATGGAATAGACCCGAATAGAATGGAATGGAATGGAATGGAATGGAATGGAATGGAATGGAATGGAATCAACCCGAATAGAATGTAATGTAATGCAATGGAATGGAATGGAATGGTATCAATCCGAATCGAATGGAATGGAACGGAATGGAATCAACCTGAAAGGAATGGAATGGAAAGGAATGGAATCTAATGGAATGAAATGGAATGGAATCAACCCGAATGGAATGAAATGGAATGGAATGGAATGCAATGGAATGGAATTGAATGGAATCTACCCGAATGGAATGCAATGGAATGGAATGGAATCAACCCGAAGGGAATGGAATGGAATGGAATCAACCCGAAGAGAATGGAATGGAATGGAATGAAATGGAATGGAATGGAATGGAATGGAATGGAATGGAATGGAATCAACCCTAATGGAATGGAATGGAAGGGAATGGAATGGAATGAAATGGAATGGAATCAACCCGAATGGAATGGAATGGAATGGAATGCAATGCAATGGAATGGAATCAACACGAATGGAATGGAATGGAATGGAATTCAATGGAATGGAATCAACACGAATGGAATGAAACGGAAGGGAATGGAACGCAATGGAACGGAATGCAACGGAATCAACACGAATGGAATGGAATAGAATGGAATGGAATGGAATGGAATGGAATCAACCTGAAATGAATGGAATGGAAAGGAATGGAATGGCAAGAATCAACCCAAATGGAATGGAATGGAATGGAATTTAATGGAGTCAACCCGAATGGAATGAAATGGAATGGAATGGAATGCAATGGAATGGAATGGAATGGAATCAACCCGATTGGAATGGAATGGAATGGAATGGAATCAACATCAATGGAAGGAAATGCAATGGAATGGAATGGAAAGGTATCAACCCGAATGGAATGAAATGGAATGGAATGGAAGGCAATGGAATGGAATGGAATGGAATCAACCCGTTTGGAATGGAATGGAATGGAATGGATTGGAATGGAATCAACCCAAAGGGAATGGAATGGAATGGAATGGGATGGAATGGAATGTTATCAACCCTAATTGAATGGAATGGAATGGAATGGAGTGGAATGGAATCAACCTGATTGGAGTGAAATGGAGTGGAATGGAATGCAATGGAATAGAAAGGAATGAAATGGAATACAGTGGAATGGAATGGAATGGAATGGAATGGAATCAACCCGAATGAAATGGAATGGAATGGAATGGAATCAACACGAATGGAATGAAACGGAATGGAATGGAATTCCATGGAAAGGAATGGAATGGAATCAACACGAATGGAATGGAAGAGAATGGAATGTAACGGAATGGAATGGAATCAAACCGAATGGAATGGAATGGAATGGAATGGAGTGGAATGCAATCAACCAGAATAGAATGTAATGTAATGTACTGGAAGGGAATGGAATGGAATGGAATGGAATCAACCCGAATGGAATGGAATGGAAAGGAATGGAATGGAATGGAATGAAATGGAATGGAATCAACCAGAATGGAATGGAATGGATTGGAATGGAATGGAATGGAATGAAATCACCACGAATGGAATGAAATGGAATGCAATGGAATGCAGTGGAATGGAATGGACTGGAATCAACCCGAATGGAATGGAATGTAATGGAATCAACTCGAAGGTAATGGAATGTAAAGGATTGAAATGGAATGGAATGGAATCAAAGCTAATGGAATGGAATGGAATGGAATGGAATGGAATGGAATCAACCTGAATGGAGTGAAATGGAGTGGTATGGAATGCTATGGAATGGAAAGGAAAGAAATGGAATGCAATGGAATGGAATGGAAAGGAATTGAATGAAATGGAATGGAATAGACCCGAATAGAATGGAATGGAATGGAATGGAATGGAATGGAATGGAATGGAATGGAATGGAATGGAATCAACCTGAATAGAATGTAATGTAATGCAATGGAATGGAATGGAATGGTATCAATCCGAATCGAATGGAATGGAACGGAATGGAATCAACCTGAAAGGAATGGAATGGAAAGGAATGGAATCTAATGGAATGAAATGGAATGGAATCAACCCGAATGGAATGAAATGGAATGGAATGGAATGCAATGGAATGGAATTGAATGGAATCTACCCGAATGGAATGCAATGGAATGGAATGGAATCAACCCGAAGGGAATGGAATGGAATGGAATCAACCCGAAGGGAATGGAATGGAATGGAATGAAATGGAATGGAATGGAATGGAATGGAATGGAATGGAATGGAATGGAATCAACCCTAATGGAATGGAATGGAAGGGAATGGAATGGAATGAAATGGAATGGAATCAACCCGAATGGAATGGAATGGAATGGAATGCAATGCAATGGAATGGAATCAACACGAATGGAATGGAATGGAATGGAATGGAATTCAATGGAATGGAATCAACACGAATGGAATGAAACGGAAGGGAATGGAACGCAATGGAACGGAATGCAACGGAATCAACACGAATGGAATGGAATAGAATGGAATGGAATGGAATGGAATGGAATGGAATCAACCTGAAATGAATGGAATGGAAAGGAATGGAATGGCAAGAATCAACCCAAATGGAACGGAATGGAATGGAATTTAATGGAGTCAACCCGAATGGAATGAAATGGAATGGAATGGAATGCAATGGAATGGAATGGAATGGAATCAACCCGATTGGAATGGAATGGAATGGAATGGAATCAACATCAATGGAAGGAAATGCAATGGAATGGAATGGAAAGGTATCAACCCGAATGGAATGAAATGGAATGGAATGGAAGGCAATGGAATGGAATGGAATGGAATCAACCCGATTGGAATGGAATGGAATGGAATGGAATCAACATCAATGGAAGGAAATGCAATGGAATGGAATGGAAAGGTATCAACCCGAATGGAATGAAATGGAATGGAATGGAATGGAATGGAATGGAATGGATTGGAATGGAATCAACCCAAAGGGAATGGAATGGAATGGAGTGGGATGGAATGGAATGTTATCAACCCTAATTGAATGGAATGGAATGGAATGGAGTGGAATGGAATCAACCTGATTGGAGTGAAATGGAGTGGAATGGAATGCAATGGAATAGAAAGGAATGAAATGGAATACAGTGGAATGGAATGGAATGGTATGGAATGGAATCAACCCGAATGAAATGGAATGGAATGGAATGGAATCAACCCGAATGGAATGGAATGGAATGGAATGGAATGGAATCAATCAACCGAAAGGAAATGGAATGGAATGGAATGGAATAGAATGGAATCAACCAGAATGGAATGGAAAGAAATGGAATGGAATGGAATGGAATCAACCGGAAAGGAATGAAATGCAATGGAATGGAATGCAATGGAAGGGAATAGAATGGAATAGAATGCAATGGAATGGAATGCAATGGAATGAAATGGAATCAACACGAATGGAATGGAATGGAAGGGAATGGAATCAACCCGAAAGGAATGAAATGGAATGGAATGGAGTGCAAAGGAATGGAATGGAATAGAAGGGAATGGAAAGTAATGGCATGGAATCAAGACGAATGGAATGGAATGGAATGGAATGCAGTGGCATCGAATGGAATCAACAGGAATGGAAGGGAATGGAATGGAATGGAATGGTATGGAATGGAATCAACACCAATGGAATGAAACGGAATGGAATGGAATGCAATTGAATGGAATTGAATGGAATCAACACGAATGGAATGGAATGCGATGGAATGGAATGGAATGGAATCAACCAAAATGGAATGGAATGTAATGGAATGGAATGGAATCAACCCGAATAGAATGTAATGTAATGGAATGGAATGGAATGGAATGGTATCAACCCGAATGGAATGGAATGGAACGTAATGGAATCAACCTGAAAGGAATGGAATGGAAAGGAATGGAATGTAATGGTATGAAATGGAATGGAATCAACCCGAATGGAATGGAATAGAATGGAATGGAATCATCGAGAATGGAATGAAATGGAATGGAATGGAATGGAATGGAATGGAATGGAATGGAATGGAATCAACCAGAAGGGAATGGAATGGAATGGAATTAACCCGACGGGAATGGAATGGAATGAAATGGAATGGAATGGAATGGAATGGAATGGAATGGAATGGAATCAACTCTAATGGAATGGAATGGAAGGGAACGGAATGGAATGGAATGGAATGGAATCAACACGAAGGAAATGAAATGGAATGGAATGGAATGGAATGGAATGGAATGGAATCAACCGGAATTGAATGGAATGGTATGGCATGGAAAGGAATCAACACGAATGGAAGGGAATGGAATGGAATGGAAGGGAATGGAATGGAATGGAATCAACAGGAATGGAATGAAACGGAATGGAATGGAATTCAATGGAATGGAAAGGAATGGAATCAACACGAATGGAATGGAATAGAATGGAATGGAACGGAATGGAATGGAATCAAACCGAATGGAATGGAATGGAATGGAATCAACCTGAATGGAGTGAAATGGAGTGGTATGGAGTGCAATGGAATGGAAAGGAAAGAAATGGAATGCAATGGAATGGAATGGAAAGGAATGGAATGAAATGGAATGGAATAGACCCGAATGGAATGGAATGGAATGGAATGGAATGGAATGGAATGGAATGGAATCAACCCGAATAGAATGTAATGTAATGCAATGGAATGGAATGGAATGGTATCAATCCGAATCGAATGGAATGGAACGGAATGGAATCAACCTGAAAGGAATGGAATGGAAAGGAATGGAATCTAATGGAATGAAATGGAATGGAATCAACCCGAATGGAATGAAATGGAATGGAATGGAATGCAATGGAATGGAATTGAATGGAATCTACCTGAATGGAATGCAATGAAATGGAATGGAATCAACCCGAAGGGCATAGAATGGAATGGAATCAACCCGAAGGGAATGGAATGGAATGAAATGGAATGGAATGGAATAGAATGGAATGGAATCAACCCTAATGGAATGGAATGGAAGGGAATGGAATGGAATGAAATGGAATGGAATCAACCCGAATGGAATGGAATGGAAAGGAATGCAATTCAATGGAATGGAATGGAATGGAATCAACACGAATGGAATGGAGTGGAATGGAATTCAATGGAATGGAATCAACACGAATGGAATGAAACGGAAGGGAATGGAACGCAATGGAATGGAATGCAATGGAATCAACACGAATGGAATGGAATAGAATGGAATGGAATGGAATGGAATGGAATGGAATCAACCCGAAATGAATGGAATGGAAAGGAATGGAATGGCAAGAATCAACCCAAATGGAATGGAATGGAATGGAATTTAATGGAGTCAACCCGAATGGAATGAAATGAAATGGAATGGAATGCAATGGAATGGAATGGAATGTAATCAACCCGATTGGAATGGAATGGAATGGAATGGAATCAACATCAATGGAAGGAAATGCAATGGAATGGAATGGAAAGGTATCAACCCGAATGGAATGAAATGGAATGGAATGGAAGGCAATGGAATGGAATGGAATGGAATCAACCCGTTTGGAATGGAATGGAATGGAATGGAATGGAATGGAATGGATTGGAGTGGAATCAACCCAAAGGGAATGGAATGGAATGGAATGGGATGGAATGGAATGTTATCAACCCTAATTGAATGGAATGGAATGGAATGGAGTGGAATGGAATCAACCTGATTGGAGCGAAATGGAGTGGAATGGAATGCAATGGAATAGAAAGGAATGAAATGGAATCCAGTGGAATGGAATGGAATGGAATGGAATGGAATCAACCCGAATGAAATGGAATGGAATGGAATGGAATCAACCCGAATGGAATGGAATGGAATGGAATGGAATCAATCAACCGAAAGGAAATGGAATGGAATGGAATGGAATAGAATGGAATCAACCAGAATGGAATGGAATGAAATGGAATGGAATGGAATGGAATCAACCGGAAAGGAATGAAATGCAATGGAATGGAATGCAATGGAAGGGAATAGAATGGAATAGAATGCAATGGAATGGAATGGAATGGAATGAAATGGAATCAACCCGAATGGAATGGAATGGAAGGGAATGGAATCAACCCGAATGGAATGAAAGGGAATGGAATGGAATGGAATGGAGTGCAAAGGAATGGAATGGAATAGAAGGGAATGGAAAGGAATGGCATGGAATCAAGCCGAATGGAATGGAATGGAATGGAATGCAGTGGCATCGAATGGAATCAACACGAATGGAAGGGAATGGAATGGAATGGAATGGTATGGAATGGAATCAACACCAATGGAATGAAACGGAATGGAATGGAATGCAATTGAATGGAATTGAATGGAATCAACACGAATGGAATGGAATGGAATGGAATGGAATGGAATGGAATCAACCAAAATGGAATGGAATGGAATGGAATGGAATGGAATGGAATGAACCCGAATAGAATGTAATGTAATGTAATGGAATGGAATGGAATGGTATCAACCCGAATGGAATGGAATGGAACGTAATGGAATCAACCTGAAAGGAATGGAATGGAAAGGAATGGAATCTAATGGAATGAAATGGAATGGAATCAACCCGAATGGAATGGAATGGAATGGAATGGAATCATCGAGAATGGAATGAAATGGAATGGAATGGAATGGAATGGAATGGAATGGAATGGAATCAACCAGAAGGGAATGGAATGGAATGGAATCCACCCGACGGGAATGGAATGGAATGAAATGGAAAGGAATGGAATGGAATGGAATGGAAAGGAATGGAATCAACTCTAATGGAATGGAATGGAAGGGAACGGAATGGAATGGAATGGAATGGAATCAACACGAAGGAAATGAAATGGAATGGAATGGAATCAACCGGAATTGAATGGAATGGAATGGAATGGTATGGCATGGAATGGAATCAACACGAATGGAAGGGAATGGAATGGAATGGAATGGAATGGAATCAACACGAATGGAATGAAATGGAATGGAATGGAATTCAATGGAATGGAAAGGAATGGAATCAACACGAATGGAATGGAATAGAATGGAATGGAACGGAATGGAATGGAATCAAACCGAATGGAATGGAATGGAATGGAATCAACCAGAATAGATTGTAATGTAATGTAATGGAATGCAATGGAATGGAATGGAATGGAATCAACCAGAATGGAATGGAATGGAATGGAATGGAATGGAATGGAATGGAATGGAATGGAATGGAATGGAAAGGAATGGAATGAAATGGAATGGAATAAACCCGAATGGAATGGAATGGAATGGAATGGAATGGAATGGAATGGAATGGCATCAACCCGAATAGAATGTAATGCAATGCAATGGAATGGAATGGAATGGTATCAATCCGAATGGAATGGAATGGAACGGAATGGAATCAACCTGAAAGGAATGGAATGGAAAGTAATGGAATGAAATGGAATGGAATCAACCCGAATGGAATGGAATGGAATGGAATGGACTCAACCCGAATGGAATGAAATGGAATGGAATGGAATGCAATGGAATGGAATTGAATGGAATCTACCCGAATGGAATGCAATGGAATGGAATGGAATCAACCCGAAGGGAATGGAATGGAATGGAATCAACCCGAAGGGAATGGAATGGAATGGAATGAAATGGAGTGGAATGGAATGGAATGGAATGCAATGGAATCAACCCTAATGGAATGGAATGGAAGGGAATGGAATGGAATGGATTGGAATGGAATCAACCGGAATGGAATGGAATGGAATGGAATGGTATGGCATGGAATGGAATCAACACGAATGGAAGGGAATGGAATGGAATGGAATGGAATGGAATGGAATGGAATGGAATCAACACGAATGGAATGAAACGGAATGGAATGGAATTCCATGGAATGGAATGGAATGGAATCAACACGAATGGAATGGAATAGAATGGAATGTAACGGAATGGAATGGAATCAAACCGAATGGAATGGAATGGAATGGAATGGAGTGGAATGCAATCAACCAGAATAGAATGTAATGTAATGTACTGGAAGGGAATGGAATGGAATGGAATGGAATCAACCCGAATGGAATGGAATGGAAAGGAATGGAATGGAATGGAATGAAATGGAATGGAATCAACCCGAATGGAATGGAATGGATTGGAATGGAATGGAATGGAATGAAATCACCCCGAATGGAATGAAATGGAATGGTATGGAATGCAGTGGAATGGAATGGACTGGAATCAACCCGAATGGAATGGAATGTAATGGAATCAACCCGAAGGTAATGGAATGTAAAGGATTGAAAAGGAATGGAACGGAATCAACGCTAATGGAATGGAATGGAATGAAATGGAATGGAATCAACCTGAATGGAGTGAAATGGAGTGGTATGGAATGCAATGGAATGGAAAGGAAAGAAATGGAATGCAATGGAATGGAATGGAAAGGAATGGAATGAAATGGAATGGAATAGACCCGAATGGAATGGAATGGAATGGAATGGAATGGAATGGAATGGAATCAACCCGAATAGCATGTAATGTAATGCAATGGAATGGAATGGAATGGTATCAATCCGAATCGAATGGAATGGAACGGAATGGAATCAACCTGAAAGGAATGGAATGGAAAGGAATGGAATCTAATGGAATGAAATGGAATGGAATCAACCCGAATGGAATGAAATGGAATGGAATGGAATGCAATGGAATGGAATTGAATGGAATCTACCCGAATGGAATGCAATGGAATGGAATGGAATCAACCCGAAGGGAATGGAATGGAATGGAAACAACCCGAAGGGAATGGAATGGAATGGAATGAAATGGAATGGAATGGAATGGAATGGAATGGAATCAACCCTAATGGAATGGAATGGAAGGGAATGGAATGGAATGAAATGGAATGGAATCAACCCGAATGGAATGGAATGGAAAGGAATGCAATTCAATGGAATGGAATGGAATGGAATCAACACGAATGGAATGGAATGGAATGGAATTCAATGGAATGGAATCAACACGAATGGAATGAAACGGAAGGGAATGGAACGCAATGGAATGGAATGCAATGGAATCAACACGAATGGAATGGAATAGAATGGAATGGAATGGAATGGAATGGAATGGAATGGAATCATCCCGAAATGAATGGAATGGAAAGGAATGGAATGGCAAGAATCAACCCAAATGGAATGGAATGGAATGGAATTTAATGGAGTCAACCCGAATGGAATGAAATGGAATGGAATGGAATGCAATGGAATGGAATGGAATGGAATCAACCCGATTGGAATGGAATGGAATGGAATGGAATCAACATCAATGGAAGGAAATGCAATGGAATGGAATGGAAAGGTATCAACCCGAATGGAATGAAATGGAATGGAATGGAAGGCAATGGAATGGAATGGAATGGAATCAACCCGTTTGGAATGGAATGGAATGGAATGGAATGGAATGGAATGGATTGGAATGGAATCAACCCAAAGGGAATGGAATGGAATGGAATGGAATGGAATGGAATGGAATGGGATGGAATGGAATGTTATCAACCCTTATGGAATGGAATGAAATGGAATGGAGTGGAATGGAATCAACCTGATTGGAGCGAAATGGAGTGGAATGGAATGCAATGGAATAGAAAGGAATGAAATGGAATGCAGTGGAATGGAATGGAATGGAATGGAATGGAATGGAATGGAATCAACCCGAATGAAATGGAATGGAATGGAATGGAATCAACCCGAATGGAATGGAATGGAATGGAATGGAATCAATCAACCGAAAGGAAATGGAATGGAATGGAATGGAATAGAATGGAATCAACCAGAATGGAATGGAATGAAATGGAATGGAATGGAATGGAATCAACCGGAAAGGAATGAAATGCAATGGAATGGAATGCAATGGAAGGGAATAGAATGGAATAGAGTGCAATGGAATGGAATGGAATGGAATGAAATGGAATCAACCCGAATGGAATGGAATGGAAGGGAATGGAATCAACCCGAATGGAATGAAATGGAATGGAATGGAATGGAATGGAGTGCAAAGGAATGGAATGGAATAGAAGGGAATGGAAAGGAATGGCATGGAATCAAGCCGAATGGAATGGAATGCAATGGAATGCAGTGGCATCGAATGGAATCAACACGAATGGAAGGGAATGGAATGGAATGGTATGGAATGGAATCAACACCAATGGAATGAAACGGAATGGAATGGAATGCAATTGAATGGAATTGAATGGAATCAACACGAATGGAATGGAATCGAATGGAATGGAATGGAATGGAATCAACCAAAATGGAATGGAATGGAATGGAATGGAATGGAATCAACCGGAATGTAATGTAATGGAATGGAATGGAATGGAATGGAATGGTATCAACCCGAATGGAATGGAATGGAACGTAATGGAATCAACCTGAAAGGAATGGAATGGAAAGGAATGGAATCTAATGGAATGAAATGGAATGGAATCAACCCGAATGGAATGGAATGGAATGGAATGGAATCATCGAGAGTGGAATGAAATGGAATGGAATGGAATGGAATGGAATGGAATGGAATCAACCAGAAGGGAATGGAATGGAATGGAATCAACCTGACGGGAATGGAATGGAATGAAATGGAATGGAATGGAATGGAATGGAATGGAATGGAATCAACTCTAATGGAATGGAATGGAAGGGAACGGAATGGAATAGAATGGAATGGAATCAACACGAAGGAAATGAAATGGAATGGAATGGAATGGAATGGAATGGAATGGAATGGAATCAACCGGAATTGAATGGAATGGAATGGTATGGCATGGAATGGAATCAACACGAATGGAATGAAACGGAATGGAATGGAATTCAATGGAATGGAAAGGAATGGAATCAACACGAATGGAATGCAATAGAATGGAATGGAACGGAATGGAATGGAATCAAATCGAATGGAATGGAATGGAATGGAATGGAATGGAATGAAATGGAATCAACCAGAATAGAATGTAATGTAATGTAATGGAATGCAATGGAATGGAATGGAATGGAATCAACCCGAATGGAATGGAATGGAATGGAATGGAATGGAATGGAATGAAATGGAATGGAATAAACCCGAATGGAATGGAATGGAATGGAATGGAATGGAATCAACCCGAATAGAATGTAATGTAATGCAATGGAATGGAATGGAATGGTATCAATCCGAATGGAATGGAATGGAACGGAATGGAATCAACCTGAAAGGAATGGAATGGAAAGTAATGGAATCTAATGGACTGAAATGGAATGGAATCAACCCGAATGGAATGGAATGGAATGGAATCAACCCAAATGGAATGAAATGGAATGGAATGGAATGCAATGGAATGGAATTGAATGGAATCTACCCGAATGGAATGCAATGGAATGGAATGGAATCAACCCGAAGGGAATGGAATCGAATGGCATCAACCCGAAGGCAATAGAATGGAATGGAATGAAATGGAGTGGAATGGAATGGAATGGAATGCAATGGAATCAACCCTAATGGAATGGAATGGAAGGGAATGGAATGGAATGGAATGGCATGGAATCAACCGGAATGGAATGGAATGGAATGGAATGGAATGGAATGGTATGGCATGGAATGGAATCAACACGAATGGAAGGGAATGGAATGGAATGGAATGGAATGGAATGGAATGGAATGGAATCAACACGAATGGAATGAAACGGAATGGAATGGAATTCCACGGAATGGAATGGAATGGAATCAACACTAATGGAATGGAGTAGAATGGAATGTAACGGAATGGAATGGAATCAAACCGAATGGAATGGAATGGAGTGGAATGCAATCAACCAGAATAGAATGTAATGTAATGTACTGGAATGGAATGGAATGGAATGGAATGGAATCAACCCGAATGGAATGGAATGGAAAGGAATGGAATGGAATGGAATGAAATGGAATGGAATCAACCCGAATGGAATGAAATGGATTGGAATGGAATGGAATGGAATGAAATCACCCCGAATGGAATGAAATGGAATGGAATGGAATGCAGTGGAATGGAATGGACTGGAATCAACCCGAATGGAATGGAATGTAATGGAATCAACCCGAAGGTAATGGAATGTAAAGGATTGAAATGGAATGGAATGGAATCAATGCTAATGGAATGGAATGGAATGGAATCAACCTGAATGGAGTGAAATGGAGTGGTATGGAATGCAATGGAATGGAAAGGAAAGAAATGGAATGCAATGGAATGGAATGGAAAGGAATGGAGTGAAATGGAATGGAATAGACCCGAATGGAATGGAATGGAATGGAATGGAATGGAATGGAATGGAATGGAAAGGAATGGAAAGGAATCAACCCGAATAGAATGTAATGTAATGCAATGGAATGGAATGGAATGGTATCAATCCGAATCGAATGGAATGGAACGGAATGGAATCAACCTGAAAGGAATGGAATGGAAAGGAATGGAATCTAATGGAATGAAATGGAATGGAATCAACCCGAATGGAATGAAATGGAATGGAATGGAATGCAATGGAAAGGAATTGAATGGAATCTACCCGAATGGAATGCAATGGAATGGAATGGAATCAACCCGAAGGGAATGGAATGGAATGGAAACAACCCGAAGGG
This sequence comes from Pan paniscus, assembly GCF_029289425.2. Lineage (NCBI taxonomy): Eukaryota > Metazoa > Chordata > Mammalia > Primates > Hominidae > Pan > Pan paniscus. Next base: position 44,642,125 of record NC_073267.2, read on the forward strand.
AATGGAATGGAATGGAATGAAATGGAATGGAATGGAATGGAATGGAATGGAATGGAATCAACCCTAATGGAATGGAATGGAAGGGAATGGAATGGAATGAAATGGAATGGAATCAACCCGAATGGAATGGAATGGAATGGAATGCAATGCAATGGAATGGAATGGAATGGAATCAACACGAATGGAATGGAATGGAATGGAATTCAATGGAATGGAATCAACACGAATGGAATGAAACGGAAGGGAATGGAACGCAATGGAATGGAATGCAATGGAATCAACACGAATGGAATGGAATAGAATGGAATAGAATGGAATGGAATGGAATGGAATGGAATCAACCTGAAATGAATGGAATGGAAAGGAATGGAATGGCAAGAATCAACCCAAATGGAATGGAATGGAATGGAATTTAATGGAGTCAACCCGAATGGAATGAAATGGAATGGAATGGAATGCAATGGAATGGAATGGAATGGAATCAACCCGATTGGAATGGAATGGAATGGAATGGAATCAACATCAATGGAAGGAAATGCAATGGAATGGAATGGAATGGAATCAACCCGAATGGAATGGAATGGAATGGAATGGAATGGAATGGAATGGAATGGAATGGAATGGAAAGGAATGGAATGAAATGGAATGGAATAAACCCGAATGGAATGGAATGGAATGGAATCAACCCGAATAGAATGTAATGTAATGCAATGGAATGGAATGGAATGGTATCAATCCGAATGGAATGGAATGGAACGGAATGGAATCAACCTGAAAGGAATGGAATGGAAAGTAATGGAATCTAATGGAATGAAATGGAATGGAATCAACAAGAATGGAATGGAATGGAATGGAATCAACCCAAATGGAATGAAATGGAATGGAATGGAATGCAATGGAATGGAATTGAATGGAATCTACCCGAATGGAATGCAATGGAATGGAATGGAATCAACCCGAAGGGAATGGAATCGAATGGAATCAACCCGAAGGGAATAGAATGGAATGGAATGAAATGGAGTGGAATGGAATGGAATGGAATGCAATGGAATCAACCCTAATGGAATGGAATGGAAGGGAATGGAATGGAATGGAATGGCATGGAATCAACCGGAATGGAATGGAATGGAATGGAATGGAATGGTATGGCATGGAATGGAATCACCACGAATGGAAGGGAATGGAATGGAATGGAATGGAATGGAATGGAATGGAATCAACACGAATGGAATGGAATAGAATGGAATGTAACGGAATGGAATGGAATCCAACCGAATGGAATGGAATGGAATGGAATGGAGTGGAATGCAATCAACCAGAATAGAATGTAATGTAATGTACTGGAAGGGAATGGAATGGAATGGAATGGAATCAACCCGAATGGAATCGAATGGAAAGGAATGGAATGGAATGGAATGAAATGGAATGGAATCAACCCGTGTGGAATGGAATGGATTGGAATGGAATGGAATGGAATGAAATCACCCCGAATGGAATGAAATGGAATGGAATGGAATGCAGTGGAATGGAATGGACTGGAATCAACCCGAATGGAATGGAATGTAATGGAATCAACCCGAAGGTAATGGAATGTAAAGCATTGAAATGGAATGGAATGGAATCAACGCTAATGGAATGGAATGGAATGGAATCAACCTGAATGGAGTGAAATGGAGTGTTATGGAATGCAATGGAATGGAAAGGAAAGAAATGGAATGCAATGGAATGGAATGGAAAGGAATGGAATGAAATGGAATGGAATAGACCCGAATGGAATGGAATGGAATGGAATGGAATGGAATGGAATGGAATGGAATGGAATCAACCCGAATAGAATGTAATGTAATGCAATGGAATGGAATGGAATGGTATCAATCCGAATCGAATGCAATGGAACGGAAAGGAATCAACCTGAAAGGAATGGAATGGAAAGGAATGGAATCTAATGGAATGAAATGGAATGGAATCAACCCGAATGGAATGAAATGGAATGGAATGGAATGCAATGGAATGGAATTGAATGGAATCTACCTGAATGGAATGCAATGAAATGGAATGGAATCAACCCGAAGGGCATAGAATGGAATGGAATCAACCCGAAGGGAATGGAATGGAATGAAATGGAATGGAATGGAATAGAATGGAATGGAATCAACCCTAATGGAATGGAATGGAAGGGAATGGAATGGAATGAAATGGAATGGAATCAACCCGAATGGAATGGAATGGAAAGGAATGCAATTCAATGGAATGGAATGGAATGGAATCAACACGAATGGAATGGAATGGAATGGAATTCAATGGAATGGAATCAACACGAATGGAATGAAACGGAAGGGAATGGAACGCAATGGAATGGAATGCAATGGAATCAACACGAATGGAATGGAATAGAATGGAATGGAATGGAATGGAATGGAATCAACCCGAAATGAATGGAATGGAAAGGAATGGAATGGCAAGAATCAACCCAAATGGAATGGAATGGAATGGAATTTAATGGAGTCAACCCGAATGGAATGAAATGGAATGGAATGGAATGCAATGGAATGGAATGGAATGTAATCAACCCGATTGGAATGGAATGGAATGGAATGGAATCAACATCAATGGAAGGAAATGCAATGGAATGGAATGGAAAGGTATCAACCCGAATGGAATGAAATGGAATGGAATGGAAGGCAAAGGAATGGAATGGAATGGAATCAACCCGTTTGGAATGGAATGGAATGGAATGGAATGGAATGGAATGGATTGGAGTGGAATCAACCCAAAGGGAATGGAATGGAATGGAATGGGATGGAATGGAATGTTATCAACCCTAATTGAATGGAATGGAATGGAATGGAGTGGAATGGAATCAACCTGATTGGAGCGAAATGGAGTGGAATGGAATGCAATGGAATAGAAAGGAATGAAATGGAATCCAGTGGAATGGAATGGAATGGAATGGAATGGAATCAACCCGAATGAAATGGAATGGAATGGAATGGAATCAACCCGAATGGAATGGAATGGAATGGAATGGAATCAATCAACCGAAAGGAAATGGAATGGAATGGAATGGAATAGAATGGAATCAACCAGAATGGAATAAAATGAAATGGAATGGAATGGAATGGAATCAACCGGAAAGGAATGAAATGCAATGGAATGGAATGCAATGGAAGGGAATAGAATGGAATAGAATGCAATGGAATGGAATGGAATGGAATGAAATGGAATCAACCCGAATGGAATGGAATGGAAGGGAATGGAATCAACCCGAATGGAATGAAAGGGAATGGAATGGAATGGAATGGAGTGCAAAGGAATGGAATGGAATAGAAGGGAATGGAAAGGAATGGCATGGAATCAAGCCGAATGGAATGGAATGGAATGGAATGCAGTGGCATCGAATGGAATCAACACGAATGGAAGGGAATGGAATGGAATGGAATGGTATGGAATGGAATCAACACCAATGGAATGAAACGGAATGGAATGGAATGCAATTGAATGGAATTGAATGGAATCAACACGAATGGAATGGAATGGAATGGAATGGAATGGAATGGAATCAACCAAAATGGAATGGAATGGAATGGAATGGAATGGAATGGAATGAACCCGAATAGAATGTAATGTAATGTAATGGAATGGAATGGAATGGTATCAACCCGAATGGAATGGAATGGAACGTAATGGAATCAACCTGAAAGGAATGGAATGGAAAGGAATGGAATCTAATGGAATGAAATGGAATGGAATCAACCCGAATGGAATGGAATGGAATGGAATGGAATGGAATCATCGAGAATGGAATGAAATGGAATGGAATGGAATGGAATGGAATGGAATGGAATGGAATCAACCAGAAGGGAATGGAATGGAATGGAATCCACCCGACGGGAATGGAATGGAATGAAATGGAAAGGAATGGAATGGAATGGAATGGAAAGGAATGGAATCAACTCTAATGGAATGGAATGGAAGGGAACGGAATGGAATGGAATGGAATGGAATCAACACGAAGGAAATGAAATGGAATGGAATGGAATCAACCGGAATTGAATGGAATGGAATGGAATGGTATGGCATGGAATGGAATCAACACGAATGGAAGGGAATGGAATGGAATGGAATGGAATGGAATGGAATGGAATCAACACGAATGGAATGAAATGGAATGGAATGGAATTCAATGGAATGGAAAGGAATGGAATCAACACGAATGGAATGGAATAGAATGGAATGGAACGGAATGGAATGGAATCAAACCGAATGGAATGGAATGGAATGGAATCAACCAGAATAGATTGTAATGTAATGTAATGGAATGCAATGGAATGGAATGGAATGGAATCAACCAGAATGGAATGGAATGGAATGGAATGGAATGGAATGGAATGGAATGGAAAGGAATGGAATGAAATGGAATGGAATAAACCCGAATGGAATGGAATGGAATGGAATGGAATGGAATGGAATGGAATGGAATGGCATCAACCCGAATAGAATGTAATGTAATGCAATGGAATGGAATGGAATGGTATCAATCCGAATGGAATGGAATGGAACGGAATGGAATCAACCTGAAAGGAATGGAATGGAAAGTAATGGAATGAAATGGAATGGAATCAACCCGAATGGAATGGAATGGAATGGAATGGACTCAACCCGAATGGAATGAAATGGAATGGAATGGAATGCAATGGAATGGAATTGAATGGAATCTACCCGAATGGAATGCAATGGAATGGAATGGAATCAACCCGAAGGGAATGGAATCGAATGGAATCAACCCGAAGGGAATGGAATGGAATGGAATGAAATGGAGTGGAATGGAATGGAATGGAATGCAATGGAATCAACCCTAATGGAATGGAATGGAAGGGAATGGAATGGAATGGATTGGAATGGAATCAACCGGAATGGAATGGAATGGAATGGAATGGTATGGCATGGAATGGAATCAACACGAATGGAAGGGAATGGAATGGAATGGAATGGAATGGAATGGAATGGAATGGAATCAACACGAATGGAATGAAACGGAATGGAATGGAATTCCATGGAATGGAATGGAATGGAATCAACACGAATGGAATGGAATAGAATGGAATGTAACGGAATGGAATGGAATCAAACCGAATGGAATGGAATGGAATGGAATGGAGTGGAATGCAATCAACCAGAATAGAATGTAATGTAATGTACTGGAAGGGAATGGAATGGAATCAACCCGAATGGAATGGAATGGAAAGGAATGGAATGGAATGGAATGAAATGGAATGGAATCAACCCGAATGGAATGGAATGGATTGGAATGGAATGGAATGGAATGAAATCACCCCGAATGGAATGAAATGGAATGGTATGGAATGCAGTGGAATGGAATGGACTGGAATCAACCCGAATGGAATGGAATGTAATGGAATCAACCCGAAGGTAATGGAATGTAAAGGATTGAAATGGAATGGAACGGAATCAACGCTAATGGAATGGAATGGAATGAAATGGAATGGAATCAACCTGAATGGAGTGAAATGGAGTGGTATGGAATGCAATGGAATGGAAAGGAAAGAAATGGAATGCAATGGAATGGAATGGAAAGGAATGGAATGAAATGGAATGGAATAGACCTGAATGGAATGGAATGGAATGGAATGGAATGGAATGGAATGGAATGGAATCAACCCGAATAGCATGTAATGTAATGCAATGGAATGGAATGGAATGGTATCAATCCGAATCGAATGGAATGGAACGGAATGGAATCAACCTGAAAGGAATGGAATGGAAAGGAATGGAATCTAATGGAATGAAATGGAATGGAATCAACCCGAATGGAATGAAATGGAATGGAATGGAATGCAATGGAATGGAATTGAATGAAATCTACCCGAATGGAATGCAATGGAATGGAATGGAATCAACCCGAAGGGAATGGAATGGAATGGAAACAACCCGAAGGGAATGGAATGGAATGGAATGAAATGGAATGGAATGGAATGGAATGGAATGGAATCAACCCTAATGGAATGGAATGGAAGGGAATGGAATGGAATGAAATGGAATGGAATCAACCCGAATGGAATGGAATGGAAAGGAATGCAATTCAATGGAATGGAATGGAATGGAATCAACACGAATGGAATGGAATGGAATGGAATTCAATGGAATGGAATCAACACGAATGGAATGAAACGGAAGGGAATGGAACGCAATGGAATGGAATGCAATGGAATCAACACGAATGGAATGGAATAGAATGGAATGGAATGGAATGGAATGGAATGGAATGGAATCATCCCGAAATGAATGGAATGGAAAGGAATGGAATGGCAAGAATCAACCCAAATGGAATGGAATGGAATGGAATTTAATGGAGTCAACCCGAATGGAATGAAATGGAATGGAATGGAATGCAATGGAATGGAATGGAATGGAATCAACCCGATTGGAATGGAATGGAATGGAATGGAATCAACATCAATGGAAGGAAATGCAATGGAATGGAATGGAAAGGTATCAACCCGAATGGAATGAAATGGAATGGAATGGAAGGCAATGGAATGGAATGGAATGGAATCAACCCGTTTGGAATGGAATGGAATGGAATGGAATGGAATGGAATGGATTGGAATGGAATCAACCCAAAGGGAATGGAATGGAATGGAATGGAATGGAATGGAATTGGATGGAATGGAATGTTATCAACCCTTATGGAATGGAATGAAATGGAATGGAGTGGAATGGAATCAACCTGATTGGAGCGAAATGGAGTGGAATGGAATGCAATGGAATAGAAAGGAATGAAATGGAATGCAGTGGAATGGAATGGAATGGAATGGAATGGAATGGAATGGAATCAACCCGAATGAAATGGAATGGAATGGAATGGAATCAACCCGAATGGAATGGAATGGAATGGAATGGAATCAATCAACCGAAAGGAAATGGAATGGAATGGAATGGAATAGAATGGAATCAACCAGAATGGAATGGAATGAAATGGAATGGAATGGAATGGAATCAACCGGAAAGGAATGAAATGCAATGGAATGGAATGCAATGGAAGGGAATAGAATGGAATAGAGTGCAATGGAATGGAATGGAATGGAATGAAATGGAATCAACCCGAATGGAATGGAATGGAAGGGAATGGAATCAACCCGAATGGAATGAAATGGAATGGAATGGAATGGAATGGAGTGCAAAGGAATGGAATGGAATAGAAGGGAATGGAAAGGAATGGCATGGAATCAAGCCGAATGGAATGGAATGCAATGGAATGCAGTGGCATCGAATGGAATCAACACGAATGGAAGGGAATGGAATGGAATGGTATGGAATGGAATCAACACCAATGGAATGAAACGGAATGGAATGGAATGCAATTGAATGGAATTGAATGGAATCAACACGAATGGAATGGAATCGAATGGAATGGAATGGAATGGAATCAACCAAAATGGAATGGAATGGAATGGAATGGAATGGAATCAACCGGAATGTAATGTAATGGAATGGAATGGAATGGAATGGAATGGTATCAACCCGAATGGAATGGAATGGAACGTAATGGAATCAACCTGAAAGGAATGGAATGGAAAGGAATGGAATCTAATGGAATGAAATGGAATGGAATCAACCCGAATGGAATGGAATGGAATGGAATGGAATCATCGAGAGTGGAATGAAATGGAATGGACTGGAATGGAATGGAATGGAATGGAATCAACCAGAAGGGAATGGAATGGAATGGAATCAACCTGACGGGAATGGAATGGAATGAAATGGAATGGAATGGAATGGAATGGAATGGAATGGAATCAACTCTAATGGAATGGAATGGAAGGGAACGGAATGGAATAGAATGGAATGGAATCAACACGAAGGAAATGAAATGGAATGGAATGGAATGGAATGGAATGGAATGGAATGGAATCAACCGGAATTGAATGGAATGGAATGGTATGGCATGGAATGGAATCAACACGAATGGAATGAAACGGAATGGAATGGAATTCAATGGAATGGAAAGGAATGGAATCAACACGAATGGAATGGAATAGAATGGAATGGAACGGAATGGAATGGAATCAAATCGAATGGAATGGAATGGAATGGAATGGAATGGAATGGAATGGAATGGAATCAACCAGAATAGAATGTAATGTAATGTAATGGAATGCAATGGAATGGAATGGAATGGAATCAACCCGAATGGAATGGAATGGAATGGAATGGAATGGAATGGAATGAAATGGAATGGAATAAACCCGAATGGAATGGAATGGAATGGAATGGAATGGAATCAACCCGAATAGAATGTAATGTAATGCAATGGAATGGAATGGAATGGTATCAATCCGAATGGAATGGAATGGAACGGAATGGAATCAACCTGAAAGGAATGGAATGGAAAGTAATGGAATCTAATGGACTGAAATGGAATGGAATCAACCCGAATGGAATGGAATGGAATGGAATCAACCCAAATGGAATGAAATGGAATGGAATGGAATGCAATGGAATGGAATTGAATGGAATCTACCCGAATGGAATGCAATGGAATGGAATGGAATCAACCCGAAGGGAATGGAATCGAATGGCATCAACCCGAAGGCAATAGAATGGAATGGAATGAAATGGAGTGGAATGGAATGGAATGGAATGCAATGGAATCAACCCTAATGGAATGGAATGGAAGGGAATGGAATGGAATGGAATGGCATGGAATCAACCGGAATGGAATGGAATGGAATGGAATGGAATGGAATGGTATGGCATGGAATGGAATCAACACGAATGGAAGGGAATGGAATGGAATGGAATGGAATGGAATGGAATGGAATGGAATCAACACGAATGGAATGAAACGGAATGGAATGGAATTCCACGGAATGGAATGGAATGGAATCAACACTAATGGAATGGAGTAGAATGGAATGTAACGGAATGGAATGGAATCAAACCGAATGGAATGGAATGGAATGGAATGGAGTGGAATGCAATCAACCAGAATAGAATATAATGTAATGTACTGGAATGGAATGGAATGGAATGGAATGGAATCAACCCGAATGGAATGGAATGGAAAGGAATGGAATGGAATGGAATGAAATGGAATGGAATCAACCCGAATGGAATGAAATGGATTGGAATGGAATGGAATGGAATGAAATCACCCCGAATGGAATGAAATGGAATGGAATGGAATGCAGTGGAATGGAATGGACTGGAATCAACCCGAATGGAATGGAATGTAATGGAATCAACCCGAAGGTAATGGAATGTAAAGGATTGAAATGGAATGGAATGGAATCAATGCTAATGGAATGGAATGGAATGGAATCAACCTGAATGGAGTGAAATGGAGTGGTATGGAATGCAATGGAATGGAAAGGAAAGAAATGGAATGCAATGGAATGGAATGGAAAGGAATGGAGTGAAATGGAATGGAATAGACCCGAATGGAATGGAATGGAATGGAATGGAATGGAATGGAATGGAAAGGAATGGAAAGGAATCAACCCGAATAGAATGTAATGTAATGCAATGGAATGGAATGGAATGGTATCAATCCGAATCGAATGGAATGGAACGGAATGGAATCAACCTGAAAGGAATGGAATGGAAAGGAATGGAATCTAATGGAATGAAATGGAATGGAATCAACCCGAATGGAATGAAATGGAATGGAATGGAATGCAATGGAAAGGAATTGAATGGAATCTACCCGAATGGAATGCAATGGAATGGAATGGAATCAACCCGAAGGGAATGGAATGGAATGGAAACAACCCGAAGGGAATGGAATGGAATGGAATGAAATGGAATGGAATGGAATGGAATGGAATGGAATGGAATCAACCCTAATGGAATGGAATGGAAGGGAATGGAATGGAATGAAATGGAATGGAATCAACCCGAATGGAATGGAATGGAATGGAATGCAATGCAATGGAATGGAATGGAATGGAATCAACACGAATGGAATGGAATGGAATGGAATTCAATGGAATGGAATCAACACGAATGGAATGAAACGGAAGGGAATGGAACGCAATGGAATGGAATGCAATGGAATCAACACGAATGGAATGGAATAGAATGGAATAGAATGGAATGGAATGGAATGGAATGGAATCAACCTGAAATGAATGGAATGGAAAGGAATGGAATGGCAAGAATCAACCCAAATGGAATGGAATGGAATGGAATTTAATGGAGTCAACCCGAATGGAATGAAATGGAATGGAATGGAATGCAATGGAATGGAATGGAATGGAATCAACCCGATTGGAATGGAATGGAATGGAATGGAATCAACATCAATGGAAGGAAATGCAATGGAATGGAATGGAATGGAATCAACCCGAATGGAATGGAATGGAATGGAATGGAATGGAATGGAATGGAATGGAATGGAATGGAAAGGAATGGAATGAAATGGAATGGAATAAACCCGAATGGAATGGAATGGAATGGAATCAACCCGAATAGAATGTAATGTAATGCAATGGAATGGAATGGAATGGTATCAATCCGAATGGAATGGAATGGAACGGAATGGAATCAACCTGAAAGGAATGGAATGGAAAGTAATGGAATCTAATGGAATGAAATGGAATGGAATCAACCCGAATGGAATGGAATGGAATGGAATCAACCCAAATGGAATGAAATGGAATGGAATGGAATGCAATGGAATGGAATTGAATGGAATCTACCCGAATGGAATGCAATGGAATGGAATGGAATCAACCCGAAGGGAATGGAATCGAATGGAATCAACCCGAAGGGAATAGAATGGAATGGAATGAAATGGAGTGGAATGGAATGGAATGGAATGCAATGGAATCAACCCTAATGGAATGGAATGGAAGGGAATGGAATGGAATGGAATGGCATGGAATCAACCGGAATGGAATGGAATGGAATGGAATGGAATGGTATGGCATGGAATGGAATCACCACGAATGGAAGGGAATGGAATGGAATGGAATGGAATGGAATGGAATGGAATCAACACGAATGGAATGGAATAGAATGGAATGTAACGGAATGGAATGGAATCCAACCGAATGGAATGGAATGGAATGGAATGGAGTGGAATGCAATCAACCAGAATAGAATGTAATGTAATGAACTGGAAGGGAATGGAATGGAATGGAATGGAATCAACCCGAATGGAATCTAATGGAAAGGAATGGAATGGAATGGAATGAAATGGAATGGAATCAACCCGTGTGGAATGGAATGGATTGGAATGGAATGGAATGGAATGAAATCACCCCGAATGGAATGAAATGGAATGGAATGGAATGCAGTGGAATGGAATGGACTGGAATCAACCCGAATGGAATGGAATGTAATGGAATCAACCCGAAGGTAATGGAATGTAAAGCATTGAAATGGAATGGAATGGAATCAACGCTAATGGAATGGAATGGAATGGAATCAACCTGAATGGAGTGAAATGGAGTGTTATGGAATGCAATGGAATGGAAAGGAAAGAAATGGAATGCAATGGAATGGAATGGAAAGGAATGGAATGAAATGGAATGGAATAGACCCGAATGGAATGGAATGGAATGGAATGGAATGGAATGGAATGGAATGGAATGGAATGGAATGGAATGGAATCAACCCGAATAGAATGTAATGTAATGCAATGGAATGGAATGGAATGGTATCAATCCGAATCGAATGCAATGGAACGGAAAGGAATCAACCTGAAAGGAATGGAATGGAAAGGAATGGAATCTAATGGAATGAAATGGAATGGAATCAACCCGAATGGAATGAAATGGAATGGAATGGAATGCAATGGAATGGAATTGAATGGAATCTACCCGAATGGAATGCAATGGAATGGAATGGAATCAACCCGAAGGGAATGGAATGGAATGGAAACAACCCGAAGGGAATGGAATGGAATGGAATGAAATGGAATGGAATGGAATGGAATGGAATGGAATGGAATGGAATGGAATCAACCCTAATGGAATGGAATGGAAGGGAATGGAATGGAATGAAATGGAATGGAATCAACCCGAATGGAATGGAATGGAATGGAATGCAATGCAATGGAATGGAATGGAATGGAATCAACACGAATGGAATGGAATGGAATGGAATTCAATGGAATGGAATCAACACGAATGGAATGAAACGGAAGGGAATGGAACGCAATAGAATGGAATGCAATGGAATCAACACGAATGGAATGGAATAGAATGGAATGGAATGGAATGGAATGGAATGGTATGGAATGGAATCAACCCGATTGGAATGGAATGGAATGGAATGGAATCAACATCAATGGAAGGAAATGCAATGGAATGGAATGGAATGGTATCAACCCGAATGGAATGAAATGGAATGGAATGGAAGGCAATGGAATGGAATGGAATGGAATCAACCCGTTTGGAATGGAATGGAATGGAATGGAATGGAATGGATTGGAATGGAATCAACCCAAAGGGAATGGAATGGAATGGAATGGGATGGAATGGAATGTTATCAACCCTAATGGAATGGAATGGAATGGAATGGAGTGGAATGGAATCAACCTGATTGGAGCGAAATGGAGTGGAATGGAATGCAATGGAATAGAAAGGAATGAAATGGAATGCAGTGGAATGGAATGGAATGGAATGGAATGGAATCAACCCGAATGAAATGGAATGGAATGGAATGGAATCAACCCGAAGGGAATGGAATGGAATGAAATGGAATGGAATGGAATAGAATGGAATGGAATCAACCCTAATGGAATGGAATGGAAGGGAATGGAATGGAATGAAATGGAATGGAATCAACCCGAATGGAATGGAATGGAAAGGAATGCAATTCAATGGAATGGAATGGAATGGAATCAACACGAATGGAATGGAATGGAATGGAATTCAATGGAATGGAATCAACACGAATGGAATGAAACGGAAGGGAATGGAACGCAATGGAATGGAATGCAATGGAATCAACACGAATGGAATGGAATAGAATGGAATGGAATGGAATGGAATGGAATCAACCCGAAATGAATGGAATGGAAAGGAATGGAATGGCAAGAATCAACCCAAATGGAATGGAATGGAATGGAATTTAATGGAGTCAACCCGAATGGAATGAAATGGAATGGAATGGAATGCAATGGAATGGAATGGAATGTAATCAACCCGATTGGAATGGAATTGAATGGAATGGAATCAACATCAATGGAAGGAAATGCAATGGAATGGAATGGAAAGGTATCAACCCGAATGGAATGAAATGGAATGGAATGGAAGGCAATGGAATGGAATGGAATGGAATCAACCCGTTTGGAATGGAATGGAATGGAATGGAATGGAATGGAATGGATTGGAGTGGAATCAACCCAAAGGGAATGGAATGGAATGGAATGGGATGGAATGGAATGTTATCAACCCTAATTGAATGGAATGGAATGGAATGGAGTGGAATGGAATCAACCTGATTGGAGCGAAATGGAGTGGAATGGAATGCAATGGAATAGAAAGGAATGAAATGGAATCCAGTGGAATGGAATGGAATGGAATGGAATGGAATCAACCCGAATGAAATGGAATGGAATGGAATGGAATCAACCCGAATGGAATGGAATGGAATGGAATGGAATCAATCAACCGAAAGGAAATGGAATGGAATGGAATGGAATAGAATGGAATCAACCAGAATGGAATGGAATGAAATGGAATGGAATGGAATGGAATCAACCGGAAAGGAATGAAATGCAATGGAATGGAATGCAATGGAAGGGAATAGAATGGAATAGAATGCAATGGAATGGAATGGAATGGAATGAAATGGAATCAACCCGAATGGAATGGAATGGAAGGGAATGGAATCAACCCGAATGGAATGAAGTGGAATGGAATGGAATGGAATGGAGTGCAAAGGAATGGAATGGAATAGAAGGGAATGGAAAGGAATGGCATGGAATCAAGCCGAATGGAATGGAATGGAATGGAATGCAGTGGCATCGAATGGAATCAACACGAATGGAAGGGAATGGAATGGAATGGAATGGTATGGAATGGAATCAACACCAATGGAATGAAACGGAATGGAATGGAATGCAATTGAATGGAATTGAACGGAATCAACACGAATGGAATGGAATGGAATGGAATGGAATGGAATGGAATCAACCAAAATGGAATGGAATGGAATGGAATGGAATGGAATGAACCCGAATAGAATGTAATGTAATGTAATGGAATGGAATGGAATGGTATCAACCCGAATGGAATGGAATGGAACGTAATGGAATCAACCTGAAAGGAATGGAATGGAAAGGAATGGAATCTAATGGAATGAAATGGAATGGAATCAACCCGAATGGAATGGAATGGAATGGAATGGAATCATCGAGAATGGAATGAAATGGAATGGAATGGAATGGAATGGAATGGAATGGAATGGAATCAACCAGAAGGGAATGGAATGGAATGGAATCCACCCGACGGGAATGGAATGGAATGAAATGGAAAGGAATGGAATGGAATGGAATGGAAAGGAATGGAATCAACCCTAATGGAATGGAATGGAAGGGAACGGAATGGAATGGAATGGAATGGAATCAACACGAAGGAAATGAAATGGAATGGAATGGAATGGAATGGAATCAACCGGAATTGAATGGAATGGAATGGAATGGAATCAACCCGAATGGAATGGAATGGAAAGGAATTTAATGGAATGGAATGAAATGGAATGGAATCAACCCGAATGGAATGGAATGGAATGGAATCAACCCGAATGGAATGAAATGGAATGGAATGGAATGTAATGGAATGGAATTGAATGGAATTTACCCGAATGGAATGCAATGGAATGGAATGGAATCAACCCGAAGGGAATGGAATGGAATGGAATCAACCCGAAGGGAATGGAATGGAATGGAATGAAATGGAGTGGAATGGAATGGAATGGAATGCAATGGAATCAACCCTAATGGAATGGAATGGAAGGGAATGGAATGGAATGGATTGGAATGGAATCAACCGGAATGGAATGGAATGGTATGGCATGGAATGGAATCAACACGAATGGAATGGAATGGAATGGAATGGAATGGAATGGAATGGAATGGAATCAACACGAATGGAATGAAACGGAATGGAATGGAATTCCATGGAATGGAATGGAATGGAATCAACACGAATGGAATGGAATAGAATGGAATGTAACGGAATGGAATGGAATCAAACCGAATGGAATGGAATGGAATGGAATGGAGTGGAATGCAGTCAACCAGAATAGAATGTAATGTAATGTACTGGAAGGGAATGGAATGGAATGGAATGGAATCAACCCGAATGGAATGGAATGGAAAGGAATGGAATGGAATGGAATGAAATGGAATGGAATCAACCCGAATGGAATGGAATGGATTGGAATGGAATGGAATGGAATGAAATCACCCCGAATGGAATGAAATGGAATGGTATGGAATGCAGTGGAATGGAATGGACTGGAATCAACCCGAATGGAATGGAATGTAATGGAATCAACCCGAAGGTAATGGAATGTAAAGGATTGAAATGGAATGGAACGGAATCAACGCTAATGGAATGGAATGGAATGAAATGGAATGGAATCAACCTGAATGGAGTGAAATGGAGTGGTATGGAATGCAATGGAATGGAAAGGAAAGAAATGGAATGCAATGGAATGGAATGGAAAGGAATGGAATGAAATGGAATGGAATAGACCCGAATGGAATGGAATGGAATGGAATGGAATGGAATGGAATGGAATCAACCCGAATAGCATGTAATGTAATGCAATGGAATGGAATGGAATGGTATCAATCCGAATCGAATGGAATGGAACGGAATGGAATCAACCTGAAAGGAATGGAATGGAAAGGAATGGAATCTAATGGAATGAAATGGAATGGAATCAACCCGAATGGAATGAAATGGAATGGAATGGAATGCAATGGAATGGAATTGAATGGAATCTACCCGAATGGAATGCAATGGAATGGAATGGAATCAACCCGAAGGGAATGGAATGGAATGGAAACAACCCGAAGGGAATGGAATGGAATGGAATGAAATGGAATGGAATGGAATGGAATGGAATGGAATCAACCCTAATGGAATGGAATGGAAGGGAATGGAATGGAATGAAATGGAATGGAATCAACCCGAATGGAATGGAATGGAAAGGAATGCAATTCAATGGAATGGAATGGAATGGAATCAACACGAATGGAATGGAATGGAATGGAATTCAATGGAATGGAATCAACACGAATGGAATGAAACGGAAGGGAATGGAACGCAATGGAATGGAATGCAATGGAATCAACACGAATGGAATGGAATAGAATGGAATGGAATGGAATGGAATGGAATCATCCCGAAATGAATGGAATGGAAAGGAATGGAATGGCAAGAATCAACCCAAATGGAATGGAATGGAATGGAATTTAATGGATTCAACCCGAATGGAATGAAATGGAATGGAATGGAATGCAATGGAATGGAATGGAATGGAATCAACCCGATTGGAATGGAATGGAATGGAATGGAATCAACATCAATGGAAGGAAATGCAATGGAATGGAATGGAAAGGTATCAACCCGAATGGAATGAAATGGAATGGAATGGAAGGCAATGGAATGGAATGGAATGGAATCAACCCGTTTGGAATGGAATGGAATGGAATGGAATGGAATGGAATGGATTGGAATGGAAACAACCCAAAGGGAATGGAATGGAATGGAATGGAATGGAATGGGATGCAATGGAATGTTATCAACCCTTATGGAATGGAATGAAATGGAATGGAATGGAATGGAATGGAGTGCAAAGGAATGGAATGGAATAGAAGGGAATGGAAAGGAATGGCATGGAATCAAGCCGAATGGAATGGAATGCAATGGAATGCAGTGGCATCGAATGGAATCAACACGAATGGAAGGGAATGGAATGGAATGGTATGGAATGGAATCAACACCAATGGAATGAAACGGAATGGAATGGAATGCAATTGAATGGAATTGAATGGAATCAACACGAATGGAATGGAATCGAATGGAATGGAATGGAATGGAATCAACCAAAATGGAATGGAATGGAATGGAATGGAATGGAATCAACCGGAATGTAATGTAATGGAATGGAATGGAATGGAATGGAATGGTATCAAACCGAATGGAATGGAATGGAACGTAATGGAATCAACCTGAAAGGAATGGAATGGAAAGGAATGGAATCTAATGGAATGAAATGGAATGGAATCAACCCGAATGGAATGGAATGGAATGGAATGGAATCATCGAGAATGGAATGAAATGGAATGGAATGGAATGGAATGGAATGGAATGGAATCAACCAGAAGGGAATGGAATGGAATGGAATCAACCTGACGGGAATGGAATGGAATGAAATGGAATGGAATGGAATGGAATCAACTCTAATGGAATGGAATGGAAGGGAACGGAATGGAATAGAATGGAATGGAACCAACACGAAGGAAATGAAATGGAATGGAATGGAATGGAATGGAATGGAATCAACCGGAATTGAATGGAATGGAATGGTATGGCATGGAATGTAATCAACACGAATGGAATGAAACGGAATGGAATGGAATTCAATGGAATGGAAAGGAATGGAATCAACACGAATGGAATGGAATAGAATGGAATGGAACGGAATGGAATGGAATCAAACCGAATGGAATGGAATGGAATGGAATGGAATGGAATGGAATGGAATCAACCAGAATAGAATGTAATGTAATGGAATGGAATGCAATGGAATGGAATGGAATGGAATCAACCCGAATGGAATGGAATGGAATGGAATGGAATGGAATGGAATGGAATGAAATGGAATGGAATAAACCCGAATGGAATGGAATGGAATGGAATCAACCCGAATAAAATATAATGTAATGCAATGGAATGGAATGGAATGGTATCAATCCGAATGGAATGGAATGGAACGGAATGGAATCAACCTGAAAGGAATGGAATGGAAAGTAATGGAATGTAATGGACTGAAATGGAATGGAATCAACCCGAATGGAATGGAATGGAATGGAATCAACCCAAATGGAATGAAATGGAATGGAATGGAATGCAGTGGAATGGAATTGAATGGAATCTACACGAATGGAATGCAATGGAATGGAATGGAATCAACCCGAAGGGAATGGAATCGAATGGCATCAACCCGAAGGCAATAGAATGGAATGGAATGAAATGGAGTGGAATGGAATGGAATGGAATGCAATGGAATCAACCTTAATGGAATGGAATGGAAGGGAATGGAATGGAATGGAATGGCATGGAATCAACCGGAATGGAATGGAATGGAATGGAATGGAATGGAATGGTATGGCATGGAATGGAATCAACACGAATGGAAGGGAATGGAATGGAATGTAATGGAATGGAATGGAATGGAATGGAATCAACACGAATGGAATGAAACGGAATGGAATGGAATTCCACGGAATGGAATGGAATGGAATCAACACTAATGGAATGGAATAGAATGGAATGTAACGGAATGGAATGGAATCAAACCGAATGGAATGGAATGGAATGGAATGGAGTGGAATGCAATCAACCAGAATAGAATGTAATGTAATGTACTGGAATCGAATGGAATGGAATGGAATGGAATCAACCCGAATGGAATGGAATGGAAAGGAATGGAATGGAATGGAATGAAATGGAATGGAATCAACCCGAATGGAATGGAATGGATTGGAATGGAATGGAATGGAATCAAATCACCCCGAATGGAATGAAATGGAATGGAATGGAATGCAGTGGAATGGAATGGACTGGAATCAACCCGAATGGAATGGAATGTAATGGAATCAAACCGAAGGTAATGGAATGTAAAGGATTGAAATGGAATGGAATGGAATCAATGCTAATGGAATGGAATGGAATGGAATCAACCTGAATGGAGTGAAATGGAGTGGTATGGAATGCAATGGAATGGAAAGGAAAGAAATGGAATGCAATGGAATGGAATGGAAAGGAATGGAGTGAAATGGAATGGAATAGACCCGAATGGAATGGAATGGAATGGAATGGAATGGAATGGAATGGAATGGAATGGAATGGAATGGAAAGGAATGGAATGGAATCAACCCGAATAGAATGTAATGTAATGCAATGGAATGGAATGGAATGGTATCAATCCGAATCGAATGGAATGGAACGGAATGGAATCAACCTGAAAGGAATGGAATGGAAAGGAATGGAATCTAATGGAATGAAATGGAATGGAATCAACCCGAATGGAATGAAATGGAATGGAATGGAATGCAATGGAAAGGAATTGAATGGAATCTACCCGAATGGAATGCAATGGAATGGAATGGAATCAACCCGAAGGGAATGGAATGGAATGGAAACAACCCGAAGGGAATGGAATGGAATGGAATGAAATGGAATGGAATGGAATGGAATGGAATGGAATGGAATCAACCCTAATGGAATGGAATGGAAGGGAATGGAATGGAATGAAATGGAATGGAAGCAACCCGAATGGAATGGAATGGAATGGAATGCAATGCAATGGAATGGAATGGAATGGAATCAACACGAATGGAATGGAATGGAATGGAATTCAATGGAATGGAATCAACACGAATGGAATGAAACGGAAGGGAATGGAACGCAATGGAATGGAATGCAATGGAATCAACACGAATGGAATGGAATAGAATGGAATAGAATGGAATGGAATGGAATGGAATGGAATCAACCCGAAATGAATGGAATGGAAAGGAATGGAATGGCAAGAATCAACCCAAATGGAATGGAATGAAATGGAATTTAATGGAGTCAACCCGAATGGAATGAAATGGAATGGAATGGAATGCAATGGAATGGAATGGAATGGAATCAACCCGATTGGAATGGAATGGAATGGAATGGAATCAACATCAATGGAAGGAAATGCAATGGAATGGAATGGAATGGAATCAACCCGAATGGAATGGAATGGAATGGAATGGAATGGAATGGAATGGAATGGAATGGAAAGGAATGGAATGAAATGGAATGGAATAAACCCGAATGGAATGGAATGGAATGGAATGGAATGGAATCAACCCGAATAGAATGTAATGTAATGCAATGGAATGGAATGGAATGGTATCAATCCGAATGGAATGGAATGGAACGGAATGGAATCAACCTGAAAGGAATGGAATGGAAAGTAATGGAATCTAATGGAATGAAATGGAATGGAATCAACCCGAATGGAATGGAATGGAATGGAATCAACCCATATGGAATGAAATGGAATGGAATGGAATGCAATGGAATGGAATTGAATGGAATCTACCCGAATGGAATGCAATGGAATGGAATGGAATCAACCCGAAGGGAATGGAATCGAATGGAATCAACCCGAAAGGAATAGAATGGAATGGAATGAAATGGAGTGGAATGGAATGGAATGGAATGCAATGGAATCAACCCTAATGGAATGGAATGGAAGGGAATGGAATGGAATGGAATGGCATGGAATCAACCGGAATGGAATGGAATGGAATGGAATGGAATGGAATGGTATGGCATGGAATGGAATCACCACGAATGGAAGGGAATGGAATGGAATGGAATGGAATGGAATGGAATGGAATGGAATCAACACGAATGGAATGGAATAGAATGGAATGTAACGGAATGGAATGGAATCAAACCGAATGGAATGGAATGGAATGGAATGGAGTGGAATGCAGTCAACCAGAATAGAATGTAATGTAATGTACTGGAAGGGAATGTAATGGAATGGAATGGAAGCAACCCGAATGGAATGGAATGGAAAGGAATGGAATGGAATGGAATGAAATGGAATGGAATCAACCCGAATGGAATGGAATGGATTGGAATGGAATGGAATGGAATGAAATCACCCCGAATGGAATGAAATGGAATGGAATGGAATGCAGTGGAATGGAATGGACTGGAATCAACCCGAATGGAATGGAATGTAATGGAATCAACCCGAAGGTAATGGAATGTAAAGCATTGAAATGGAATGGAATGGAATCAACGCTAATGGAATGGAATGGAATGGAATCAACCTGAATGGAGTGAAATGGAGTGTTATGGAATGCAATGGAATGGAAAGGAAAGAAATGGAATGCAATGGAATGGAATGGAAAGGAATGGAATGAAATGGAATGGAATAGACCCGAATGGAATGGAATGGAATGGAATGGAATGGAATGGAATGGAATGGAATGGAATGGAATCAACCCGAATAGAATGTAATGTAATGCAATGGAATGGAATGGAATGGTATCAATCCGAATCGAATGGAATGGAACGGAATGGAATCATCCTGAAAGGAATGGAATGGAAAGGAATGGAATCTAATGGAATGAAATGGAATGGAATCAACCCGAATGGAATGAAATGGAATGGAATGGAATGCAATGGAATGGAATTGAATGGAATCTACCCGAATGAAATGCAATGGAATGGAATGGAATCAACCCGAAGGGAATGGAATGGAATGGAAACAACCCGAAGGGAATGGAATGGAATGGAATGAAATGGAATGGAATGGAATGGAATGGAATGGAATGGAATCAACCCTAATGGAATGGAATGGAAGGGAATGGAATGGAATGAAATGGAATGGAATCAACCCGAATGGAATGGAATGGAATGGAATGCAATGCAATGGAATGGAATGGAATGGAATCAACACGAATGGAATGGAATGGAATGGAATTCAATGGAATGGAATCAACACGAATGGAATGAAACGGAAGGGAATGGAACGCAATGGAATGGAATGCAATGGAATCAACACGAATGGAATGGAATAGAATGGAATGGAATGGAATGGAATGGAATGGTATGGAATGGAATCAACCCGATTGGAATGGAATGGAATGGAATGGAATCAACATCAATGGAAGGAAATGCAATGAAATGGAATGGAATGGTATCAACCCGAATGGAATGAAATGGAATGGAATGGAAGGCAATGGAATGGAATGGAATGGAATCAACCCGTTTGGAATGGAATGGAATGGAATGGAATGGAATGGAATGGAATGGAATGGAATGGATTGGAATGGAATCAACCCAAAGGGAATGGAATGGAATGGAATGGGATGGAATGGACTGTTATCAACCCTAATGGAATGGAATGGAATGGAATGGAGTGGAATGGAATCAACCTGATTGGAGCGAAATGGAGTGGAATGGAATGCAATGGAATAGAAAGGAATGAAATGGAATCCAGTGGAATGGAATGGAATGGAATCAACCCGAATGAAATGGAATGGAATGGAATGGAATCAACCCGAATGGAATGGAATGGAATGGAATGGAATCAATCAACCGAAAGGAAATGGAATGGAATGGAATGGAATAGAATGGAATCAACCAGAATGGAATGGAATGAAATGGAATGGAATGGAATGGAATCAACAGGAAAGGAATGAAATGCAATGGAATGGAATGCAATGGAAGGGAATAGAATGGAATAGAATGGAATGGAATGGAATGGAATGGAATAAAATGGAATCAACACGAATGGAATGGAATGGAAGGGAATGGAATCAACACGAATGGAATGAAATGGAATGGAATGGAATGGAATGGAGTGCAAAGGAATGGAATGGAATAGAAGGGAATGGAAAGGAATGGCATGGAATCAAGCCGAATGGAATGGAGTGGAATGGAA
Organism: Pan paniscus; assembly: GCF_029289425.2. Taxonomy (NCBI): domain Eukaryota; kingdom Metazoa; phylum Chordata; class Mammalia; order Primates; family Hominidae; genus Pan; species Pan paniscus. The sequence goes on from NC_073267.2 coordinate 44,664,841, forward strand.
TGCAGTGGCATCGAATGGAATCAACACGAATGGAAGGGAATGGAAGGGAATGGAATGGTATGGAATGGAATCAACACCAATGGAATGAAACGGAATGGAATGGAATGCAATTGAATGGAATTGAATGGAATCAACACGAATGGAATGGAATCGAATGGAATGGAATGGAATGGAATCAACCAAAATGGAATGGAATGGAAAGGAATGGAATGGAATCAACCCGAATAGAATGTAATGCAATGTAATGGAATGGAATGGAATGGTATCAACCCGAATGGAATGGAATGGAACGTAATGGAATCAACCTGAAAGGAATGGAATGGAAAGGAATGGAATCTAATGGAATGAAATGGAATGGAATCAACCCGAATGGAATGGAATGGAATGGAATGGAATCATCGAGAATGGAATGAAATGGAATGGAATGGAATGGAATGGAATCAACCAGAAGGGATTGGAATGGAACGGAATCAACCCGACGGGAATGGAATGGAATGAAATGGAATGGAATGGAATGGAATGGAATGGAATGGAATGGAATGGAATGGAATCAACTCTAATGGAATGGAATGGAAGGGAACGGAATGGAATGGAATGGAATGGAATCAACACGAAGGAAATGAAATGGAATGGAATGGAATGGAATGGAATGGAATGGAATGGAATGGAATGGAATCAACCGGAATTGAATGGAATGGAATGGAATGGTATGGCATGGAATGGAATCTACACGAATGGAAGGGAATGGAATGGAATGGAATCAACACGAATGGAATGAAACGGAATGGAATGGAATTCAATGGAATGGAAAGGAATGGAATCAACACGAATGGAATGGAATAGAATGGAATGGAACGGAATGGAATGGAATCAAACCGAATGGAATGGAATGGAATGGAATGGAATGCAATCAACCAGAATGGAATGTAATGGAATGGAATGGAATGCAATGGAATGGAATGGAATGGAATCAACCCGAATGGAATCGAATGGAATGGAATGGAATGGAATGGAATGTAAAGGAATGGAATGAAATGGAATGGAATAAACCCGAATGGAATGGAATGGAATGGAATGGAATGGAATGGAATGGAATGGAATGGAATCAACCCGAATAGAATGTAATGTAATGCAGTGGAATGGAATGGAATGGTATCAATCCGAATGGAATGGAATGGAACGGAATGGAATCAACCTGAAAGGAATGGAATGGAAAGTAATGGAATCTAATGGAATGAAATGGAATGGAATCAACCCGAATGGAATGGAATGGAATGGAAGGGAATCAACCCAAATGGAATGAAATGGAATGGAATGGAATGCAATGGAATGGAATTGAATGGAATCTACCCGAATGGAATGCAATGGAATGGAATGGAATCAACCCGAAGGGAATGGAATGGAATGGAATCAACCCGAAGGGAATGGAATGGAATGGAATGAAATGGAGTGGAATGGAATGGAATGGAATGCAATGGAATCAACCCTAATGGAATGGAATGGAAGGGAATGGAATGGAATGGAATGGAATGGAATCAACCGGAATGGAATGGAATGGAATGCAAAGTTATGGCATGGAATGGAATCAACACGAATGGAAGGGAATGGAATGGAATGGAATGGAATGGAATGGAATGGAATGGAATCAACACGAATGGAATGAAACGGAATGGAATGGAATTCCATGGAATGGAATGGAATGGAATCAACACGAATGGAATGGAATAGAATGGAATGTAACGGAATGGAATGGAATCAAACCGAATGGAATGGAATGGAATGGAATGGAGTGGAATGCAATCAACCAGAATAGAATGTAATGTAATGTACTGGAAGGGAATGGAATGGAATGGAATGGAATCAACCCGAATGGAATGGAATGGAAAGGAATGGAATGGAATGGAATGAAATGGAATGGAATAAACCCGAATGGAATGGAATGGATTGGAATGGAATGGAATGGAATGAAATCACCCCGAATGGAATGAAATGGAATGGAATGGAATGCAGTGGAATGGAATGGACTGGAATCAACCCGAATGGAATGGAATGTAATGGAATCAACCCGAAGGTAATGGAATGTAAAGGATTGAAATGGAATGGAATGGAATCAACGCTAATGGAATGGAATGGAATGGAATGGAATGGAATCAACCTGAATGGAGTGAAATGGAGTGGTATGGAATGCAATGGAATGGAAAGGAAAGAAATGGAATGCAATGGAATGGAATGGAAAGGAATGGAATGAAATGGAATGGAATAGACCCGAATGGAATGGAATGGAATGGAATGGAATGGAATGGAATGGAATGGAATGGAATGGAATGGAATCAACCCGAATAGAATGTAATGTAATGCAATGGAATGGAATGGAATGGATTGGAATGGAATCAACCCGAATAGAATGTAATGTAATGCAATGGAATGGAATGGAATGGTATCAATCCGAATCGAATGGAATGGAACGGAATGGAATCAACCTGAAAGGAATGGAATGGAAAGGAATGGAATCTAATGGAATGAAATGGAATGGAATCAACCCGAATGGAAGGAAATGGAATGGAATGGAATGCAATGGAATGGAATTGAATGGAATCTACCCGAATGGAATGCAATGGAATGGAATGGAATCAACCCGAAGGGAATGGAATGGAATGGAATCAACCCGAAGGGTATGGAATGGAATGGAATGAAATGGAATGGAATGGAATGGAATGGAATGGAATCAACCCTAATGGAATGGAATGGAAGTGAATGGAATGGAATGAAATGGAATGGAATCAACCCGAATGGAATGGAATGGAATGGAATGCAATGCAATGGAATGGAAAGGAATGGAATCAACACGAATGGAATGGAATGGAATGGAATTCAATGGAATGGAATCAACACGAATGGAATGAAACGGAAGGGAATGGAACGCAATGGAATGGAATGCAATGGAATCAACATGAATGGAATGGAATAGAATGGAATGGAATGGAATGGAATGGAATCGAATGGAATCAACCCGAAATGAATGGAATGGAAAGGAATGGAATGGCAAGAATAAACCCAAATGGAATGGAATGGAATGGAATTTAATTGAGTCAACCGGAATGGAATGAAATGGAGTGGAATGGAATGCAATGGAATGGAATGGAATGGAATCAACCCGATTGGAATGGAATGGAATGGAATGGAATCAACATCAATGGAAGGAAATGCGATGGAATGGAATGGAAAGGTATCAACCCGAATGGAATGAAATGGAATGGAATGGAAGGCAATGGAATGGATTGGAATGGAATCAACCCAAAGGGAATGGAATGGAATGGAATGGGATGGAATGGAATGTTATCAACCCTAATGGAATGGAATGGAATGGAATGGAGTGGAATGGAATCAACCTGATTGGAGCGAAATGGGGTGGAATGGAATGCAATGGAATAGAAAGGAATGAAATGGAATGCAGTGGAATGGAATGGAATGGAATGGAATGGAATCAACCCGAATGAAATGGAATGGAATGGAATGGAATCAACCCGAATGGAATGCAGTGGAATGGAATGGAATCAATCAACCGAAAGGAAATGGAATGGAATGGAATGGAATAGAATGGAATCAACCAGAATGGAATGGAATGAAATGGAATGGAATGGAATGGAATCAACCGGAAAGGAATGAAATGCAATCGAATGGAATGCAATGGAAGGGAATAGAATGGAATAGAATGCAAAGGAATGGAATGGAAGGGAATGGAATCAACCCGAATGGAATGAAATGGAATGGAATGGAATGGAATGGAGTGCAAAGGAATGGAATGGAATAGAAGGGAATGGAAAGGAATGGCATGGAATCAAGCCGAATGGAATGGAATGGAATGGAATGCAGTGGCATCGAATGGAATCAACACGAATGGAAGGGAATGGAATGGAATGGAATGGTATGGAATGGAATCAACACCAACGGAATGAAACGGAATGGAATGGAATGCAATTGAATGGAATTGAATGGAATCAACACGAATGGAATGGAATGGAATGGAATGGAATGGAATGGAATCAACCAAAATGGAATGGAATGGAATGGAATGGAATGGAATCAACCCGAATATAATGTAATGTAATGTAATGGAATGGAATGGAATGGTATCAACCCGAATGGAATGGAATGGAACGTAATGGAATCAACCTGAAAGGAATGGAATGGAAAGGAATGGAATCTAATGGAATGAAATGGAATGGAATCAACTCGAATGGAATGGAATGGAATGGAATGGAATCATCGAGAATGGAATGAAATGGAATGGAATGGAATGGAATGGAATGGAATGGAATGGAATCAACCAGAAGGGAATGGAATGGAATGGAATCAACCCGACGGGAATGGAATGGAATGAAATGGAATGGAATGGTACGGAATGGAATCAACACGAAGGAAATGAAATGGAATGGAATGGAATGGAATGGAATGGAATGGAATGGAATGGAATGGAATGGAATCAACCGGAATTGAATGGAATGGAATGGATTGGTATGGCATGGAAAGGAATCAACACGAATGGAAGGGAATGGAATGGAATGGAATGGAATGGAATGGAATCAACACGAATGGAATGAAACGGAATGGAATGGAATGGAAACGTATCGATTCGAATGAAATGGAATGGAAACAACCCGAATGGAATGCAATGGAAAGGAATGGAAGGTAATAAACCCGAAGGGCATGGAACTTAAAGGAATGGAATGGAATGGAATGGAATGGAATTGAATGGAATGGAATCATCCCGAATGGAATGGAATGGAATGGAATGGAACCATTACTAATGCAATGAAATGGAATGGAAAGGAAGGCATTGAAATGGAATAGAATGGAATGACATGGAATGGAATCAACACGAATGTAAGGGAATGGAATGGAATGTAATGGAATGGAATCAACATAAATGGAATGAAACGGAATGGAATGGAATGCAATGTAATGGAATGGAATGGAATCAACACGAATGGAATGGATTGGAATGGAATGGAATGGAACGGAATCAACCCGAATGCAATGGAATGGAATGGAATGGAATGGAATCAACCCAAATGGAATGGAATGGAATGGAATGGAATGGAATCAACCCGAATGGAATGGAATGGAATGAGATGGAATGGAATGCAATGGGATGGAATGCAATCAACGAGAATAGAATGGAATGGAATGGAATAGAATGGAATGGAATGGAATGGAATGGAATGGAATGGAATGGAATGGAATCAACCCGAATGGAATGGAATGGAATGAGATGGAATGGAATGCAATGGGATGGAATGCAATCAACGAGAATAGAATGGAATGGAATGGAATAGAATGGAATGGAATGGAATCAATCCGAATGGAATGGAATGGAATGGAATGGAATCAACCAGAATGGAATGGAATGGAATGGAATGGAATGGAATGGAATGGAATCAACCCGAATGAAATGAAATGGAATGGAAAGGAATGCATTGGAATGGAATGGAATGGACGCAATCCGAATGGAATAAAATGGAATGGAATGGAATGGAATGGAATCAAAAGGAATGGAATGGAATAGAATGGAATGAAATGGAATGGAATGGAGTGGAATCAACCGGAATGGAATGCAATGGAATGGAATGGAATGGAATGGAATGGAATTTTATGGAATGGAATGGAAGCAACCGAATGGAATGGAATGGAATGCAATCAAACACAGTGGATTGGAATGGAATGGAATGGAATGGAATGGAATCAACCGGAATGGAATGGAATGCATTGGAATGGAATAGAATGGAATCTACCCGAATGCAATGAAGTGGAATGCAACGGAATGGAATAGAATGGAATGAAACGGAATGGAATGGAGTCAACCCAAATGGCATGGAATAGAATGGAATGGAATCAAATGGAATGGAATGAACTCGAATGGAATGGAATGGTATGGAATGGAATGGAATGGAATGGAATGGATTGGAATCAACACGAATGGAATGGAATGGAATGGAATGGAATGGAATGGAATGGAATGAAATGGAATCGAATCAATCCCAATGGAATGGAATAGAATGGAATGGAATGGAATGGAATCAACCAGAGTGGAATGGAGTGGAATGGAATAGGATGGAATGGAATGGAATGGAATGGAGTGGAATGGAATGGAATCAACCCAAATGGAATGGAATGGAATGAAATGGAATGGAATTAAACCAAATGGACTGGAATGGAATGGAATGGAATGGAATGGAATGGAATGGAATGGAATCAACACGAATGGAATGGAATGGAATGGAATGGAATGGAATGGAATGGAATGGAATGGAATGGAATGGAATGGATTCAACCCGAAGGGAATGGAAAGGAATGGAATGGAATGGAATGGAATGGAATGGAATCAACCCAAATGGAATGACTTGGAATGGAATGGAATGCAATGGAATGAAATGGTATGGAATCAAACCGAATTTGATGTAATGTAATGTAATGGAATGGAATGGAATGGAATGGAATGGAATGGAATCTAAAGGAATGGAATGGAATGGAATGGAATGAAATCTACCGGAATGAAATGGAATGGAATGGAATGGAATGTTCTGGAATGGAATGGAAGCAACCCGAATGGAATGGAATGGAATGGAAGGGAATGGAATAGAATTCAATCAACCAGAATGGAATGGAATGGAATGGAATGGAATGGAATCAACCCGAATGGAATGAAATGGAATGGAATGGAATGCAATGGAATGGAATTGAATGTAATCAAACCGAATGGAATGGAATGGAATGGAATCAAAACGAATGGAACGGAATGGAATGGAATCAACATGAATAGAAGGGAATGGAATGGAATGGAATGGAATGGAATGGAGGCAACCCAAATGGAATGGAATGGTACGGAATGGAATGGAATGGAATGGAATGGAATCAACCTGAATAGAAGGGAATGGAAGGGAATGGAATGGAATGGAATGGAATGGAATGGAAGCAACCCAAATGGAATGGAATGGAATGGAATGGAATGGAATTAACCCAGATGGAATGGAATGGAATGGAATGGAATCAACCCAAATGGAGTGGAATGGTATGGAATGGAATGGAATGTCATCAATCCTAATGGAATGGAATGGAATGGAATGGCGTTTAATGTAATGGTATCAACACGAATGGAATAGAATGGAATGGAATCATCCCGAATGGAATGCAATGGAATGGAATGGAATGGAATCGAATCGAATGAAATGGAATGGAAACATCCCGAATGGAATGCAATGGAATGGAATGGAAGGGAATAAACCCGAAGGGAAGGGAACGGAATGGAATGGAATGGAATGGAATAGAATGGAATCATCCAGAATGGAATGAAATGGAATTGAAAGGAAGGCATTGGAATGGAATAGAATGGAATGCCATGGAATGGAATCAACACGAATGGAAGGGAATGGAATGGAATGTAATGGAAAGGAATCAACATGAATGGAATGAAACGGAATGGAATGGAATGCAATGGAATGGAATGGAATGGAATCAACACGAACGCAATGGAATGGAATGAGATGGAATGGAATGAAATGGGATGGAATGCAATCAACGAGAATAGAATGGAATGGAATGGAATAGAATGGAATGGAATGGAATCAATCCGAATGGAATGGAATGTAATGCAATCAACCAGAATGGAATGGAATGGAATGGAATGCAATGGAATGGAATCAACCCGAATGAAATGAAATGGAATGGAAAGGAATGCATTGGAATGGAATGTAATGGACGCAATCCGAATGGAATAAACTGGAATGGAATGGAATGGAATGGAATCAAAAGGAGTGGAATGGAATAGAATGGAATGGAATGGAATGGAATGGAGTGGAATCAACCGGAATGGAATGGAATGGAATGGAATGGAATGGAATGGAATGGAATGGAATGGAATTTTATGGAATGGAATGGAAGCAACCGAATGGAATGGAATTGAATGCAATCAAACCCAATGGATTGGAATGGAATGGAATGGAATGGAATGGAATGGAATGGAATCAACCGGAATGGAAAGGAATGCATTGGAATGGAATAGAATGGAATCTACCCGAATGCAATGAAATGGAATGCAACGGAATGGAATAGAATGGAATGAAACGGAATGGAATTGAGTGAACCCCAATGGCATGGAATAGAATGGAATGGAATCAAATGGAATGGAATGAACTCTAATGGAATGGAATGGTATGGAATGGAATGGAATGGAATGGAATCAACACGAATGGAATGGAATGGAATGGAATGAAATGGAATCGAATCAATCCGAATGGAATGGAATGGAATGGAATGGAATGGAATGGAATGGAATCAACCAGAGTGGAGTGGAGTGGAATGGAATAGGATGGAATGCAATGGAATGGAATGGAATGGAATGGAATCAACCCAAATGGAATGGAATGGAATGGAATGAAATGGAATGGAATTAACCCGAATGGACTGGAATGGAATGGAATGGAATGGAATGGAATGGAATGGAATGGAATGGAATCAACCCGAATGGAATGAAATGGAAGGGAATGGAATCAACCTGAATAGAAGGGAATGGAAGAGAATGGAATGGAATGGAATGGAATGTTCTTGAATGGAATGGAAGCAACCCAAATGGAATGGAATGGAATGGAATGGAATGGAATGGAATGGAATTAACCCGGATGGAATGGAATGGAATGGAATGGAATCAACCCAAATGGAGTGGAATGGTATGGAATGGAATGGAATGTCATCAATCCTAATGGAATGGAATGGAATGGAATCATCCCGAATGGAATGCAATGGAATGGAATGGAATGGAATCAAATCGAATGAAATGGAATGGAAACAACCCGAATGGAATGCAATGGATTGTAATGGAAGGGAATAAACCCGAAGGGAATGGAACGGAATGGAATGGAATGGAATGGAATGGAATGGAATGGAATGGAATCAATGCAAATGGAATGGAATGAAATGGAATGGAATGGAATGGAATGGAATCAACCAGAATGGAATGAAATGGAATGGATTAGAATGGAATGGAATGGAATCAAGTCGAATGGAATGGAATGGAATGGAATGGAATGGAATGGAATGGAATCAACCAGAATGGAATGAAATGGAATGGAATGGAACGGAACGGAATGGAATCGACCGGAACGGAAAGGATTGGAATGCAATGGTATGGAATGGAATGTTCTGGAATGGAATGGAAGCAACCGAATGGAATGGAATGGAATGGAACGGAATGGAATCAACCCAAATGGAATGGAATGGAATGGAATGGATTGGAATGGAATAGAATGGAATCTACCCGAATGGAATGAACTGGGATGCAATGGAATGGAATGGAATGGAATGGAATGGAACGGAATGGAATCGAGTCAACCGGAAAGGAATGGAGTGGAATGGGATTTAATGGAAAGAATTGGAATGGAATGGAATGGAATGGAATCATCGCGAATAGAATGGAATGGATTAGAATTGAATGGAAAGCAATCACCCCGAATGGTTGGGAATGGAATGGAATGGAATGGAATGCAATGGAATGGCATGGAATCAACCAGAATGGAATGGAATGGAATGCAATGGAATGGAATGCAATGGAATCATCCCGAATGGAATGACATGGAATGGGATTAAATGGAATGGAATGGAATGGAATGGAATGGAACCAACGCGAATAGAGTGGAATGGAATGGAATAGAATGGAATCGAATGGAAACAACCCGAATGGAATGGAATGGAATGGAATCGAATGGAATAGAATCAAAACGAATGGAATGGAATGGAATGGAATCAAAACGAATGGAACGGAATGGAATGGAAGGGAATGGAATCAACCTGAATAGAAGGGAATGGAAGGGAATGGAATGGAATGGAATGGAATGTTCTTGAATGGAATGGAAGCAACCCAAATGGAATGGAATGGAATGGAATGGAATGGAATGGAATGGAATTAACCCGGATGGAATGGAATGGAATGGAATGGAATCAACCCAAATGGAGTGGAATGCTATGGAATGGAATGGAATGTCATCAATCCTAATGGAATGGAATGGAATGGAATCATCCCGAATGGAATGCAATGGAATGGAATGGAATGGAATCAAATCGAATGAAATGGAATGGAAACAACCCGAATGGAATGCAATGGAATGGAATGGAAGGGAATAAACCCGAAGGGAATGGAACGGAATGGAATGGAATGGAATGGAATGGAATCAATGCAAATGGAATGGAATGAAATGGAATGGAATCAGGCCGAATAGAATTGATTGGAATGGGATGGAATGTAATCAACGAGAATAGAATGGAATGCAATGGATTAGAATGGAATGGAATGGAATCAAGCCGAATGGAATGGAATGGAATGAAATGGAATGGAATCAACCAGAATGGAATGAAATGGAATGGAATGGAATGGAACGGAATGGAATCGACCGGAACGGAAAGGATTGGAATGCAATGGTATGGAATGGAATGTTCTGGAATGGAATGGAAGCAACCGAATGGAATGGAATGGAATGGAACGGAATGGAATCAACCCAAATGGAATGGAATGGAATGGAATGGAATGGATTGGAATGGAATAGAACGGAATCTACCCGAATGGAATGAACTGGTAAGCAATGGAATGGAATGGAATGGAATGGAATGGAACGGAATGGAATCGAGTCAACCGGAATGGAATGGAGTGGAATGGGATTTAATGGAATGGAATGGAATGGAATGGAATGGAATGGAATGGAATCATCGCGAATAGAATGGAATGGAATAGAATTGAATGGAAAGCAATCACCCCGAATGGATGGGAATGGAATGGAATGGAATGGAATGGAATGGAATGCAATGGAATGGCATGGAATCAACCAGAATGGAATGGAAAGGAATGCAATGGAATGGAATGCAATGGAATCATCCCGAATGGAATGACATGGAATGGGATTAAATGGAATGGAATGGAATGGAATGGAATGGAACCAACGCGAATAGAATGGATTGCAATGGAATAGAATGGAATCGAATGGAAACAACCCGAATGGAATGGAATGGAATGGAATCGAATGGAATAGAATCAAAAGGAATGGAATGGAATGGAATGGAGTCGAATGGAATGGAATGAAAACGAATGGAATGGAATTGAATGGAATGGAATCAACCGTAGTGGAATGGAATGGAATGGAATGGAATGGAATGGAATGGAATGGAATGGAATGGAATGGAATCAACTGGAGTGGAATGGAATGGAATGGAATGTTCTGGAATGAAATGGAAGCAACCCGAATGGAATGGAATGGAATGGAATGCAATGGAATCAAACCAAATGGAATCGAATGTAATTGAATGGAATGGAATCAACCAAAATGGAAATGAATGGAATGGAATGGAACGGAGTGGAATGGAATGGAATGGAATCAACCCGAATGGAATGGAATGGAATGCAATGGAATGGAATGGAATGGAATCAACCTGAAGGGAGTAAAATGGGGTGGGAAGGAATGCAATGGAATTGAAAGGAATGAAATGGAATGCAATGGAATGGAATGGAATCAACCCGAAAGGAATGGAATGGAATGGAATAGAATCAACCCGAATGGAAGGGAATAGAATGGAATCAACCCGAATGGAATGAAATGGAATGGAAAGGAATGCATTGGAACGGAATGGAATGGAATAAATTCGAATGGAATAAAATGTAATGTAATGTAATGGAATTGAATAGAATCAAAAGGAATGGAATGGAATAGAATGGAATGGAATGGAATGGAATCAACCGGAATGGAATGGAATGGAATGGAATGGAATGGAATCAACCGGAATGGAATGAAATGGAATGGAATGGAATACAACGGAATGTAATGGAATGGAATGGAATGGAATGCAATGGAATGGAATGGAATGCAATGGAATGGAATGGAATGGAATGGAATGCAATGGAATGGAATGGAATGGAATGGAATGGAATGCAATGGAATGGAATGGAATGGAAAGGAATGGAATGGAATGGAATGGAATGGAATGGAATCAACCCGAATAGAATGGAATGGAATGGAATGGAATGGAATGGAATCAATGCAAATGGAATGGAATGAAATGGAATGAAATGGAATGGAATCAGCCCGAATAGAATTGAATGGAATGGGATGGAATGGAATCAACGCGAATAGAATGGAATGGAATGGAATAGAATGGAATGGAATGGAATCAACACGAATGGAATGGAATGGAATGGAATGGAATCAACACGAATGGAATGGAATGGAACGGAATGGAATCAACCGGAATGGAATGGAATGGAATGGAATGGAATGGAATGGAATGGAATCAACATGAATGGAATGAAACGGAATGGAATGGAATGCAATGGAATGGAATGGAATGGAATCAACACGAATGGAATGGAATGGAATGGAATGGAATGGAAAGGAATGGATTGGAATCAACCCGAATGCATTGGAATGGAATGGAATGGAATGCAATGGAATGGAATCAACCCGAGTGGAATGGAATGGAATGAGATGGAATGGAATGCAATGGGATGGAATGCAATCAATGAGAATAGAATGGAATGGAATGGAATAGAATGGAATGGAATGGAATCAATCCTAATTGAATGGAATGGAATGGAATCAACCAGAATGGAGTGGAATGGAATGGAATGGAATGGAATCAATGCAAATGGAATGGAATGAAATGGAATGGAATGGAATGGAATCAGGCCGAATAGAATTGATTGGAATGGGATGGAATGGAATCAACGCGAATAGAATGGAATGCAATGGATTAGAATGGAATGGAATGGAATCAAGCTGAATGGAATGGAATGGAATGGAATGGAATGGAATCAACCAGAATGGAATGAAATGGAATGGAATGGAATGGAACGGAATGGAATCGACCGGAATGGAAAGGATTGGAATGCAATGGTATGGAATGTAATGTTCTGGAATGGAATGGAAGCAACGGAATGGAATGGAATGGAATGGAACGGAATGGAATCAACCCAAATGGAATGGAATGGAATAGAATGGAATGGACTGGAATGGAATAGAATGGAATCTACCCGAATGGAATGAACTTGTATTCAATGGAATGGAATGGAATGGAATGGAATGGAATGGAATGGAACAGAATGGAATCGAGTCAACCGGAATGGAATGGAGTGGAATGGGATTTAATGCAATGGAATGGAATGGAATGGAATGGAAACATCGCGAATAGAATGGAATGGAATAGAATGGAATGGAAAGCAATCACACCGAATGGATGGGAATGGAATGGAATGGAATGGAATGGAACGGAATGGAATGGAATCAACCAGAATGGAATGGAATGGAATGCAATGGAATGGAATGGAATGGAATAGAATGGAATGGAATGGAATGGAATCAACCAGAATGGAATGGAGTGGAATGGAATAGGATGGAATGGAATGGAATGGAATGGAATGGAATGGAATCAACCCAAATGGAATGGAATGGAATGGAATGGAATGAAATGGAATGGAATTAACCCGAATGGAATGGAATGGAATGGAATGGAATGGAATGGAATCAACCCGAATGGAATGGAATGGAATGGAATGGAATGGATTCAACCTGAAGGGAATGGAATGGAATGGAATGGAATGGAATGGAATGGAATGGAATGGATTCAACCTGAAGGGAATGGAATGGAATGGAATGGAATGGAATGGAAAGGAATGGAATCAACCCAAATGGAATGACAAAGAATGGAATGGAATGCAATGGAATGAAATGTTATGGAATCAAACCGAATTTGATGTAATGTAATGGAATGGAATGGAAACGAAAGGAATGGAATCTAAACGAATGGAATGGAATGGAATGGAATGTCATCAATCCTAATGGAATGGAATGGAATGGAATGGAATGGCGTGGAATGGAATGGTATCAACACGAATGGAATGGAATGGAATGGAATGGAATGGAATGGATTCATCCCGAATGGAATGGAATGGAATGGAATGGAATGTAATCGAATGAAATGGAATGGAAACAACACGAATGGAATGGAATGGAAGGGAATGGAATGGAATGGAATGGAAGGGAATAAACACGAAGGGAATGGAACGGAGTGGAATGGAATGGAATGGAATGGAATGGAATGGAATGGAATCATCCCGAATGGAATGAAATGGAACGGAAAGGAATGCATTGGAATGGAATGGAATGGAAAGCCATGGAATGGAATCAACACTAACGGAAGGGAATGGAATTTAATGGAATGGAATGGAATCAACATGAATGGAATGTAACAGAATGGAATGGAATGCAATGGAATGGAATGGAATGGAATCAACACGAATGGAATGGAATGGAATGGAATGGAATCACCCTGAATGCAATGGAATGGAATGGAAACGAATCGATTCGAATGAAATGGAATGGAAACAACCCGAATGGAATGCAATGGAAAGGAATGGAAGGTAATAAACCCGAAGGGCATGGAACTTAAAGGAATGGAATGGAATGGAATGGAATGGAATCGAATGGAATCATCCCGAATGGAATGGAATGGAATCATTACGAATGCAATGAAATGGAATGGAAAGGAAGGCATTGAAATGGAATAGAATGGAATGACATGGAATGGAATCAACACGAATACAAGGGAATGGAATGGAATGTAATGAAATGGAATCAACATAAATGGAATGAAACGGAATGGAATGGAATGCAATGTAATGGAATGGAATGGAATCAACACGAATGGAATGGATTGGAATGGAATGGAATGGAATGGAATCAACCCGAATGCAATGGAATGGAATGGAATGGAATGGAATCAACCCAAATGGAATGGAATGGAATGGAATGGAATCAACCCGAATGCAATGGAATGGAATGGAATGGAATGGAATGGAATCAAACCAAATGGAATGGAATGGAATGGAATGGAATGGAATGGAATCAACCCGAATGGAATGGAATGGAATGAGATGGAATGGAATGCAATGGGATGGAATGCAATCAATGAGAATAGAATGGAATGGAATGGAATGGAATAGAATGGTATGGAATGGAATGGAATGGAATGGAATGGAATGGAATGGAATCAACCCGAATGGAATGGAATGGAATGAGATGGAATGGAATGCAATGGGATGGAATGCAATCAACGAGAATAGAATGGAATGGAATGGAATAGAATGGAATGGAATGGAATCAATCCGAATGGAATGGAATGGAATGGAATCAACCAGAATGGAATGGAATGGAATGGAATGGAATGGAATGGAATGGAATCAACCAGAATGGAATGAAATGGAATGGAATGGAATGGATCGGAATGGAATCGACCGGAACGGAAAGGATTGGAATGAAATGGTATGGAATGGAATGTTCTGGAATGGAATGGAAGCAACCGAATGGAATGGAATGGAATGGAACGGAATGGAATCAACCCAAATGGAATGGAATGGAATGGAATGGAATGGATTGGAATGGAATAGAACGGAATCTACCCGAATGGAATGAACTGGTATGCAATGGAATGGAATGGAATGGAATGGAATGGAACGGAATGGAATCGAGTCAACCGGAATGGAATGGAGTGGAATGGGATTTAATGGAATGGAATGGAATGGAATGGAATGGAATGGAATGGAATCATCGCGAATAGAATGGAATGGAATAGAATTGAATGGAAAGCAATCACCCCGAATGGATGGGAATGGAATGGAATGGAATGGAATGGAATGGAATGGAATGGAATGCAATGGAATGGCATGGAATCAACCAGAATGGAATGGAATGGAATGCAATGGAATGGAATGCAATGGAATCATCCCGAATGGAATGACATGGAATGGGATTAAATGGAATGGAATGGAATGGAATGGAATGGACTGGAATGGAACCAACGCGAATAGAATGGAATGGAATGGAATAGAATGGAATCGAATGGAAACAACCCGAATGGAATGGAATGGAATGCAATCGAATGGAATAGAATCAAAACGAATGGTATGGAATGGAATGGAGTCGAATGGAATGGAATGAAAACGAATGGAATGGAATTGAATGGAATGGAATCAACCGTAGTGGAATGGAATGGAATGGAATGGAATGGAATGGAATGGAATGGAATGGAATCAAATGGAGTGGAATGGACTGGAATGGAATGTTCTGGAATGAAATGGAAGCAACCCGAATGGAATGGAATGGAATGGAATGCAATGGAATCAAACCAAATGGAATGGAATGGAATGCAATGGAATGGAATGGAATGGAATCAGCCTGAAGGGAGTAAAATGGGGTGGAATGGAATGCAATGGAATTGAAAGGAATGAAATGGAATGCAATGGAATGGAATGGAATGGAATGGAATCAACCCGAATGGAATGGAATGGAATGGAATAGAATCAACCCGAATGAAAGGGAATAGAATGGAATCACCCCGAAGGGAATGAAATGGAATGGAAAGGAATGCATTGGAATGGAATGGAATGGAATAAATCCGAATGGAATAGAATGTAATGTAATGTAATGGAATGGAATAGAATCAAAAGGAATGGAATGGAATAGAATGGAATGGAATGGAATGGAATCAACCGGAATGGAATGGAATGGAATGGAATGGAATCAACCGGAATGGAATGAAATGTAATGGAATGGAATGCAATGGAATGTAATGGAATGGAATGGAATGGAATGCAATGGAATGGAATGGAATGCAATGGAATGGAATGGAATGGAATGCAATGGAATAGAATGGAATAGAATGGAATGGAATGCAATGGAATTGAATGGAATGGAAAGGAGTGGAATGGAATGGTATGGAATCAACACGAATAGAATGGAATTGAATGGAATGGAATGGAATCAATGCAAATGGAATGGAATGAAATGGAATGGAATGGAATGGAATCAGCCCGAATAGAATTGAATGGAAAGGGATGGAATGGAATCAACGCGAATAGAATGGAATGGAATGGAATGGAAAGGAATGGAATGGAATCAACACGAATGGAATGGAATGGAATGGAATGGAATGGAATCAACACGAATGGAATGGAATGGAACGGAATGGAATCAACCGGAATGGAATGGAATGGAATGCAATGGAATGGAATCAACATGAATGAAATGAAACGGAATGGAATGGAATGCAATGGAATGGAATGGAATGGAATCAACACGAATGGAATGGAATGGAATGGAATGGAATGGAATGGATTGGAATCAACCCGAATGCAATGGAATGGAATGGAATGGAATGGAATCAACCCCAATGGAATGGAATGGAATGAGATGGAATGGAATGCAATGGGATGGAATGCAATCAATGAGAATAGAATGGAATGGAATGGAATAGAATGGAATGGAATGGAATCAATCCGAATTGAATGGAATGGAATGGAATCAACGAGAATGGAATGGAATGGAATGGAATGGAATGGAATCAATGCAAATGGATTGGAATGAAATGGAATGGAATGGAATGGAATCAGGCCGAATAGAATTGAATGGAATGGGATGGAATGGAATCAAGCCGAATGGAATGGAATGGAATGGAATGGAATGGAATGGAATGGAATGAAATCAACCAGAATGGAATGAAATGGAATGGAATGTAATGCAATGGAATGGAATTGAATGGAATCAAACCGAATGGAATGGAATGGAATGGAATCAAAACGAATGGAACGCAATGGAATGGAATGGAATGGAATCAACATGAATAGAAGGGGATGGAAGGGAATGGAATGGAATGGAATGGAATGTTCTTGAATGGAATGTAAGCAACTCAAATGGAATGGAATGGAATGGAATGGAATTAACCCGGATGGAATGGAATGGAATGGAATGGAATCAACCCAAATGGAGTGGAATGGTATGGAATGGAATGGAATGTCATCAATTCTAATGGAATGGAATGGAATGGAAAGACGTGGATTGTACTGGTATCAACACGAATGGAATGGAATGGAATGGAATCATCCCGAATGGAATGCAATGGAATGGAATGGAACGGAATCGAATCGAATGACATGGAATGGAAACAACCCGAATGGAATGCAATGGAATGGAATGGAAGGGAATAAACCCGAAGGGAATGGAAAGGAATGGAATGGAATGGAATGGAATCATCCAGAATGGAATGAAATGGAATTGAAAGGAAGGAATTGGAATGGAATAGCATGGAATGCCATGGAATGGAATCAACACGAATGGAAGGGAATGGAATGGAATGGAATGGAATGGAATCAACATGAATGCAATGAAACGGAATGGAATGGAATGCAATGGAATGGAATGGAATGGAATCAACACGAATGGAATGGAATGGAATGGAATGGAATGGAATGGAATGGAATGGAATCAACACGAATGCAATGGAATGGAATGGAATGGAATGGAATCAACCCGAATGGAATGGAATGGAATGAGATGGAATGGAATGCAATGGGATGGAATGCAATCAACGAGAATAGAATGGAATGGAATGGAATAGCATGGGATGAAATGCAATCAACCAGAATAGAATGGAATGGAATGGAATAGAATGGAATGGAATGGAATCAATCCGAATTGAATGGAATGGAATGGAATCAACGAGAATGGAATGGAAAGGAATGGAATGGAATGGAATGGAATCAACACGAATGAAATGAAATGGAATGGAAAGAAGGCATTGGAACGGAATGTAATGGACGCAATCCGAATGGAATAAAATGGAATGGAATGGAATGGAATGGAATCAACCCAAATGGAAAGGAATGGTATGGAATGGAATGGAATGCCATGAACCATAATGGGATGGAATGGAATGGAAAGGCGAGGAATGGAATGGTATCAACACGAATGGAATGCTATGGAATGTAATGGAATGGAATGGAATCATCCAGAATTGAATGGAATGGAAAGGAATGGAATGGAACGGAATGGAATGAAATGGAATGGAATCAACCCGAATTGAATGGAATGGAAGGCAATGGAGTGGAAAGGAATCAACCAGAATGGAATGGAATGGAATGGAATGGAATGGATTGGAATGGAATAGAACTGAATCTTCCAGAGTGGAATGAAATGGAATGCAATGGAGTGGAATAGAATGGAATGAAATGGAAGTAAATGGAGTCAACCAGAATGGAGTGGAATCGAATGGAATGGAATCAAATGGAATGGAATGGAATCAAGCTGAATGGAATGGAATGGTATGGAATGGAATGGAATGGAATCAACCCGAATGGAATGGAATGGAATGGAATGCAATGGAATCAACCCGAATGGAATGGCACAGATTGGAATAGAATGGCATGGAATGGAAAGGAATGGAATGGAATCAACCGGAATGGAATGGAATGGAATGGAATGGAATGGAATGGAATCAACCCGAATGGAATGGAATGGAATGGAATGCAATGGAATAGAATGGAATGGAATCAACCCGAATGGAATGGAATGGAATGGAATGGAATGGAATGGAATGGAATGGAAAGGAATGGAATGGAATGTTCTGGAATGGAATGGAAGCAACACGAATGGAATGGAATGGAATGGAATTGAAGGGAATGGTATGGAAAGGAATAAACCAGAATGGAATGGAATGGAATGGAATGGAATCAACCCGAATGGAATGAAACGGAATGGAATGGAATGCAATGGAATGGAATGGAATGGAATCAAATCGAATGGAATGGAATGGAATGGAATGGAATGGAATGGAATGGAATGGAATCAAAACGAATGGAGTGGAATGGAATTGAATGAAATCAACAGGAATGGAAAGGAATGAAATGGAATGGAATATAATGGAATATTCTTGACTGGAATGGAAGAAACCCGAATGGCATGCAATGGAATGGAATCGAATGGAATGGAATGGAATGGAATTAACCCGAATGTAATGGAATGGAAAGGAATGGAATGAACTCAAATGGGATAGAATGGTATGGAATGGGATGGAATGGCATCAACCCTAATGGAATGGAATGGAATGGAATGGCATGGAATGGAATGGTATCAACACGAATGGAATGGAATGGAATGGAATGGATTGGAATGGAATCATCCAGAATGGAAAGGAATGGAATGGATTGGAATGGAATGGAATGGAATGGAATGAAATGGAACGGAAAAAACCCGAATGGAATGGAATGGAATGGTATGGAATAAACCCGAAGGTAATGGAACGGAATGGAATGGAATGGAATGGAATGGAATGGAATGGAATCAACCCGAATGGAATGGAATGGAATGGAATGCAATGGAATGGAATGGAATGGAACGGAATCAACCCGAATGGAATGGAATGGAATGGAATGGAATGGAATGGAATGGAATGGAATCGAAATAAATGGAATGGAATCAACCCGAATGGAATGGAATGGAATGGAATGGTATGCAATGGAATGGAATGGAATGGAATCAACCCGAATGGAATGGAATGGAATGGAATGGAATGGAATGGAATGGAATGGAATGGAATGGAATGGATTCAACCCGAAGGGAATGGAATGAAATGGAATCGAATGGAACGGAATGGAATGGAATGAACCAGAAAGGAATGGAATGGAAAGGAATGGAATGGAATGGAATCAACCCGAATGGAATGAAATTGAATGGAATGGAATGCAACGGAATGGAAAGGAAAGGAATGGAATGGAATGGAATCAACCACAATGGAATGGAATGGAATGGAATGGAATGGAATGGAATCGAATCAATCGGAATGGAATGGAATGAAACGGAAAGGAATGGATTGGAATGGAATGGAATCAATCGGAATGGAATGGAATGGACTGGAATGGAATGGAATGGAATCAACCCGATCGGAATGGAATGGAATGGAATAAAACGGAATCTACCCGAATGGAATGGAAAGGAATGGAATGGAATGGAATGGAATGGAAAGGAATGGAATGGAATGGAATCAACCCGAATGGAATGGAATGGAATGGAATGGAATCAACACTAACGGAATGGAATGGTATGCAATGGAATGGAATGGAATGGAATCAACCCGAATGGAATGGAATGGAATGGAATGGAATGGATTCTACCAGAAGGGAATGGAATGGAATCTAATCGAATGGAACGGAATGGAATGGAATGAACCCGAATGGGATGGAATGGAATGGAATGGAATGGAAAGGAATGGAATGGATTGGAGTCAACCCGAATGGTATGAAATTTAATGGAATGGAATACAACGGAATGGAAAGGAATGGAATGGAATGGAATGGAATCAACCTCAATGGAATGGAATGGAATGGAATGGAATGGAATGGAGTGGAATCAACCCACATGGAATGGAATGGATTGGAATGGAGTGGAATGGAATGGAATGGAATGGAAAGGAATGTTCTTGACTGGAAAGGAAGCAACCCGAATGGAATGGAATGGAATGGAGTCGAATGGAATGGAATGGAATGGAATTAACCCGAATGGAATGGAATGGAATGGAATCAACCCAAATGGAATGGAATGGTATGGAATGGAATTGAATGGCATCAACCCTAATGGTATGGAATGGAATGGAATGGCGTGGAATGGAATGGTATCAACACGAATGGAATGGAATGGAATGGAATGGAACGGAATCATCCCGAATGGAATGGAATGGAATGAAATCAACACGAATGGAATGGAATAGAATAGAATGGAATGGAATGGAATGGAATGGAATGGAATGCAATCAACACGAATGCAATGGAATAGAATGGAATGGAATGGAATGGAATCCACCCAAATGGAATGGAATGGAATGGAATGGAATGGAATGCAATATAATCAACCCGAATGGAATGGAATGGAATGGGATGGAATGGAATGGAATGGGATGGAATTGAAAAAACGCGAATAGAATGGAATGGAATGGAATAGAATGGAATGGAATGGAATAGAATGGAATGGAATGGTATCAACTCGAATGGAATGGAATGGAATGGAATGGAATGGAATCAACCATAATGGAATAGAAAGGAATGGAATGGAATGGAATGGAATAAACCCGAATGGAATGAAATGGAATGGAATGGAAAGCATTGGAATGGAATGGAACGGAATCAAACAGAACGGAATAAAATGGAATGGAACGGAATCAAAAGGAATGGAATGGAATAGAATGGAATGGATTGGAATGGAGTCAACGCCAAGAGAATGGAACAGAATAGAATGGAATGGAAAAGAATCACACCGAATGGAATAAAATGGAATGGAATGGAATGGAATGGAATGGAATGAACCCGAATGGAATGGAATGGAATGGAATGGAATGGAAAGGAATCAACCAGAATGGAATGGAATGGAATGGAATGGAATCAACCCGAATGGAATGACATGGAATGGAATGGAATGCAATGGAATTGAATGGAATGGAATCAAACCGAAAGTAATGTAATGGAATGGAATGGAATGGAATGGAATCTAAACGAATGGAATGGAATGGAATGGAATGGAATGTTCTGGAATGGAATGGAAGCAACCAGAATGGAATGGAATGGAATGGAAGGGAATGGAATAGAATGAAATCAACCAGAATGGAATGGAATGCAATGGAATGGAATGGAATGGAATCAACACGACTGGAATGAAATGGAATGGAATGGAATGGAATGAAATTGAATGGAATTGAACGGAATCAAACCGAATGGAATGGAATGGAATGGAATGGAATCATCCCGATTGGAATGGAATGGAATGGAATGGAATGGAGTGGAATGGAATGGAATCGAATAGAATGAAATTGAATGGAAACAACCCGAATGGAATGGAATGGAATGGAATGGAATGGAATGAAAGTGAATAAACACGAAGGGAATGGAACAGAATGGAATGGAATGGAATGGAATGGAATCATCCCGAATAGAATGAAATGGAATGGAAAGGAATGCATTGGAATGGAATGGAATGGAAAGCCATGGAATGGAAGCAACACTAATGGAAGGGAATGGAATTTAATGGAATGGAATGGAAACAACATGAATGGAATGTAACGGAATGGAATGGAATGCAATGGAATGGAATGGAATGGAATCAACACGAATGGAATGGAACGGAATGGAATGGAATGGAATCAACCCGAATGCAATGGAATGAAATGGAATGGAATGGAATGGAATGGAATCAACCCAAATGGAATGGAATGGAATGGGATGGAATAGAATGGAATGGATTGGAATCAATCCGAATGGAACGGAATGGAATGGAATAAACCAGAATGGAATGGAATGGAATGGAATGGAAAGGAATGGAATCAACCCGAAAGAAATGAAATGGCATGGAAAGGAATGCATTGGAATGCAATGTAATGGAAGCAATCAGAATGGAATAAAATGGATTGCAATGTTTTGGAATGGAATCAAAAGGAATGGAATGGAATAGAATGGAATGGAATGGAATGGAATGGAATCAACCGGAATGGAATGCAATGGAATGGAAAGGAATGGAATTTTCTGGAATGGAATGGAAGCAACTGAATGGAATGGAATGGAATGCAATCGAACCCAATGGATTGGAATGAAATGGAATGGAATGGAATGGAATTGAATGGAATGGAATTGAATCAATGCGAATAGAATGGAATGGAATGGAAGAGAATGGAATGGAATGGAAACTACCCGAATGGATTGGAATGGGATGGAATGGAATAGAATGGAATGGAACGGAATCAACCAGAATGGAATGGAATGGAATGGAATGGAATGGAATGGAATGGAATCAACCCGAATGGAATGACATGGAATGGAATGAATTGCAATGGAATGGAATAGAATGCAATGGAATGGAATGGAATGGAATCAACCCGAATGGAAGGACATGGAATGGGATTAAATGGAATGGAATGGAATGGAATGGAATCAACGAGAATAGAATGGAATGGAATGGAATAGAATGGAATCGAATGGAAACAACCCGAATGGAATGGAATGGAATGGAATCGAATGGAATGGAATCAAAACGAAAGGAATGGAATGGAATGGAGTCGAATGGAATGGAATGAAAACGAATGGAATGGAATGGAATGGAATGGAATCAAGCGGAGCGGAATGGAATGGAATGGAATGGAATGGAGTCAACTGGACTGGAATGGAATGTTCTGGAATGAAATGGAAGGAACCCGAATGGAATTGAATGGAATGGAATGGAATGCAATGGAATCAAACCAAATAGAATGGAATGTAATTGAATGGAATGGAATCAACAAAAATGGAATGGAATGGAATGGAATGGAATGGAGTGGAATGGAATGGAATGGAATCAACCCGAATGGAATGGAATGGAATGCAATGGAATGGAATGGAATGGAATCAACCTTAATGGAGTGAAATGGGTTGAATGGAATGCAATGGAATGGAAAGGAATGTAATGGAATGCAATGGAATGGAATGGAATCAACCCGAATGGAATGGAATGGAATGGAATAGAATCAACCCGAATGGAAGGGAATGGAATGGAATCAACCCGAATGGAATGAAATGGAATGGAAAGAAATGCATTGGAATGGAATGGAATGGAATAAATCCGAATGGAATAAAATGTAATGTAATGTAATGGAATGGAATAGAATCAAAAGGAATGGAATGGAATGGAATGGAATGGAATGGAATGGAATCAACCGGAATGGAATGGAATGGATTGGAATGGAATAGAACGGAATCTACCCGAATGGAGTGAAATGGAATGCAATGGAATGGAATAGAACGTAATGAAATGGAATGGAATGGAGTCAACCCGAATGGAATGGGTTCGAATGGAATGGAATCAAATGGAATGGAATGGAATCAAGCCGAATGGAATGGAATGGAGTGGAATGGAATGGAATGAAATGGAATGGAATCAACCCGAATGGAATGAAATGAAATTGAATGGAATGGAGTGGAATCAAAAGGATTGGAATGGAATAGAATGGAATGGAATGGAATGGAATGGAATCCAATGGCATGGAATGGAATGGCATGGAATCAAATGGAATGGAATCAACCGTAATGGAATGGAATGGAATGGAATGGAATCATCCGGAATGAAATGGAATGGATTGGAATGGAATAGAACGGAATCTACCCGAATGGCATGAAATTGAATGCAATGGAATGGAATGGAATCGAATCAACCCGAATGGAATGGAATGGAATGGGATTAAATGGAATAGAATGGAATGGAATGGAATGGAATCAACGTGAATAGAGTGGAATGGAATGGAATAGAATGGAATGGAATGCAATCAACCCGAATGGAATGGAATGGAATGGAATGGAATGGAATGGAATGGAATGGAATCAACCAGAATGGGATGGAATGGAATGGAATGGAATGGAATGGAATGGAATCAACACGAATGGAATGACATGGAATTGAATGCAATGCAATGGAATGGAATGGAATGGAATCAAACCGAATGTAATGTAATGTAATGGAAAATAATTTAATGGAATGTTCTTGACTGGAATTGAAGCAACTAACCCGGATGGAAAGGAATGGTATGGAATGGAATCAACCCAAATGGAATGGAATGGTATGGAAAGGATTGGAATGTCATCAATCCTAATGGAATGGAATGGAATGGAATGGCATGGAAAGGAATCGTATCAACACGAATGGAATGGAATGGAATGGAATGGAATGGAATCAACCCGAAGGGAACGAAACGGAATGGAATGGAATCACCCCGAATGGAATGAAATGGAATGGAATGGCATGCAATGGAATGGAATGGAGTGGAATCAACCCGAATGGAATGGAATGGATTGGAATGGAATGGAATGGAATGCCATGGAATGGAATCAACACGAATGGAAGGTAATGGAATGGAATGGAATGCAATGGAATGGAATGGAATGGAATCAGCACGAATGCAATGGAATGGAATGGAATGGAATGGAATGGAATGGAATGGAATGGAATCAACCCGAATGCAATGGAATGGAATAGAATGGAATGGAATGGAATGGAATCAACCCAAATGGAATGGAATGGAATGGAATGAAATGGAATGGAATCAACCCGATTGGAATGAAATGGAATGGAATGGAATGGAATGGAATGGAATGGAATCAACGCGAATGGAATGGAATGGAATGGAATGGAATGGAATGGAATGGAATGCAATGGAATGGAATGGATTCAACCCGAAGGGAAGGGAATGGAATGGAATGGAATGGAATGGAATGGAATGGAATGTAGCCGAATGTAATGGAAAGGAATGGAAAGGAATGGAATGGAATGGAATCAACACGAATGGAATGAAATTGAATGGAAAGGAATGCAATGGAATGGAATGGAATGGAATCAACCACAATGGAATGGGAAGGAATGGAATGGAATCAATCAGAACGGAATGGAATAGAATGGAATGGAATGGATTGGAATGGAATGGAATGGAATGGAATGGAATGGAATCAATAGGAACGGAATGGAATGGATTGGAATGGAATGGAATGGAATCAAGCCGAATGGAATGGAATGGTATGGAATGGAATGGATGTCATCAATCCTAATGGAATGGAATGGCGTAGAATGGAATGGTATCAACACGAATGGAATGAAATGGAATGGAATGGAATGGAATGGAATCAACCCGAATGGAATGGAATGGAATGGAATGGAATGGAATGGAATGGAATGGAATGGAATGAAACCGAATGGAATAGAATGGAATGGAATGGAATGGAATGAAATGGAATGCAATGGAACGGAATGGAATTGAATCGAATCAACCCGAATGGAATGGAATGGGATTTAATGGAATGGAATGGAATGGAATCAAAGCGAATAGAGTGGAATGGAATGGAATAGAATGGAATGGAATGCAATCAACCCGAATGGAATGGAATGGAATGGAATGGAATGGAATGGAATGGAATGGAATGGAATCAACCAGAATGGGATGGAGTGGAATGGAATTGAATGGAATCAACACGAATGGAATGACATGGAATGGAATGCAATGGAATGGAATGGAATGGAATGGAATCAAACCGAATGTAATGTAATGGAAAGTAATGTAATGGAATGATCTTGACTGGAATGGAAGCAATTAACCCGGATGGAAAGGAATGGAATGGAATGGAATGGAATCAACCCAAATGGAATGGAAAGGTATGGAAAGGATTGGAATGTCATCCATCCTAATGGAATGGAATGGAATAGAATGGCATGGAATGGAATCGTATCAACACGAATGGAATGGAATGGAATGGAATGGAATTGAATGGAATGGAATGGAATGGAATCAACCCGAAGGGAACGAAACGGATTGGAATGGAATGGAATGAAATAACCCCGAATGGAATGAAATGGAATGCCATGGAATGGAATCAACACGAATGGAAGGGAATGGAATGGAAAGGAATGCAATGGAATGGAATTGAATGGAATCAGCACGAATGCAATGGAATGGAATGGAATGGAATGGAATGGAATGGAATGGAATGGAATCAACCCGAATGCAATGGAATGGAATAGAATGGAATGGAATGGAATGGAATCAACCCAAATGGAATGGAATGGAATGGAATGGAATCAACCCGAATTGAATGGAATGGAATGGGATGGAATGTAATGCAATGGGATGGAATGGAATCAACGAGGAGAGAATGCAAAGGAATGGAATAGAATGGTATGGAATGGAATCAAACAGAATAGAATGGAATGGAATGGAATCAACGAGAATGGAATGGAATGTAATGTAATGGATTGGAATGGAATCAACACGAATGGAATGAAATGGAATGGAAAGGAATGCATTGGAATGGAATGGAATGGAATCAATCCGAATGGAATAAAATGGAATGGTATGGAATGGAATGGAATCAAAAGGAATGGAATGGAATAGAATGGAATGGAATGGAATGGAATGGAATGGAATCAACCGGAATGGCATGGAATGGAATGGAATGTTCTGCAATGGAATGGAAGCAACCGAATGGAAAGGAATGGAATGAAATGGAATCAAACCCAATGGTTTGGAATGAAATGGAATGGAATGGAATGGAATTAATCAACCGGATTGGAATTAAATGGATTGGAATGGAATAGAACGGAATCTACCTGAATGCAATGAAACGGAATGCAATGGAATGGATTAGAATGGAATGAAATGGAATGAAATGGAATCAACCCAAATGGAATGGAATCGAATGGAATGAATTCATGTGGAATGGAATGGAATCAACACGAATGGTATGGAGTGGTATGGAATGGAATGGAATGGAATTGAATCAACCCGAATGGAATGTAATGAGATCGAATGGAATGGAATGGAATGGAATCAACACGAATGGAATGGAATGGAATGGAATGGAATGAAATGGAATGGAATCAACCCGAATGGAATAGGATGGAATGGTGTGGAATGGAATGGAATGGAATGGATTGGAATCAACCCGAATGGAATGGAATGGAATGGAAGGGAATGGAACGAAATGGAATGGAATCAACCCGAAGGGTATGGAATGGAATGGAATGGAATGCAATGGAATGGAAAGGAATGGAATCAACCCGAATGGAATGAAGTGGAATGGAAAGGAATGAATTGGAATGGAATGGAATGGAATCAATCCGAATGGAATAAAATGGAATGCAATGGAAAGGATTGGAATCAACTCGAATAGAATGGAATGGTATGGAATGGAATGGAATGGAATAGAATCAACCCCAATGGAATGTAATGAGATGGAATGGAATGGAATGGAATGGAATCAACACGAATGGAATGGAATGGAATGGAATGGTATGAAATGGAATGGAATCAACCCGAATGGAATGGAATGGAAAGGAATAGGATGGAATGGTGTGGAATGGAATGGAATGGAATGGAATGGAATCAACCCGAATGGAATGGAATGGAATGGAAGGGAATGGAATAAAATGGAATGGAATCAACCCGAAGGGTATGGAATGGAATGGAATGGAATGCAATGGAATGGAAAGGAATGGAATCAATCCGAATGGAATGGAATGGAATGGAATGAAATGGAATGGAATGGATTCAAACCGAATGGAATGGAATGGAATGGAATGGAATGGAATGGAATGGAATGGAATGAACCCGAATGCAATGGAATGGAATGGAATGGAAAGGAATGGAATCAACCCTAATGGAATGAAATTGAATGGAAAGGAATGCAGTGCAATGGAATGGAATGAAATCAACCACAATGGAATGGAATGGAATGGAATCAATCGGAACGGAATGGAATGGAATTGAATGGATTGGAATGGAATCAATCGGAATGGAATCAAATGGATTGGAATGGAATGGAATGGAATCAACCCGAACGGAATGGAATGGAATGGAATGGAATAGAACGGAAACTACCTGAATGGAATGTAACGGAATGTAATGGAATGGAATATAATGGAATCAACCCGAATGGAATGGAAAGCAATGGAATGGAATGGAATGGAATGGAATCAACCCGAAAGGAATGGAATGGTATGGAATGGAGTGGAATGGAATGGAATGGAATCAACCCGAATGAAATGAAATGGAATGGAAAGGAATGCATTGGAATGGAACGTAATGGAAGCAATCCGAATGGAATAAAATGGAATGGAATGGAATGGAATCCAAAGGAATGGAATGGATTTGAATGGAATGGAATGGAATGGAATGGAATCAACCGGAATGGAATGGAATGGAATGGAATTTTATGGAAAGGAATGGAAGCAACCGAATGGAATGGAATGGAATGGAATGCAATCAAAACCAATGGATTGGAATGAAATCGAATGGAATGGAATGGAATGGAATGGAATCAATCAGAATGGAATGGAATGCATTGGTATGGAATAGGAAGGATTCTACCCGAATGCTATGAAATGGAGTGCAACGGAATGGAATAGAATGTAATGAAATGGAATGGAATGGAGTCAACCCGAATGGCATGGAATAGAATGGAATGGAATCAAATGGAATGGAATGGAATGAACTCGAATGGAATGGAATGGTATGGAATAGAATAGAATGGAATGGAATCAACCCGAATGGAATGGAATGGAATGGAATCAACACGAATGGAATGGAATGGAATGGAATGGAATGGAATGGAATGAAATGGAATCGAATCAACCGGAATGGAATGGAATGGAATGGAATGGAATGGAATGGAATGGAATGGAATGGAATAAACACGAATGGAATGGAGTGGAATGGAATAGTATGGAATGGAATGGAATGGAATGGAATGGAATCAACCCGAATGGAATGGAATGGAATGGAATGGAATGGAATGGAATGGAATGGAATGGAATGGAATGGACTGAAATGGAATGGAATGAGCCCGAATGGAATGAAATGGAATGGAATGGAATGGAATGGAATGGAATGGAATGGAATGGAATGGAATGGAATCAACCCGAATGGAATGGAATGGAATGGAATGGAATGGAATGGAATGGAATGCAATGGAATGGAATGGATTCAACCCGAAGGGAAGGGAATGGAATGGAATGGAATGGAATGGAATGGAATGTAGCCGAAAGGAATGTAATGGAATGGAAAGGAATGGAATGGAATGGAATCAACCCGAATGGAATGAAATTCAATGGAAAGGAATGCAATGGAATGGAATGGAATGGAATCAATCACAATGGAATGGAAAGGAATGGAATGGAATCAATCAGAATGGAATGGAATGGAATGGAATGGAATGGAATGGAATGGAATGGAATCAATAGGAACGGAATGGAATGGATTGGAATGGAATGGAATGGAATAAACCCCAACGGAATGGAATGATATGGAATGGAATGGATGTCATCAATCCTAATGGAATGGAATGGCGTGGAATGGAATGGTATCAACACGAATGGAATGAAATGGAATGGAATGGAATGGAATGGAATGGATTGAATTGGAATCAACTGGAATGGAACGGAATGGAATGGAATGGATTGGAATGGAATCAATCGGAATGGAATCAAATGGATTGGAATGGAATGGAATGGAATCAACCCGAACGGAATGGAATGGAATGGAATGGAATAGAACGGAAACTACCCGAATGGAATGTAACGGAATGTAATGGAATGGAATATAATGGAATCAACCCGAATGGAATGGAAAGCAATGGAATGGAATGGAATGGAATGGAATCAACCCGAAAGGAATGGAATGGTATGGAATGGAGTGGAATGGAATGGAATGGAATCAACCCGAATGAAATGAAATGGAATGGAAAGGAATGCATTGGAATGGAAGGTAATGGAAGCAATCCGAATGGAATAAAATGGAATGGAATGGAATGGAATCCAAAGGAATGGAATGGATTTGAATGGAATGGAATGGAATGGAATGGAATGGAATCAACCGGAATGGAATGGAATGGAATGGAATTTTATGGAAAGGAATGGAAGCAACCGAATGGAATGGAATGGAATGGAATGCAATCAAACCCAATGGATTGGAATGAAATCGAATGGAATGGAATGGAATGGAATGGAATCAATCAGAATGGAATGGAATGCATTGGTATGGAATAGGAAGGATTCTACCCGAATGCTATGAAATGGAGTGCAACGGAATGGAATAGAATATAATGAAATGGAATGGAATGGAGTCAACCCGAATGGCATGGAATAGAATGGAATGGAATCAAATGGAATGGAATGGAATGAACTCGAATGGAATGGAATGGTATGGAATAGAATAGAATGGAATGGAATCAACCCGAATGGAATGGAATGGAATGGAATCAACACGAATGGAATGGAATGGAATGGAATGGAATGGAATGAAATGGAATCGAATCAACCCGAATGGAATGGAATGGAATGGAATGGAATGGAATGGAATGGAATAAACACGAATGGAATGGGGTGGAATGGAATAGTATGGAATGGAATGGAATGGAATGGAATGGAATGGAATGGAATCAACCCGAATGGAATGGAATGGAATGGAATGGAATGGAATGGAATGGAATGGAATGGACTGAAATGGAATGGAATGAGCCCGAATGGAATGAAATGGAATGGAATGGAATGGAATGGAATGGAATGGAATGGAATGGAATGGAATGGAATGGAATCAACCCGAATGGAATGGAATGGAATGGAATGGAATGGAATGGAATGCAATGGAATGGAATGGATTCAACCCGAAGGGAAGGGAATGGAATGGAATGGAATGGAATGGAATGGAATGGAATGGAATGTAGCCGAATGGAATGTAATGGAATGGAAAGGAATGGAATGGAATGGAATCAACCCGAATGGAATGAAATTGAATGGAAAGGAATGCAATGGAATGGAATGGAATGGAATCAATCACAATGGAATGGAAAGGAATGGAATGGAATCAATAGGAACGGAATGGAATGGATTGGAATGGAATGGAATGGAATCAACCCCAACGGAATGGAATGATATGGAATGGAATGGATGTCATCAATCCTAATGGAATGGAATGGCGTGGAATGGAATGGTATCTACACGAATGGAATGAAATGGAACGGAATGGAATGGAATCGAATGGAATCATCCCGAATGGATTGGAATGGAATGGAATGGAATGGAATGGAATGAAACCGAATGGAATAGAATGGAATGGAATGGAATGGAATGGAATGGAATGGAATGGAATGCAATGGAATCAAACATAATGGAATGGAATGGAATGGAATGGAACTCAATGGAATCAACCAGAATGGAATGGAATGGAATGTTCTGGAATGGAATGGAAGCAACCGAATGGAATGGAATGGAATGGAATGAAATGGAATGGAAAGGAATGGAATGGAATGAAATGGAATCGAATCAACCGTAATGGAATGGAATGGCATGGAATGGAATGGAATCATCCGGAATGGAATGGAATGGATTGCAATGGAATAGAACGGAATCTACCCAAATGGCATGAAATGGAATCCAGTGGAATGGAATGGAATGGAATCGAATCAACCCGAATGGAATGGAATGGAATGGGATTAAATGGAATGGAATGGAATGGAATCAACGCGAATAGAATGGAATGGAATGGAATGGAATGGAATGGAATCGAATGAAATGGAATGGAAACAACCCGAATGGAATGCAATGGAATGGAATGGAAGGGAATAAACCCGAAGGGAATGGAACGGAATGGAATGGAATGGAATGGAATGGAATCATCCCGAATGGAATGAAATGGAATTGAAAGGAAGGCATTGGAATGGAATAGAATGGAATGCCATGGAATGGAATCAACTCGAATGGAAGGGAATGGAATGGAATGTAATAGAATGGAATCAACATGAATGGAATGAAACGGAATGGAATGGAATGCAATGGAATGGAATGAAATGGAATCAACCGGAATGGAATGGAATGGAATGGAATCAACCGGAAAGGAATGGAATGGATTGGAATGGAATAGAACGGAATCTACCCGAATGGAGTGAAATGGAATGCAATGGAATGGAATAGAATGTAATGAAATGGAATGGAATGGAGTCAACCCGAATGAAATGGATTCGAATGGAATGGAATCAAATGGAATGGAATGGAATCAAGCCGAATGGAATGGAATGGAGTGGAATGGAATGGAATGAAATGGAATGGAATCAACCCGAATGGAATGAAATGAAATTGAATGGAATGCATTGCAATGGAATGGAATGGAATGGAATGGAATGGAATGGAATGGAATCAAAAGGATTGGAATGGAATAGAATGGAATGGAATGGAATGGAATTGAATCCAATGGCATGGAATGGAATGGCATGGAATCAAATGGAATGGAGTCAACCGTAATGGAATGGAATGGAATGGAATGGAATCATCCGGAATGAAATGGAATGGATTGGAATGGAATAGAACGGAATCTACCCGAATGGCATGAAATTGAATGCAATGGAATGGAATGGAATCGAATCAACCCGAATTGAATGGAATGGAATGGGATTAAATGGAATAGAATGGAATGGAATGGAATGGAATCAACGCGAATAGAGTGGAATGGAATGGAATAGAATGGAATGGAATGCAATCAACCCGAATGGAATGGAATGGAATGGAATGGAATGGAATGGAATGGAATGGAATGGAATCAACCAGAATGGGATGGAATGGAATGGAATGGAATGGAATGGAATCAATGACATGGAATTGAATGCAATGCAATGGAATGGAATGGAATGGAATCAAACCGAATGTAATGTAATGTAATGGAAAGTAATGTAATGGAATGTTCTTGACTGGAATGGAAGCAACTAACCCGGATGGAAAGGAATGGTATGGAATGGAATCAACCCAAATGGAATGGAATGGTATGGAAAGGATTGGAATGTCATCAATCCTAATGGAATGGAATGGAATGGAATGGCATGGAATGGAATCGTATCAACACGAATGGAATGGAATGGAATGGAATGGAATGGAATGGAATGGAATCAACCCGAAGGGAACGAAACGGAATGGAATGGAATCACCCCGAATGGAATGAAATGGAATGGAATGGCATGCAATGGAATGGAATGGAGTGGAATCAACCCGAATGGAATGGAATGGATTGGAATGGAATGGAATGGAATGCCATGGAATGGAATCAACACGAATGGAAGGTAATGGAATGGAATGGAATGCAATGGAATGGAATGGAATGGAATCAGCACGAATGCAATGGAATGGAATGGAATGGAATGGAATGGAATGGAATGGAATCAACCCGAATGCAATGGAATGGAATAGAATGGAATGGAATGGAATGGAATCAACCCAAATGGAATGGAATGGAATGGAATGAAATGGAATGGAATCAACCCGATTGGAATGAAATGGAATGGAATGGAATGGAATGGAATGGAATCAACGCGAATGGAATGGAATGGAATGGAATGGAATGGAATGGAATGGAATGGAATGGAATGCAATGGAATGGAATGGATTCAACCCGAAGGGAAGGGAATGGAATGGAATGGAATGGAATGGAATGGAATGTATCCGAATGTAATGTAAAGGAATGGAAAGGAATGGAATGGAATGGAATCAACACGAATGGAATGAAATTGAATGGAAAGGAATGCAATGGAATGGAATGGAATGGAATCAACCACAATGGAATGGGAAGGAATGGAATGGAATCAATCAGAACTGAATGGAATGGAATGGAATGGAATGGAATGGAATCAATAGGAACGGAATGGAATGGATTGGAATGGAATGGAATGGAATCAAGCCGAATGGAATGGAATGGTATGGAATGGAATGGATGTCATCAATCCTAATGGAATGGAATGGCGTAGAATGGAATGGTATCAACACGAATGGAATGAAATGGAATGGAATGGAATGGAATGGAATCATCCCGAATGGAATGGAATGGAATGGAATGGAATGGAATGGAATGGAATGGAATGGAATGAA
Organism: Pan paniscus; assembly: GCF_029289425.2. Lineage (NCBI taxonomy): Eukaryota > Metazoa > Chordata > Mammalia > Primates > Hominidae > Pan > Pan paniscus. The sequence goes on from NC_073267.2 coordinate 44,700,156, forward strand.
ACCGAATGGAATAGAATGGAATGGAATGGAATGGAATGGAATGGAATGGAATGGAATGCAATGGAATCAAACATAATGGAATGGAATGGAATGGAACTCAATGGAATCAACCAGAATGGAATGGAATGGAATGTTCTGGAATGGAATGGAAGCAACCGAATGGAATGGAATGGAATGGAATGGAACGGAATGGAATCAACCCAAATGGAATATAATGCAATGGAATGGAATGGAATGGAATGGAATGGAATCAACCCAAATGGAATGGAATGGAATGGATTGCAATCAACCGGGATCGAATGCAATGGATTGGAAAAATAGAACGGTATCTACCCGAATGGAATGAAATGGAATGCAATGGAACGGAATGGAATTGAATCGAATCAACCCGAATGGAATGGAATGGGATTTAATGGAATGGAATGGAATGGAATCAACGCGAATAGAGTGGAATGGAATGGAATAGAATGGAATGGAATGCAATCAACCCGAATGGAATGGAATGGAATGGAATGGAATGGAATGGAATCAACCAGAATGGGATGGAGTGGAATGGAATTGAATGGAATCAACACGAATGGAATGACATGGAATGGAATGCAATGGAATGGAATGGAATGGAATGGAATCAAACCGAATGTAATGTAATGGAAAGTAATGTAATGGAATGTTCTTGACTGGAATGGAAGCAATTAACCCGGATGGAAAGGAATGGAATGGAATGGAATCAACCCAAATGGAATGGAAAGGTATGGAAAGGATTGGAATGTCATCAATCCTAATGGAATGGAATGGGATAGAATGGCATGGAATGGAATCGTATCAACACGAATGGAATGGAATGGAATTGAATGGAATGGAATGGAATGGAATCAACCCGAAGGGAACGAAACGGAATGGAATGGAATGGAATGGAATCACCCCGAATGGAATGAAATGGAATGGAATGGCATGCAATGGAATGGAAAGGAGTGGAATCAACCCGAAAGGAATGGAATGGATTGGAATGGAATGGAATGGAATGCCATGGAATGGAATCAACACGAATGGAAGGGAATGGAATGGAATGGAATGCAATGGAATGGAATTGAATGGAATCAGCACGAATGCAATGGAATGGAATGGAATGGAATGGAATGGAATGGAATGGAATGGAATGGAATCAACCCGAATGCAATGGAATGGAATAGAATGGAATGGAATGGAATGGAATCAATCCAAATGGAATGGAATGGAATGGAATGGAATGGAATCAACCCGAATGGAATGGAATGGAATGGGATGGAATGTAATGCAATGGGATGGAATGGAATCAAACAGAATAGAATGGAATGGAATGGAATCAACGAGAATGGAATGGAATGTAATGTAATGGAATGGAAAGGAATCAACACGAATGGAATGAAATGGAATGGAAAGGAATGCATTGGAATGGAATGGAATGGAATCAATCCGAATGGAATAAAATGGAATGGTATGGAATGGAATGGAATCAAAAGGAATGGAATGGAATAGAATGGAATGGAATGGAATGGAATGGAATCAACCGGAATGGAATGGAATGGAATGGAATGTTCTGCAATGCAATGGAAGCAACCGAATGGAAAGGAATGGAATGAAATGGAATCAAACCCAATGGTTTGGAATGAAATGGAATGGAATGGAATGGAATTAATCAACCGGATTGGAATTAAATGGATTGGAATGGAATAGAACGGAATCTACCTGAATGCAATGAAACGGAATGCAATGGAATGGATTAGAATGGAATGAAATGGAATGAAATGGAATCAACCCAAATGGAATGGAATCGAATGGAATGAATTCATGTGGAATGGAATGGAATCAACACGAATGGTATGGAGCGGTATGGAATGGAATGGAATGGAATTGAATCAACCCGAATGGAATGTAATGAGATCGAATGTAATGGAATGGAATGGAATCAACACGAATGGAATGGAATGGAATGGAATGGAATGAAATGGAATGGAATCAACCCGAATGGAATAGGATGGAATGGTGTGGAATGGAATGGAATGGAATGGATTGGAATCAACCCGAATGGAATGGAATGGAATGGAAGGGAATGGAACGAAATGGAATGGAATCAACCCGAAGGGTATGGAATGGAATGGAATGGAATGCAATGGAATGGAAAGGAATGGAATCAACCCGAATGGAATGAAGTGGAATGGAAAGGAATGAATTGGAATGGAATGGAATGGAATCAATCCGAATGGAATAAAATGGAATGCAATGGAAAGGAATGGAATCAACTCTAATAGAATGGAATGGTATGGAATGGAATGGAATGGAATAGAATCAACCCCAATGGAATGTAATGAGATGGAATGGAATGGAATGGAATGGAATCAACACGAATGGAATGGAATGGAATGGAATGGTATGGAATGGAATGGAATCAACCCGAATGGAATGGAATGGAATGGAATAGTATGGAATGAAATGGAATGCAAAGGAGTCAACCCGAATGGAATGGAATCGAATGGAATGGAATCAAACGGAATGGAATGGAATCAACCCGAATGGAATGGAATGGTATGGAAAGGAATGGAATGGAATCAACCCGAATGGAATGGAATGGAATGGAATGGAATGGAATGGAATGCAATGGAATGGAATGGATTCAACCCGAAGGGAAGGGAATGGAATGGAATGGAATGGAATGGAATGGAATGTAGCCGAATGGAATGTAATGGAATGGAAAGGAATGGAATGGAATGGAATCAACCCGAATGGAATGAAATTGAATGGAAAGGAATGCAATGGAATGGAATGGAATGGAATCAATCACAATGGAATGGAAAGGAATGGAATGGAATCAATCAGAATGGAATGGAATGGAATGGAATGGAATGGAATCAATAGGAACGGAATGGAATGGATTGGAATGGAATGGAATGGAATCAACCCCAACGGAATGGAATGATATGGAATGGAATGGATGTCATCAATCCTAATGGAATGGAATGGCGTGGAATGGAATGGTATCAACACGAATGGAATGAAATGGAATGGAATGGAATGGAATGGAATGGATTGAATTGGAATCAACTGGAATGGAACGGAATGGAATGGAATGGATTGGAATGGAATCAATCGGAATGGAATCAAATGGATTGGAATGGAATGGAATGGAATCAACCCGAACGGAATGGAATGGAATGGAATGGAATAGAACGGAAACTACCCGAATGGAATGTAACGGAATGTAATGGAATGGAATATAATGGAATCAACCCGAATGGAATGGAAAGCAATGGAATGGAATGGAATGGAATGGAATCAACCCGAAAGGAATGGAATGGTATGGAATGGAGTGGAATGGAATGGAATGGAATCAACCCGAATGAAATGAAATGGAATGGAAAGGAATGCATTGGAATGGAAGGTAATGGAAGCAATCCGAATGGAATAAAATGGAATGGAATGGAATGGAATCCAAAGGAATGGAATGGATTTGAATGGAATGGAATGGAATGGAATGGAATCAACCGGAATGGAATGGAATGGAATGGAATTTTATGGAAAGGAATGGAAGCAACCGAATGGAATGGAATGGAATGGAATGCAATCAAACCCAATGGATTGGAATGAAATCGAATGGAATGGAATGGAATGGAATGGAATCAATCAGAATGGAATGGAATGCATTGGTATGGAATAGGAAGGATTCTACCCGAATGCTATGAAATGGAGTGCAACGGAATGGAATAGAATGTAATGAAATGGAATGGAATGGAGTCAACCCGAATGGCATGGAATAGAATGGAATGGAATCAAATGGAATGGAATGGAATGAACTCGAATGGAATGGAATGGTATGGAATAGAATAGAATGGAATGGAATCAACCCGAATGGAATGGAATGGAATGGAATCAACACGAATGGAATGGAATGGAATGGAATGGAATGGAATGAAATGGAATCGAATCAACCCGAATGGAATGGAATGGAATGGAATGGAATGGAATGGAATGGAATAAACACGAATGGAATGGAGTGGAATGGAATAGTATGGAATGGAATGGAATGGAATGGAATGGAATGGAATGGAATGGAATGGAATCAACCCGAATGGAATGGAATGGAATGGAATGGAATGGAATGGAATGGAATGGAATGGAATGGAATGGACTGAAATGGAATGGAATGAGCCCGAATGGAATGAAATGGAATGGAATGGAATGGAATGGAATGGAATGGAATGGAATGGAATGGAATGGAATCAACCCGAATGGAATGGAATGGAATGGAATGGAATGGAATGGAATGGAATGGAATGGAATGGAATGGAATGGACTGAAATGGAATGGAATGAGCCCGAATGGAATGAAATGGAATGGAATGGAATGGAATGGAATGGAATGGAATGGAATGGAATGGAATCAACCCGAATGGAATGGAATGGAATGGAATGGAATGGAATGGAATGCAATGGAATGGAATGGATTCAACCCGAAGGGAAGGGAATGGAATGGAATGGAATGGAATGGAATGGAATGTAGCCGAATGGAATGTAATGGAATGGAAAGGAATGGAATGGAATGGAATCAACCCGAATGGAATGAAATTGAATGGAAAGGAATGCAATGGAATGGAATGGAATGGAATCAATCACTATGGAATGGAAAGGAATGGAATGGAATCAATCAGAATGGAATGGAATGGAATGGAATGGAATGGAATGGAATGGAATCAATAGGAACGGAATGGAATGGATTGGAATGGAATGGAATGGAATCAACCCCAACGGAATGGAATGATATGGAATTGAATGGATGTCATCAATCCTAATGGAATGGAATGGCGTGGAATGGAATGGTATCCACACGAATGGAATGAAATGGAACGGAATGGAATGGAATGGAATGGAATCATCCCGAATGGATTGGAATGGAATGGAATGGAATGGAATGGAATGAAACCAAATGCAATAGAATGGAATGGAATGGAATGGAATGGAATGGAATGGAATGCAATGGAATCAAACATAATGGAATGGAATGGAATGGAATGGAACTCAATGGAATCAACCAGAATGGAATGGAATGGAATGTTCTGGAATGGAATGGAAGCAACCGAATGGAATGGAATGGAATGGAATGAAATGGAATGGAAAGGAATGGAATGGAATGAAATGGAATCGAATCAACCGTAATGGAATGGAATGGCATGGAATGGAATGGAATCATCCGGAATGGAATGGAATGGATAGCAATGGAATAGAACGGAATCTACCCAAATGGCATGAAATGGAATCCAGTGGAATGGAATGGAATGGAATCGAATCAACCCGAATGGAATGGAATTGAATGGGATTAAATGGAATGGAATGGAATGGAATCAACGCGAATAGAATGGAATGGAATGGAATGGAATGGAATGGAATGGAATGAAATCGAATGAAATGGAATGGAAACAACCCGAATGGAATGCAATGGAATGGAATGGAAGGGAATAAACCCGAAGGGAATGGAACGGAATGGAATGGAATGGAATGGAATGGAATGGAATGGAATCATCCCGAATGGAATGAAATGGAATTGAAAGGAAGGCATTGGAATGGAATAGAATGGAATGCCATGGAATGGAATCAACTCGAATGGAAGGGAATGGAATGGAATGTAATAGAATGGAATCAACATGAATGGAATGAAACGGAATGGAATGGAATGCAATGGAATGGAATGAAATGGAATCAACCGGAATGGAATGGAATGGAATGGAATCAACCGGAAAGGAATGGAATGGATTGGAATGGAATAGAACGGAATCTACCCGAATGGAGTGAAATGGAATGCAATGGAATGGAATAGAATGTAATGAAATGGAATGGAATGGAGTCAACCCGAATGAAATGGATTCGAAAGGAATGGAATCAAATGGAATGGAATGGAATCAAGCCGAATGGAATGGAATGGAGTGGAATGGAATGGAATGAAATGGAATGGAATCAACCCGAATGGAATGAAATGAAATTGAATGGAATGCATTGCAATGGAATGGAATGGAATGGAATGGAATGGAATGGAATGGAATGGAATGGAATCAAAAGGATTGGAATGGAATAGAATGGAATGGAATGGAATGGAATTGAATCCAATGGCATGGAATGGAATGGCATGGAATCAAATGGAATGGAGTCAACCGTAATGGAATGGAATGGAATGGAATGGAATCATCCGGAATGAAATGGAATGGATTGGAATGGAATAGGACGGAATCTACCCGAATGGCATGAAATTGAATGCAATGGAATGGAATGGAATCGAATCAACCCGAATGGAATGGAATGGAATGGTATTAAATGGAATAGAATGGAATGGAATGGAATGGAATCAACGCGAATAGAGTGGAATGGAATGGAATAGAATGGAATGGAATGCAATCAACCCGAATGGAATGGAATGGAATGGAATGGAATGGAATGGAATGGAATGGAATGGAATCAACCAGAATGGGATGGAATGGAATGGAATGGAATGGAATGGAATCAATGACATGGAATTGAATGCAATGCAATGGAATGGAATGGAATGGAATCAAACCGAATGTAATGTAATGTAATGGAAAGTAATGTAATGGAATGTTCTTGACTGGAATGGAAGCAACTAACCCGGATGGAAAGGAATGGTATGGAATGGAATCAACCCAAATGGAATGGAATGGTATGGAAAGGATTGGAATGTCATCAATCCTAATGGAATGGAATGGAATGGAATGGCATGGAATGGAATCGTATCAACACGAATGGAATGGAATGGAATGGAATGGAATGGAATGGAATGGAATCAACCCGAAGGGAACGAAACGGAATGGAATGGAATCACCCCGAATGGAATGAAATGGAATGGAATGGCATGCAATGGAATGGAATGGAGTGGAATCAACCCGAATGGAATGGAATGGATTGGAATGGAATGGAATGGAATGCCATGGAATGGAATCAAAACGAATGGAAGGTAATGGAATGGAATGGAATGCAATGGAATGGAATGGAATGGAATCAGCACGAATGCAATGGAATGGAATGGAATGGAATGGAATGGAATGGAATGGAATCAACCCGAATGCAATGGAATGGAATAGAATGGAATGGAATGGAATGGAATCAACCCAAATGGAATGGAATGGAATGGAATGAAATGGAATGGAATCAACCCGATTGGAATGAAATGGAATGGAATGGAATGGAATGGAATGGAATGGAATGGAATCAACGCGAATGGAATGGAATGGAATGGAATGGAATGGAATGGAATGGAATGGAATGGAATGGAATGCAATGGAATGGAATGGATTCAACCCGAAGGGAAGGGAATGGAATGGAATGGAATGGAATGGAATGGAATGTAGCCGAATGTAATGTAAAGGAATGGAAAGGAATGGAATGGAATGGAATCAACACGAATGGAATGAAATTGAATGGAAAGGAATGCAATGGAATGGAATGGAATGGAATCAACCACAATGGAATGGGAAGGAATGGAATGGAATCAATCAGAACGGAATGGAATGGAATGGAATGGAATGGAATGGAATCAATAGGAACGGAATGGAATGGATTGGAATGGAATGGAATGGAATCAAGCCGAATGGAATGGAATGGTATGGAATGGAATGGATGTCATCAATCCTAATGGAATGGAATGGCGTAGAATGGAATGGTATCAACACGAATGGAATGAAATGGAATGGAATGGAATGGAATGGAATCATCCCGAATGGAATGGAATGGAATGGAATGGAATGGAATGGAATGGAATGAAACCGAATGGAATAGAATGGAATGGAATGGAATGGAATGGAATGGAATGGAATGCAATGGAATCAAACATAATGGAATGGAATGGAATGGAACTCAATGGAATCAACCAGAATGGAATGGATTGGAATGTTCTGGAATGGAATGGAAGCAACCGAATGGAATGGAATGGAATGGAACGGAATGGAATCAACCCAAATGGAATATAATGCAATGGAATGGAATGGAATGGAATGGAATGGAATCAACCGAAATGGAATGGAATGGAATGGATTGCAATCAACCGGGATCGAATGCAATGGATTGGAAAAATAGAACGGTATCTACCCGAATGGAATGAAATGGAATGCAATGGAACAGAATGGAATTGAATCGAATCAACCCGAATGGAATGGAATGGGATTTAATGGAATGGAATGGAATGGAATCAACGCGAATAGAGTGGAATGGAATGGAATAGAATGGAATGGAATGCAATCAACCCGAATGGAATGGAATGGAATGGAATGGAATGGAATCAACCAGAATGGGATGGATTGCAATGGAATTGAATGGAATCAACACGAATGGAATGACATGGAATGGAATGCAATGGAATGGAATGGAATGGAATGGAATCAAACCGAATGTAATGTAATGGAAAGTAATGTAATGGAATGTTCTTGACTGGAATGGAAGCAATTAACCCGGATGGAAAGGAATGGAATGGAATGGAATGGAATCAACCCAAATGGAATGGAAAGGTATGGAAAGGATTGGAATGTCATCAATCCTAATGGAATGGAATGGGATAGAATGGCATGGAATGGAATCGTATCAACACGAATGGAATGGAATGGAATTGAATGGAATGGAATGGAATGGAATCAACCCGAAGGGAACGAAACGGAATGGAATGGAATGGAATGGAATCACCCCGAATGGAATGAAATGGAATGGAATGGCATGCAATGGAATGGAAAGGAGTGGAATCAACCCGAAAGGAATGGAATGGATTGGAATGGAATGGAATGGAATTCCATGGAATGGAATCAACACGAATGGAAGGGAATGGAATGGAATGGAATGCAATGGAATGGAATTGAATGGAATCAGCACGAATGCAATGGAATGGAATGGAATGGAATGGAATGGAATGGAATGGAATGGAATGGAATCAACCCGAATGCAATGGAATGGAATAGAATGGAATGGAATGGAATGGAATCAATCCAAATGGAATGGAATGGAATGGAATGGAATGGAATGGAATGGAATCAACCCGAATGGAATGGAATGGAATGGGATGGAATGTAATGCAATGGGATGGAATGGAATCAAACAGAATAGAATGGAATGGAATGGAATCAACGAGAATGGAATGGAATGTAATGTAATGGAATGGAAAGGAATCAACACGAATGGAATGAAATGGAATGGAAAGGAATGCATTGGAATGGAATGGAATGGAATCAATCCGAATGGAATAAAATGGAATGGTATGGAATGGAATGGAATCAAAAGGAATGGAATGGAATAGAATGGAATGGAATGGAATGGAATGGAATCAACCGGAATGGAATGGAATGGAATGGAATGTTCTGCAATGGAATGGAAGCAACCGAATGGAAAGGAATGGAATGAAATGGAATCAAACCCAATGGTTTGGAATGAAATGGAATGGAATGGAATGGAATTAATCAACCGGATTGGAAATAAATGGATTGGAATGGAATAGAACGGAATCTACCTGAATGCAATGAAACGGAATGCAATGGAATGGATTAGAATGGAATGAAATGGAATGAAATGGAATCAACCCAAATGGAATGGAATCGAATGGAATGAATTCATGTGGAATGGAATGGAATCAACACGAATGGTATGGAGTGGTATGGAATGGAATGGAATGGAATTGAATCAACCCGAATGGAATGTAATGAGATCGAATGGAATGGAATGGAATGGAATCAACACGAATGGAATGGAATGGAATGGAATGGAATGAAATGGAATGGAATCAACCCGAATGGAATAGGATGGAATGGTGTGGAATGGAATGGAATGGAATGGATTGGAATCAACCCGAATGGAATGGAATGGAATGGAAGGGAATGGAACGAAATGGAATGGAATCAACCCGAAGGGTATGGAATGGAATGGAATGGAATGCAATGGAATGGAAAGGAATGGAATCAACCCGAATGGAATGAAGTGGAATGGAAAGGAATGAATTGGAATGGAATGGAATGGAATCAATCCGAATGGAATAAAATGGAATGCAATGGAAAGGAATGGAATCAACTCGAATAGAATGGAATGGTATGGAATGGAATGGAATGGAATAGAATCAACCCCAATGGAATGTAATGAGATGGAATGGAATGGAATGGAATGGAATCAACACGAATGGAATGGAATGGAATGGAATGGTATGGAATGGAATGGAATCAACCCGAATGGAATGGAATGGAAAGGAATAGGATGGAATGGTGTGGAATGGAATGGAATGGAATGGAATCAACCCGAATGGAATGGAATGGAATGGAAGGGAATGGAATGAAATGGAATGGAATCAACCCGAAGGGTATGGAATGGAATGGAATGGAATGCAATGGAATGGAAAGGAATGGAATCAATCCGAATGGAATGGAATGGAATGGAATGGAATGGATTCAAACCGAATGGAATGGAATGGAATGGAATGGAATGGAATGAACCCGAATGCAATGGAATGGAATGGAATGGAAAGGAATGGAATCAACCCTAATGGAATGAAATTGAATGGAAAGGAATGCAGTGCAATGGAATGGAATGGAATCAACCACAATGGAATGGAATGGAATGGAATCAATCGGAACGGAATGGAATGGAATGGAATGGATTGGATTGGAATCAATTGGAATGGAACGGAATGGAATGGAATGGATTGGAATGGAATCAATCGGAATGGAATCAAATGGATTGGAATGGAATGGAATGGAATCAACCCGAACGGAATGGAATGGAATGGAATGGAATAGAACGGAAACTACCCGAATGGAATGTAATGGAATGTAATGGAATGGAATATAATGGAATCAACCCGAATGGAATGGAAAGCAATGGAATGGAATGGAATGGAATGGAATCAACCCGAAAGGAATGGAATGGTATGGAATGGAGTGGAATGGAATGGAATGGAATCAACCCGAATGAAATGAAATGGAATGGAAAGGAATGCATTGGAATGGAAGGTAATGGAAGCAATCCGAATGGAATAAAATGGAAAGGAATGGAATGGAATCCAAAGGAATGGAATGGAATTGAATGGAATGGAATGGAATGGAATGGAATCAACCGGAATGGAATGGAATGGAATGGAATTTTATGGAAAGGAATGGAAGCAACCGAATGGAATGGAATGGAATGGAATGCAATCAAACCCAATGGATTGGAATGAAATCGAATGGAATGGAATGGAATGGAATGGAATCAATCAGAATGGAATGGAATGCATTGGTATGGAATAGGAAGGATTCTACCCGAATGCTATGAAATGGAGTGCAACGGAATGGAATAGAATGGAATGAAATGGAATGGAATGGAGTCAACCCGAATGGCATGGAATAGAATGGAATGGAATCAAATGGAATGGAATGGAATGAACTCGAATGGAATGGAATGGTATGGAATAGAATAGAATGGAATGGAATCAACCCGAATGGAATGGAATGGAATGGAATCAACACGAATGGAATGGAATGGAATGGAATGGAATGGAATGGAATGAAATGGAATCGAATCAACCCGAATGGAATGGAATGGAATGGAATGGAATGGAATGGAATCAACACGAATGGAATGGAGTGGAATGGAATAGGATGGAATGGAATGGAATGGAATGGAATCAACCCGAATGGAATGGAATGGAATGGAATGGAATGGAATGGAATGGAATGGACTGAAATGGAAAGGAATGAACCCGAATGGAATGAAATGGAATGGAATGGAATGGAATGGAATGGAATGGAATGGAATGGAATGGAATGGAATGGAATGGAATGGAATGGAATGGAATGGAATGGAATAAACCCGAATGGAATGGAATGGAATGGAATGGAATGGAAGGCAATGGAATGGAATGGATTCAACCCGAAGGGAAGGGAATGGAATGGAATGGAATGGAATGGAATGGAATGTAGCCGAATGGAATGTAATGGAATGGAAAGGAATGGAATGGAATGGAATCAACCCGAATGGAATGAAATTGAATGGAAAGGAATGCAATGGAATGGAATGGAATGGAATCAACACCAAATGGAATGGAAAGGAATGGAATGGAATCAATCAGAACGGAATGGAATGGAATGGAATGGAATGGAATGGAATGGAATGGAATCAATAGGAACGGAATGGAATGGATTGGAATGGAATGGAATGGAATCAACCCCAACGGAATGGAATGGTATGGAATGGAATGGATGTCATCAATCCTAATGGAATGGAATGGCGTGGAATGGAATGGTATCAACACGAATGGAATGAAATGGAATGGAATGGAATGGAATGGAATGGAATGGAATCATCCCGAATGGAAAGGAATGGAATGGAATGGAATGAAACCGAATGGAATAGAATGGAATGGAATGGAATGGAATGGAATGGAATGGAATGCAATGGAATCAAACATAATGGAATGGAATGGAATGGAACTCAATGGAATCAACCAGAATGGAATGGAATGGAATGTTCTGGAATGGAATGGAAGCAACCGAATGGAATGGAATGGAATGGAATGAAATGGAATGGAAAGGAATGGAATGGAATGAAATGGAATCGAATCAACCGTAATGGAATGGAATGGCATGGAATGGAATGGAATCATCCGGAATGGAATGGAATGGATTGCAATGGAATAGAACGGAATCTACCCAAATGGCATGGAATGGAATCCAGTGGAATGGAATGGAATGGAATCGAATCAACCCGAATGGAATGGAATGGAATGGGATTAAATGGAATGGAATGGAATGGAATCAACGCTAATAGAATGGAATGGAATGGAATGGAATGGAATCGAATGAAATGGAATGGAAACAACCCGAATGGAATGCAATGGAATGGAATGGAAGGGAATAAACCCGAAGGGAATGGAACGGAATGGAATGGAATGGAATGGAATGGAATGGAATGGAATGGAATCATCCCGAATGGAATGAAATGGAATTGAAAGGAAGGCATTGGAATGGAATAGAATGGAATGCCATGGAATGGAATCAACTCGAATGGAAGGGAATGGAATGGAATGTAATAGAATGGAATCAACATGAATGGAATGAAACGGAATGGAATGGAATGCAATGGAATGGAATGGAATGGAATCAACACGCATGGAATGGAATGGAATGGAATGGAATGGAATGGAATGGAATGGAATGGAATCAACCCGAATGCAATGGAATGGAATGGAATGGAATGGAATGGAATGGAATCAACACAAATGGAATGGAATGGAATGGAATGGAATCAACACAAATGGAATGGAATGGAATGAGATGGAATGGAATGCAATGGGATGGAATGCAATCAACGAGAATAGAATGGAATGGAATGGAATAGAATGGAATGGAATGGAATCAATCCGAATTGAATGGAATGGAATGGAATCAACAAGAATGGAATGGAATGGAATGGAATGGAGTGGAATGGAATCAACCCGAATGAAATGAAATGGAATGGAAAGGAATGCATTGGAATGGAATGGAATGGAAGCAATCCGAATGGAATAAAATGGAATGGAATGGAATGGAATGGAATCAAAAGGAATGGAATGGAATTGAATGGAATGGAATGGAATGGAATGGAATGGAATGGAATGGAATCAACCGGAATGGAATGGAATGCAATGGAATGGAATGGAATGGAATGGAATTTTATGGAATGGAATGGAAGCAACCGAATAGAATGAAATGGAATGGAATCAATCAGAATGGAATGGAATGCATTGGTATGTAATTGAAAGGAATCTACCCGAATGCTATGAAATGGAATGCAACGGAATGGAATAGAATGGAATGAAATGGAATGGAATGGAGTCAACCCGAATGGCATGGAATAGAATGGAATGGAATCAAATGGAACGGAATGAAATGAACTCGAATGGAATGGAATGGTATGGTATGGAATAGAATGGAATGGAATGGAATCAACCCGAATGGAATGGAATGGAATGGAATGGAATGGAATGGAATGGAATCATCACGAATGGAATGGAATGGAATGGAATGGAATGAAATGGAATCTAATCAACCCGAATGGAATGGAATGGAATGGAATGGAATGGAATGGAATGGAATGGATTCAACCCGAATGGAATGGAATGGAATGGAATGGAATGAATCCGAATGCAATGGAATGGAATGGAATGGAAAGGAATGGAATCAAACCTAATGGAATGAAATTGAATGGAAAGGAATGCAGTGCAATGGAATGGAATGGAATCAACCACAATGGAATGGAATGGAATGGAATCAATCGGAATGGAATGGAATGGAATGGCATGGATTGGAATGGAATCAATTGGAATGGAACGGAATGGAATGGAATGGATTGGAATGGAATCAATCGTAATGGAATCGAATGGATTGGAATGGAATGGAATGGAATCAACCCGAACGGAATGGAATGTAATGGAATGGAATAGAACAGAATCTACCCGAATGGAATGTAATGGAATGTAATGGAATGGAATATAATGGAATCAACCCGAATGGAATGGAATACAATGGAATGGAATGGAATGGAATCAACCTGAAAGGAATGGAATGGTATGGAATGGAATGGAATGGAACAAACCCGAATGGAATGGAATGGAATGGAATGGAATGGAATGGAATGCAATGGATTCAACACGAATGGAATGGAATGGAACGGAATGTAATCAACCGGAATGGAATGGAAAGGATTGGAATGGAATAGAACGGAATCTACCCGAATGGAATGAAGTGGAATGCAATGGAATGGAATAGAATGGAATGAAATGGAATGCAAAGGAGTCAACCCGAATGGAATGGAATCGAATGGAATGGAATCAAATGGAATGGAATGGAATCAACCCGAATGGAATGGAATGGAGTGGAATGGAATGGAATGAAATGGAATGGATTCAACCAGAATGGAATGAAATGGAATGGAATGGAACGCATTGCAATGGAATGGAATGGAATCAAACCGAATGGAATGGATTGGAATGGAATGGAATGGAATGGAGAGGAATCAAAAGGAATGGAATGGAATGGAATGGAATGGAATCAAACGTAATGGAATGGAATGGCATGGAATGGAATGGAATCATCCGGAATGGAATGGAATGGATTGCAATGGAATAGAACGGAATCTACCCGAATGGCATGAAATGGAATCCAGTGGAATGCAATGGAATAGAATCGAATCAACCCGAATGGAATGGAATGGAATGGGATTTAATGGAATGGAATGGAATGGAATGGAATTGAATGGAATGGAATCAACGCGAATAGAATGGAATGGAAAGGAATGGAATGGAATGGAATGGAATGGAATGGAATCGAATGAAATGGAATGGAAACAACCCGAATGGAATGCAATGGAATGGAATGGAAGGGAATAAACCAGAAGGGAATGGAACGGAATGGAATGGAATGGAATGGAATGGAATGGTATGGAATCATCCCGAATGGAATTAAATGGAATTGAAAGGAAGGCATTGGAATGGAATAGAAAGGAATGCCATGGAATGGAATCAACTCGAATGGAAGGGAATGGAATGGAATGTAATAGAATGGAATCAACATGAATGGAATGAAACGTAATGGAATGGAATGCAATGGAATGGAATGGAATGGAATCAACACGAATGGAATGGAATGGAATGGAATGGAATGGAATGGAATGGAATGGAATGGAATGGAATCATCCCGAATGCAATGGAATGGAATGGAATGGAATGGAATGGAATGGAATGGAATCAACCCAAATGCAATGGAATGGAATGGAATGGTATCAACCCGAATGGAATGGAATGGAATGAGATGGAATGGAATGCAATGGGATGGAATGCAATCAACGAGAATAGAATGGAATGGAATGGAATAGAATGGAATGGAATGGAATCAATCCGAATGGAATGGAATGGAATGGAATCAAACAGAATGGAATGGAATGGAATGGAATGGAATGGAATGGAGTGGAATGGAATGGAATGGAAACAACCCGAATGAAATGAAATGGAATGGAAAGGAATGCATTGGAATGGAAGGTAATGGAAGAAATCCGAATGGAATAAAATGGAATGGAATGGAATGGAATCAAAAGGAATGGAATGGAATGGAATGGAATGGAATGGAATGGAATGGAATGGAATGGAATGGAATGGAATGGAATCAACCGGAATGGCATGGAATGGAATGGAATGGAATGGAATGGAATGGAATTTTATGGAAAGGAATGGAAGCAACCGAATGGAATGGAATGGAATGGAATGCAATCAAACCCAATGGATTGCAATGAAATCGAACGGAATGGAATGGAATGGAATGGAACGGAATCAATCAGAATGGAATGGAATGCATTGGTATGGAATAGGAAGGATTCTACCCGAATGCTATGAGATGGAATGCAACGGAATGGAATAGAATGGAATGAAATGGAATGGAATGGAATCAACCCGAATGGCATGGAATAGAATGGAATGGAATCAAATGGAATGGAATGGAATGAACTCGAATGGAATGGAATGGTATGGAATAGAATGGAATGGAATGGAATCAACCCGAATGGAATGGAATGGAATGGAATCAACACGAATGGAATGGAATGGAATGGAATGGAATGGAATGGAATGGAATGGAATGAAATGGAATCGAATCAACCCGAATGGAATGGAATGGAATGGAATGGAATGGAATGGAATGGAATGGAATCAACCCGAATGGAATGGAGTGGAATGGAATAGGATGGAATGGAATGGAATGGAATGGAATCAACCCGAATGGAATGGAATGGAATGGAATGGAATGGAATGGAATGGAATGGAATGAAATGGAATGGAATGAACCCGAATGGAATGAAATGGAATGGAATGGAATGGAATGGAATGGAATGGAATGGAATGGAATGGAATGGAATGGAATGGAATCAACCCGAATGAAATGGAATGGAATGGAATGGAATGCAATTGAATGGAATGGATTCAACCAGAAGGGAAGGGAATGGAATGGAATGGAATGGAATGGAATGGAATGTAGCCGAATGGAATGTAATGGAATGGAAAGGAATGGAATGGAATGGAATCAACCCGAATGGAATGAAATTGAATGGAAAGGAATGCAATGGAATGGAATGGAATGGAATCAACCACAAAGGAATTGAAAGGAATGGAATGGAATCAATCAGAACGGAATGGAATGGAATGGAATGGAATTTAATCAATAGGAACGGAATGGAATGGACTGGAATGGAATGGAATGGAATCAACCCGAATGGAATGGAATGGTATGGAATGGAATGGATGTCATCAATCCTAATGGAATGGAATGGAATGGAATGGCGTGGAATGGAATGGTATCAACACGAATGGAATGAAATGGAATGGAATGAAATGGAATGGAATCATCCCGAATGGAATGGAATGGAATGGAATGGAATGAAACCGAATGGAATGGAATGGAATGGAATGGAATGCAATGGAATGGAATGGAATGAAACCGAATGGAATGGAATGGAATGGAATGCAATGGAATCAACCATAATGGAATGGAATGGAATGGAATGGAACTGAATGGAATCAACCAGAATGGAATGGAATGGAATGGAGTGGAGTGTTCTGGAATGGAATGGAAGCAACCGAATGGAATGGAATAGAATGGAACGGAATGGAATCAACCCAAATGGAATGTAATGCAATGGAATGGAATGGAATGGAATGGAATCAGCCCGAATGGAATGGAATGGAATGGAATGGCATGCAATGGAATGGAATGGAGTGGAATCAACCCGAATGGAAAGGAATGGATTGGAATGGAATGGAATGGAATGCCATGGAATGGAATCAACACGAATGGAAGGGAATGGAATGGAATGGAATGCAATGGAATGGAATGGAATGGAATGGAATGCAATGGAATGGAATGGAATGGAATCAGCACGAATGCAATGGAATGGAATGGAATGGAATGGAATGGAATGGAATGGAATCAACGCGAATGCAATGGAATGGAATAGAATGAAATGGAATGAAATGGAATCAACCCAAATGGAATGGAATCGAATGGAATGAATTCATGTGGAATGGAATGGAATCAACTCGAATGGAATGGAATGGTATGGAATGGAATGGAATGGAATTGAATCAACCCGAATGGAATGTAATGCGATGGAATGGAATGGAATGGAATGGAATCAACACGAATGGAATGGAATGGAATGGAATGGAATGGAATGAAATGGAATGGAATCAACCCGAATGGAATGGAATGGAATGGAATAGGATGGAATGGTGTGGAATGGAATGGAATGGAATGGATTGGAATCAACCCGAATGGAATGGAATGGAATGGAAGGGAATGGAATGAAATGGAATGGAATCAACCGGAAGGGTATGGAATGGAATGGAATGGAATGCAATGGAATGGAAAGGAATGGAATCAACCCGAATGGAATGGAGTGGAATGGAATGGAATGGAAAGAAATGGATTCAACCCGAATGGAATTGAATGGAATTGAATGGAATGAACCCGAATTCAATGGAATGGAATGGAATGGAAAGGAATGGAATCAACCCGAATGGAATGAAATTGAATGGAAATTAATGCAGTGCAATGGAATGGAATGGAATCAACCACAAAGAATGGAATGGAATGGAATGGAATCAATCGGAATGGAACGGAATGGAATGGAATGGATTGGAATGGAATCAATAGGAATGGAATCGAATGGATTGGAATGGAACGGAATGGAATCAACCCGAACGGAATGGAATGGAATGGAATGGAATGGAATAGAACGGAATCTACCTGAATGGAATGTAATGGAATTTAATGGAATGGAATTTAATGGAATCAACCCGAATGGAATGCAATGCAATGGAATGGAATGGAATGGAATGGATTCAACCCGAAAGGAATGGAATGGTATGGAATGGAATGGAATGGAACAAACACGAATGGAATGGATTGGAATAGAATAGACCCACGTGGAATGGAATGGATTGGAATGGAGTGTAATGGAATGGAATGGAATGGAATGGAATGTTCTTGACTGGAATGGAAGCAACCCGAATGGAATAGAATGGAATGGAATCGAATGGAATGGAATGCAATGGAATTAACCCTAATGGAATGGAATGGAGTGGAATGGAATGGAGTCAACCCAAATGGAATGGAATGGAATGGAATAGAATTAACCCGAATGGAATGGAAAGGAATGGAATGGAATCAACCCAAATGGAATGGAATGGTGTGGAATGGATTTAACCCGAATGGAATGGAATGGAATGGAATGGAATCAACCCAAATGGAATGGAATGGTATGGAATGGAATGGAATGCCATGATCCGTAATGGGATGGAATGGAATGGAAAGGCGAGGAATGGAATGGTATCAACACGAATGGGATGCTATGGAATGGAATGGAATGGAATGGAATCATCCCGAATTGAATGGAATGGAATGGAATGGAATGAAATGGAATGGAATCAACCCGAATTGAATGGAATGGAAAGCAATGGAGTGGAAAGGAATCAACCAGAAAGGAATGGAAAGGAATTGAATGGAATGGAATGGAATCAAAGCGAATGGAATGGAATGGAATGGAAAGGAATGAATTGGAATGGAATAGAATGGAATAAAACCGAATGGAATAAAATGGAATGGAATGGAATGGAATGGAATCAAAAGGAATGGAATGGAATAGAATGGAATGGAATGGAATGGAATGGAATCAAACGGAATGGAATGGAATGGAATGGAATGCAATGTTCTGGAATGAAATGGAAGCAACCGAATGGAATGGAATGTAATGGAATGGAATCAAACAGAATGGATTGGAATGAAATGGAATGGAATGGAATGGAATGGAATCAACCCAAATGGAATGGAATGGAATGGAATGGAATCAAACAGAAAGGATTGGAATGAAATGGAATGGAATGGAATGGAATGGAATCAACCCAAATGGAATTGAATGGAATGGAATGGAATAGAATCAACCGGAATGGAATGGAATGGATTGGAATGGAATAGAACTGAATCTACCCGAGTGGAATGAAATGGAATGCAATGGAATGGAATAGAATGGAATGAAATGGAAGGGAATGGAGTCAACCAGAATGGAGTGGAATCGAATGGAATGGAATCAAATGGAATGGAATGGAATCAAGCTGAATGGAATGGAATGGTATGGAATGGAATGGAATGGAATCAACCCGAATGGAATGGAATGGAATGGAATGGAATGCAATGGAATCAACCCGAATGGAATGGCAAGGATTGGAATAGAATGGAATGGAATGGAAAGAAATGGAACGGAATCAACCGGAATGGAATGGAATGGAATGGAATGGAATGGAAAGGAATGGAATCAACCCGAATGGAATGGAATGGAATGGAATGCAATGGAATAGAATGGAACGCAATCAACCAGAATGGAATGGAATGGAATGGAATGGAATGGAATGGAATGCAATGTTCTGGAATGGAATGGAAGCAACACGAATGGAATGGAATGGAATGGAATTGAAGGGAATGGTATGGAATGGAATAAACCAGAATGGAATGGAATGGAATGGAATGGAATCAACCCGAATGGAATGAAATGGAATGGAATGGAATGCAATGGAATGGAATGGAATGGAATCAAACCGAATGGAATGGAATGGAATGGAATGGAATCAAAACGAATGGAGTGGAATGGAATTGAATGAAATCAACAGGAATGGAAAGGAATGAAATGGAATGGAATATAATGGAATATTCTTGACTGGAATGGAAGCAACCCGAATGGCATGCAATGGAATGGAATCGAATGGAATGGAATGGAATGGAATTAACCCGAATGGAATGGAATGGAAAAGAATGGAATGAACCCAAATGGAATGGAATGGTATGGAATGGGATGGAATGGCATCAACCCTAATGGAATGGAATGGAATGGAATGGCATGGAATGGAATGGTATCAACACGAATGGAATGGAATGGAATGGAATGGAATGGAATGGTATGGATTGGAGCGGAATGGAATCTACCCAAAGGGAATGGAATGGAATGGAATGGAATGGAATGGAATGGAATGGAATGGAATCAACTGGAGTGGAATGGAATAGAATGGAATGTTGTGGAATGGAATGGAAGCAACCCGAATGCAATGGAATGCAGTGGAATGGAATGGAATGGAATGCAATGGAATCAAACCAAATGGAATGGAATGAAATTGAAGGGAATGGAATCAACCGGAATGGAATGGAGTGGAATGGGATGGAGTGCAATTGAATGGAATGGAATGGAATGGAATCAACCCGAATGGAATGGGATGGAATGGAATGCAATGGAATGGAATGGAATGGAATCAACCTGAATGGAGTGAAATGGGATGGAATGGAATGCAATGGAACGGAAAGGAATGGAATGGATTGCAATGGAAATGAATGGAATGGAATGGAATCAACCCGAATGGAATGGAATGGAATGGAATGGAATGGAATGGAATCAACCCGAATGGAACGAAATGGAATGGAGTGGAATGCAATGGAATGGAATCAACCCAAAGGGAATGGAATGGAATGGAATGGAAAGGAATGGAATGGAATGGAATCAACGCGAACCGAATGGAATGAAATGGAATGGAATTGAATGGAATGGAATGGAAACAACCCGAATGGAATGGAATGGAATGGAATCAACCCGAACCGAATGGAATGAAATGGAATGGAATGGAA
This sequence comes from Pan paniscus, assembly GCF_029289425.2. Lineage (NCBI taxonomy): Eukaryota > Metazoa > Chordata > Mammalia > Primates > Hominidae > Pan > Pan paniscus. Next base: position 44,721,880 of record NC_073267.2, read on the forward strand.
TGCAATGGAATGGAATGGAATGCAATGGAATGGAATAGAATGGAATGGAATGGAATAGAATGGAATAGGAGGGAATGGAATAGAATGGAATGGAATGGAATCAACACGAATGGAATGGAATGGAATGGAATCAATGAGAATAGAATGGAATGGAATGGAATGGAATGGAACGGAACGGAAAGAATCAACCGGAATGGAATGGATTGGAATGCAATGGAATGGAATGGATTGTTCTGGAATGGAATGGAAGCAACCGAATGGAATGGAATGGAATGGAATGGAATGGAATGGAACGGAATGGAATCAACTCAAATTGAATGGAATGGAATGGAATGGAATCAACCCAAATGGAATGGAATGGAATGGAATGGAAAGGAATGGAATCAAACCGAATGGAATGGAATGGAATGGAATGGAAAGCAATGGAATGGAACGGAATGGAATCAACCCAAATGGAGTGGAATGGAATGGAAAGGAAAGGAATGGAATCAAACCGAATGGAATTCAATGGAATGGATTGGAATGGAATGAAATTGAATCAAAACGAATGGAATGGAATGGAATGAAATTGAATCAACCGGAATGGAATGCAACGGAATGGAATGAAATGTAAAGGAATGGAATGTTCTGGAATGGAATAGAAGCAACCCGAATGGAACGGAATGGAATGGAATGGAAGGCAATGGAATGGAATGGAATGGAATGGAATTAACCAGAATGGAGTGGAATCAATTCAAATGGAATGGAATGGTATGGAATGTAATGGAATGGCATCAACCCTAATGGAGAGGAATGGAATGGAATGGCGTGGAATGAAATGGTATCAACATGAACGGAATGGAATGGAATATAATGGAATGGTATGGAATGGAATCGAATGGAATCAACCCGAATGGAATGGAATGGAATGAAATGGAATCAAACCGAAGGGAATGGAATGGAATGGAATGGAATGGAATGGAATAGAATCAACCCGAATGGAATGAAATGAAATGGAATGGAATGCAATGGAATGGAATGGAATGGAATCAACTCGAATGGAATGGAATGGAATGGAATGGAATGGCATGGATTGGAATCAACATGAACGGAATGGAATGGAATGGAATCGAATGGAATGGAATGGAATGGAATCAACCCGAATGGAATGAAAAGGAATGGAATGGAATGCAATGGAATGCAATGGAATGGAATAGAATGGAATGGAATGCAATGGAATGGAATGGAATGGAATCAACACGAATGGAATGGAATGGAATGCAATGGAATGGAATGGAATCAATGCAAATGGAATGGAATGAAAAGGAAAGGAATGGAATGGAATCAGCCCGAATAGAATTGAATGGAATGGGATGGAACTGAATCAACGCGAATAGAATGTAATGGAATGGAATAGAATGGAATGGAATGGAATCAACCCGAATGAAATGGAATGGAATGGAATGGAATGGAATGGAATGGAATCAACCAGAATGGAATGGAATGGAATGAAATGGAACGGAATGGAATCAACCGGAATGGAATGGATTGGAATGCAATGGAATGGAATGGAATGTTCTGGAACGGAATGGAAACAACCGAATGGAATGGAATGGAATGGAATGGAATCATCCGAAATGGAATGGAATGGAATGGAATGGAATGGAATTGAATGGAATGGAATGGAATCAAACCAAATGGAATGGAATGGAATGGAATGGAATGGAATGGAATGGAATGGATTGGAATGGAATAGAACGGAATCTACCCAAATGTAGTGAAATGGTATGCAATGTAATGGAGTGGAATGGAATCGATTCAACCCGAATGGAATGGAATGGAATGGGATTGAGTGGAATGGAATGGAGTGGAATGGAATGGAATGGAATGGAATGGAATGGAATCAACGCGAATAGAATGGAATGGAATAGAATGGAGTGGAAAGGAATCACCCCGAATGGATGGGAATGGAATGGAATGGAATGGGATGGAATGGAATCAACCAGAATGGAATGGAATGGAATGGAATGGAATGGAATCACCCCGAATGGAATGACATGGAATGGAATGGAATGCAATGGTGTGGAATAGAAAGGAATCAAACCGAATGGAATGGAATGGAATGGAATGGATTGGAATGGAATGGAATCAAAATGAATGGAATTGAATGGAATGGAATGGAATGGAATCACCCGGAATGGAATGCAATGGAATGGAATGGAATGGAATGGAATGGAATGGAATGGAAAGGAATGGAATAGAAGCAACCCGAATGGAATGGAATGGAATGGAATGGAAGGCAATGGAATGGAATGGAATGGCTTGGAATTAACCCTAATGGAATGGAAAGGAATGGAATGGAATCAATTCAAATGCAATGGAATGGTATGGAATGGAATGGAATGGCATCAACCCTAATGGAGTGGAATGGAATGGAATGGCGTGGAATGAAATGGTATCAATATGAATGGAATGCAATGGAATAGAATGGAATCGTATGGAATGGAATGGAATGGAATGGAATGGATTGGAATGGAATAGAACGGAATCTTCCCAAATGTAGTGAAATGGTATGCAATGTAATGAAGTGGAAAGGAATCGAGTCATCCCGAATGGAATGGAATGGAATGGGATTGAGTGGAATGGAATGGAGTGGAATGGAATGGAATGGAATGGATTCAACGCGAATAGAATGGAATGTAATAGAATGGAATGGAAAGGAATTGCCCCGAATGGATGGGAAAGGAATGGAATGGAATGGGATGGAATGGAATCAACCGGAATGGAATGGAATGGAATGGAATGGAATCACCCCGAATGGAATGACATGGAATGGAATAGAATGCAATGGTATGGAACGGAATGGAATCAAACCGAATGGAATGGAATGGAATGGAATGGAATGGAATGGATTGGAATGGAATGGAATGGATTGGAATGGAATGGAATCAAAACGAATGGAATGGAATGGAATGGAATGGAATCAACCGGAATGGAATGCAATGGAATGGAAAGGAATGGAATGGAATGGAATAGAATAGAAGCAACCCGACTGGAATGGAATGGAATGGCAGGCAATGGAATGGAATGGAATGGCATGGAATTAACCCGAATGGAATGGAATGGAATGGAATGGAATGGAATGGAATCAATTCAAATGGAATGGAATGGTATGGAATGGAATGGAATGGCATCAACCCTAATGGAGTGGAATGGAATGGAATGCAATGGCGTGGAATGGAATGGAATCAACATGAATGGAATGGAATGGAATAGAATGGAATCGTATGGAATGGAATGGAAGGGAATCAACCCGAATGGAATGGAATGGAATGGAATGGAATGGAATCAACCCGAAGGGAATGGAATGGATTGGAATGGAATGGAATGGAATGGAATGGAATGGAATGGAATGGAATGGAATGGAATCAACCCGAATGGAATGAAATTGAGTGGAATGGAATGCAATGGAATGGAATGGAATCAACCCGAATGGAACAGAATGGAATGCAATGGAATGGCATGGAATGGAATCAACAGGAATGGAAAGGAATGGAATGGAATGGCATGGATTGGAATCAACACGAATGGAAGGGAATGAAATGGAATGGAATGGAATGGAATGGAATGATCTGGAATGGAATAGAAGCAACCCAAATGGAAAGGAATGGAATGGATTGCAATGGAATGGAATGGAATGGAATGGAATGGAATGGAATCAATTCAAATGGAATGGAATGGTAGGGAATGGAATGGAATGGCATCAACCCTAATGGAGTGGAATGGAATGGAATGGCGTGGAATGCAATGGTATCAAAATGAATGGAACGGAATGGAATAGAATGGAATCGTATGGAATGGAATGGAATCAAACCGAATGGAATGGAATGGAATGGAATGGAATGGAATGGAATGGAATGGAATGGAATCTACCAGAATGGAACGGAATGGAATGGAATGGAAGGGAATGGAATGGAATGGAATGGAATGGAATCAACCCGAATGGAATGAAATGGAATGGAATGGTATGCAATGGAATGAAATGGAATGGAATCAACCCGAATGGAATGGAATGGAATGGAATGGAATGGAATGGAATGGCATGGAATGGAATCAACACGAATGGAAGAGAATGGAATGCAATAGAATGGAATGGAATGGAATGGAATGGAATCAAAACGAATGCAATGGAATGGAATGGAATGGAATGAACTGGAATGGAATGCAATGGAATGGAATGGAATGGAAAGGAATGGAATGTTCTGGAATGGAATAAAAGCAACCCGAATGGAACGGAATGGAATGAAATGGAAGGCAACGGAATGGAATGGATTGGAATGGAATTAACCCGAATGGAATGGAATGGAATGGAATCAATTCAAATGGAATGGAATGGTATGGAATGGAATGGAATGGCATCAACCCTAATGGAGTGGAATGAAATGGAATGGAATGGCGTGGAATGGAATGGTATCAACATGAATGGAATGGAATGGAATAGAATGAAATCGTATGGAATGGAATGGAATGGAATAAACCCGAATGGAATGGAATGAAATGGAATGGAATCAACCCGAAGGGAACGGAATGGAATGGAATGGAATGGAATGGAATGGAATAGAATCAACCCGAATGGAATGAAATGGATTGGAATGGAAAGCAATGGAATTGAATGGAATGGAATCAACCCGAATATAATGGAATGGAATGGAATGCGATGGCATGGAATGGAATCAACATGAACGGAAGGGAATGGAATGGAATGGAATGGAATGGAATGGAATGGAGTCAACACGAATGGAATGAAAAGGAATGGAATGGAATGCAATGGAATGGAATGGAATGGAGTAGAATGGAAAGGAATGCAATGGAATGGAATGAAATGGAATGGAATGGAATGGAATCAACCAGAATGGAATGGAATGGCGTGGAATGGAATGGTATCAACATGAATGAAATGAAACGGAATGGAATGGAATGCAAAGGAATGGAATGGAATGGAATTAACACGAATGGAATGGAATAGAATGGAATGGAATGGAATCAACACGAATGGAATGGAATAGAATGGAAAGGAAAGGAATGGAATGGAATGGAATGGAATGGAATCCACCCAAATGGAATGGAATGGAATGGAATGCAACGGAATCAACCCGAAGGGAATTGAATGGAATTCAATGGAATTGAATGGAATGGGATGGAATGGAATCAATGCGAATAGAATGAAATGGAATCGAATAGAATGGAATGGAATGGAATAGAATGGAATGGAATGGAATCAACCCGAATGGAATGGAATGGAATGGAATGGAATCAACCAGAATGGAATAGAATGGAATGGAATGGAATGGAATGGAATGAAATAAACCCGAATAGAATGAAATGGAATTAAAAGGAATGCATTGGAGTGGAATGGAATGGAATGGAATCAAACCGAATGGAATAAAATGGAATGGAATGGAATGGAATGGAAGCAAAAGGAATGGAGTGGAATAGAATGGAATGGAATGGAATGGAATGGAATCTACCGGAATTTAATGTAATGGAATGGAATGTTATGGAATGGAATGGAAGCAACGGAATGGAATGGAATGGAATGGAATGAAACCGAATGGATTGGAATGAAATGGAATGGAATGGAATGGAATGGAATGGAATGGAATGGAAACAACCCAAATGGAATGGAGTGGAATGGAATGGAATGGAGTGGAATGGAATGGAATGGAATCAACCGGTATGGAATGGAATGGATTGGAATGGAAGAGAACGGAATCTACACGAATGGAATGAAGTGGAATCCAATGGAATGGAATAGAATGGAATGAAATGGAATGCAAAGGAGTCAACCCGAATGAAATGGAATCGAATGGAATGGAATCAAATGGAATGGAATGGAATCAACCCGAATGGAATGGAATGGTATGCAATGAAATGGAATAGAATCAACCCGAATGGAAAGGAATGGAATGGGATGGAATGGAATGGAATGGGATGGAATGGAATCAACGCGAATAGAATGGAAAGGAATGGAATAGAATGGAATGGAATTGGATGGAATGGAATCAACGCGAATAGAATGGAAAGGAATGGAATAGAATGGAATGGAATGGAATCAACCCGAATGGAATGAAATGGAATGGAATGTAATCAACCCGAATGAAATGGAATGGTATGGATTGGAGCGGAATGGAATCAACCTAAAGGGAATGGAATGGAATGGAATAGAATGCAATGCAATGGAATGGAATCAAAAGGAATGCAATGGTATGGAATGGAATGGAATGGAATGGAATGGAATCAACCCGAATGCAATGGATTGGAATGGAATGGAATGGAATGGAATGGATTGGAATGGAATGGAATGGAATGGAATTAACCCAAATGGAATGGAATGGAATCAACCCGAATGGAATGGAATGGAATCGGATGAAATGAAATGGAATGGGATGCAATGGAATCAACGCGAATAGAATGGAATGGAATGGAATAGAAAGGAATGGAATGGAATCAACCCGAATGGAATGGAATGGAATGCAATGGAATGCAATGGAATGGAAATTAATCAACCAGAAGCGAATGGAAAGGAATGGAATGCAATGGAATGGAATCAACCCGAATGGAATGAAATGGAATGGAAAGGAATGCATTGGAATGGAATGGAATGGAATCAATCCGAATGCAATGAAATGTAATGGAATGCAATGGAATGGAATGGAATCAACCGGAATGGAATGGAATGGATTGGAATGGAATAGAACGGAATCTACCCGAATGGAATGAAATAAATGCATTGGAATGGAATAGAATGGAATAAAATGGAATGGAATTGAGTCAACCCGAATGGAAAGGAATCGAATGGAATGGAATCAAATGGAATGGAATAGAAACAACCCGAATGGTATGGAATGGAGTGGAATGGAATGGAATGAAATGGAATGGAATCAACCCGAATGGAATGAAATGGAATGGAATGGAATGCATTGCAATGGAATGGAATGCAATCCAACCGAATGAAATGGAATGGAATGGAATGGAGTGGAATGGAATGGAATGGAATCAACCGGCATGGAATGGAAAGTAATGGAATGGAATGGAATGGAATCAACCCTAATGGAATGGAATCGAATGGAATGGAATTTAATCATCCAGAATGGAATGGAATGGATAGGAATGGAATAGAATGGAATCAACCCGAATGGCAAGAAATGGAATGCAATGGAATGGAATGGAATGGAATCGAATCAACCGGAATGGTATGGAATGGAATGGAATGGAATCAACGCAAATAGAATGTAATGGAATGGAATACAATGGAATGGAATGGAAAAACCCGAATGGAATGAAATGGAATGGAATGGAATGAAAACGAATTGAATGGAATGCAATGGAATGGAATGGAATGGAATCAAAACGAATGGAATGGAATGGAATCAAACGGAGTGGAATGGAATGGAATGGAATGGAATGGAATGGAATCAACTGGAGTGGAATGGAATAGAATGGAATGTTCAGGAATGGAATGGAAGCAACCCGAATGCAATGGAATGGAATGGAATGGAATGGAATGGAATGCAATGGAATCAAACCAAATGGAATGGAATGTAATTGAAGGGAATGGAATCAACCGGAATGGAATGGAGTGGAATGGAATGGAGTGGAAAGGAATGGAATGGAATGGAATGGAATCAACCCGAATGGAATGGAATGGAATGGAATGCAATGGAATGGAATGGAATGGAATAAACCCGAATGGAATGAAAAGGAATGGAATGGAATGCAATGGAATGGAATGGAATGGAATAGAATGGAATGGAATGCAATGGAATGGAATGAAATGGAATGGAATGCAATGGAATGGAATGAAATGGAATGGAATGGAATGGAATCAACCCGAATGGAATGGAATGGCGTGGAATGGAATGGTATCAACATGAATGAAATGAAACGGAATGGAATGGAATGCAAAGGAATGGAATGGAATGGAATCAACACGAATGGAATGGATTAGAATGGAAAGGAATGGAATGGAATGGAATGGAATGGAATGGAATGGAATGGAATGGAATCCACCCAAATGGAATGGAATGGAATGGAATGCAACGGAATCAACCCGAATGGAATGGAATGGAATTTGATGGAATTGAATGGAATGGGATGGAATGGAATCAACGCGAATAGTATGAAATGTAATGGAATAGAATGGAATGGAATGGAATAGAATGGAATGGAATGGAATCAACCCGAATGAAATGGAATGGAATGGAATGGAATGGAATGGAATCAAGCAGAATGGATTAGAATGGAATGGAATGGAAGGCAATGGAATGGAATCAACCCGAATGGAATGAAATGGAATGGAATGGAATGCATTGGAATGGAATGGAAAGGAATCAAACCGAATGGAATAAAATGGAATGGAATGGAATGCAATGGAATCAAAGGGGATGGAAAGGAATAGAATGGAATGGAGTGGAATGGAATGGAATGGAATGGAATCAAACGGAATGGAATGGAATGGAATGTTCTGGAATGGAAAGGAAGTAACCGAATGGAATTGAATGAAATGGAATGGAGTCAAATCGAATGGATTGGAATGAAATGGAATGGAATGGAATGGAATGCAATGGAATCTAACCGAATGGATTGGAATGAAATGGAATGGAATGGAATCAACCCAAATGGAATGGAATGGAATGGAATGGAATGGAATGGAATGGAATGGAATGGAATGGAATGGAATGGAATGGAATCAACCCGAATGGAATGGAATGGAATGGAATGGAATGGAATGGAATGGAATCAACCAGAATGGAATAGAATGGAATGGAACGGAATGGAATGGAATGGAATGGAATGGAATGGAATGGAATGGAATAAACCAGAATGGAATGAAATGGAATTAAAAGGAATGCATTGGAGTGGAATGGAATGGAATCAAACCGAATGGAATAAAATGGAATGGAATGGAATGGAATGGAAGCAAAAGGAATGGAATAGAATGGAATGGAATGGAATGGAATGGAATGGAATGGAATCTACCGGAATGGAATGTAATGGAATGGAATGTTCTGGAATGGAATGGAAGCAACCGAATGGAATGGAATGGAATGGAATGAAAGCGAATGGATTGGAATGAAATGGAATGGAATGGAATGGAATGGAAACAACCCAAATGGAATGGAGTGGAATGGAATGGAATGGAGTGGAATGGAATGGAATGTAATGGAATGGAATCCACCCAAATGGAATGGAATGGAATGGAATGCAACGGAATCAACCCGAATGGAATGGAATGGAATTTGATGGAATTGAATGGAATAGGATGGAATGGAATCAACGCGAATAGAATGAAATGTAATGGAATAGAATGGAATGGAATGGAATAGAATGAAATCGTATGGAATGGAATGGAATGGAATAAACCCGAATGGAATAGAATGGAATGGAATGGAATCAACCCGAATGGAATGGAATGGAATGGAATGGAATGGAATGGAATCAACCCGAATGGAATGAAATGGAATGGAATGGAATGCATTGGAATGGAATGGAAAGGAACCAAACCGAATGGAATAAAATGGAATGGAATGGAATGCAATGGAATCAAAGGGAATGGAAAGGAATAGAATGGAATGGAGTGGAATGGAATGGAATGGAATTGAATCAACCCGAATGGAACGGAATGGAATGGAATGGCATGGAATGGAATGGAATGGAATCAACCCAAAGGGAATGGAATGGAATGGAATTGAAAGGAATGGATTGGAATGGAATCAACCCGAATGGAATGAAATTGAATGGAATGGAATGCAACGGAATGGAAAGTAATGGAATGGAATGGAATGGAATGGAATCAACAACAATGGAATGGAATGGAATCAATCGTAATGGAATGGAATGGAACGCAATGGAATGAAATGGAATGGCATGGAATCAATCGGAATGGAATGGAATGGATTGGAATGGAATGGAATGGAATCAACCCTAACGGAATGGAATGGAATGGAATGGAATGGAATGGAATAGAACGGAATCTACCTGAATGGAATGGAATGGAATGGAATGGAATGGAATGGAATCAACCCGAATGGAATGCAATGGAATGGAATGGAATGGAATGGAATCAACTCGAATGGAATGGAATGGTATGGAATGGAATGGAATGGAATAAAACCGAATGGAATGGAATGGAATGGAGTGGAATGGAATGAAATGGAATAAACCCGAATGGAATGGATTGGAATGGAGTGGAATGGAGTGGAATGGAATGGAATGGAATGGAATGGAATCAACACACATGGAATGGAATGGAGTGGAATGGAATGGAATGGAATGGAATGTTCTTGACTGGAATGGAAGCCAACAGAATGGATTGGAATGGAATGGATTCCAATGGAACGGAATGGAATGCAATTAACCCGAATGGAATGGAATGGAAAGGAATGGAATCAACCCAAATGGAATGGAATGGTATGGAAAGGAATGGAATGGCATCAACCCTAATGGAATAGAATGAAATGGAATGGCGTGGAATGGAATGGTATCAACATGAATGGAATGAAACGGAATGGAATGGAATGCAAAGGAATGCAATGGAATGGAATCAACACGAATGGAATGGAATAGAATGGAAAGGAATGGAATGGAATGCAATGGAATGGGATGGAATCAACCCAAATGGAATGGAATGGAATGGAATGCAACGGAATCAACCCGAATGGAATGGAATGGAATTTGATGGAATGGAACGGAATGGGATGGAATGGAATCAACGTGAATAGAATGGAATGGAATGGAATAGAATGGAATGGAATGGAATAGAATGGAATGGAATGGAATATAATGGAATGGAATGGAATCATTCCGAATGGAATTGAATGGAATGGAATCAACCAGAATGGATGAGAATGGAATGGAATGGAATGCAATGGAATGGAATCAACCCGAATGGAATGAAATGGAATGGAATGGAATGGATTGGAATGGAATGGAAAGGAATCAAACCGAATGGAATTAAATGGAATCGAATGGAATGGAAATGAATCAAAGGGAATGGAATGGAATAGAATGGAATGGAGTGGAATGGAATGGAATGGAATGGAATCAACCAGAATGGAATGGAATGGAATGGAATGTTCTGGAATGGAAAGGAAGCAACCGAATGGAATTCAATATAATGGAATGGAGTCAAATCGAATGGATTGGAATGAAATGGAATGGAATGGAATGGAATGCAATGGAATCTAACCGAATGGATTGGAATGAAATGGAATGGAATGGAGTCAACCCAAATGGAATGGAACGGAATGGAATGGAATGGAATGGAATGGAATGGAATGGAATCAACCCGAATGGAATGGAATGGAATGGAATCAACCAGAATGGAATAGAATGAAATGGAATGGAATGGAATGGAATGGAATGGAATAAACCCGAATGGAATGAAATGGAATTAAAAGGAATGCATTGGAGTGGAATGGAATGGTATGGAATCAAAACGAATGGAATAAAATGGAATGGAATGGAATGGAATGGAATGGAATGGAATGGAAGCAAAAGGAATGGAATGGAATAGAATGGAATGGAATGGAATGGAATGGAATGGAATGGAATCTACCGGAATGGAATGGAATGGAATGGAATGTTCTGGAATGGAATGGAAGCAACCGAATGGAATGGAATGGAATGGAATGAAACCGAATGGACTGGAATGGAATGGAATGGAATGGAATGGAAACAACCCAAATGGAATGGAATGGAATGGAATGGAATGGAATGGAATGGAATGGAATGGAGTGGAATGGAATGGAATGGAGTGGAATGGAATGGAATGGAATGGAATGGAATGGAATGGAATGGAGTGGAGTGGAATGGAATGGAATGGAATGGAATGGAGTGGAATGGAATGGAATGGAATGGAGTGGAATGGAATGGAATGGAATCAACCGGTATGGAATGGAATGGATAGGAATGGAATAGAACGGAATCTACCCGAATGGAATGAAGTGGAATCCAATGGAATGGAATAGTATGGAATGAAATGGAATGCAAAGGAGTCAACCCGAATGGAATGGAATCGAATGGAATGGAATCAAATGGAATGGAATGGAATCAACCCGAATGGAATGGAATGGTATGGAATGGAATGGAATGGAATCAACCCGAATGGAATGGAATGGAATGGAATGGAATGGAATGGAATGGAATGGAAACAACCCGAAGGGAATGGAATGGAATAGAATGGATTAGAATGAACCCGAATGGAATGAAATGAAATGGAATGGAATGCAATGGAATGGAATGGAATGGAATCAACCCGAATGAAATGCAATGGAATGGAATGGAATGGCATGGAATGGAATCAACATGAACGGAATGGAATGGAATGGAATGGAATGGAATGGAATGGAATCAACCCGAATGGAATGAAAAGGAATGAAATGGAATGCAATGGAATGCAATGGAATGGAATAGAATGGAATGGAATGCAATGGAATGGAATGGAATGGAATGGAATCAACACGAATGGAATGGAATGGAATGGAATGGAATGGGATGGAATTTTATGGAATGGAATGGAAGCAACCGAATAGAATGGAATGGAATGGAATCAATCAGAATTGAATGGAATGCATTGGTATGGAATAGAAAGGAATCTACCCGAATGCTATGAAATGGAATGCAACGGAATGGAATAGAATGGAATGAAATGGAATGGAATGGAGTCAACCCGAATGGCATGGAATAGAAAGGAATGGAATCAAATGGAACGGAATGGAATGAACTCGAATGGAATGGAACGGTATGGAATAGAATGGAATGGAATGCAATCAACCCGAATGGAATGGAATGGAATGGAATGGAATGGAATCAACACGAATGGAATGGAATGGAATGGAATGGAATGGAATGTAGCCGAATGGAATGTAATGGAATGGAAAGGAATGGAATGGAATGGAATCAACCCGAATGGAAGGAAATTGAATGGAAAGGAATGCAATGGAATGGAATGGAATGGAATCAACCACAATGGAATGGAAAGGAATGGAATGGAATCAATCAGAACGGAATGGAATGGAATGAAATGGAATGGAATGGAATGGAATGGAATGGAATCAATAGGAACGGAATGGAATGGATTGGAATGGAATGGAATGGAATCAACCCGAATGGAATGGAATGGTATGGAATGGAATGGATGTCATCAATCCTAATGGAATGGAATGGAATGGAATGGCGTGGAATGGAATGGTATCAACACGAATTGAATGAAATGGAATGGAATGAAATGGAATGGAATCATCCCGAATGGAATAGAATGGAATGGAATGGAATGAAACCGAATGGAATGGAATGGAATGGAATGGAATGCAATGGAATCAACCATAATGGAATGGAATGGAATGGAGCTCAATGGAATCAACCAGAATGGAATGGAATGGAATGGAATGGAATGTTCTGGAATGGAATGGAAGCAACCGAATGGAATGGAATGGAATGGAACGGAATGGAATCAACCCAAATGGAATGTAATGCAATGGAATGGAATGGAATGGAAAGGAATCAACCCAAATGGAATGGAATGGAATGGATTGCAATCAACCGGGATGGAATGCAATGGATTGGAATGGAATAGAACGGAATCTACCCGAATGGAATGAAATGGAATGCAATGGAACGGAATGGAATTGAATCGAAACAAACCGAATGGAATGGAATGGGATTTAATGGAATGGATTGGAATGGAATCATCGCGAATAGAGTGGAATGGAATGGAATAGAATGGAATGGAATGCAATCAACCCGAATGGAATAGAATGGAATGGAATGGAATGGAATGGAATGGAATCAACCAGAATGGGATGGATTGGAATGGAATTGAATGGAATCAACACGAATGGAATGACATGGAATGGAATGCAATGCAATGGAATGGAATGGAATGCAATGGAATGGAATGGAATGCAATGGAATGGAATCAACCCGAATGCAATGGAATGGAATATAATGGAAAGAAAGGGAATGGAATCAACCCAAATGGAATGGAATGGAATGGAATGGAATCAACCCGAATGGAATGAAATGGAATGGGATGGAATGTAATGCAATGGGATGGAATGGAATCAACGAGAATAGAATGGAATGGAATGGAATAGAATGGTATGGAATGGAATCAAACAGAATAGAATGGAATGGAATGGAATGGAATCAACGAGAATGGAATAGAATGGAATGGAATGGAATGGAATGGAATGGAATGGAATCAACCCGAATGGAATGAAATGGAATGGAAAGGAATGCATTGGAATGGAATGGAATGGAACCAATCCGAATGGAATAAAATGGAATGGAATGGAATGGAATGGAATCAAAAGGAATGGAATGGAATAGAATGGAATGGAATGGAATGGAATGGAATCAACCAGAATGGAATGGAATGGAATGGAATGTTCTGCAATGGAATGGAAGCAACCGAATGGAAAGGAATGGAATGAAATGGAATCAACCCGAATGGAATGGAATGGAATGGAATGGAATGGAATGGAATGGAATGCAATGGAATCAACCCGAATGGAATGGCACAGATTGGAATAGAATGGAATGGAATGCAATGGATTCAACCCGAATGGAATGGAATGGAATTGAATGGAATGAACCCGAATGGAATGAAATTGAATGGAAAGGAATGCAGTGCAATGGAATGGAATGGAATCAACCACAAAGAATGGAATGGAATGGAATGGAATCAATCGGAATGGAACGCAATGGAATGGAATGGATTGGAATGGAATCAATTGGAATGGAACGGAATGGAATGGAATGGATTGGAATGGAATCAATAGGAATGGATTCGAATGGATTGGTATGGAATGGAATGGAATCAACCCGAACGGAATGGAATGGAATGGAATGGAATGGAATAGAACGGAATCTACCCGAATGGAATGTAATGGAATTTAATGGAATGGAATATAATGGAATCAACCCGAATGGAATGGAATGCAATGGAATGGAATGGAATGGAATGGAATCAACCCGAAAGGAATGGAATGGTATGGAATGGAATGGAATGGAACAAACCCGAATGGAATGGAATGGAATGGAATGGAATAGAATAGACCCACGTGGAATGGAATGGATTGGAATGGAGTGGAATGGAATGGAATGGAATGGAATGGAATGGAATGGAATGGAGTGTTCTTGACTGGAATGGAAGAAACCCGAATGGAATGGAATGTAATGGAATGGAATGCAATGGAATTAACCCGAATGGAATGGAATGGGGTGGAATGGAATGGAGTCAACCCAAATGGAATGGAATGGAATGGAATAGAATTAACCCGAATGGAATGGAATGGAATGGAATGGAATCAACCCAAATGGAATGGAATGGTGTGGAATGGATTTAACCCGAATGGAATGGAATGGAATGGAATGGAATCAACCCAAATGGAATGGAACGGTATGGAATGGTATGGAATGCCATGAACCGTAATGGGATGGAATGGAATGGAAAGGCGAAGAATGGAATGGTAGCAACACGAATGGAATGCTATGGAATGGAATGGAATCATCCCGAATTGAATGGAATGGAATGGAATGGAATGGAATGGAATGGAATGGAATGGAATGAAATGGAATGGAATGGAATGGAATTGAATGGAATGAAATGGAATGGAATCATCCGGAATTGAAAGGAATGGAAAGCAATGGAGTGGAAAGGAATCAACCAGAAGGGAATGGAAAGGAATTGATTAGAATGGAATGGAATCAAACCGAATGGAATGGAATGGAATGGAATGGAATCAAAAGGAATGGAATGGAATAGAATGGAATGGAATGGAATGGAATGGAATCAACCGGAATGGAATGGAATGGAATGGAATGGAATGCAATGTTCTGGAATGAAATGGAAGCAACCGAATGGAATGGAATGGAATGGAATGGAATCAACCCGAATGGAATGGAATGGAATGGAATGGAATGGAATGCAATGGAATCAACCCGAATGGAATGGCACAGATTGGAATAGAATGGAATGGAATGGAAAGGAATGGAATGGAATCAACCGGAATGGAATGGAATGGAATGGAATGGAATGGAATCAACCCGAATGGAATGGAATGGAATGGAATGCAATGGAATAGAATGGAATGGAATCAACCCGAATGGAATGGAATGGAATGGAATGGAATGGAATGGAATGGAATGAACCCGAATGGAATGGAATGGAAAGGAATGGAATGGAATGTTCTGGAATGGAATGGGAGCAATACGAATGGAATGGAATTGAATGGAATTGAAGGGAATGGTATGGAATGGAATAAACCAGAATGGAATGGAATGGAATGGAATGGAATCAACCCGAATGGAATGAAACGGAATTTAATGGAATGCAATGGAATGGAACGGAATGGAATCAAACCGAATGGAATGGAATGGAATGGAATGGAATGGAATGGAATGGAATCAAAACGAATGGAGTGGAATGGAATTGAATGAAATCAACAGGAATGGAAAGGAATGAAATGGAATGGAATATAATGGAATTTTCTTGACTGGAATGGAAGCAACCCGAATGGCATGCAATGGAATGGAATCGAATGGAATGGAATGGAATGGAATTAACCCGAATGGAATGGAATGGAAAGGAATGGAACGAACCCAATTGGAATGGAATGGTATGGAAAGGGATGGAATGGCATCAACCCTAATGGAATGGAATGGAGTGGAATGGAATGGAATGGAATGGTATCAACACGAATGGAATGGAATGGAATGGAATGGAATGGAATGGAATGGAATGGAATGGAATTATCCAGAATGGAATGGAATGGAATGGATTGGAATGGAATGGAATGGAATGGAATGAAATGGAACGGAAAAAACCCGAAGGGAATGGAATGGAATGGTATGGAATAAACCCGAAGGGAATGGAACGGAATGGAATGGAATGGAATGGAATGGAATGGAATGGAATGGAATGGAATCAACCCGAATGGAATGGAATGGCATGGAATGCAATGGAATGGAATGGAATCAACCCGAATGGAATGGAATGGAATGGAATGGAATGGAATGGAATGGAATCGAAATAAATGGAATGGAATCAACCCGAATGGAATGGAATGAAATGGAATGGTATGCAATTGAATGGAATGGATTCAACCCGAAGGGAATGGAATGCAATGGAATCGAATGGAACGGAATGGAATGGAATGAACCAGAGAGGAATGGAACGGAAAGGAATGGAATGGAATGGAATCAACCCGACTGGAATGAAATTGAATGGAATGGAATGCAACGGAATGGAAAGGAATGGAATGGAATGGAATGGAATCCACCACAATGGAATGGAATGGAATGGAATGGAATGGAATGGAATGGAATGGAATGGAATGGAATTGAATCAATCGGAATGGAATGGAATGAAACGGAAAGGAATGGAATGGAATGGAATGGAATCAATCGGAATGGAATGGAATGGATTGGAAAGGAATGGAATGGAATCAACCCGATCGGAAGGGAATGGAATGGAATAAAACGGAATCTACACGAATGGAATGGAAAGGAATGTAATGGAATGGAATGGAAAGGAATGGAATGGAATGGAATCAACCCGAATGGAATGGAATGGAATGGAATGGAATGGAATGGAATGGAATGGAATGGAATCAAAACTAACGGAATGGAATGGTATGCAATGGAATGGAATGGAATGGAATCAACCCGAATGGAATGGAATGGAATGGAAAGGAATGGAATCAACCCACATGGAATGGAATGGATTTGAATGGAGTGGAATGGAATGGAATGGAATGGAATGGATTGGAATGTTCTTGACTGGAATGGAAGCAACCCGAATGGATTGGAATGGAATGGAATGAAATGGAATGGGATGGAATGGAATCAACGCGAGTAGAATGGAATGGAATGGAATAGAATGGAATTGAATGGAATAGAATGGAATGTAATGGAATCAACCCGAATGGAATGGAATGGAATGGAATGGAATCAACCAGAATGGAATGGAATGGTATGGAATGGAATGGAAAAAACCCGAATGGAATGAAATGGAATGGAATGGAATGAACCCAAATGGAATGGAGCGGTATGGATTGGAACGGAATGGAATCAACCCGAACGGAATGTAATGAAATGGAATGGAATAGAATCAACAGGAATGGAATGTTATGGAATGGAATGGAATGCAATCAACCCGAATGGAATGGAATGGAATGGAATAGAACGGAATGGAATGGAATGGATTGGAATGGAATGGAATCAACCCGAATGGAATGGAGTGGAATGGAATGCAATGGAATGGATAGAAATGGAATGGATTCAAACCGAATGAAATGGAATGGAATGGAACGGAATGCAATGCAATGGAATGGAATGGAATCAACCCGAATGGAATGGAATGGAATGGAATGGAATGGATTCAACCAGAAGGGAATGGAATGTTCCGGAATGGAAAGGAAGCAACCGAATGGAAAGGAATGTAATGGAATGCAGTCAAACCGAATGGATTGGAATGAAATGGAATGGAATGGAATGGAATGGAATGAAATGGAATGGAATCTTACAGAATGGATTGGAATGAAATGGAATGGAATGGAATGGAATGGAATGGAGTCAACACAAATGGAATGGAATGGAATGGAATGGAATGGAATGGAATGGAATCAACCCGAATGAAATGGAATGGAGTGGAATGAAATGGAACGGAATCAACCAGAATGGAATACAATGGAATGCAATGGAATGGAATAAACCCGAATGGAATGAAATGGAATGGAATGGAATGCATTGGAATGGAATGGAATGGAATCAAACCGAATGGAATAAAATGTATTGGAATGGAATGGAATGGAAGCAAAAGGAAAGGAATGTAATAGAATGGAATGGAATGGAATGCAATGGAATCAACCGGAATGGAATGGAATGGAATGTTCTGGAATGGAATGGAAGCAACCGAATGGAATGGAATGGAATGGAATGGAATGGAAAAAACCGGAATGGAATGGAATGGAATGGAAAGAAATGGAATGGAATCAGCCTGAGTGGAATGGAATGGAATGGAATGGAATGGAATGCAATGGAATGGAAGGGAATGGAATCAACCCGAACGGAATGGAATGGAATGGAATTGAATGGAATGGAATGGAATCCACCCTAATGGTATGAAATGGAATGGAATGCAATGGATTCAACCCGAATGGAATGGAATGGAATGGGATGGAATGGAATGGAATGGGATGGAATGGAATCAACGCGAATAGAATGGAATGGAATGGAATACAATGGAATGGAATGGAATAGAAAGAAATGGAATGGAATCAACCCGAATTGAATGGAATGAAATGGAATGGAATGGAATCAACCGGAATTGAATGGAATGGTATGGATTGGAACGGAATGGAATCAACCCGAACGGAATGGAATGGAATGGAGTGGAATGGAATGGAATGGAATGGAATGGAATCAACAGCAATGGAAAGGTATGGAATGGAATGGAATGGAATCAACCCGAATGGAATGAAATTGAATGGAATGGAATGAAACGGATTGGAAAGGAATGGAATGGAATGGAATGGAATGGAATGGAATGGAATGGAATGGAATGGAATCAACCACAAAGGAATGGAGTGGAATGGAATGGAATGCAATGGAATGGAATGGAATTAATCGGAATGGAATGGAATGGAACGGAATGGAATGGAAAGCAATGGCATGGAATCAATCGGAATGGAATGGAATGGACTGGAATGGAACGGAATGGAATCAACCCGAACGGAATGGAATGGAATGGAATGGAATGGAATAGGACGGAACCTATAAGAATTGAATGGAATGGAATGGAATGGAATGGCATCAACCCGAATGGAATGGTATGGAATGGTAGTTAATGGAATCAAACCGAGTGGAATGGAATGGTATGGAAAGGAATGGAATGGAATCAACCCAAATGGAATGGAATGGAATGGAGTGGAGTGGAATGGAATGGAATGGAATGGAATGGAATTAACCCGAATGGAATGGAATGGAATGGAATGGAATGGCATGGAATGGAATGGAATGAAATCAACCCACATGGAATGGAATGGATTGGAATGGAGCGGAATGGAATGGAATGGAATGGAATGGAATGGAATGTTCTTGACTGGAATGGAAGCCACCCGAATGGAATGGAAAGGAATGGAGTCGAATGGAATGGAATGGAATGCAATTAACCCGAATGGAATGGAGTGGAATGGAATGGAATCAACCCAATGGGAATGGAATGTTATGGAATGGAATGGAATGGCATCAACCCTAATGGAATGGAATGGAATGGAATGGCGTGGAATGGAATGGTATCAACACGAATGGAATGGAATGGAATGGAATGGAAAGGAAGGGAACGGAATCATCCCGATTGGAATGGAATGGAAAGGAATCAACATGAATGGAATGAAACGGAATGGAATGGAATGCGATGGAATGGAATGGAATGGAATCAACACGAATGGAATGGAATAGAATGGAAAGGAATGGAATGGAATAGATTCAACACGAATGGAATGGAATGGAATGGAATGGAATGGAATGGCGTGGAATGGAATCCACCCAAATGGAATGGAATGCAACTGAATGGAATGGAATCAACCGGAATGGAATGGAATGTAATGGGATGGAATGGAATGGAATGGGATGGAATGGAATCAATGTGAATAGAATGGAATGGAATTGAATAGAATGGGATGGAATGGAAGAGAATGGAATGGAATGGAATCAAACCGAATGGAATGGAATGGAAAGGAATGGAATGGAATCAACCAGAATGGAATGGAATGTAATGCGATGGAATGGAATGGAATGGGATGGAATGGAATCAACCCGAATGGAATGGAATGGAAAGGAATGGAATTGAATCAACCAGAATGGAATGAAATGGAATGGAATGGAATGGAATGGAACGGAATCGACCGGAATGGAAAGGATTGGAATGCAATGGTATGGAATGGAATGTTCTGGAATGGAATGGAAGCAACCAAATGGAATGGAATGGAATGGAACGGAATGGAATGGATTGGAATGGAATAGAGCAGAATCTACCCGAATGGAATGAACTGGTTTGCAATGGAATGGAATGGAATGGAATGGAATGGAATGGAATGGAATGGAATCGAGTCAACCGGAATGGAATGGTGTGGAATGGGATTTAATGGAATGGAATGGAATGGAATGGAATGAAACATCGCGAATAGAATGGAATGGAATAGAATGGAATGGAAAGCAAAAACCCCAAATGGATGGGAATGGAATGGAATGGAATGGAATGGAACGGAATGGAATGGAATCAACCAGAATGTAATGGAATGGAATGCAATGGAATGGAATGGAATGGAATAGAATGGGATGGAATGGAATGGAATCAACCAGAATGGAATGGAGTGGAATGGAATAGGATGGAATGGAATGGAATGGAATGGATTGGAATGGAATCAACCCAAATGGAATGGAATGGAATGGAATGGAATGAAATGGAATGGAATTAACACGAATGGACTGGAAAGGAATGGAATGGAATGGAATGGAATGGAATCAACCAGAGTGGAATGGAATGGAATGGAATGGAATGGAATGGAATGGAATGGAATGGATTCAACCCGAAGGGAAGGGAATGGAATGGAATGGAATGGAGTGGAATGGAATGGATTCAACGCGAAGGGAATGGAATGGAATGGAATGGAATGGAATGGAATGGAATGGAATGGAATGGAATCAACCCAAATGGAATGACATGGAATGGAATGGAATGCAATTGAATGAAATGGTATGGAATCAAACCGAATTTGATGTAATGTAATGGCATGGAATGGAAAGGAAAGGAATGGAATCTAAACGAATGGAATGGAATGGAATGGAATGAAATCTACCGGAATGGAATGGAAAGGAATGCAATGTTCCAGAATGGAATGGAAGCAACCCAAATGGAATGGAATGGAATGGAAGGGAATGGAATAGAATTGAATCAACCAGAATGGAACGGAATGGCATGGAATGGAATCAACCCGAATGGAATGAAATGGAATGGAATGTAATGCAATGGAATGGAATTGAATGGAATCAAACCGAATGGAATGGAATGGAATGGAATCAAAACGAATGGAACGGAATGGAATGGGATGGAATGGAATCAACCTGAATAGAAGGGAATGGAAAGGAATGGAATGGAATGGAATGGAATGTTCTTGAATGGAATGTAAGCAACCCAAATGGAATGGAATGGAATGGAATGGAATGGAATGGAATTAACCCGGATGGAATGGAATGGAATGGAATGGAATCAACCCAAATGGAGTGGAATGGTATGGAATGGAATGGAATGTCATCAATTCTAACGGAATTGAATGGAATGGAATGGCGTGGATTGTAATGGTATCAACACGAATGGAATGGAATGGAATGGAATCATCCCGAATGGAATGCAATGGAATGGAATGCAATGGAATCGAATCGAATGACATTGAATGGAAACAACCCGAATGGAATGCAATGGAATGGAAGGGAATGGAATAAACCCGAAGGGAATGGAAAGGAATGGAATGGAATGGAATCATCCAGAATGGAATGAAATGGAATTGAAAGGAAGGAATTGGAATGGAATAGAATGGAATGCCATGGAATGGAATCAACACGAATGGAAGGGAATGGAATGGAACGGAATGGAATGGAATCAACATGAATGGAATGAAACGGAATGGAATGGAATGCAATGGAATGGAATCAACACGAATGGAATGGAATGGAATGGATTGGAATGGAATGGAATCAACCCGAATGCAATGGAATGGAATGGAATGGAATGGAATGGAATGGAATCAACCCGAATGGAATGGAATGGAATGAGATGGAATGGAATGCAATGGGATGGAATGCAATCAAGGAGAATAGAATGGAATGGAATGGAATAGAATGGAATGGAATGGAATCAATCCGAATTGAATGGAATGGAATGGAATCAACCAGAATGGAATGGAATGGAATGGAATGGAATGGAATGGAATCAATGCAAATGGAATGAAATGAAATGGAATGGAATCAGGCCGAATAGAATTGAATGGAATGGGTTGGAATGTAATCAACGAGAATAGAATGGAATGCAATGGATTACAATGGAATGGAATGGAATCAAGCCGAATGGAATGGAATGGAATGGAATGGAATGGAATGGAAAGGAATCAACCGGAATGGAATGAAATGGAATGGAATGGAATGGAACGGAATGGAATCGACCGGAATGGAAAGGATTGGAATGCAATGGTATGGAATGGAATGTTCTGGAATGGAATGGAAGCAACCGAATGGAATGGAACGGAATGGAACGGAATGGAATCAACCCAAATGGAATGGAATGGAATGGAATGGAATGGATTGGAATGGAATACAACGGAATCTACCCGACTGGAATGAACTGGTATGCAATGGAATGGAATGGAATGGAATGGAATGGAATGGAATGGAACGGAATGGAATCGAGTCAACTTGAATGGAATGGAGTGGAATGGGATTTAATGGAATGGAATGGAATGGAATGGAATGGAATGGAAACATCGCGAATAGAATGGAATGGAATAGAATGGAATGGAAAGAAATCACCCCGAATGGATGGGAATGGAATGGAATGGAATGGAATGGAATGGAATGGAATCAACCAGAATGGAATGGAATGGAATGCAATGGAATGGAATGGAATAGAATGGAATGGAATCAACGCGAATAGAATGGAAATTGAATGGAATAGAAAGGAATCAAATGGAAACAAACCGAATGGAATGGAATGGAATGGAAACAACCCAAATGGAATGGAGTGGAATGGAATGGAATGGAGTGGAATGGAATGGAATGGAATCAACCGGTATGGAATGGAATGGATTGGAATGGAATAGAACGGAATCTACCCGAATGGAATGAAGTGGAATCCAATGGAATGGAATAGAATGGAATGAAATGGAATGCAAAGGATTCAACCTGAATGGAATGGAATCGAATGGAATGGAATCAAATGGAATGGAATGGAATCAACCCGAATGGAATGGAATAGTATGGAATGCAATGGAATAGAATCAACCCGAATGGAAAGGAATGGAATGGGATGGAATGGAATAAACGCGAATAGAATGGAAAGGAATGGAATAGAATGGAATGGAATGGAATCAACCCGAATGGAATGGAATGGAATGGAATGGAATGGAATGGAATGGAATGGAATGGAATGCAATCAGCCGGAATGGAATGGAATGGTATGGATTGGAGCGGAATGGAATCTACCCAAAGGGAATGGAATGGAATGGAATGGAATGGAATGGAATGGAATGGAATGGAATGCAATGGAATGGAATCAAAAGGAATGGAATGGTATGGAATGGAATGGAATGGAATGGAATATAATCAACCGAATGCAATGGATTGGAATGGAATGGAATGGAATGGAATGGAATGGAATTAACCCAATTGGAATGGAATGGAATCAACCCGAATGGAATGGAATGGAATGGGATGGAATGAAATGGAATGGGATGCAATGGAATCAACCCGAATAGAATGGAATGGAATGGAATAGAAAGGAATGGAATGGAATCAACCCGAATGGAATGGAATGGAATGCAATGGAATGGATAGGAATCAACCAGAAGCGAATGGAATGGAATGGAATGCAATGGAATGGAATCAACCCGAATGGAATGAAATGGAATGGAAAGGAATGCATTGGAATGGAATGGAATGGAATCAATCCGAATGGAATAAAATGTAATGGAATGGAATGGAATGGAATGGAATCATCCGGAATGGAATGGAATGGATTGGAATGGAATAGAACGGAATCTACCCGAATGGAATGAAATAAATGCAATGGAAAGGAATAGAAAGGAATGAAATGGAATGGAATGGAGTCAACCTGAATGGAAAGGAATCGAATGGAATGGAATCAAATGGAATGGAATGGAAACAACTCGAATGGAATGGAGTGGAATGGAATGGAATGAAATGGAATGGAATCAACCCGAATGGAATGAAATGGAATGGAATGGAATGCATTGCAATGGAATGGAATGGAATCCAACCGAATGGAATGGAATGGAATGGAATGGAATGGAATGGAATGGAATCAACCGGCATGGAATGAAATGGAATGGAATGGAATGGAATGGAATCAACCCTAATGGAATGGAATCGAATGGAATGGAATGTAATCATCCGGAATGGAATGGAATGGATAGGAATGGAATAGAACGGAATCTACCCGAATGGTAAGAAATGGAATGCAATGGAATGGAATGGAATGGAATGGAATCGAATCAACCCGAATGGTATGGAATGGAACGGAATGGAATCAACGCGAATAGAATGTAATGGAATGGAATAGAATGGAATGGAATGGAAAAAACCCGAATGGAATGGAATGGAATGGAATGGAATGGAATGGAATGGAATCAAAACGAATGGAATGGAATGGAATGGAATGGAATGGAATGGAATGGAATCAAAAAGGAATGGAATGGAATGGAATGGAATCAACCGGGGTGGAATGGAATGGAATGGAATGGAATGGAATCAACTGGAGTGGAATGGAATAGAATGGAATGTTCTGGAATGGAATGGAAGCAACCCGAATGCAATGGAGTGCAGTGGAATGGAATGGAATGGAATGCAATGGAATCAAACCAAATGAAATGGAATGAAATTGAAGGGAATGGAATCAACCGGAATGGAATGGAGTGGAATGGGATGGAGTGCAATGGAATGGAATGGAATGGTATGGAATCAACCCGAATGGAATGGGATGGAATGGAATGCAATGGAATGGAATGGAATGGAATCAACCTGAATGGAGTGAAATGGGATGGAATGGAATGCAATGGAATGGAAAGGAATGGAATGGATTGCAATGGAAATGAATGGAACGGAATGGAATCAACCCGAGTGGAATGGAATGGAATGGAATGCAATGGAATGGAATGGAATGGAATCAACCCGAATGGAACGAAATGGAATGGAGTGGAATGGAATGGAATGGAATCAACCCAAGGGGAATGGAATGGAATGGAATGGAAAGGAATGGAATGGAATGGAATCAACGCGAACCGAATGGAATGAAATGGAATGGAATTGAATGGAATGAAATGGAAACAACCCGAATGGAATGGAATGGAAGGGAATCAACCCGAACCGAATGGAATGCAATGGAATGGAATGGAATGCAATGGAATGGAATGGAATGCAATGGAATGGAATAGAATGGAATGGAATGGAATAGAATGGAATAGAAGGGAATGGAATAGAATGGAATGGAATGGAATCAACACGAATGGAATGGAATGGAATGGAATGGAATCAATGAGAATGGAATGGAATGGAATGGAATGGAACGGAACAGAAAGAATCAACCGGAATGGAATGGATTGGAATGCAATGGAATGGAATGGATTGTTCTGGAATGGAATGGAAGCAACCGAATGGAATGGAATGGAATGGAATGGAATGGAATGGAACGGAATGGAATCAACTCAAATGGAATGGAATGGAATGGAATGGAATCAACACAAATGGAATGGAATGGAATGGAATGGAAAGGAATGGAATCAAACCGAATGGAATGGAATGGAATGGAATGGAATGCAATGGAATGGAACAGAATGGAGTCAACCCAAATGGAATGGAATGGAATGGAATGGAATCAACCCAAATGGAATGGAATGGAATGGAAAGGAAAGGAATGGAATCAAACCGAAGGGAATGGAATGGAATGGAATGGAATGGAATGAAATTGAATCAAAACGAATGGAATGGAATGGAATGGAATTGAATCAACCGGAATGGAATGCAACGGAATGGAATGAAATGTAAAGGAATGGAATGTTCTGGAATGGAATAGAAGCAACCCGAATGGAACGGAATGGAATGGAATGGAAGGCAATGGAATGGAATGGAATGGAATGGAATTAACCAGAATGGAATGGAATCAATTCAAATGGAATGGAATGGTATGGAATGGAATGGAATGGCATCAACCCTAATGGAGTGGAATGGAATGGAATGGCGTGGAATGAAATGGTATCAACATGAACGGAATGGAATGGAATAGAATGGAATGGTATGGAATGGAATCGAATGGAATCAACCCGAATGGAATGGAATGGAATGGAATGGAATCAAACCGAAGGGAATGGATTGGAATGGAATGGAATAGAATCAACCCGAATGGAATGAAATGAAATGGAATGGAATGCAATGGAATGGAATGGAATGGAATCAACTCGAATGGAATGGAATGGAATGGAATGGAATGGCATGGATTGGAATCAACATGAACGGAATGGATTGGAATGGAATCGAATGGAATGGAATGGAATGGAATCAACCCGAATGGAATGAAAAGGAATGGAATGGAATGCAGTGGAATGCAATGGAATGGAATAGAATGGAATGGAATGCAATGGAATGGAATGGAATGGAATCAACACGAATGGAATGGAATGGCATGGAATGGAATGGAATGGAATCAATGCAAATGGAATGGAATGAAAAGGAAAGGAATGGAATGGAATCAGCCCGAATAGAAATGAATGGAATGGGATGGAACTGAATCAATGCGAATAGAATGGAATGAAATGGAATGGAATTGAATGGAATGGAATGGAAACAACCCGAATGGAATGGAATGGAATGGAATCAACCCGAACCGAGTGGAATGAAATGGAATGGAATGGAATGCAATGGAATGGAATGGAATGCAATGGAATGGAATGGAATGAAATGGAATGGAATAGAATGGAATGGAATGGAATAGAATGGAATAGAAAGGAATGGAATAGAATGGAATGGAATGGAATCAACACGAATGGAATGGAATGGAATGGAATGGAATCAATGAGAATGGAATGGAATGGAATGGAATGGAATGGAACGGAACGGAAAGAATCAACCGGAATGGAATGGATTGGAATGCAATGGAATGGAATGGATTGTTCTGGAATGGAATGGAAGCAACCGAATGGAATGGAATGGAATGGAATGGAATGGAATGGAACGGAATGGAATCAACTCAAATGGAATGGAATGGAATGGAATGGAATCAACCCAAATGGAATGGAATGGAATGGAATGGAAAGGAATGGAATCAAACCGAATGGAATGGAATGGAATGGAATGGAATGCAATGGAATGGAACGGAATGGAATCAACCCAAATGGAATGGAATGGAATGGAATGGAATCAACCCAAATGGAATGGAATGGAATGGAAAGGAAAGGAATGGAATCAAACCGAATGGAATTGAATGGAATGGAATGGAATGGAATGGAATGAAATTGAATCAAAACGAATGGAATGGAATGGAATGGAATTGAATCAACCAGAATGGAATGCAACGGATTGGAATGAAATGTAAAGGAATGGAATGTTCTGGAATGGAATAGAAGCAACCCGAATGGAACGGAATGGAATGGAATGGAAGGCAATGGAATGGAATGGAATGGAATGGAATTAACCAGAATGGAATGGAATCAATTCAAATGGAATGGAATGGTATGGAATGGAATTGAATGGCATCAACCCTAATGGAGTGGAATGGAATGGAATGGCGTGGAATGAAATGGTATCAACATGAACGGAATGGAATGGAATAGAATGGAATGGTATGGAATGGAATCGAATGGAATCAACCCGAATGGAATGGAATGGAATGGAATGGAATCAAACCGAAGGGAATGGAATGGAATGGAATGGAATAGAATCAACCCGAATGGAATGAAATGAAATGGAATGGAATGCAATGGAATGGAATGGAATGGAATCAACTCGAATGGAATGGAATGGAATGGAATGGAATGGCATGGATTGGAATCAACATGAACGGAATGGAATGGAATGGAATCGAATGGAATGGAATGGAATGGAATCAACCCGAATGGAATGAAAAGGAATGGAATGGAATGCAATGGAATGCAATGGAATGGAATAGAATGGAATGGAATGCAATGGAATGGAATGGAATGGAATCAACACGAATGGAATGGAATGGAATGGAATGGAATCAATGCAAATGGAATGGAATGAAAAGGAAAGGAATGGAATGGAATCAGCCCGAATAGAATTGAATGGAATGGGATGGAACTGAATCAACGCGAATAGAATGGAATGGAATGGAATAGAATGGAATGGAATGGAATCAACCCGAATGAAATGGAATGGAATGGAATGGAATGGAATGGAATCAACCAGAATGGAATGGAATGGAATGGAATGGAATGGAACGGAATGGAATCAACCGGAATGGAATGGATTGGAATGCAATGGAATGGAATGGAATGTTCTGGAATGGAATGGAAACAAC
Source organism: Pan paniscus (assembly GCF_029289425.2). Taxonomy (NCBI): domain Eukaryota; kingdom Metazoa; phylum Chordata; class Mammalia; order Primates; family Hominidae; genus Pan; species Pan paniscus. The sequence continues at coordinate 44,751,245 of NC_073267.2, forward strand.
CGAATGGAATGGAATGGAATGGAACGGAATGGAATCAACCCAAATGGAATGGAATGGAATGGAATGGAATGGAATGGAATGGAATGGAATGGAATGGAATCAACACAAATGGAATGGAATGGAATGGAATGGAATGGAATCTAATGGAATGGATTGGAATGGAATAGAACGGAATCTTCCCAAATGTAGTGAAATGGTATGCAATGTAATGGAGTGGAATGGAATCGATTCAACCCGAATGGAATGGAATGGAATGGGATTGAGTGGAATGGAATGGAGTGGAATGGAATGGAATGGAATGGAATGGAATCAAGGCGAAAAGAATGGAATGGAATAGAATGGAATGGAAAGGAATCACCCCGAATGGATGGGAATGGAATGGAATGGAATGGGATGGAATGGAATCAACCAGAATGGAATGGAATGGAATGGAATGGAATGGAATGGAATGGAATCACCCCGAATGGAATGACATGGAATGGAATGGAATGCAATGGTGTGGAATGGAAAGGAATCAAACAGAATGGAATGGAATGGAATGGAATGGATTGGAATGGAATGGAATCAAAACGAATGGAATGGAATGGAATGGAATGGAATGGAATGGAATGGAATGGAATCACCCGGAATGGAATGCAATGGAATGGAATGGAATGGAATGGAATGGAATGGAATGGAAAGGAATGGAATAGAAGCAACCCGAATGGAATGGAATGGAATGGAATGGAAGGCAATGGAATGGAATGGAATGGCTTGGAATTAACCCTAATGGAATGGAAAGGAATGGAATGGAATCAATTCAAATGCAATGGAATGGTATGGAATGGAATGGAATGGCATCAACCCTAATGGAGTGGAATGGAATGGAATGGCGTGGAATGAAATGGTATCAATATGAATGGAATGGAATGGAATAGAATGGAATCGTATGGAATGGAATGGAATGGAATGGAATCAAACCAAATGGAATGGAATGGAATGGAATCAACCCGAATGGAATGGAATGGAATGGAATGGAATGGATTGGAATGGAATAGAACGGAATCTACCCAAATGTAGTGAAATGGTATGCAATGTAATGAAGTGGAAAGGAATCGAGTCAACCCGAATGGAGTGGAAAGGAATGGGATTGAGTGGAATGGAATGGAGTGGAACGGAATGGAATGGAATGGATTCAACGCGAATAGAATGGAATGGAATAGAATGGAATGGAAAGGAATCACCCCGAATGGATGGAAAAGGAATGGAATGGAATGGGATGGAATGGAATCAACCGGAATGGAATGGAATGGAATGGAATGGAATCACCCCGAATGGAATGACATGGAATGGAATAGAATGCAATGGTATGGAATGGAATGGAATCAAACCGAATGGAATGGAATGGAATGGAATGGATTGGAATGGAATGGAATGGATTGGAGTGGAATGGAATCAAAACGAATGGAATGGAATGGAATGGAATGGAATCAACCGGAATGGAATGCAATGGAATGGAAAGGAATGGAATGGAATGGAATGGAATAGAAGCAACCCGACTGGAATGGAATGGAATGGAAGGCAATGGAATGGAATGGAATGGCATGGAATTAACCCGAATGGAATGGAATGGAATGGAATGGAATGGAATGGAATCAATTCAAATGGAATGGAATGGTATGGAATGGAATGGAATGGCATCAACCCTAATGGAGTGAAATGGAATGGAATGCAATGGCGTGGAATGGAATGGAATCAACATGAATGGAATGGAATGGAATAGAATGGAATCGTATGGAATGGAATGGAAGGGAATCAACCCGAATGGAATGGAATGGAATGGAATGGAATGGAATGGAATCAACCCGAAGGGAATGGAATGGATTGGAATGGAATGGAATGGAATGGAATGGAATGGAATGGAATGGAATCAACCCGAATGGAATGAAATTGAGTGGAATGGAATGCAATGGAATGGAATGGAATCAACCCGAATGGAACAGAATGGAATGCAATGGAATGGCATGGAATGGAATCAACAGGAATGGAAAGGAATGGAATGGAATGGCATGGATTGGAATCAACACGAACGGAAGGGAATGAAATGGAATGGAATGGAATGGAATGGAATGATCTGGAATGGAATAGAAGCAACCCGAATGGAAAGGAATGGAATGGATTGCAATGGAATGGAATGGAATGGAATGGAATTATCCCGAATGGAATGGAATGGAATGGAATGGAATCAATTCAAATGGAATGGAATGGTAGGGAATGGAATGGAATGGCATCAACCCTAATGGAGTGGAATGGAATGGAATGGCGTGGAATGCAATGGTATCAAAATGAATGGAATGGAATGGAATAGAATGGAATCGTATGGAATGGAATGGAATCAAACCGAATGGAATGGAATGGAATGGAATGGAATGGAATGGAATGGAATCTACCAGAATGGAATGGAATGGAATGGAATGGAAGGGAATGGAATGGAATGGAATGGAATGGAATGGAATCAACCCGAAAGGAATGAAATGGAATGGAATGGTATGCAATGGAATGAAATGGAATGGAATCAACCCGAATGGAATGGAATGGAATGGAATGGAATGGAATGGAATCAACCCAAATGGAATGGAAAGGTATGGAAAGGATTGGAATGTCATCAATCCTAATGGAAAGGAATGGGATAGAATGGCATGGAATGGAATCGTATCAACACGAATGGAATGGAATGGAATTGAATGGAATGGAATGGAATGGAATCAACCCGAAGGGAACGAAACGGAATGGAATGGAATGGAATGGAATCACCCCGAATGGAATGAAATGGAATGGAATGGCATGCAATGGAATGGAAAGGAGTGGAATCAACCCGAAAGGAATGGAATGGATTGGAATGGAATGGAATGGAATGCCATGGAATGGAATCAACACGAATGGAAGGGAATGGAATGGAATGGAATGCAATGGAATGGAATTGAATGGAATCAGCACGAATGCAATGGAATGGAATGGAATGGAATGGAATGGAATGGAATGGAATGGAATGGAATCAACCCGAATGCAATGGAATGGAATAGAATGGAATGGAATGGAATGGAATCAATCCAAATGGAATGGAATGGAATGGAATGGAATGGAATCAACCCGAATGGAATGGAATGGAATGGGATGGAATGTAATGCAATGGGATGGAATGGAATCAAACAGAATAGAATGGAATGGAATGGAATCAACGAGAATGGAATGGAATGTAATGTAATGGAATGGAAAGGAATCAACACGAATGGAATGAAATGGAATGGAAAGGAATGCATTGGAATGGAATGGAATGGAATCAATCCGAATGGAATAAAATGGAATGGTATGGAATGGAATGGAATCAAAAGGAATGGAATGGTATAGAATGGAATGGAATGGAATGGAATGGAATCAACCGGAATGGAATGGAATGGAATGGAATGTTCTTCAATGGAATGGAAGCAACCGAATGGAAAGGAATGGAATGAAATGGAATCAAACCCAATGGTTTGGAATGAAATGGAATGGAATGGAATGGAATTAATCAACCGGATTGGAAATAAATGGATTGGAATGGAATAGAACGGAATCTACCTGAATGCAATGAAACGGAATGCAATGGAATGGATTAGAATGGAATGAAATGGAATGAAATGGAATCAACCCAAATGGAATGGAATCGAATGGAATGAATTCATGTGGAATGGAATGGAATCAACACGAATGGTATGGAGTGGTATGGAATGGAATGGAATGGAATTGAATCAACCCGAATGGAATGTAATGAGATCGAATGTAATGGAATGGAATGGAATCAACACGAATGGAATGGAATGGAATGGAATGGAATGAAATTGAATGGAATCAACCCGAATGGAATAGGATGGAATGGTGTGGAATGGAATGGAATGGAATGGATTGGAATCAACCCGAATGGAATGGAATGGAATGGAAGGGAATGGAACGAAATGGAATGGAATCAACCCGAAGGGTATGGAATGGAATGGAATGGAATGCAATGGAATGGAAAGGAATGGAATCAACCCGAATGGAATGAAGTGGAATGGAAAGGAATGAATTGGAATGGAATGGAATGGAATCAATCCGAATGGAATAAAATGGAATGCAATGGAAAGGAATGGAATCAACTCGAATAGAATGGAATGGTATGGAATGGAATGGAATGGAATAGAATCAACCCCAATGGAATGTAATGAGATGGAATGGAATGGAATGGAATGGAATCAACACGAATGGAATGGAATGGAATGGAATGGTATGGAATGGAATGGAATCAACACGAATGGAATGGAATGGAAAGGAATAGGATGGAATGGTGTGGAATGGAATGGAATGGAATGGAATCAACCCGAATGGAATGGTATGGAATGGAAGGGAATGGAATGAAATGGAATGGAATCAACCCGAAGGGTATGGAATGGAATGGAATGGAATGCAATGGAATGGAAAGGAATGGAATCAATCCGAATGGAATGGAATGGAATGGAATGGAATGGATTCAAACCGAATGGAATGGAATGGAATGGAATGGAATGAACCCGAATGCAATGGAATGGAATGGAATGGAAAGGAATGGAATCAACCCTAATGGAATGAAATTGAATGGAAAGGAATGCAGTGCAATGGAATGGAATGGAATCAACCACAATGGAACGGAATGGAATGGAATGGAATGGATTGGATTGGAATCAATTGGAATGGAACGGAATGGAATGGAATGGATTGGAATGGAATCAATCGGAATGGAATCAAATGGATTGGAATGGAATGGAATGGAATCAACCCGAACGGAATGGAATGGAATGGAATGGAATAGAACGGAAACTACCCGAATGGAATGTAATGGAATGTAATGGAATGGAATATAATGGAATCAACCCGAATGGAATGGAAAACAATGGAATGGAATGGAATGGAATGGAATCAACCCGAAAGGAATGGAATGGTATGGAATGGAGTGGAATGGAATGGAATGGAATCAACCCGAATGAAATGAAATGGAATGGAAAGGAATGCATTGGAATGGAAGGTAATGGAAGCAATCCGAATGGAATAAAATGGAATGGAATGGAATGGAATCCAAAGGAATGGAATGGAATTGAATGGAATGGAATGGAATGGAATGGAATCAACCGGAATGGAATGGAATGGAATGGAATTTTATGGAAAGGAATGGAAGCAACCGAATGGAATGGAATGGAATGGAATGCAATCAAACCCAATGGATTGGAATGAAATCGAATGGAATGGAATGGAATGGAATGGAATCAATCAGAATGGAATGGAATGCATTGGTATGGAATAGGAAGGATTCTACCCGAATGCTATGAAATGGAGTGCAACGGAATGGAATAGAATGGAATGAAATGGAATGGAATGGAGTCAACCCGAATGGGATGGAATAGAATGGAATGGAATCAAATGGAATGGAATGGAATGAACTCGAATGGAATGGAATGGTATGGAATAGAATAGAATGGAATGGAATCAACCCGAATGGAATGGAATGGAATGGAATCAACACGAATGGAATGGAATGGAATGGAATGGAATGGAATGAAATGGAATCGAATCAACCCGAATGGAATGGAATGGAATGGAATGGAATGGAATGGAATGGAATGGAATGGAATGGAATCAACACGAATGGAATGGAGTGGAATGGAATAGGATGGAATGGAATGGAATGGAATGGAATGGAATCAACCCGAATGGAATGGAATGGAATGGAATGGAATGGAATGGAATGGAATGGACTGAAATGGAAAGGAATGAACCCGAATGGAATGAAATGGAATGGAATGGAATGGAATGGAATGGAATGGAATGGAATGGAATGGAATGGAATAAACCCGAATGGAATGGAATGGAATGGAATGGAATGGAAGGCAATGGAATGGAATGGATTCAACCCGAAGGGAAGGGAATGGAATGGAATGGAATGGAATGGAATGGAATGGAATGTAGCCGAATGGAATGTAATGGAATGGAAAGGAATGGAATGGAATGGAATCAACCCGAATGGAATGAAATTGAATGGAAAGGAATGCAATGGAATGGAATGGAATGGAATCAACACCAAATGGAATGGAAAGGAATGGAATGGAATCAATCAGAACGGAATGGAATGGAATGGAATGGAATTGAATGGAATGGAATGGAATCAATAGGAACGGAATGGAATGGATTGGAATGGAATGGAATGGAATGAACCACAACGGAATGGAATGGTATGGAATGGAATGGATGTCATCAATCCTAATGGAATGGAATGGCGTGGAATGGAATGGTATCAACACGAATGGAATGAAATGGAATGGAATGGAATGGAATGGAATGGAATGGAATCATCCCGAATGGAATGGAATGGAATGAAATGGAATGGAATGGAATGAAACCGAATGGAATAGAATGGAATGGAATGGAATGGAATGGAATGGAATGCAATGGAATCAAACATAATGGAATGGAATGGAATGGAACTCAATGGAATCAACCAGAATGGAATGGAATGGAATGTTCTGGAATGGAATGGAAGCAACCGAATGGAATGGAATGGAATGGAATGAAATGGAATGGAAAGGAATGGAATGGAATGAAATGGAATCGAATCAACCGTAATGGAATGGAATGGCATGGAATGGAATGGAATCATCCGGAATGGAATGGAATGGATTGCAATGGAATAGAACGGAATCTACCCAAATGGCATGAAATGGAATCCAGTGGAATGGAATGGAATGGAATCGAATCAACCCGAATGGAATGGAATGGAATGGGATTAAATGGAATGGAATGGAATGGAATCAACGCGAATAGAATGGAATGGAATGGAATGGAATGGAATCGAATGAAATGGAATGGAAACAACCCGAATGGAATGCAATGGAATGGAATGGAAGGGAATAAACCCGAAGGGAATGGAACGGAATGGAATGGAATGGAATGGAATGGAATGGAATGGAATGGAATCATCCCGAATGGAATGAAATGGAATTGAAAGGAAGGCATTGGAATGGAATAGAATGGAATGCCATGGAATGGAATCAACTCGAATGGAAGGGAATGGAATGGAATGTAATAGAATGGAATCAACATGAATGGAATGAAACGGAATGGAATGGAATGCAATGGAATGGAATGGAATGGAATCAACACGCATGGAATGGAATGGAATGGAATGGAATGGAATGGAATGGAATGGAATCAACCCGAATGCAATGGAATGGAATGGAATGGAATGGAATGGAATGGAATGGAATGGAATGGAATCAACACAAATGGAATGGAATGGAATGGAATGGAATCAACACAAATGGAATGGAATGGAATGAGATGGAATGGAATGCAATGGGATGGAATGCAATCAACGAGAATAGAATGGAATGGAATGGAATAGAATGGAATGGAACGGAATCAATCCGAATTGAATGGAATGGAATGGAATCAACAAGAATGGAATGGAATGGAATGGAATGGAGTGGAATGGAATCAACCCGAATGAAATGAAATGGAATGGAAAGGAATGCATTGGAATGGAATGGAATGGAAGCAATCCGAATGGAATAAAATGGAATGGAATGGAATGGAATGGAATCAAAAGGAATGGAATGGAATTGAATGGAATGGAATGGAATGGAATGGAATGGAATGGAATGGAATCAACCGGAATGGAATGGAATGCAATGGAATGGAATGGAATGGAATGGAATTTTATGGAATGGAATGGAAGCAACCGAATAGAATGAAATGGAATGGAATCAATCAGAATGGAATGGAATGCATTGGTATGGAATAGAAAAGAATCTACCCGAATGCTATGAAATGGAATGCAACGGAATGGAATAGAATGGAATGAAATGGAATGGAATGGAGTCAACCCGAATGGCATGGAATAGAATGGAATGGAATCAAATGGAACGGAATGAAATGAACTCGAATGGAATGGAATGGTATGGTATGGAATAGAATGGAATGGAATGGAATCAACCCGAATGGAATGGAATGGAATGGAATGGAATGGAATGGAATGGAATGGAATCATCACGAATGGAATGGAATGGAATGGAATGGAATGAAATGGAATCTAATCAACCCGAATGGAATGGAATGGAATGGAATGGAATGGAATGGAATGGAATGGATTCAACCCGAATGGAATGGAATGGAATGGAATGGAATGAATCCGAATGCAATGGAATGGAATGGAATGGAAAGGAATGGAATCAAACCTAATGGAATGAAATTGAATGGAAAGGAATGCAGTGCAATGGAATGGAATGGAATCAACCACAATGGAATGGAATGGAATGGAATCAATCGGAATGGAATGGAATGGAATGGAATGGATTGGAATGGAATCAATTGGAATGGAACGGAATGGAATGGAATGGATTGGAATGGAATCAATCGTAATGGAATCGAATGGATTGGAATGGAATGGAATGGAATCAACCCGAACGGAATGGAATGGAATGGAATGGAATAGAACAGAATCTACCCGAATGGAATGTAATGGAATGTAATGGAATGGAATATAATGGAATCAACCCGAATGGAATGAAATGCAATGGAATGGAATGGAATGGAATCAACCTGAAAGGAATGGAATGGTATGGAATGGAATGGAATGGAACAAACCCGAATGGAATGGAATGGAATGGAATGGAATGGAATGCAATGGATTCAACACGAATGGAATGGAATGGAACGGAATGTAATCAACCGGAATGGAATGGAAAGGATTGGAATGGAATAGAACGGAATCTACCCGAATGGAATGAAATGGAATGCAATGGAATGGAATAGAATGGAATGAAATGGAATGCAAAGGAGTCAACCCGAATGGAATGGAATCGAATGGAATGGAATCAAATGGAATGGAATGGAATCAACCCGAATGGAATGGAATGGAGTGGAATGGAATGGAATGAAATGGAATGGATTCAACCAGAATGGAATGAAATGGAATGGAATGGAATGCATTGCAATGGAATGGAATGGAATCAAACCGAATGGAATGGATTGGAATGGAATGGAATGGAATGGAGAGGAATCAAAAGGAATGGAATGGAATGGAATGGAATGGAATCAAACGTAATGGAATGGAATGGCATGGAATGGAATGGAATCATCCGGAATGGAATGGAATGGATTGCAATGGAATAGAACGGAATCTACCCGAATGGCATGAAATGGAATCCAGTTGAATGGAGTGGAATAGAATCGAATCAACCCGAATGGAATGGAATGGAATGGGATTTAATGGAATGGAATGGAATGGAATGGAATTGAATGGAATGGAATCAACGCGAATAGAATGGAATGGAAAGGAATGGAATGGAATGGAATGGAATGGAATCGAATGAAATGGAATGGAAACAACCCGAATGGAATGCAATGGAATGGAATGGAAGGGAATAAACCAGAAGGGAATGGAACGGAATGGAATGGAATGGAATGGAATGGTATGGAATCATCCCGAATGGAATTAAACGGAATTGAAAGGAAGGCATTGGAATGGAATAGAAAGGAATGCCATGGAATGGAATCAACTCGAATGGAAGGGAATGGAATGGAATGTAATAGAATGGAATCAACATGAATGGAATGAAACGTAATGGAATGGAATGCAATGGAATGGAATGGAATGGAATCAACACGAATGGAATGGAATGGAATGGAATGGAATGGAATGGAATGGAATGGAATGGAATCATCCCGAATGCAATGGAATGGAATGGAATGGAATGGAATGGAATCAACCCAAATGCAATGGAATGGAATGGAATGGTATCAACCCGAATGGAATGGAATGGAATGAGATGGAATGGAATGCAATGAGATGGAATGCAATCAACGGGAATAGAATGGAATGGAATGGAATAGAGTGGAATGGAATGGAATCAATCCGAATGGAATGGAATGGAATGGAATCAAACAGAATGGAATGGAATGGAATGGAATGGAATGGAGTGGAATGGAATGGAATGGAAACAACCCGAATGAAATGAAATGGAATGGAAAGGAATGCATTGGAATGGAAGGTAATGGAAGCAATCCGAATGGAATAAAATGGAATGGAATGGAATGGAATCAAAAGGAATGGAATGGAATTGAATGGAATGGAATGGAATGGAATGGAATGGAATGGAATCAACCGGAATGGAATGGAATGGAATGGAATGGAATGGAATGGAATGGAATGGAATTTTATGGAAAGGAATGGAAGCAACCGAATGGAATGGAATGGAATGGAATGCAATCAAACCCAATGGATTGCAATGAAATCGAACGGAATGGAATGGAATGGAATGGAACGGAATCAATCAGAATGGAATGGAATGCATTGGTATGGAATAGGAAGGATTCTACCCGAATGCTATGAGATGGAATGCAACGGAATGGAATAGAATGGAATGAAATGGAATGGAATGGAATCAACCCGAATGGCATGGAATAGAATGGAATGGAATCAAATGGAATGGAATGGAATGAACTCGAATGGAATGGAATGGTATGGAATAGAATGGAATGGAATGGAATCAACCCGAATGGAATGGAATGGAATGGAATCAACACGAATGGAATGGAATGGAATGGAATGGAATGGAATGGAATGGAATGAAATGGAATCGAATCAACCCGAATGGAATGGAATGGAATGGAATGGAATGGAATGGAATGGAATGGAATGGAATCAACCCGAATGGAATGGAGTGGAATGGAATAGGATGGAATGGAATGGAATGGAATGGAATCAACCCGAATGGAATGGAATGGAATGGAATGGAATGGAATGGAATGGAATGGAATGAAATGGAATGGAATGAACCCGAATGGAATGAAATGGAATGGAATGGAATGGAATGGAATGGAATGGAATGGAATCAACCCGAATGAAATGGAATGGAATGGAATGGAATGCAATTGAATGGAATGGATTCAACCCGAAGGGAAGGGAATGGAATGGAATGGAATGGAATGGAATGGAATGTAGCCGAATGGAATGTAAAGGAATGGAAAGGAATGGAATGGAATGGAATCAACCCGAATGGAATGAAATTGAATGGAAAGGAATGCAATGGAATGGAATGGAATGGAATCAACCACAAAGGAATGGAAAGGAATGGAATGGAATCAATCAGAACGGAATGGAATGGAATGGAATGGAATTTAATCAATAGGAACGGAATGGAATGGACTGGAATGGAATGGAATGGAATCAACCCGAATGGAATGGAATGGTATGGAATGGAATGGATGTCGTCAATCCTAATGGAATGGAATGGAATGGAATGGCGTGGAATGGAATGGTATCAACACGAATGGAATGAAATGGAATGGAATGAAATGGAATGGAATCATCCCGAATGGAATGGAATGGAATGGAATGGAATGAAACCGAATGGAATGGAATGGAATGGAATGGAATGCAATGGAATGGAATGGAATGAAACCGAATGGAATGGAATGGAATGGAATGCAATGGAATCAACCAAAATGGAATGGAATGGAATGGAATGGAACTGAATGGAATCAACCAGAATGGAATGGAATGGAATGGAGTGGAGTGTTCTGGAATGGAATGGAAGCAACCGAACGGAATGGAATAGAATGGAACGGAATGGAATCAACCCAAATGGAATGTAATGCAATGGAATGGAATGGAATGGAATGGAATCAACCCGAATGGAATGGAATGGAATGGAATGGCATGCAATGGAATGGAATGGAGTGGAATCAACCCGAATGGAATGGAATGGATTGGAATGGAATGGAATGGAATGCCAAGGAATGGAATCAACACGAATGGAAGGGAATGGAATGGAATGGAATGCAATGGAATGGAATGGAATGGAATGGAATGCAATGGAATGGAATGGAATGGAATCAGCACGAATGCAATGGAATGGAATGGAATGGAATGGAATGGAATGGAATGGAATGGAATGGAATCAACGCGAATGCAATGGAATGGAATAGAATGAAATGGAATGAAATGGAATCAACCCAAATGGAATGGAATCGAATGGAATGAATTCATGTGGAATGGAATGGAATCAACTCGAATGGAATGGAATGGTATGGAATGGAATGGAATGGAATTGAATCAACCCGAATGGAATGTAATGAGATGGAATGGAATGGAATGGAATGGAATCAACACGAATGGAATGGAATGGAATGGAATGGAATGGAATGGAATGAAATGGAATGGAATTAACCCGAATGGAATGGAATGGAATGGAATAGGATGGAATGATGTGGAATGGAATGGAATGGAATGGATTGGAATCAACCCGAATGGAATGGAATGGAATGGAAGGGAATGGAATGAAATGGAATGGAATCAACCCGAAGGGTATGGAATGGAATGGAATGGAATGCAATGGAATGGAAAGGAATGGAATCAACCCGAATGGAATGGAGTGGAATGGAATGGAATGGAAAGAAATGGATTCAACCCGAATTGAATTGAATGGAATTGAATGGAATGAACCCGAATTCAATGGAATGGAATGGAATGGAAAGGAATGGAATCAACCCGAATGGAATGAAATTGAATGGAAATTAATGCAGTGCAATGGAATGGAATGGAATCAACCACAAAGAATGGAATGGAATGGAATGGAATCAATCGGAATGGAACGGAATGGAATGGAATGGATTGGAATGGAATCAATTGGAATGGAAAGGAATGGAATGGAATGGATTGGAATGGAATCAATAGGAATGGAATCGAATGGATTGGAATGGAACGGAATGGAATCAACCCGAACGGAATGGAATGGAATGGAATGGAATGGAATAGAACGGAATCTACCCGAATGGAATGTAATGGAATTTAATGGAATGGAATTTAATGGAATCAACCCGAATGGAATGCAATGCAATGGAATGGAATGGAATGGAATGGATTCAACCCGAAAGGAATGGAATGGTATGGAATGGAATGGAATGAAACAAACACGAATGGAATGGAATGGAATAGAATAGACCCACGTGGAATGGAATGGATTGGAATGGAGTGTAATGGAATGGAATGGAATGGAATGGAATGTTCTTGACTGGAATGGAAGCAACCCGAATGGAATAGAATGGAATGGAATCGAATGGAATGGAATGCAATGGAATTAACCCTAATGGAATGGAATGGAGTGGAATGGAATGGAGTCAACCCAAATGGAATGGAATGGAATGGAATAGAATTAACCCGAATGGAATGGAAAGGAATGGAATGGAATCAACCCAAATGGAATGGAATGGTGTGGAATGGATTTAACCCGAATGGAATGGAATGGAATGGAATGGAATCAACCCAAATGGAATGGAATGGTATGGAATGGAATGGAATGCCATGATCCGTAATGGGATGGAATGGAATGGAAAGGCGAGGAATGGAATGGTATCAACACGAATGGGATGCTATGGAATGTAATGGAATGGAATGGAATCATCCCGAATTGAATGGAATGGAATGGAATGGAATGAAATGGAATGGAATCAACCCGAATTGAATGGAATGGAAAGCAATGGAGTGGAAAGGAATCAACCAGAAAGGAATGGAAAGGAATTGAATGGAATGGAATGGAATCAAAGCGAATGGGATGGAATGGAATGGAAAGGAATGAATTGGAATGGAATAGAATGGAATAAAACCGAATGGAATAAAATGGAATGGAATGGAATGGAATGGAATCAGAAGTAATGGAATGGAATAGAATGGAATGGAATGGAATGGAATGGAATCAAACGGAATGGAATGGAATGGAATGGAATGGAATGCAATGTTCTGGAATGAAATGGAAGCAACCGAATGGAATGGAATGTAATGGAATGGAATCAAACAGAATGGATTGGAATGAAATGGAATGGAATGGAATGGAATGGAATCAACCCAAATGGAATGGAATGGAATGGAATGGAATAAAACAGAATGGATTGGAATGAAATGGAATGGAATGGAATGGAATGGAATCAACCCAAATGGAATGGAATGGAATGGAATGGAATAGAATCAACCGGAATGGAATGGAATGGATTGGAATGGAATAGAACTGAATCTACCCGAGTGGAATGAAATGGAATGCAATGGAATGGAATAGAATGGAATGAAATGGAAGGGAATGGAGTCAACCAGAATGGAGTGGAATCGAATGGAATGGAATCAAATGGAATGGAATGGAATCAAGCTGAATGGAATGGAATGGTATGGAATGGAATGGAATGGAATCAACCCGAATGGAATGGAATGGAATGGAATGGAATGCAATGGAATCAACCCGAATGGAATGGCAAGGATTGGAATAGAAGGGAATGGAATGGAAAGAAATGGAACGGAATCAACCGGAATGGAATGAAATGGAATGGAATGGAATGGAAAGGAATGGAATCAACCCGAATGGAATGGAATGGAATGGAATGCAATGGAATAGAATGGAACGCAATCAACCAGAATGGAATGGAATGGAATGGAATGGAATGGAATGGAATGCAATGTTCTGGAATGGAATGGAAGCAACACGAATGGAATGGAATGGAATGGAATTGAAGGGAATGGTATGGAATGGAATAAACCAGAATGGAATGGAAAGGAATGGAATGGAATCAACCCGAATGGAATGAAATGGAATGGAATGGAATGCAATGGAATGGAATGGAATGGAATCAAACCGAATGGAATGGAATGGAATGGAATGGAATCAAAACGAATGGAGTGGAATGGAATTGAATGAAATCAACAGGAATGGAAAGGAATGAAATGGAATGGAATATAATGGAATATTCTTGACTGGAATGGAAGCAACCCGAATGGCATGCAATGGAATGGAATCGAATGGAATGGAATGGAATGGAATTAACCCGAATGGAATGGAATGGAAAAGAATGGAATGAACCCAAATGGAATGGAATGGTATGGAATGGGATGGAATGGCATCAACCCTAATGGAATGGAATGGAATGGAATGGAATGGCATGGAATGGAATGGTATCAACACGAATGGAATGGAATGGAATGGAATGGAATGGAATGGAATCATCCAGAATGGAATGGAATGGATTGGATTGGAATGGAATGGAATGGAATGGAATGAAATGGAACGGAAAAAACCCGAATGGAATGGAATGGAATGGTATGGAATAAACACGAAGGGAATGGAACGGAATGGAATGGAATGGAATGGAATGGAATGGAATCAACCCGAATGGAATGGAATGGAATGGAATGGAATGGAATGGTACCGAAATAAATGGAATGGAATCAACCCGAATGGAATGGAATGGAACGGAATGCAATGGAATGGAATGGAATGGAATGGAATCAACCCGAATGGAATGAATGGAATGGAATGGAATGGAATGGTATCGAAATAAATGGAATGGAATCAACCCGAATGGAATGAAATGGAATGGAATGGTATGCAATGGAATGGAATGGAATGGAATCAACCCGAATGGAATGGAATGGAATTGAATGGAATGGAATGGAATGGAATGGATTCAACCTGAAGGGAATGGAATGAAATGGAATCGAATGGAACGGAATGGAATGGAATGAACCAGAAAGGAATGGAATGGAAAGGAATGGAATGGAATGGAATCAACCCGAATGGAATGAAATTGAATGGAATGGAATGCAACGGAATGGAAAGGAATGGATTGGAATGGAATGGAATCAACCGCAATGGAATGGAATGGAATGGAATGGAATGGAATGGAATCAATCGGAATGGAATGGAATGAAACGGAAAGGAATGGATTGGAATGGAATGGAATCAATCGGAATGGAATGGAATGGATTGGAATGGAAAGCAATGGAATCAACCCGATCAGAATGGAATGGAATGGAATAAAACGGAATCTACCCGAATGGAATGGAAAGGAATGGAATGGAATGGAATGGAAAGGAATGGAATGGAATGGAATCAACCCGAATGGAATGGAATGGAATGGAATGGAATGGAATCAACACTAACGGAATGGAATGGTATGCAATGGAATGGAATGGAATGGAATCAACCCGAATGGAATGGAATGGAATGGAAAGGAATGGAATCAACCCACATGGAATGGAATGGATTTGAATGGAGTGGAATGGAATGGAATGGAATGGAATGGATTGGAATGTTCTTGACTGGAATGGAAGCAACCCGAATGGATTGGAATGGAATGGAATGAAATGGAATGGGATGGAATGAAATCAACGCGAATAGAATGGAATGGAATGGAATAGAATGGAATTGAATGGAATTGAATTTAATGTAATGGAATCAACCCGAATGGAATGGAATGGAATGGAATGGAATCAACCAGAATGGAATGGAATGGTATGGAATGGAATGGAAAAAACCCGAATGGAATGAAATGGAATGGAATGGAATCAACCCAAATGGAATGGAACGGTATGGATTGGAACGGAATGGAATCAACCGGAACAGAATGGAATGAAATGGAATGGAATTAACCCGAATGGAATGGAATGGAATGGAATCAACCCAAATGGAATGGAATGGTATGGAATGGAATTGAATGGCATCAACCCTAATGGTATGGAATGGCGTGGAATGGAATGGTATCAACACGAATGGAATGGAATGAAATGGAATGGAATGGAACGGAATCATCACGAATGGAATGGAATGGAATGGAATCAACACGAATGGAATGGAATAGAATGGAATGGAATGGAATGGAATGGAATGCAATCAACACGAATGCAATGGAATAGAATGGAATGGAATGGAATGGAATCAACCCAAATGGAATGGAATGGAATGGAATGGAATGGAATGGAATGCAATCTAATCAACCCGAATGGAATGGAATGGAATGGGATGGAATGGATTGGAATGGGATGTAATGGAAACAACGCGAATAGAATGGAATGGAATGGAATAGAATGGAATGGAATGGAATGGAATGGAATGGAATAGAATGGTATCAACTCGAATGGAATGGAATGGAATGGAATCAACCAGAATGGAAAAGAATGGAATGGAATGGAATGGAATGGAATAAACCCGAATGGAATGAAATGGAATGGAATGGAAAGCATTGGAATGGAATGGAATGGAATCAAACAGAATGGAATAAAATGGAATGGAACGGAATCAAAAGGAATGGAATGGAATAGAATGGAATGGAATGGAATGGAGTCAACGCGAATAGAATGGAACAGAATAGAATGGCATGGAAAAGAATCTCACCGAATGGAATAAAATGGAATGGAATGGAATGGAATGGAATGGAATCAACTCGAATGGAATGGAATGGAATGGAAAGGAATCAACCAGAATGGAATGGAATGGAATGGAATGGAATGGAATGGAATGGAATCAACCCGAATGGAATGACATGGAATAGAATGGAATGCAATGGAATTGAATGGAATGGAATCAAACCGAATGTAATGTAATGTAACGTAATGGAATGGAATGGAATGGAATGGAATGGAATCTAAACAAATGGAATGGAATGGAATGGAATGGAATCTACCAGAATGGAATGGAATGGAATGGAATGGAATGGAATGGAATGGAATGGAATAAACCCGAATGCAATGGAATGGAATGGAATGGAATGGAATGGAATCAAAACAAATGGAATGGAATGGAATGGAATGGAATCAACCCGAATGGAATGGAATGGAATGAGATGGAATGGAATGCAATGGGATGGAATGCAATCAACGAGAATAGAATGGAATGGAATGGAATAGAATGGAATGGAATGGAATCAATCCGAATGGAATGGAATGGAATGGAATCAACCTGAATGGAATGGAATGGAATGGAATGGAGTGGAATGCAATGGAATGGAATAACCCCGAATGAAATGAAATGGAATGGAAAAGAATGCATTGGAATAGAATGGAATGGAAGCAATCCGAATGGAATAAAATGGAATGGAATGGAATGGAATGGAATCAAAAGGAATGGAATGGAAATGAATGGAATGGAATGGAATGGAATGGAATGGAATGGAATCAACCGGAATGGAATGGAATACAATGGAATGGAATGGAATGGAATGGAATTTTATGGAATGGAATGGAAGCAACCGAATAGAATGGAATGGAAGGGAATCAATAAGAATGGAATGGAATGCATTGGTATGGAATAGAAAGGAATCTACCCGAATGCTGTGAAATGGAATGCAACGGAATGGAATTGAATGGAATGAAATGGAATGGAATGGAGTCAACCCGAATGGCATGGAATAGAATGGAATGGAATCAAATGGAACGAAATGGAATGAACTCGAATGGAATGGAATGGTATGGAATAGAATGGAATGGAATGGAATCAACCCGAATGGAATGGAATGGATTGGAATGGAATGGAATCAACAGGAATGGAATGGAATGGAATGGAATGGAATGGAATGAAATGGAATCGAATCAACCCGAATGGAATGGAATGGAATGGAATGGAATGGAATGGAATGGAATGGAATGGATTCAACCCGAATGGAATGGAATGGAATGGAATGGAATGAATCCGAATGCAATGGAATGGAATGGAATGGAAAGGAATGGAATCAACCCTAATGGAATGAAATTGAATGGAAAGGAATGCAGTGCAATGGAATGGAATGGAATCAACCAAAATGGAATGGAATGGAATGGAATCAATCAGAAAGGAATGGAATGGAATGGAATGGATTGGAATGGAATGGATTGGGATGGAATCAATTGGAATGGAACGGAATGGAATGGAATGGATTGGAATGGAATCAATCGTAATGGAATCGAATGGATTGGAAAGGAATGGAATGGAATCAACCCGAACGGAATGGAATGGAATGGAATGGAATAGAACGGAATCTACCCGAATGGAATGTAATGGAATGTAATGGAATGGAATATAATGGAATCAACCCGAACGGAATGGAATGCAATGGAATGGAATGGAATGGAATCAACCCGAAAGGAATGGAATGGTGTGGAATGGAATGGAATGGAACAAACCCGAATGGAATGGAATGGAATGGAATGGAATGGAATGGAATGCAATGGATTCAACACGAATGGAATGGAATGGAACGGAATGTAATCAACCGGAATGGAATGGAATGGATTGGAATGGAATAGAACGGAATCTACCCGAATGGAATGAAATGGAATGCAAAGGAGTCAACCCGAATGGAATGGAATCGAATGGAATGGAATCAAGTGGAATGGAATGGAATCAACCCGAATGGAATGGAATGGAGTGGAATGGAATGGAATGAAATGGAATGGATTCAACGCGAATGGAATGAAATGGAATGGAATGGAATGCATTGCAATGGAATGGAATGGAGTCAAACCGAATGGAATGGATTGGAATGGAATGGAATGGAATGGAGAGGAATCAAAAGGAATGGAATGGAATGGAATGGAATGGAATCAACCGTAATGGAATGGAATGGCATGGAATGGAATGGAATCATCCGGATTGGAATGGAATGGATTGCAATGGAATAGAACGGAATCAACCCGAATGGTATGAAATGGAATCCAGTGGAATGGAATGGAATGGAATCGAATCAACCCGAATGGAATGGAATGGAATGGGATTAAATGGAATGGAATGGAATGGAATGGAATGGAAACGAATGTAATGGAATGGAAACAACCCAAATGGAATGCAATGGAATGGAATGGAAGGGAATAAACCCGAAGGGAATGGAACGGAATGGAATGCAATGGAATGGAATGGAATCATCCCGAATGGAATGAAATGGAATTGAAAGGAAGGCATTGGAATGGAATAGAATGGAATGCCATGGAAGGGAATCAACTCGAATGGAAGGGAATGGAATGGAATGTAATAGAATGGAATCAAAATGAATGGAATGAAACGTAATAGACTGGAATCAACATGAATGGAATGAGACGGAATGGAATGGAATGGAATGGAATGGAATGGAATGGAATCAACACGAATGGAATGGAATGGAATGGAATGGAATCATCCCGCATGCAATGGAATGGAATGGAATGGAATGGAATGGAATCAACCCAAATGAAATGGAATGGAATGGAATGGAATCAACCCGAATGGAATGGAATGGAATGAGATGGAATGGAATGCAATGGGATGGAATGCAATCAACAAGAATAGAATGGAATGGAATGGAATAGAATTTAATGGAATGGAATCAATCCGAATGGAATGGAATGGAATGGAATCAACCAGAATGGAATGGAATGGAATGGAATGGTGTGGAATGGAATGGAATGGAATCAACCCGAATGAAATGAAATGGAATGGAAAGGAATGCATTGGAATGGAAGGTAATGGAAGCAATCCGAATGGAATAAAATGGAATGGAATGGAATGGAATCAAAAGGAATGGAATGGAGTGGAATGGAATGGAATGGAATGGAATGGAATGGAATGGAATGGAATGGAAACAACCGGAATGGAATGGAATGGAATGGAATGGAATGGAATGGAATGGAATGGAATGGAATGGAATTTTATGGAAAGGAATGGAAGCAACCGAATGGAATGGAATGGAATGGAATGCAATCAAACCCAATGGATTGGAATGAAATCGAATGGAATGGAATGGAATGGAATGGAATGGAATGGAATGGAATCAATCAGAATGGAATGGAATGCATTGGTATGGAAAAGGAAGGAATCTACCCGAATGCTATGAAATGGAATGCAACGGAATGGAATAGAATGGAATGAAATGGAATGGAATGGAGTCAACCCGAATGGCATAGAATAGAATGGAATGGAATCAAATGGAATGGAATGGAATGAACTCGAATGGAATGGTATGGTATGGAATAGAATGGAATGGAATGGAATCAACCCGAATGGAATGGAATGGAATGGAATGGAATGGAATCAACACGAATGGAATGGAATGGAATGGAATGGAATGGAATGGAATGGAATGGAATGGAATGGAATCAACCCGAATGGAATGGAGTGGAATGGAATAGGATGGAATGGAATGGAATGTAATGGAATGGAATGGAATCAACCCGAATGGAATGGAATGGAATGGAATGGAATGGAATGGAATGAAATGGAATGGAATCAACCCGAATGGAATGAAATGGAATGGAATGGAATGGAATGGAGTGGAGTGGAATGGAATCAACCCGAATGTAATGTAATGTAATGGAATGGAATGGAATGGAATGCAATGGAATGGAATGGATTCAACGCGAAGGGAAGGGAATGGAATGGAATGGAATGGAATGGAATGGAATGGAATGTAGCCGAATGGAATGTAATGGAATGGAAAGGAATGGAATGGAATGGAATCAACCCGAATGGAAGGAAATTGAATGGAAAGGAATGCAATGGAATGGAATGGAATGGAATCAACCACAATGGAATGGAAAGGAATGGAATGGAATGGAATTGAATGGAATCAATAGGAACGTAATGGAATGGATTGGAATGGAATGGAATGGATTGGAATGGAATGGAATGGAATCAACCCGAATGGAATGGAATGGTATGGAATGGAATGGATGTCATCAATCCTAATGGAATTGAATGGAATGGAATGGCGTGGAATGGAATGGTATCAACACGAATTGAATGAAATGGAATGGAATGAAATGGAATGGAATCATCCCAAATGGAATAGAATGGAATGGAATGGAATGAAACCGAATGGAATGGAATGGAATGGAATGGAATGCAATCGAATCAACCATAATGGAATGGAATGGAATGGAATGGAATGGAACTCAATGGAATCAACCAGAATGGAATGGAATGGAATGGAATGTTCTGGAATGGAATGGAAGCAACCGAATGGAATGGAATGGAATGGAACGGAATTGAATCAACCCAAATGGAATGTAATGCAATGGAATGGAATGGAATGGAATGGAATCAACCCAAATGGAATGGAATGGAATGGATTGCAATCAACCGGGATGGAATGCAATGGATTGGAATGGAATAGAACGGAATCTACCCGAATGGAATGAAATGGAATGCAATGGAACGGAATGGAATTGAATCGAAACAAACCGAATGGAATGGAATGGGATTTAATGGAATGGATTGGAATGGAATCATCGCGAATAGAGTGGAATGGAATGGAATAGAATGGAATGGAATGCAATCAACCCGAATGGAATAGAATGGAATGGAATGGAATGGAATGGAATCAACCAGAATGGGATGGAGTGGAATGGAATTGAATGGAATCAACACGAACGGAATGACATGGAATGGAATGCAATGCAATGGAATGGAATTGAATGAAATGGAATGGAATCAACCAGAATGCAATGGAATGGAATATAATGGAAAGAAATGGAATGGAATCAACCCAAATGGAATGGAATGGAATGGAATGGAATGGAATCAACCCGAATGGAATGGAATGGAAAGGGATGGAATGTAATGCAATGGGATGGAATGGAATCAACGAGAATAGAATGGAATGGAATGGAATAGAATGTTATGGAATGGAATCAAACAGAATAGAATGGAATGGAATGGAATGGAATCAACGAGAATGGAATAGAATGGAATGGAATGGAATGGAATGGAATGGAATGGAATGGAATCAACCCGAATGGAATGAAATGGAATGGAAAGGAATGCATTGGAATGGAATGGAATGGAACCAATCCGAATGGAATAAAATGGAATGGAATGGAATGGAATGGAATCAAAAGGAATGGAATGGAATAGAATGGAATGGAATGGAATGGAATGGAATCAACCAGAATGGAATGGAATGGAATGGAATGTTCTGCAATGGAATGGAAGCAACCGAATGGAAAGGAATGGAATGAAATGGAATCAACCCGAATGGAATGGAATGGAATGGAATGGAATGGAATGGAATGGAATGCAATGGATTCAACCCGAATGGAATGGAATGGAATTGAATGGAATTAACCCGAATGGAATGAAATTGAATGGAAAGGAATGCAGTGCAATGGAATGGAATGGAATCAACCACAAAGAATGGAATGGAATGGAATGGAATCAATCGGAATGGAACGCAATGGAATGGAATGGATTGGAATGGAATCAATTGGAATGGAACGGAATGGAATGGAATGGATTGGAATGGAATCAATAGGAATGGATTCGAATGGATGGGTATGGAATGGAATGGAATCAACCCGAACGGAATGGAATGGAATGGAATGGAATGGAATGGAATAGAACGGAATCTACCCGAATGGAATGTAATGGAATTTAATGGAATGGAATATAATGGAATCAACCCGAATGGAATGGAATGCAATGGAATGGAATGGAATGGAATGGAATCAACCCGAAAGGAATGGAATGGTATGGAATGGAATGGAATGGAACAAACCCGAATGGAATGGAATGGAATGGAATGGAATAGAATAGACCAACGTGGAATGGAATGGATTGGAATGGAGTGGAATGGAATGGAATGGAATGGAATGGAATGGAATGGAATGGAATGGAATGTTCTTGACTGGAATGGAAGAAACCCGAATGGAATGGAATGGAATGGAATGGAATGCAATGGAATTAACCCGAATGGAATGGAATGGAGTGGAATGGAATGGAGTCAACCCAAATGGAATGGAATGGAATGGAATAGAATTAACCCGTATGGAATGGAATGGAATGGAAAGGAATCAACCCAAATGGAATGGAATGGTGTGGAATGGATTTAACAAGAATGGAATGGAATGGAATGGAATGGAATCAACCCAAATGGAATGGAATGGTGTGGAATGGTATGGAATGCCATGAACCGTAATGGGATGGAATGGAATGGAAAGGCGAAGAATGGAAAGGTAGCAACACGAATGGAATGCTATGGAATGTAATGTAATGGAATGGAATCATCCCGAATTGAATGGAATGGAATGGAATGGAATGGAATGGAATGGAATGAAATGGAATGGAATCAACCCGAACTGAATGGAATGGAAAGCAATGGAGTGGAAAGGAATCAACCAGAAGGGAATGGAAAGGAATTGATTAGAATGGAATGGAATCAAACCGAATGGAATGGAATGGAATGGAAAGGAATGCATTGAAATGGAATAGAATGGAATAAAACCGAATGGAATAAAATGGAATGGAATGGAATGGAATGGAATCAAAAGGAATGGAATGGAATAGAATGGAATGGAATGGAATGGAATGGAATCAACCGGAATGGAGTGGAATGGAATGGAATGGAATGCAATGTTCTGGAATGAAATGGAAGCAACCGAATGGAATGGAATGGAATGGAATGGAATCAACCCGAATGGAATGGAATGGAATGGAATGGAATGGAATGGAATGGAATGCAATGGAATCAACCTGAATGGAATGGCACAGATTGGAATAGAATGGAATGGAATGGAAAGGAATGGAATGGAATCAACCGGAATGGAATGGAATGGAATGGAATGGAATGGAATGGAATCAACCCGAATGGAATGGAATGGAATGGAATGCAATGGAATAGAATGGAATGGAATCAACCCGAATGGAATGGAATGGAATGGAATGGAATGGAATGGAATGGAATGGAATGAACCCGAATGGAATGGAATGGAAAGGAATGGAATGGAATGTTCTGGAATGGAATGGGAGCAATACGAATGGAATGGAATTGAATGGAATTGAAGGGAATGGTATGGAATGGAATAAACCAGAATGGAATGGAATGGAATGGAATGGAATCAACCCGAATGGAATGAAACGGAATGGAATGGAATGCAATGGAATGGAACGGAATGGAATCAAACCGAATGGAATGGAATGGAATGGAATGGAATGGAATGGAATCAAAACGAATGGAGTGGAATGGAATTGAATGAAATCAACAGGAATGGAAAGGAATGAAATGGAATGGAATATAATGGAATATTCTTGACTGGAATGGAAGCAACCCGAATGGCATGCAATGGAATGGAATCGAATGGAATGGAATGGAATGGAATTAACCCGAATGGAATGGAATGGAAAGGAATGGAATGAACCCAAGTGGAATGGAATGGTATGGAATGGGATGGAATGGCATCAACCCTAATGGAATGAAATGGAGTGGAATGGAATGGAATGGAATGGTATCAACACGAATGGAACGGAATGGAATGGAATGGAATGGAATGGAATGGAATCATGCAGAATGGAATGGAATGGAATGGATTGGAATGGAATGGAATGGAATGGAATGAAATGGAACGGAAAAAACCCGAATGGAATGGAATGGAATGGTATGGAATAAACCCGAAGGTAATGGAACGGAATGGAATGGAATGGAATGGAATGGAATGGGATGGAATCAACCCGAATGGAATGGAATGGCATGGAATGCAATGGAATGGAATGGAATGGAATGGAATCAACCCGAATGGAATGGAATGGAATGGAATGGAATGGAATGGAATGGAATGGAATCGAAATAAATGGAATGGAATCAACCCGAATGGAATGGAATGAAATGGAATGGTATGCAATGGAATGGAATGGATTCAACCCGAAGGGAATGGAATGAAATGGAATCGAATGGAAAGGAATGGAATGGAATGAACCAGAGAGGAATGGAATGGAAAGGAATGGAATGGAATGGAATCAACCCGAATGGAATGAAATTGAATGGAAAGGAATGCAACGGAATGGAAAGGAATGGAATGGAATGGAATGGAATCAACCACAATGGAATGGAATGGAATGGAATGGAATGGAATGGAATGGAATGGAATGGAATGGAATGGAATCAATCGGAATGGAATGGAATGAAACGGAAAGGAATGGATTGGAATGGAATGGAATCAATCGGAAAGGAATGGAATGGATTGGAAAGGAATGGAATGGAATCAACCTGATCGGAATGGAATGGAATGGAATAAAATGGAATCTACACGAATGGAATGGAAAGGAATGGAATGGAATGGAATGGAAAGGAATGGAATGCAATGGAATGGAATGGAATCAACCCGAATGGAATGGAATGGAATGGAATGCAATGGAATGGAATCAACACTAACGGAATGGAATGGTATGCAATGGAATGCAATGGAATGGAATCAACCCGAATGGAATGGAATGGAATGGAAAGGAATGGAATCAATCCACATGGAATGGAATGGATTTGAATGGAGTGGAATGGAATGGAATGGAATGGAATGGATTGGAATGTTCTTGACTGGAATGGAAGCAACCCGAATGGATTGGAATGGAATGGAATGAAATGGAATGGGATGGAATGGAATCAACGCGAATAGAATGGAATGGAATGGAATAGAATGGAATTGAATGGAATAGAATGGAATGTAATGGAATCAACCCGAATGGAATGGAATGGAATGGAATGGAATCAACCAGAATGGAATGGAATGGTATGGAATGGAATGGAAAAAACCCGAATGGAATGAAATGGAATGGAATGGAATGAACCCAAATGGAATGGAGCGGTATGGGTTGGAACGGAATGGAATCAACCCGAACGGAATGTAATGAAATGGAATGGAATAAAATCAACAGGAATGGAATGTTATGGAATGGAATGGAATGCAATCAACCCGAATGGAATGGAATGGAATGGAATAGAACGGAATGGAATGGAATGGATTGGAATGGAATGGAATCAACCCGAATGGAATGGAGTGGAATGGAATGCAATGGAATGGATAGAAATGGAATGGAATCAAACCGAATGAAATGGAATGGAATGGAAAGGAATGCAATGCAATGGAATGGAATGGAATCAACCCGAATGGATTGGAATGGAATGGAATGGAATGGAATGGAATGGAATGGAATGGATTCAACCAGAAGGGAATGGAATGGAATCTAATCGAATGGAACGGAATGGAATGGAATGAACCCGAATGGGATAGAATGGAATGGAATGGAATGTAAAGGAATGGAATGGAATGGAGTCAACCCGAATGGAATGAAATTGAATGGAATGGAATACAACGGAATGGAAAGAATGGAATGGAATGGAATGGAATCAACCACAATGGAATGGAATGGAATGGAATTAACCCGAATGGAATGGAATGGCATGGAATCAACCCAAATGGAATGGAATGTTATGGAATGGAATTGAATGGCATCAACCCTAATGGTATGGAATGGAATCGAATGGCGTGGAATGGAATGCTATCAACACGAATGGAATGGAATGGAATGGAATGGAATGGAACGGAATCATCCCGTATGGAATGGAATGGAATGGAATCAACACGAATGGAATGGAATAGAATGGAATGGAATGGAATGGAATGGAATGCAATCAACACGAATGCATTGGAATACAATGGAATGGAATGGAATGGAATCCACCCAAATGGAATGGAATGGAATGGAATGGAATGCAATCTAATCAACCCGAATTGAATGGAATGGAATGGGATGGAATGGAATGGAATGGAATGGGATGGAATGTAAACAACGCGAATAGAATGGAATGGAATGGAATAGAATGGAATGGAATGGAATAGAATGGAATGGAATGGTATCAACTCGAATGGAATGGAATGGAATGGAATGGAATCAACCAGAATGGAATAGAATGGAATGGAATGGAATGGAATGGAATAAACCCGAATGGAATGAAATGGAATGGAATGGAAAGCATTGGAATGGAATGGAATGGAATCAAACAGAATGGAATAAAATGGAATGGAACGTAATCAAAAGGAATGGAATGGAATAGAATGGAATGGAATGGAATGGAGTCAACGCGAATAGAATGGAACAGAATAGAATGGCATGGAAAAGAATCACACCGAACGGAATAAAATGGAATGGAATGGAATGGAATCAACCCGAATGGAATGGAATGGAATGGAATGGAAAGGAATCAACCAGAATGGAATGGAATGGAATGGAATGGAATGGAATGGAATGAACCAGGATGGAATGGAATGCAATGGAATATAATGGAAAGGAATGGAATGGAATGGAATCAACCCGAATGGAATGAAATTGAATGGAATGGAATGAAACGGATTGGAAAGGAATGGAATGGAATGGAATGGAATGGAATGGAATGGAATGGAATCAACCACAAAGGAATGGAGAGGAATGGAATGGAATGCAATGGAATGGAATGGAATTAATCGGAATGGAATGGAATGGAACGGAATGGAATGGAA
Organism: Pan paniscus; assembly: GCF_029289425.2. Lineage (NCBI taxonomy): Eukaryota > Metazoa > Chordata > Mammalia > Primates > Hominidae > Pan > Pan paniscus. The sequence goes on from NC_073267.2 coordinate 44,779,350, forward strand.
AGGAATGGCATGGAATCAATCGGAATGGAATGGAATGGATTGGAATGGAACGGAATGGAATCAACACGAACGGAATGGAATGGAATGGAATGGAATGGAATAGAACGGAATCTACAAGAATTGAATGGAATGGAATGGAATGGCATCAACCCGAATGGAATGGAATGGAATGGTATTTAATGGAATCAAACCGAGTGGAATGGAATGGTATGGAAAGGAATGGAATGGAATCAACCCGAATGGAATGGAATGGAATGGAGTGGAATGGAATGGAATGGAATGGAATGGAATGGAATGGAATCAACCCGAAGGGAATGGAATGGAATGGAATGGAATGGAATGGAATGGAATGGAATGGAATGGAATCAACCCACATGGAATGGAATGGATTGGAATGGAGAGGAATGGAATGGAATGGAATGGAATATTCTTGACTGGAATGGAATCCACCCGAATGGAATGGAAAGGAATGGAGTCGAATGAAATGGAATAGAATGCAATTAACCCGAATGGAATGGAGTGGAATGGAATGGAATCAATCCAATGGGAATGGAATGGTATGGAATGGAATGGAAAGGCATCAACCCTAATGGAATGGAATGGAATGGAATGGCGTGGAATGGAACGGTATCAACACGAATGGAATGGAATGGAATGGAAAAGAAGGGAACGGAATCATCCCGATTGGAATGGAATGGAAAGGAATCAACATGAATGGAATGAAACGGAATGGAATGGAATGCGATGGAATGGTATGGAATGGAATCAACACGAATGGAATGGAATAGAATGGAAAGGAATGGAATGGAATGGATTCAACACGAATGGAATGGAATGGAATGGAATGGTATGGAATGGAATGGAATGGAATGGAATCCACCCAAATGGAATGGAATGCAACTGAATGCAATGGAATCAACCCGAATGGAATGGAATGTAATGGGATGGAATTGAATGGAATGGGATGGAATGGAATCAATGCGAATAGAATGGAATGGAATGGAATAGAATCGAATGGAATGGAAGAGAATGGAATGGAATGGAATCAACCCGAATGGAATGGAATGGAATGGAATGGAATGGAATCAACCAGAATGGAATAGAATGGAATGGAATGGAATGCAATGGAAAGGAAACAACCCGAATGGAATCAAGCCGAATGGAATAAAATGGAATGGAATGAAATGGAATGGAATGGAATGGAATGGAATGGAATGGAATGGAATGGAATGGAATCAACCGGAATGGAATGGAATGTTCCGGAATGGAAAGTATCAACCGAATGGAAAGGAATGTAATGGAATGCAGTCAAACCGAATGGATTGGAATGAAATGGAATGGAATGGAATGGAATGGAATGAAATGGAATGGAATTTTACAGAATGGATTGGAATGAAATGGAATGGAATGGAATGGAATGGAATGGAGTCAACACAAATGGAATGGAATGGAATGGAATGGAATGGAATGGAATGGAATGGAATGGAATGGAATCAACCCGAATGAAATGGAATGGAGTGGAATGGAGTGGAACGGAATCAACCAGAATGGAATACAATCGAATGCAATGGAATGGAATAAACCAGAATGGAATGAAATGGAATGGAATGGAATGCATTGGAATGGAATGGAATGGAATCAAACCGAATGGAATAAAATGGATTGGAATGGAATGGAATGGAAGCAAAAGGAATGGAATGTAATAGAATAGAATGGAATGGAATGCAATGGAAGCAACCGGAATGGAATGGAATGGAATGTTCTGGAATGGAATGGAAGCAACCGAATGGAATGGAATGGAATGGAATGGAAAAAACCGGAATGGAATGGAATGGAATGGAAAGAAATGGAATGGAATCAACCTGAGTGGAATGGAATGGAATGGAATGGAATGCAATGGAATGGAAGGGAATGGAATCAACCCGAACGGAATGGAATGGAATGGAATTGAATGGAATGGAATGGAATCCACCCTAATGGTATGAAATGGAATGGAATGCAATGGATTCAACCCGAATGGAATGGAATGGAATGGGAAGGAATGGAATGGAATGGGGTGGAATGGAATCAACGCGAATAGAATGGAATGGAATGGAATACAATGGAATGGAATGGAATAGAAAGAAATGGAATGGAATCAACCCGAATGGAATGGAATGAAATGGAATGGAATGGAATCAACCGGAATTGAATGGAATGGTATGGATTGGAATGGAATGGAATCAACCCGAACGGAATGGAATGGAATGGAGTGGAATGGAATGGAATGGAATGGAATGGAATGGAATCAAAAGCAATGGAATGGTATGGAATGGAATGGAATGGAATCAACCCGAATGGAATGAAATTGAATGGAATGGAATGAAACGGATTGGAAAGGAATGGAATGGAATGGAATGGAATGGAATGGAATGGAATGGAATCAACCACAAAGGAATGGAGTGGAATGGAATGGAATGCAATGGAATGGAATGGAATTAATCGGAATGGAATGGAATGGAACGGAATGGAATGGAAAGGAATGGCATGGAATCAATCGGAATGGAATGGAATGGACTGGAATGGAACGGAATGGAATCAACCCGAACGGAATGGAATGGAATGGAATGGAATGGAATAGGACGGAACCTATAAGAATTGAATGGAATGGAATGGAATGGAATGGCATCAACCCGAATGGAATGGAATGGAATGGTATTTAATGGAATCAAACCTAGTGGAATGGAATGGTATGGAAAGGAATGGAATGGAATCAACCCGAATGGAATGGAATGGAATGGAATGGAATGGAATGGAATGGAATCAACCCACATGGAATGGAATGGATTGGAATGGAGAGGAATGGAATGGAATGGAATGGAATGGAATGTTCTTGACTGGAATGGAAGCCACCCGAATGGAATGGAAAGGAATGGAGTCGAATGGAATGGAATAGAATGCAATTAACCAGAATGGAATGGATTGGAATGGAATGGAATCAACACGAATGGAATGGAATAGAATGGAAAGGAATGGAATGGAATAGATTCAACACGAATGGAATGGAATGGAATGGAATGGAATGGAATGGAATGGAATGGCATGGAATGGAATCCACCCAAATGGAATGGAATGTAATGGGATGGAATGGAATTTAATGGGATGGAATGGAATCAATGCGAATAGAATGGAATGGAATTGAATAGAATGGGATGGAATGGAAGAGAATGGAATGGAATGGAATCAAACCGAATGGAATGGAATGGAAAGGAATGGAATGGAATCAACCAGAATGGAATGGAATGTAATGGGATGGAATGGAATGGAATGGGATGGGATGGAATCAACCCGAATGGAATGGAATGGAAAGGAATGGAATGGAATCAACCAGAATGGAATGAAATGGAATGGAATGGAATGGAACGGAACGGAATCGACCGGAATGGAAAGGATTGGAATGCAATGGTATGGAATGGAATGTTCTGGAATGGAATGGAAGCAACCGACTGGAATGGAATTGAATCGAACGGAATGGAATGGATTGGAATGGAATAGAACAGAATCTACCCGAATGGAATGAACTGGTTTGCAATGGAATGGAATGGAATGGAATGGAATGGAATGGAATGGAACGGAATGGAATCAAGTCAACCGGAATGGAATGGTGTGGAATGGGATTTAATGGAATGGAATGGAATGGAATGGAATAGAAACATCGCGAATAGAATGGAATGGAATAGAATGGAATGGAAAGCAATCACCCCGAATGGATGGGAATGGAATGGAATGGAATGGAATGGAACGGAATGGAATGGAATCAACCAGAATGTAATGGAATGGAATGCAATGGAATGGAATGGAATGGAATAGAATGGGATGGAATGGAATGGAATCAAACAGAATGGAATGGAATCAACCAGAATGGAATGGAGTGGAATGGAATAGGATGGAATGGAATGGAATGGAATGGAATGGAATGGAATGGAATGGAATCAACCCAAATGGAATGGAATGGAATGAAATGGAATGTAATTAACCCGAATGGACTGGAATGGAATGGAATGGAATGGAATGGAATCAACCAGAGTGGAATGGAATGGAATGGAATGGAATGGAATGGAATGGAATGGAATGGAATGGAATGGAATGGAATGGATTCAACGCGAAGGGAATGGAATGGAATGGAATGGAAAGGAATGGAATGGAATGGAATGGAATGGAATCAACCCAAATGGAATGACATGGAATGGAATGGAATGCAATTGAATGAAATGGTATGGAATCAAACCGAATTTGATGTAATGTAATGTAATGAAATGGAATGGAAAGGAATGGAATCTAAACGAATGGAATGGAATGGAATGGAATGAAATCTACCGGAATGGAATGGAAAGGAATGGAATGTGCTGGAATGGAATGGAAGCAACCCAAATGGAATGGAATGGAATGGAAGGGAATGGAATAGAATTGAATCAACCAGAATGGAATGGAATGGCATGGAATGGAATCAAACCGAATGGAATGAACTGGAATGGAATGGAATGCAATGGAATGGAATTGAATGGAATCAAACCGAATGGAATGGAATGGAATGGAATCAAAACGAATGGAACGGAATGGAATGGAATGGAATGGAATCAACCTGAATAGAAGGGAATGGAAAGGAATGGAATGGAATGGAATGGAATGTTCTTGAATGGAATGTAAGCAACCCAAATGGAATGGAATGGAATGGAATGGAATGGAATTAACCCGGATGGAATGGAATGGAATGGAATGGAATCAACCCAAATGGAGTGGAATGGTATGGAATGGAATGGAATGTCATCAATTCTAATGGAATGGAATGGAATGGAATGGCGTGGATTGTAATGGTATCAACACGAATGGAATGGAATGGAATGGAATCATCCCGAATGGAATGCAATGGAAAGAATGGAATGGAATCGAATCGAATGAAATGGAATGGAAACAACCCGAATCGAATGCAATGGAATGGAATGGAAGGGAATAAACCCGAAGGGAATGGAAAGGAATGGAATGGAATGGAATCATCCAGAATGGAATGAAATGGAATTGAAAGGAAGGAATTGGAATGGAATAGAATGGAATGCCATGGAATGGAATCAACACGAATGGAAGGGAATGGAATGGAATGGAATGGAATGGAATCAACATGAATGGAATGAAACGGAATGGAATGGAATGCAATGGAATGGAATGGAATGGAATCAACACGAATGGAATGGAATGGAATGGATTGGAATGGAATGGAATCAACCCGAATGCAATGGAATGGAATGGAATGGAATGGAATGGAATGGAATGGAATGGAATCAACCCGAATTGAATGGAATGGAATGAGATGGAATGGAATGCAATGGGATGGAATGCAATCAACGAGAATAGAATGGAATGGAATGGAATAGAATGGAATGGAATGGAATCAATCCGAATTGAATGGAATGGAATGGAATCAACCAGAATGGAATGGAATGGAATGGAATGGAATCAATGCAAATGGAATGAAATGAAATGGAATGGAATCAGGCCGAATAGAATTGAATGGAATGGGTTGGAATGTAATCAACGAGAATAGAATGGAATGCAATGGATTAGAATGGAATGGAATGGAATCAAGTCGAATGGAATGGAATGGAATGGAATGGAATGGAATGGAATGGAATGGAATGGAATGGAAAGGAATCAACCGGAATGGAATGAAATGGAATGGAATGGAATGGAACGGAATGGAATCGACCGGAATGGAAAGGATTGGAATGCAATGGTATGGAATGGAATGTTCTGGAATGGAATGGAAGCAACCGAATGGAATGGAATGCAATGGAACGGAATGGAATCAACCCAAATGGAATGGAATGGAATGGAATTGAATGGAATGGATTGTAATGGAATACAACGGAATCTACCCGAATGGAATGAACTGGTATGCAATGGAATGGAATGGAATGGAATGGAATGGAATGGAATGGAACGGAATGGAATCAAGTCAACTGGAATGGAATGGAGTGGAATGGGATTTAATGGAATGGAATGGAATGGAATGGAATGGAAACATCGCGAATAGAATGGAATGGAATAGAATGGAATGGAAAGAAATCACCCCGAATGGATGGGAATGGAATGGAATGGAATGGAATGGAATGGAATCAACCAGAATGGAATGGAATGGAATGCAATGGAATGGAATGGAATGGAATCAACCCGAATGGAATGACATGGAATGGGATTAAATGGAATGGAATGGAATAGAATGGAATGGAATCAACGCAAATAGAATGGAATGGAATGGAATAGAAAGGAATCGAATGGAAACAACCCGAATGGAATGGAATGGAATGGAAACAACCCAAATGGAATGGAGTGGAATGGAATGGAATGGAGTGGAATGGAATGGAATGGAATCAACCGGTATGGAATGGAATGGATTGCAATGGAATAGAACGGAATCTACCCGAATGGAATGAAGTGGAATCCAATGGAATGGAATAGAATGGAATGAAATGGAATGCAAAGGATTCAACCCGAATGGAATGGAATCGAATGGAATGGAATCAAATGGAATGGAATGGAATCAACCCGAATGGAATGGAATGGTATGGAATGCAATGGAATAGAATCAAACCGAATGGAAAGGAATGGAATGGGATGGAATGGAATAAACGCGAATAGAATGGAAAGGAATGGAATAGAATGGAATGGAATGGAATCAACCCGAATGGAGTTGAATGGAATGGAATGGAATGGAATGGAATGTCATCAATTCTAATGGAATGGAATGGAATGGAATGGCGTGGATTGTAATGGTATCAACACGAATGGAATGGAATGGAATGGAATCATACCGAATGGAATGCAATGGAATGGAATGGAATGGAATCGAATCGAATGAAATGGAATGGAAACAACCCGAATGGAATGCAATGGAATGGAATGGAAGGGAATAAACCCGAAGGGAATGGAAAGGAATGGAATGGAATGGAATCATCCAGAATGGAATGAAATGGAATTGAAAGGAAGGAATTGGAATGGAATAGAATGGAATGCCATGGAATGGAATCAACAAGAATGGAAGGGAATAGAATGGAATGGAATGGAATGGAATCAACATGAATGGAATGAAACGGAATGGAATGGAATGCAATGGAATGGAATGGAATGGAATCAAAACGAATGGAATGGAATGGAATGGATTGGAATGGAATGGAATCAACCCGAATGCAATGGAATGGAATGGAATGGAATGGAATGGAATGGAATGGAATCAACCCGAATGGAATGGAATGGAATGAGATGGAATGGAATGCAATGGGATGGAATGCAATCAACGAGAATAGATTGGAATGGAATGGAATAGAATGGAATGGAATGGAATCAATCCGAATTGAATGGAATGGAATGGAATCAACCAGAATGGAATGGAATGAAATGGAATGGAATGGAATCAATGCAAATGGAATGAAATGAAATGGAATGGAATCAGGCCGAATAGAATTGAATGGAATGGGTTGGAATGTAATCAACGAGAATAGAATGGAATGCAATGGATTAGAATGGAATGGAATGGAATCAAGCCGAATGGAATGGAATGGAATGGAATGGAATGGAATGGAATGGAAAGGAATCAACCGGAATGGAATGAAATGGAATGAAATGGAATGGAACGGAATGGAATCGACCGGAATGGAAAGGATTGGAATGCAATGGTATGGAATGGAATGTTCTGGAATGGAATGGAAGCAACCGAATGGAATGGAATGGAATGGAACGGAATGGAATCAACCCAAATGGAATGGAATGGAATGGAATGGAATGGATTGGAATGGAATACAACGGAATCTACCCGAATGGAATGAACTGGTATGCAATGGAATGGAATGGAATGGAATGGAATGGAATGGAATGTAACGGAATGGAATCGAGTCAACTGGAATGGAATGGAGTGGAATGGGATTTAATGGAATGGAATGGAATGGAATGGAATGGAAACATCGCGAATAGAATGGAATGGAATAGAATGGAATGGAAAGAAATCACCCCGAATGGATGGGAATGGAATGGAATGGAATGGAATGAAATGGAATGGAATCAACCAGAATGGAATGGAATGGAATGCAATGGAATGGAATGGAATGGAATCAACCCGAATGGAATGACATGGAATGGGATTAAATGGAATGGAATGGAATAGAATGGAATGGAATCAACGCGAATAGAATGGAATGGAATGGAATAGAAAGGAATCGAATGGAAACAACCCGAATGGAATGGATTGGAATGGAAACAACCCAAATGGAATGGAGTGGAATGGAATGGAATGGAGTGGAATGGAATGGAATGGAATCAACCGGTATGGAATGGAATGGAATGGAATGGAATAGAACGGAATCTACCCGAATGGAATGAAGTGGAATCCAACGGATTGGAATAGAATGGAATGAAATGGAATGCAAAGGATTCAACCCGAATGGAATGGAATCGAATGGAATGGAATCAAATGGAATGGAATGGAATCAACCCGAATGGAATGGAATGGTATGGAATGCAATGGAATAGAATCAACGCAAATGGAAAGGAAAGGAATGGGATGGAATGGAATAAACGCGAATAGAATGGAAAGGAATGGAATAGAATGGAATGGAATGGAATCAACCCGAATGGAATGGAATGGAATGGAATGGAATGGAATGGAATGGAATGGAATGCAATCAACCGGAATGGAATGGAATGGTATGGATTGGAGCGGAATGGAATCTACCCAAAGGGAATGGAATGGAATGGAATGGAATGGAATGGAATGGAATGGAATGGAATGGAATGGAATGCAATGGAATGGAATCAACTGGAGTGGAATGGAATAGAATTGAATGTTGTGGAATGGAATGGAAGCAACCCGAATGCAATGGAATGCAGTGGAATGGAATGGAATGGAATGCAATGGAATCAAACCAAATGGAATGGAATGAAATTGAAGGGAATGGAATCAACCGGAATGGAATGGAGTGGAATGGGATGGAGTGCAATGGAATGGAATGGAATGGAATGGAATCAACCCGAATGGAATGGGATGGAATGGAATGCAATGGAATGGAATGGAATGGAATCAACCTGAATGGAGTGAAATGGGATGGAATGGAATGCAATGGAATGGAAAGGAATGGAATGGATTGCAATGGAAATGAATGGAATGGAATGGAATCAACCCGAATGGAATGGAATGGAATGGAATGGAATGGAATGGAATCAACCCGAATGGAACGAAATGGAATGGAGTGGAATGCAATGGAATGGAATCAACCCAAAAGGAATGGAATGGAATGGAATGGAAAGGAATGGAATGGAATGGAATCAACGCGAACCGAATGGAATGAAATGGAAAGGAATTGAATGGAATGGAATGGAAACAACCCGAATGGAATGGAATGGAATGGAATGGAATCAACCCGAACCGAATGGAATGAAATGGAATGGAATGGAATGCAATGGAATGGAATGGAATGCAATGGAATGGAATAGAATGGAATGGAATGGAATAGAATGGAATAGGAGGGAATGGAATAGAATGGAATGGAATGGAATCAACACGAATGGAATGGAAGGGAATGGAATGGAATCAATGAGAATAGAATGGAATGGAATGGAATGGAATGGAACGGAACGGAAAGAATCAACCGGAATGGAATGGATTGGAATGCAATGGAATGGAATGGATTGTTCTGGAATGGAATGGAAGCAACCGAATGGAATGGAATGGAATGGAATGGAATGGAATGGAACGGAATGGAATCAACTCAAATTGAATGGAATGGAATGGAATGGAATCAACCCAAATGGAATGGAATGGAATGGAATGGAAAGGAATGGAATCAAACCGAATTGAATGGAATGGAATGGAATGGAAAGCAATGGAATGGAACGGAATGGAATCAACCCAAATGGAATGGAATGGAATGGAAAGGAAAGAATGGAATCAAACCGAATGGAATTCAATGGAATGGAATGGAATGGAATGAAATTGAATCAAAACGAATGGAATGGAATGGAATGAAATTGAATCAACCGGAATGGAATGCAACAGAATGGAATGAAATGTAAAGGAATGGAATGTTCTGGAATGGAATAGAAGCAACCCGAATGGAACGGAATGGAATGGAATGGAAGGCAATGGAATGGAATGGAATGGAATGGAATTAACCAGAATGGAGTGGAATCAATTCAAATGGAATGGAATGGTATGGAATGTAATGGAATGGCATCAACCCTAATGGAGAGGAATGGAATGGAATGGCGTGGAATGAAATGGTATCAACATGAACGGAATGGAATGGAATAGAATGGAATGGTATGGAATGGAATCGAATGGAATCAACCCGAATGGAATGGAATGGAATGGAATGGAATCAAACCGAAGGGAATGGAATGGAATGGAATGGAATGGAATAGAATCAACACGAATGGAATGAAATGAAATGGAATGGAATGCAATGGAATGGAATGGAATGGAATCAACTCGAATGGAATGGAATGGAATGGAATGGAATGGCATGGATTGGAATCAACATGAACGGAATGGAATGGAATGGAATCGAATGGAATGGAATGGAATGGAATCAACCCGAATGGAATGAAAAGGAATGGAATGGAATGCAATGGAATGGAATGGAATCAATGCAAATGGAATGGAATGAAAAGGAAAGGAATGGAATGGAATCAGCCCGAATAGAATTGAATGGAATGGGATGGAACTGAATCAACGCGAATAGAATGGAATGGAATGGAATAGAATGGAATGGAATGGAATCAACCCGAATGAAATGGAATGGAATGGAATGGAATGGAATGGAATGGAATCAACCAGAATGGAATGGAATGGAATGGAATGGAACGCAATGGAATCAACCGGAATGGAATGGATTGGAATGCAATGGAATGGAATGGAATGTTCTGGAACGGAATGGAAACAACCGAATGGAATGGAATGGAATGGAACGGAATGGAATCATCCGAAATGGAATGGAATGGAATGGAATGGAATGGAATTGAATGGAATGGAATGGAATCAACCCAAATGGAATGGAATGGAATGGAATGGATTGGAATGGAATAGAACGGAATCTACCCAAATGTAGTGAAATGGTATGCAATGTAATGGAGTGGAATGGAATCGATTCAACCCGAATGGAATGGAATGGAATGGGATTGAGTGGAATGGAATGGAGTGGAATGGAATGGAATGGAATGGAATGGAATGGAATCAACGCGAATAGAATGGAATGGAATAGAATGGAATGGAAAGGAATCACCCCGAATGGATGGGAATGGAATGGAATGGAATGGGATGGAATGGAATCAACCAGAATGGAATGGAATGGAATGGAATGGAATGGAATCACCCCGAATGGAATGACATGGAATGGAATGGAATGCAATGGTGTGGAATAGAAAGGAATCAAACCGAATGGAATGGAATGGAATGGAATGGATTGGAATGGAATGGAATCAAAACGAATGGAATTGAATGGAATGGAATGGAATGGAATCACCCGGAATGGAATGCAATGGAATGGAATGGAATGGAATGGAATGGAATGGAATGGAATGGAAAGGAATGGAATAGAAGCAACCCGAATGGAATGGAATGGAATGGAATGGAAGGCAATGGAATGGAATGGAATGGCTTGGAATTAACCCTAATGAAATGGAAAGGAATGGAATGGAATCAATTCAAATGCAATGGAATGGTATGGAATGGAATGGAATGGCATCAACCCTAATGGAGTGGAATGGAATGGAATGGCGTGGAATGAAATGGTATCAATATGAATGGAATGGAATGGAATAGAATGGAATCGTATGGAATGGAATGGAATGGAATGGAATCAACCCAAATGGAATGGAATGGAATGGAATCAACCCGAATGGAATGGAATGGAATGGAATGGATTGGAATGGAATAGAACGGAATCTTCCCAAATGTAGTGAAATGGTATGCAATGTAATGAAGTGGAAAGGAATCGAGTCATCCCGAATGGAATGGAATGGAATGGGATTGAGTGGAATGGAATGGAGTGGAATGGAATGGAATGGAATGGATTCAACGCGAATAGAATGGAATGTAATAGAATGGAATGGAAAGGAATTGCCCCGAATGGATGGGAAAGGAATGGAATGGAATGGGATGGAATGGGATCAACCGGAATGGAATGGAATGGAATGGAATGGAATCACCCCGAATGGAATGACATGGAATGGAATAGAATGCAATGGTATGGAACGGAATGGAATCAAACCGAATGGAATGGAATGGAATGGAATGGAATGGAATGGATTGGAATGGAATGGAATGGATTGGAATGGAATGGAATCAAAACGAATGGAATGGAATGGAATGGAATGGAATCAACCGGAATGGAATGCAATGGAATGGAAAGGAATGGAATGGAATGGAATAGAATAGAAGCAACCCGACTGGAATGGAATGGAATGGCAGGCAATGGAATGGAATGGAATGGCATGGAATTAACCCGAATGGAATGGAATGGAATGGAATGGAATGGAATCGTATGGAATGGAATGGAAGGGAATCAACCCGAATGGAATGGAATGGAATGGAATGGAATGGAATGGAATCAACCCGAAGGGAATGGAATGGATTGGAATGGAATGGAATGGAATGGAATGGAATGGAATGGAATCAACCCGAATGGAATGAAATTGAGTGGAATGGAATGCAATGGAATGGAATGGAATCAACCCGAATGGAACAGAATGGAATGCAGTGGAATGGCATGGAATGGAATCAACAGGAATGGAAAGGAATGGAATGGAATGGCATGGATTGGAATCAACACGAATGGAAGGGAATGAAATGGAATGGAATGGAATGGAATGGAATGATCTGGAATGGAATAGAAGCAACCCGAATGGAAAGGAATGGAATGGATTGCAATGGAATGGAATGGAATGGAATGGAATTAACCCGAATGGAATGGAATGGAATGGAATGGAATGGAATGGAATCAATTCAAATGGAATGGAATGGTAGGGAATGGAATGGAATGGCATCAACCCTAATGGAGTGGAATGGAATGGAATGGCGTGGAATGCAATGGTATCAAAATGAATGGAACGGAATGGAATAGAATGGAATCGTATGGAATGGAATGGAATCAAACCGAATGGAATGGAATGGAATGGAATGGAATGGAATGGAATGGAATGGAATCTACCAGAATGGAACGGAATGGAATGGAATGGAAGGGAATGGAATGGAATGGAATGGAATGGAATCAACCCGAATGGAATGAAATAGAATGGAATGGTATGCAATGGAATGAAATGGAATGCAATCAACCCGAATGGAATGGAATGGAATGGAATGGAATGGAATGGCATGGAATGGAATCAACACGAATGGAAGAGAATGGAATGCAATAGAATGGAATGGAATGGAATCAAAACGAATGCAATGGAATGGAATGGAATGGAATGAACTGGAATGGAATGCAATGGAATGGAATGGAATGGAAAGGAATGGAATGTTCTGGAATGGAATAAAAGCAACCCGAATGGAACGGAATGGAATGAAATGGAAGGCAACGGAATGGAATGGATTGGAATGGAATTAACCCGAATGGAATGGAATGGAATGGAATCAATTCAAATGGAATGGAATGGTATGGAATGGAATGGAATGGCATCAACCCTAATGGAGTGGAATGAAATGGAATGGAATGGCGTGGAATGGAATGGTATCAACATGAATGGAATGGAATGGAATAGAATGAAATCGTATGGAATGGAATGGAATGGAATAAACCCGAATGGAATGGAATGGAATGGAATGGAATCAACCCGAAGGGAATGGAATGGAATGGAATGGAATGGAATGGAATGGAATGGAATAGAATCAACCCGAATGGAATGAAATGGATTGGAATGGAAAGCAATGGAATTGAATGGAATGGAATCAACCCGAATATAATGGAATGGAATGGAATGCAATGGCATGGAATGGAATCAACATGAACGGAAGGGAATGGAATGGAATGGAATGGAATGGAATGGAATGGAGTCAACACGAATGGAATGAAAAGGAATGGAATGGAATGCAATGGAATAGAATGGAATGGAGTAGAATGGAAAGGAATGCAATGGAATGGAATGAAATGGAATGGAATGGAATGGAATCAAACAGAATGGAATGGAATGGCGTGGAATGGAATGGTATCAACATGAATGAAATGAAACGGAATGGAATGGAATGCAAAGGAATGGAATGGAATGGAATTAACACGAATGGAATGGAATAGAATGGAATGGAATGGAATCAACACGAATGGAATGGAATAGAATGGAAAGGAAAGGAATGGAATGGAATGGAATGGAATGGAATCCACCCAAATGGAATGGAATGGAATGGAATGCAACGGAATCAACCCGAAGGGAATTGAATGGAATTCAATGGAATTGAATGGAATGGGATGGAATGGAATCAATGCGAATAGAATGAAATGGAATCGAATAGAATGGAATGGAATGGAATAGAATGGAATGGAATGGAATAGAATGGAATGGAATGGAATCAACCCGAATGGAATGGAATGGAATGGAATGGAATCAACCAGAATGGAATAGAATGGAATGGAATGGAATGGAATGGAATGAAATAAACCCGAATGGAATGAAATGGAATTAAAAGGAATGCATTGGAGTGGAATGGAATGGAATGGAATCAAACCGAATGGAATAAAATGGAATGGAATGGAATGGAATGGAATCTACCGGAATTTAATGTAATGGAATGGAATGTTCTGGAATGGAATGGAAGCAACGGAATGGAATGGAATGGAATGGAATGAAACCGAATGGATTGGAATGAAATGGAATGGAATGGAATGGAATGGAATGGAATGGAAACAACCCAAGTGGAATGGAGTGGAATAGAATGGAATGGAGTGGAATGGAATGGAATGGAATCAACCGGTATGGAATGGAATGGATTGGAATGGAATAGAACGGAATCTTCACGAATCGAATGAAGTGGAATCCAATGGAATGGAATAGAATGGAATGAAATGGAATGCAAAGGAGTCAACCCGAATGAAATGGAATCGAATGGAATGGAATCAAATGGAATGGAATGGAATCAACCCGAATGGAATGGAATAGTATGCAATGAAATGGAATAGAATCAACCCGAATGGAAAGGAATGGAATGGGATGGAATGGAATGGAATGGGATGGAATGGAATCAACGAGAATAGAATGGAAAGGAATGGAATAGAATGGAATGGAATGGAATCAACCCGAATGGAATGAAATGGAATGGAATGTAATCAACCCGAATGAAATGGAATGGTATGGATTGGAGCGGAATGGAATCAACCTAAAGGGAATGGAAAGGAATGGAATAGAATGCAATGCAATGGAATGGAATCAAAAGGAATGCAATGGTATGGAATGGAATGGAATGGAATGGAATGGAATCAACCCGAATGCAATGGATTGGAATGGAATGGAATGGAATGGAATGGAATGGAATGGAATGGAATGGAATGGAATTAACCCAAATGGAATGGAATGGAATCAACCCGAATGGAATGGAATGGAATCGGATGGAATGAAATGGAATGGGATGCAATGGAATCAACGCGAATAGAATGGAATGGAATGGAATAGAAAGGAATGGAATGGAATCAACCCGAATGGAATGGAATGGAATGCAATGGAATGCAATGGAATGGAAATTAATCAACCAGAAGAGAATGGAAAGGAATGGAATGCAATGGAATGGAATCAACCCGAATGGAATGAAATGGAATGGAAAGGAATGCATTGGAATGGAATGGAATGGAATCAATCCGAATGCAATGAAATGTAATGGAATGCAATGGAATGGAATGGAATCAACCGGAATGGAATGGAATGGATTGGAATGGAATAGAACGGAATCTACCCGAATGGAATGAAATAAATGCATTGGAATGGAATAGAATGGAATAAAATGGAATGGAATTGAGTCAACCCGAATGGAAAGGAATCGAATGGAATGGAATCAAATGGAATGGAATGGAAACAACCCGAATGGTATGGAATGGAGTGGAATGGAATGGAATGAAATGGAATGGAATCAACCCGAATGGAATGAAATGGAATGGAATGGAATGCATTGCAATGGAATGGAATGGAATGCATTGCAATGGAATGGAATGCAATCCAACCGAATGAAATGGAATGGAATGGAATGGAATGGAATGGAATGGAATGGAATCAACCGGCATGGAATGGAAAGTAATGGAATGGAATGGAATGGAACCAACCCTAATGGAATGGAATCGAATGGAATGGAATTTAATCATCCAGAATGGAATGGAATGGATAGGAATGGAATAGAATGGAATCAACCCGAATGGCAAGAAATGGAATGCAATGGAATGGAATGGAATGGAATCGAATCAACCGGAATGGTATGGAATGGAATGGAATGGAATGGAATCAACGCAAATAGAATGTAATGGAATGGAATACAATGGAATGGAATGGAAAAACCCGAATGGAATGAAATGGAATGGAATGGAATAAAAACGAATTGAATGGAATGCAATGGAATGGAATGGAATGGAATCAAAACGAATGGAATGGAATGGAATGGAATGGAATCAACCGGAATGGAATGGAATGGAATGGAATGGAATGGAATCAACTGGAGTGGAATGGAATAGAATGGAATGTTCAGGAATGGAATGGAAGCAACCCGAATGCAATGGAATGGAATGGAATGGAATGGAATGGAATGCAATGGAATCAAACCAAATGGAATGGAATGTAATTGAAGGGAATGGAATCAACCGGAATGGAATGGAGTGGAATGGAATGGAGTGGAAAGGAATGGAATGGAATGGAATGGAATCAACCCGAATGGAATGGAATGGAATGGAATGCAATGGAATGGAATGGAATGGAATAAACCCGAATGGAATGAAAAGGTATGGAATGGAATGCAATGGAATGGAATGGAATGGAATAGAATGGAATGGAATGCAATGGAATGGAATGAAATGGAATGGAATGCAATGGAATGGAATGAAATGGAAAGGAATGGAATGGAATCAACCCGAATGGAATGGAATGGCGTGGAATGGAATGGTATCAACATGAATGAAATGAAACGGAATGGAATGGAATGCAAAGGAATGGAATGGAATGGAATCAACACGAATGGAATGGATTAGAATGGAAAGGAATGGAATGGAATGGAATGGAAAGGAATGGAATGGAATGGAATGGAATCCACTCAAATGGAATGGAATGGAATGGAATGCAACGGAATCAACTCGAATGGAATGGAATGGAATTTGATGGAATTGAATGGAATGGGATGGAATGGAATCAACGCGAATAGTATGAAATGTAATGGAATAGAATGGAATGGAATGGAATAGAATGGAATGGAATGGAATCAACCCGAATGGAATGGAATGGAATGGAATGGAATGGAATGGAATGGAATGGAATGGAATCAAGCAGAATGGATTAGAATGGAATGGAATGGAAGGCAATGGAATGGAATCAACCAGAATGGAATGAAATGGAATGGAATGGAATGCATTGGAATGGAATGGAAAGGAATCAAACCGAATGGAATAAAATGGAATGGAATGGAATGCAATGGAATCAAAGGGGATGGAAAGGAATAGAATGGAATGGAGTGGAATGGAATGGAATGGAATGGAATCAAACGGAATGGAATGGAATGGAATGTTCTGGAATGGAAAGGAAGTAACCGAATGGAATTGAATGAAATGGAATGGAGTCAAATCGAATGGATTGGAATGAAATGGAATGGAATGGAATGGAATGCAATGGAATCTAACCGAATGGATTGGAATGAAATGGAATGGAATGGAATCAACCCAAATGGAATGGAATGGAATGGAATGGAATGGAATGGAATGGAATGGAATGGAATCAACCCGAATGGAATGGAATGGAATGGAATGGAATGAAATGGAATCAACCAGAATGGAATAGAATGGAATGGAATGGAACGGAATGGAATGGAATGGAATGGAATGGAATGGAATGGAATGGAATAAACCAGAATGGAATGAAATGGAATTAAAAGGAATGCATTGGAGTGGAATGGAATGGAATCAAACAGAATGGAATAAAATGGAATGGAATGGAATGGAATGGAAGCAAAAGGAATGGAATGGAATAGAATGGAATGGAATGGAATGGAATGGAATGGAATCTACCGGAATGGAATGTAATGGAATGGAATGTTCTGGAATGGAATGGAAGCAACCGAATGGAATGGAATGGAATGGAATGAAAGCGAATGGATTGGAATGAAATGGAATGGAATGGAATGGAATGGAAACAACCCAAATGGAATGGAGTGGAATGGAATGGAATGGAGTGGAATGGAATGGAATGGAATGGAATGGAATCAACCCAAATGGAATGGAATGGAATGGAATTGAATGGAATGGATTGTAATGGAATACAACGGAATCTACCCGAATGGAATGAACTGGTATGCAATGGAATGGAATGGAATGGAATGGAATGGAATGGAACGGAATGGAATCAAGTCAACTGGAATGGAATGGAGTGGAATGGGATTTAATGGAATGGAATGGAATGGAATGGAATGGAAACATCGCGAATAGAATGGAATGGAATAGAATGGAATGGAAAGAAATCACCCCGAATGGATGGGAATGGAATGGAATGGAATGGAATGGAATGGAATCAACCAGAATGGAATGGAATGGAATGCAATGGAATGGAATGGAATGGAATCAACCCGAATGGAATGACATGGAATGGGATTAAATGGAATGGAATGGAATAGAATGGAATGGAATCAACGCAAATAGAATGGAATGGAATGGAATAGAAAGGAATCGAATGGAAACAACCCGAATGGAATGGAATGGAATGGAAACAACCCAAATGGAATGGAGTGGAATGGAATGGAATGGAGTGGAATGGAATGGAATGGAATCAACCGGTATGGAATGGAATGGATTGCAATGGAATAGAACGGAATCTACCCGAATGGAATGAAGTGGAATCCAATGGAATGGAATAGAATGGAATGAAATGGAATGCAAAGGATTCAACCCGAATGGAATGGAATCGAATGGAATGGAATCAAATGGAATGGAATGGAATCAACCCGAATGGAATGGAATGGTATGGAATGCAATGGAATAGAATCAAACCGAATGGAAAGGAATGGAATGGGATGGAATGGAATAAACGCGAATAGAATGGAAAGGAATGGAATAGAATGGAATGGAATGGAATCAACCCGAATGGAGTTGAATGGAATGGAATGGAATGGAATGGAATGTCATCAATTCTAATGGAATGGAATGGAATGGAATGGCGTGGATTGTAATGGTATCAACACGAATGGAATGGAATGGAATGGAATCATCCCGAATGGAATGCAATGGAATGGAATGGAATGGAATCGAATCGAATGAAATGGAATGGAAACAACCCGAATGGAATGCAATGGAATGGAATGGAAGGGAATAAACCCGAAGGGAATGGAAAGGAATGGAATGGAATGGAATCATCCAGAATGGAATGAAATGGAATTGAAAGGAAGGAATTGGAATGGAATAGAATGGAATGCCATGGAATGGAATCAACACGAATGGAAGGGAATAGAATGGAATGGAATGGAATGGAATCAACATGAATGGAATGAAACGGAATGGAATGGAATGCAATGGAATGGAATGGAATGGAATGGAATGGATTGGAATGGAATGGAATCAACCTGAATGCAATGGAATGGAATGGAATGGAATGGAATGGAATGGAATGGAATGGAATCAACCCGAATGGAATGGAATGGAATGAGATGGAATGGAATGCAATGGGATGGAATGCAATCAACGAGAATAGAATGGAATGGAATGGAATAGAATGGAATGGAATGGAATCAATCCGAATTGAATGGAATGGAATGGAATCAACCAGAATGGAATGGAATGAAATGGAATGGAATGGAATCAATGCAAATGGAATGAAATGAAATGGAATGGAATCAGGCCGAATAGAATTGAATGGAATGGGTTGGAATGTAATCAACGAGAATAGAATGGAATGCAATGGATTAGAATGGAATGGAATGGAATCAAGCCGAATGGAATGGAATGGAATGGAATGGAATGGAATGGAAAGGAATCAACCGGAATGGAATGAAATGGAATGGAATGGAATGGAACGGAATGGAATCGACCGGAATGGAAAGGATTGGAATGCAATGGTATGGAATGGAATGTTCTGGAATGGAATGGAAGCAACCGAATGGAATGGAATGGAATGGAACGGAATGGAATCAACCCAAATGGAATGGAATGGAATGGATTGGAATGGAATACAACGGAATCTACCCGAATGGAATGAACTGGTATGCAATGGAATGGAATGGAATGGAATGGAATGGAATGGAATGGAATGTAACGGAATGGAATCGAGTCAACTGGAATGGAATGGAGTGGAATGGGATTTAATGGAATGGAATGGAATGGAATGCAATGGAATGGAATGGAATGGAATAAACCCGAATGGAATGAAAAGGAATGGAATGGAATGCAATGGAATGGAATGGAATGGAATAGAATGGAATGGAATGCAATGGAATGGAATGAAATGGAATGGAATGCAATGGAATGGAATGAAATGGAAAGGAATGGAATGGAATCAACCCGAATGGAATGGAATGGCGTGGAATGGAATGGTATCAACATGAATGAAATGAAACGGAATGGAATGGAATGCAAAGGAATGGAATGGAATGGAATCAACACGAATGGAATGGATTAGAATGGAAAGGAATGGAATGGAATGGAATGGAATGGAATGGAATGGAATGGAATGGAATCCACTCAAATGGAATGGAATGGAATGGAATGCAACGGAATCAACTCGAATGGAATGGAATGGAATTTGATGGAATTGAATGGAATGGGATGGAATGGAATCAACGCGAATAGTATGAAATGTAATGGAATAGAATGGAATGGAATGGAATAGAATGGAATGGAATGGAATCAACCCGAATGGAATGGAATGGAATGGAATGGAATGGAATGGAATCAAGCAGAATGGATTAGAATGGAATGGAATGGAAGGCAATGGAATGGAATCAACCAGAATGGAATGAAATGGAATGGAATGGAATGCATTGGAATGGAATGGAAAGGAATCAAACCGAATGGAATAAAATGGAATGGAATGGAATG
The DNA here is from genome assembly GCF_029289425.2 of Pan paniscus. Taxonomy (NCBI): domain Eukaryota; kingdom Metazoa; phylum Chordata; class Mammalia; order Primates; family Hominidae; genus Pan; species Pan paniscus. The sequence goes on from NC_073267.2 coordinate 44,800,625, forward strand.
CAATGGAATCAAAGGGGATGGAAAGGAATAGAATGGAATGGAGTGGAATGGAATGGAATGGAATGGAATCAAACGGAATGGAATGGAATGGAATGTTCTGGAATGGAAAGGAAGTAACCGAATGGAATTGAATGAAATGGAATGGAGTCAAATCGAATGGATTGGAATGAAATGGAATGGAATGGAATGGAATGCAATGGAATCTAACCGAATGGATTGGAATGAAATGGAATGGAATGGAATCAACCCAAATGGAATGGAATGGAATGGAATGGAATGGAATGGAATGGAATGGAATGGAATGGAATCAACCCGAATGGAATGGAATGGAATGGAATGGAATGAAATGCAATCAACCAGAATGGAATAGAATGGAATGGAATGGAATGGAATGGAATGGAATGGAATGGAATGGAATGGAATAAACCAGAATGGAATGAAATGGAATTAAAAGGAATGCATTGGAGTGGAATGGAATGGAATCAAACAGAATGGAATAAAATGGAATGGAATGGAATGGAATGGAAGCAAAAGGAATGGAATGGAATAGAATGGAATGGAATGGAATGGAATGGAATGGAATGGAATCTACCGGAATGGAATGTAATGGAATGGAATGTTCTGGAATGGAATGGAAGCAACCGAATGGAATGGAATGGAATGGAATGAAAGCGAATGGATTGGAATGAAATGGAATGGAATGGAATGGAATGGAAACAACCCAAATGGAATGGAGTGGAATGGAATGGAATGGAGTGGAATGGAATGGAATGTAATGGAATGGAATCCACCCAAATGGAATGGAATGGAATGGAATTGAATGGAATGGATTGTAATGGAATACAACGGAATCTACCCGAATGGAATGAACTGGTATGCAATGGAATGGAATGGAATGGAATGGAATGGAATGGAATGGAACGGAATGGAATCAAGTCAACTGGAATGGAATGGAGTGGAATGGGATTTAATGGAATGGAATGGAATGGAATGGAATGGAAACATCGCGAATAGAATGGAATGGAATAGAATGGAATGGAAAGAAATCACCCCGAATGGATGGGAATGGAATGGAATGGAATGGAATGGAATGGAATCAACCAGAATGGAATGGAATGGAATGCAATGGAATGGAATGGAATGGAATCAACCCGAATGGAATGACATGGAATGGGATTAAATGGAATGGAATGGAATAGAATGGAATGGAATCAACGCAAATAGAATGGAATGGAATGGAATAGAAAGGAATCGAATGGAAACAACCCGAATGGAATGGAATGGAATGGAAACAACCCAAATGGAATGGAGTGGAATGGAATGGAATGGAGTGGAATGGAATGGAATGGAATCAACCGGTATGGAATGGAATGGATTGCAATGGAATAGAACGGAATCTACCCGAATGGAATGAAGTGGAATCCAATGGAATGGAATAGAATGGAATGAAATGGAATGCAAAGGATTCAACCCGAATGGAATGGAATCGAATGGAATGGAATCAAATGGAATGGAATGGAATCAACCCGAATGGAATGGAATGGTATGGAATGCAATGGAATAGAATCAAACCGAATGGAAAGGAATGGAATGGGATGGAATGGAATAAACGCGAATAGAATGGAAAGGAATGGAATAGAATGGAATGGAATGGAATCAACCCGAATGGAGTTGAATGGAATGGAATGGAATGGAATGGAATGTCATCAATTCTAATGGAATGGAATGGAATGGAATGGCGTGGATTGTAATGGTATCAACACGAATGGAATGGAATGGAATGGAATCATCCCGAATGGAATGCAATGGAATGGAATGGAATGGAATCGAATCGAATGAAATGGAATGGAAACAACCCGAATGGAATGCAATGGAATGGAATGGAAGGGAATAAACCCGAAGGGAATGGAAAGGAATGGAATGGAATGGAATCATCCAGAATGGAATGAAATGGAATTGAAAGGAAGGAATTGGAATGGAATAGAATGGAATGCCATGGAATGGAATCAACACGAATGGAAGGGAATAGAATGGAATGGAATGGAATGGAATCAACATGAATGGAATGAAACGGAATGGAATGGAATGCAATGGAATGGAATGGAATGGAATCAAAACGAATGGAATGGAATGGAATGGATTGGAATGGAATGGAATCAACCCGAATGCAATGGAATGGAATGGAATGGAATGGAATGGAATGGAATGGAATCAACCCGAATGGAATGGAATGGAATGAGATGGAATGGAATGCAATGGGATGGAATGCAATCAACGAGAATAGAATGGAATGGAATGGAATAGAATGGAATGGAATGGAATCAATCCGAATTGAATGGAATGGAATGGAATCAACCAGAATGGAATGGAATGAAATGGAATGGAATGGAATCAATGCAAATGGAATGAAATGAAATGGAATGGAATCAGGCCGAATAGAATTGAATGGAATGGGTTGGAATGTAATCAACGAGAATAGAATGGAATGCAATGGATTAGAATGGAATGGAATGGAATCAAGCCGAATGGAATGGAATGGAATGGAATGGAATGGAATGGAAAGGAATCAACCGGAATGGAATGAAATGGAATGGAATGGAATGGAACGGAATGGAATCGACCGGAATGGAAAGGATTGGAATGCAATGGTATGGAATGGAATGTTCTGGAATGGAATGGAAGCAACCGAATGGAATGGAATGGAATGGAACGGAATGGAATCAACCCAAATGGAATGGAATGGAATGGATTGGAATGGAATACAACGGAATCTACCCGAATGGAATGAACTGGTATGCAATGGAATGGAATGGAATGGAATGGAATGGAATGGAATGTAACGGAATGGAATCGAGTCAACTGGAATGGAATGGAGTGGAATGGGATTTAATGGAATGGAATGGAATGGAATGGAATGGAAACATCGCGAATAGAATGGAATGGAATAGAATGGAATGGAAAGAAATCACCCCGAATGGATGGGAATGGAATGGAATGGAATGGAATGAAATGGAATGGAATCAACCAGAATGGAATGGAATGGAATGCAATGGAATGGAATGGAATGGAATCAACCCGAATGGAATGACATGGAATGGGATTAAATGGAATGGAATGGAATAGAATGGAATGGAATCAACGCGAATAGAATGGAATGGAATGGAATAGAAAGGAATCGAATGGAAACAACCCGAATGGAATGGATTGGAATGGAAACAACCCAAATGGAATGGAGTGGAATGGAATGGAATGGAGTGGAATGGAATGGAATGGAATCAACCGGTATGGAATGGAATGGAATGGAATGGAATAGAACGGAATCTACCCGAATGGAATGAAGTGGAATCCAATGGATTGGAATAGAATGGAATGAAATGGAATGCAAAGGATTCAACCCGAATGGAATGGAATCGAATGGAATGGAATCAAATGGAATGGAATGGAATCAACCCGAATGGAATGGAATGGTATGGAATGCAATGGAATAGAATCAACGCGAATGGAAAGGAATGGAATGGGATGGAATGGAATAAACGCGAATAGAATGGAAAGGAATGGAATAGAATGGAATGGAATGGAATCAACCCGAATGGAATGGAATGGAATGGAATGGAATGGAATGGAATGGAATGGAATGCAATCAACCGGAATGGAATGGAATGGTATGGATTGGAGCGGAATGGAATCTACCCAAAGGGAATGGAATGGATTGGAATGGAATGGAATGGAATGGAATGGAATGGAATGGAATGGAATGCAATGGAATGGAATCAACTGGAGTGGAATGGAATAGAATTGAATGTTGTGGAATGGAATGGAAGTAACCCGAATGCAATGGAATGCAGTGGAATGGAATGGAATGGAATGCAATGGAATCAAACCAAATGGAATGGAATGAAATTGAAGGGAATGGAATCAACCGGAATGGAATGGAGTGGAATGGGATGGAGTGCAATGGAATGGAATGGAATGGAATGGAATCAACCCGAATGGAATGGGATGGAATGGAATGCAATGGAATGGAATGGAATGGAATCAACCTGAATGGAGTGAAATGGGATGGAATGGAATGCAATGGAATGGAAAGGAATGGAATGGATTGCAATGGAAATGAATGGAATGGAATGGAATCAACCCGAATGGAATGGAATGGAATGGAATGGAATGGAATGGAATGGAATCAACCGGAATGGAACGAAATGGAATGGAGTGGAATGCAATGGAATGGAATCAACCCAAAGGGAATGGAATGGAATGGAATGGAAAGGAATGGAATGGAATGGAATCAACGCGAACCGAATGGAATGAAATGGAATGGAATTGAATGGAATGGAATGGAAACAACCCGAATGGAATGGAATGGAATGGAATGGAATCAACCCGAACCGAATGGAATGAAATGGAATGGAATGGAATGCAATGGAATGGAATGGAATGCAATGGAATGGAATAGAATGGAATGGAATGGAATAGAATGGAATAGGAGGGAATGGAATAGAATGGAATGGAATGGAATCAACACGAATGGAATGGAAGGGAATGGAATGGAATCAATGAGAATAGAATGGAATGGAATGGAATGGAATGGAACGGAACGGAAAGAATCAACCGGAATGGAATGGATTGGAATGCAATGGAATGGAATGGATTGTTCTGGAATGGAATGGAAGCAACCGAATGGAATGGAATGGAATGGAATGGAACGGAATGGAATCAACTCAAATTGAATGGAATGGAATGGAATGGAATCAACCCAAATGGAATGGAATGGAATGGAATGGAAAGGAATGGAATCAAACCGAATTGAATGGAATGGAATGGAATGGAAAGCAATGGAATGGAACGGAATGGAATCAACCCAAATGGAATGGAATGGAATGGAAAGGAAAGAATGGAATCAAACCGAATGGAATTCAATGGAATGGAATGGAATGGAATGAAATTGAATCAAAACGAATGGAATGGAATGGAATGAAATTGAATCAACCGGAATGGAATGCAACGGAATGGAATGAAATGTAAAGGAATGGAATGTTCTGGAATGGAATAGAAGCAACCCGAATGGAACGGAATGGAATGGAATGGAAGGCAATGGAATGGAATGGAATGGAATGGAATTAACCAGAATGGAGTGGAATCAATTCAAATGGAATGGAATGGTATGGAATGTAATGGAATGGCATCAACCCTAATGGAGAGGAATGGAATGGAATGGCGTGGAATGAAATGGTATCAACATGAACGGAATGGAATGGAATAGAATGGAATGGTATGGAATGGAATCGAATGGAATCAACCCGAATGGAATGGAATGGAATGGAATGGAATCAAACCGAAGGGAATGGAATGGAATGGAATGGAATGGAATAGAATCAACACGAATGGAATGAAATGAAATGGAATGGAATGCAATGGAATGGAATGGAATGGAATCAACTCGAATGGAATGGAATGGAATGGAATGGAATGGCATGGATTGGAATCAACATGAACGGAATGGAATGGAATGGAATCGAATGGAATGGAATGGAATGGAATCAACCCGAATGGAATGAAAAGGAATGGAATGGAATGCAATGGAATGGAATGGAATCAATGCAAATGGAATGGAATGAAAAGGAAAGGAATGGAATGGAATCAGCCCGAATAGAATTGAATGGAATGGGATGGAACTGAATCAACGCGAATAGAATGGAATGGAATGGAATAGAATGGAATGGAATGGAATCAACCCGAATGAAATGGAATGGAATGGAATGGAATGGAATGGAATGGAATGGAATCAACCAGAATGGAATGGAATGGAATGGAATGGAACGCAATGGAATCAACCGGAATGGAATGGATTGGAATGCAATGGAATGGAATGGAATGTTCTGGAACGGAATGGAAACAACCGAATGGAATGGAATGGAATGGAACGGAATGGAATCATCCGAAATGGAATGGAATGGAATGGAATGGAATGGAATTGAATGGAATGGAATGGAATCAACCCAAATGGAATGGAATGGAATGGAATGGATTGGAATGGAATAGAACGGAATCTACCCAAATGTAGTGAAATGGTATGCAATGTAATGGAGTGGAATGGAATCGATTCAACCCGAATGGAATGGAATGGAATGGGATTGAGTGGAATGGAATGGAGTGGAATGGAATGGAATGGAATGGAATGGAATGGAATCAACGCGAATAGAATGGAATGGAATAGAATGGAATGGAAAGGAATCACCCCGAATGGATGGGAATGGAATGGAATGGAATGGGATGGAATGGAATCAACCAGAATGGAATGGAATGGAATGGAATGGAATGGAATCACCCCGAATGGAATGACATGGAATGGAATGGAATGCAATGGTGTGGAATAGAAAGGAATCAAACCGAATGGAATGGAATGGAATGGAATGGATTGGAATGGAATGGAATCAAAACGAATGGAATTGAATGGAATGGAATGGAATGGAATCACCCGGAATGGAATGCAATGGAATGGAATGGAATGGAATGGAATGGAATGGAATGGAAAGGAATGGAATAGAAGCAACCCGAATGGAATGGAATGGAATGGAATGGAAGGCAATGGAATGGAATGGAATGGCTTGGAATTAACCCTAATGGAATGGAAAGGAATGGAATGGAATCAATTCAAATGCAATGGAATGGTATGGAATGGAATGGAATGGCATCAAACCTAATGGAGTGGAATGGAATGGAATGGCGTGGAATGAAATGGTATCAATATGAATGGAATGGAATGGAATAGAATGGAATCGTATGGAATGGAATGGAATGGAATGGAATCAACCCAAATGGAATGGAATGGAATGGAATCAACCCGAATGGAATGGAATGGAATGGAATGGAATGGATTGGAATGGAATAGAACGGAATCTTCCCAAATGTAGTGAAATGGTATGCAATGTAATGAAGTGGAAAGGAATCGAGTCATCCCGAATGGAATGGAATGGAATGGGATTGAGTGGAATGGAATGGAGTGGAATGGAATGGAATGGAATGGATTCAACGCGAATAGAATGGAATGTAATAGAATGGAATGGAAAGGAATTGCCCCGAATGGATGGGAAAGGAATTGAATGGAATGGGATGGAATGGAATCAACCGGAATGGAATGGAATGGAATGGAATGGAATCACCCCGAATGGAATGACATGGAATGGAATAGAATGCAATGGTATGGAACGGAATGGAATCAAACCGAATGGAATGGAATGGAATGGAATGGAATGGAATGGATTGGAATGGAATGGAATGGATTGGAATGGAATGGAATCAAAACGAATGGAATGGAATGGAATGGAATGGAATCAACCGGAATGGAATGCAATGGAATGGAAAGGAATGGAATGGAATGGAATAGAATAGAAGCAACCCGACTGGAATGGAATGGAATGGCAGGCAATGGAATGGAATGGAATGGCATGGAATTAACCCGAACGGAATGGAATGGAATGGAATGGAATGGAATCAATTCAAATGGAATGGAATGGTATGGAATGGAATGGAATGGCATCAACCCTAATGGAGTGGAATGGAATGGAATGCAATGGCGTGGAATGGAATGGATTCAACATGAATGGAATGGAATGGAATAGAATGGAATCGTATGGAATGGAATGGAAGGGAATCAACCCGAATGGAATGGAATGGAATGGAATGGTATGGAATCAACCCGAAGGGAATGGAATGGATTGGAATGGAATGGAATGGAATGGAATAGAATGGAATGGAATCAACCCGAATGGAATGAAATTGAGTGGAATGGAATGCAATGGAATGGAATGGAATCAACCCGAATGGAACAGAATGGAATGCAGTGGAATGGCATGGAATGGAATCAACAGGAATGGAAAGGAATGGAATGGAATGGCATGGATTGGAATCAACACGAATGGAAGGGAATGAAATGGAATGGAATGGAATGGAATGGAATGATCTGGAATGGAATAGAAGCAACCCGAATGGAAAGGAATGGAATGGATTGCAATGGAATGGAAAGGAATGGAATGGAATTAACCCGAATGGAATGGAATGGAATGGAATGGAATGGAATCAATTCAAATGGAATGGAATGGTAGGGAATGGAATGGAATGGCATCAACCCTAATGGAGTGGAATGGAATGGAATGGCGTGGAATGCAATGGTATCAAAATGAATGGAACGGAATGGAATAGAATGGAATCGTATGGAATGGAATGGAATCAAACCGAATGGAATGGAATGGAATGGAATGGAATGGAATGGAATGGAATGGAATCTACCAGAATGGAACGGAAAGGAATGGAATGGAAGGGAATGGAATGGAATGGAATGGAATGGAATCAACCCGAACGGAATGAAATAGAATGGAATGGTATGCAATGGAATGAAATGGAATGCAATCAACCCGAATGGAATGGAATGGAATGGAATGGAATGGAATGGAATGGCATGGAATGGAATCAACACGAATGGAAGAGAATGGAATGCAATAGAATGGAATGGAATGGAATGGAATGGAATCAAAACGAATGGAATGGAATGGAATGGAATGGAATGAACTGGAATGGAATGCAATGGAATGGAATGGAATGGAAAGGAATGGAATGTTCTGGAATGGAATAAAAGCAACCCGAATGGAACGGAATGGAATGAAATGGAAGGCAACGGAATGGAATGGATTGGAATGGAATTAACCCGAATGGAATGGAATGGAATGGAATCAATTCAAATGGAATGGAATGGTATGGAATGGAATGGAATGGCATCAACCCTAATGGAGTGGAATGAAATGGAATGGAATGGCGTGGAATGGAATGGTATCAACATGAATGGAATGGAATGGAATAGAATGAAATTGTATGGAATGGAATGGAATGGAATAAACCCGAATGGAATGGAATGGAATGGAATGGAATCAACCCGAAGGGAATGGAATGGAATGGAATGGAATGGAATGGAATGGAATGGAATGGAATAGAATCAACCCGAATGGAATGAAATGGATTGGAATGGAAAGCAATGGAATTGAATGGAATGGAATCAACCCGAATATAATGGAATGGAATGGAATGCAATGGCATGGAATGGAATCAACATGAACGGAAGGGAATGGAATGGAATGGAATGGAATGGAATGGAATGCAGTCAACACGAATGGAATGAAAAGGAATGGAATGGAATGCAATGGAATAGAATGGAATGGAGTAGAATGGAAAGGAATGCAATGGAATGGAATGAAATGGAATGGAATGGAATGGAATCAAACAGAATGGAATGGAATGGCGTGGAATGGAATGGTATCAACATGAATGAAATGAAACGGAATGGAATGGAATGCAAAGGAATGGAATGGAATGGAATTAACACGAATGGAATGGAATAGAATGGAATGGAATGGAATCAACACGAATGGAATGGAATAGAATGGAAAGGAAAGGAATGGAATGGAATGGAATGGAATGGAATCCACCCAAATGGAATGGAATGGAATGGAATGCAACGGAATCAACCCGAAGGGAATTGAATGGAATTCAATGGAATTGAATGGAATGGGATGGAATGGAATCAATGCGAATAGAATGAAATGGAATCGAATAGAATGGAATGGAATGGAATAGAATGGAATGGAATGGAATCAACCCGAATGGAATGGAATGGAATGGAATGGAATCAACCAGAATGGAATAGAATGGAATGGAATGGAATGGAATGGAATGAAATAAACCCGAATGGAATGAAATGGAATTAAAAGGAATGCATTGGAGTGGAATGGAATGGAATGGAATCAAACCGAATGGAATAAAATGGAATGGAATGGAATGGAATGGAATCTACCGGAATTTAATGTAATGGAATGGAATGTTCTGGAATGGAATGGAAGCAACGGAATGGAATGGAATGGAATGGAATGAAACCGAATGGATTGGAATGAAATGGAATGGAATGGAATGGAATGGAATGGAATGGAAACAACCCAAGTGGAATGGAGTGGAATAGAATGGAATGGAGTGGAATGGAATGGAATGGAATCAACCGGTATGGAATGGAATGGATTGGAATGGAATAGAACGGAATCTTCACGAATCGAATGAAGTGGAATCCAATGGAATGGAATAGAATGGAATGAAATGGAATGCAAAGGAGTCAACCCGAATGAAATGGAATCGAATGGAATGGAATCAAATGGAATGGAATGGAATCAACCCGAATGGAATGGAATAGTATGCAATGAAATGGAATAGAATCAACCCGAATGGAAAGGAATGGAATGGGATGGAATGGAATGGAATGGGATGGAATGGAATCAACGCGAATAGAATGGAAAGGAATGGAATAGAATGGAATGGAATGGAATCAACCCGAATGGAATGAAATGGAATGGAATGTAATCAACCCGAATGAAATGGAATGGTATGGATTGGAGCGGAATGGAATCAACCTAAAGGGAATGGAAAGGAATGGAATAGAATGCAATGCAATGGAATGGAATCAAAAGGAATGCAATGGTATGGAATGGAATGGAATGGAATGGAATGGAATATAATCAACCCGAATGCAATGGATTGGAATGGAATGGAATGGAATGGAATGGAATGGAATGGAATGGAATTAACCCAAATGGAATGGAATGGAATCAACCCGAATGGAATGGAATGGAATCGGATGGAATGAAATGGAATGGGATGCAATGGAATCAACGCGAATAGAATGGAATGGAATGGAATAGAAAGGAATGGAATGGAATCAACCCGAATGGAATGGAATGGAATGCAATGGAATGCAATGGAATGGAAATTAATCAACCAGAAGAGAAGGGAAAGGAATGGAATGCAATGGAATGGAATCAACCCGAATGGAATGAAATGGAATGGAAAGGAATGCATTGGAATGGAATGGAATGGAATCAATCCGAATGCAATGAAATGTAATGGAATGCAATGGAATGGAATGGAATCAACCGGAATGGAATGGAATGGATTGGAATGGAATAGAACGGAATCTACCCGAATGGAATGAAATAAATGCATTGGAATGGAATAGAATGGAATAAAATGGAATGGAATTGAGTCAACCCGAATGGAAAGGAATCGAATGGAATGGAATCAAATGGAATGGAATGGAAACAACCCGAATGGTATGGAATGGAGTGGAATGGAATGGAATGAAATGGAATGGAATCAACCCGAATGGAATGAAATGGAATGGAATGGAATGCATTGCAATGGAATGGAATGCAATCCAACCGAATGAAATGGAATGGAATGGAATGGAATGGAATTTAATGGAATGGAATCAACCGGCATGGAATGGAAAGTAATGGAATGGAATGGAATGGAACCAACCCTAATGGAATGGAATCGAATGGAATGGAATTTAATCATCCAGAATGGAATGGAATGGATAGGAATGGAATAGAATGGAATCAACCCGAATGGCAAGAAATGGAATGCAATGGAATGGAATGGAATGGAATCGAATCAACCGGAATGGTATGGAATGGAATGGAATGGAATGGAATCAACGCAAATAGAATGTAATGGAATGGAATACAATGGAATGGAATGGAAAAACCCGAATGGAATGAAATGGAATGGAATGGAATAAAAACGAATTGAATGGAATGCAATGGAATGGAATGGAATGGAATCAAAACGAATGGAATGGAATGGAATGGAATGGAATCAACCGGAGTGGAATGGAATGGAATGGAATGGAATGGAATCAACTGGAGTGGAATGGAATAGAATGGAATGTTCAGGAATGGAATGGAAGCAACCCGAATGCAATGGAATGGAATGGAATGGAATGGAATGGAATGCAATGGAATCAAACCAAATGGAATGGAATGTAATTGAAGGGAATGGAATCAACCGGAATGGAATGGAGTGGAATGGAATGGAGTGGAAAGGAATGGAATGGAATGGAATGGAATCAACCCGAATGGAATGGAATGGAATGGAATGCAATGGAATGGAATGGAATGGAATAAACCCGAATGGAATGAAAAGGAATGGAATGGAATGCAATGGAATGGAATGGAATGGAATAGAATGGAATGGAATGCAATGGAATGGAATGAAATGGAATGGAATGCAATGGAATGGAATGAAATGGAAAGGAATGGAATGGAACCAACCCGAATGGAATGGAATGGCGTGGAATGGAATGGTATCAACATGAATGAAATGAAACGGAATGGAATGGAATGCAAAGGAATGGAATGGAATGGAATCAACACGAATGGAATGGATTAGAATGGAAAGGAATGGAATGGAATGGAATGGAATGGAATGGAATGGAATGGAATGGAATGGAATCCACTCAAATGGAATGGAATGGAATGGAATGCAACGGAATCAGCCCGAATGGAATGGAATGGAATTTGATGGAATTGAATGGAATGGGATGGAATGGAATCAACGCGAATAGTATGAAATGTAATGGAATAGAATGGAATGGAATGGAATAGAATGGAATGGAATGGAATCAACCCGAATGGAATGGAATGGAATGGAATGGAATGGAATGGAATCAAGCAGAATGGATTAGAATGGAATGGAATGGAAGGCAATGGAATGGAATCAACCAGAATGGAATGAAATGGAATGGAATGGAATGCATTGGAATGGAATGGAAAGGAATCAAACCGAATGGAATAAAATGGAATGGAATGGAATGCACTGGAATCAAAGGGGATGGAAAGGAATAGAATGGAATGGAGTGGAATGGAATGGAATGGAATGGAATCAAACGGAATGGAATGGAATGGAATGTTCTGGAATGGAAAGGAAGTAACCGAATGGAATTGAATGAAATGGAATGGAGTCAAATCGAATGGATTGGAATGAAATGGAATGGAATGGAATGGAATGCAATGGAATCTAACCGAATGGATTGGAATGAAATGGAATGGAATGGAATCAACCCAAATGGAATGGAATGGAATGGAATGGAATGGAATGGAATGGAATGGAATGGAATGGAATCAACCCGAATGGAATGGAATGGAATGGAATGAAATGAAATGGAATCAACCAGAATGGAATAGAATGGAATGGAATGGAATGGAATGGAATGGAATGGAATGGAATGGAATAAACCAGAATGGAATGAAATGGAATTAAAAGGAATGCATTGGAGTGGAATGGAATGGAATCAAACAGAATGGAATAAAATGGAATGGAATGGAATGGAATGGAAGCAAAAGGAATGGAATGGAATAGAATGGAATGGAATGGAATGGAATGGAATGGAATCTACCGGAATGGAATGTAATGGAATGGAATGTTCTGGAATGGAATGGAAGCAACCGAATGGAATGGAATGGAATGGAATGAAAGCGAATGGATTGGAATGAAATGGAATGGAATGGAATGGAATGGAAACAACCCAAATGGAATGGAGTGGAATGGAATGGAATGGAGTGGAATGGAATGGAATGTAATGGAATGGAATCCACCCAAATGGAATGGAATGGAATGGAATGCAACGGAATCAACCCGAATGGAATGGAATGGAATTTGATGGAATTGAATGGAATAGGATGGAATGGAATCAACGCGAATAGAATGAAATGTAATGGAATAGAATGGAATGGAATGGAATAGAATGAAATCGTATGGAATGGAATGGAATGGAATAAACCCGAATGGAATAGAATGGAATGGAATGGAATCAACCCGAATGGAATGGAATGGAATGGAATGGAATGGAATGGAATCAACCCGAATGGAATGAAATGGAATGGAATGGAATGCATTGGAATGGAATGGAAAGGAACCAAACCGAATGGAATAAAATGGAATGGAATGGAATGCAATGGAATCAAAGGGAATGGAAAGGAATAGAATGGAATGGAGTGGAATGGAATGGAATGGAATTGAATCAACCCGAATGGAACGGAATGGAATGGAATGGCATGGAATGGAATGGAATGGAATCAACCCAAAGGGAATGGAATGGAATGGAATTGAAAGGAATGGATTGGAATGGAATCAACCCGAATGGAATGAAATTGAATGGAATGGAATGCAACGGAATGGAAAGTAATGGAATGGAATGGAATGGAATGGAATCAACAACAATGGAATGGAATGGAATCAATCGTAATGGAATGGAATGGAACGCAATGGAATGAAATGGAATGGCATGGAATCAATCGGAATGGAATGGAATGGATTGGAATGGAATGGAATGGAATCAACCCTAACGGAATGGAATGGAATGGAATGGAATGGAATGGAATAGAACGGAATCTACCTGAATGGAATGGAATGGAATGGAATGGAATGGAATGGAATCAACCCGAATGGAATGCAATGGAATGGAATGGAATGGAATGGAATCAACTCGAATGGAATGGAATGGTATGGAATGGAATGGAATGGAATCAAACCGAATGGAATGGAATGGAATGGAGTGGAATGGAATGGAATGGAATAAACCCGAATGGAATGGATTGGAATGGAGTGGAATGGAGTGGAATGGAATGGAATGGAATGGAATGGAATGGAATCAACACACATGGAATGGAATGGAGTGGAATGGAATGGAATGGAATGGAATGTTCTTGACTGGAATGGAAGCCACCAGAATGGAATGGAATGGAATGGATTCCAATGGAACGGAATGGAATGCAATTAACCCGAATGGAATGGAATGGAAAGGAATGGAATCAACCCAAATGGAATGGAATGGTATGGAAAGGAATGGAATGGCATCAACCCTAATGGAATAGAATGGAATGGAATGGCGTGGAATGGAATGGTATCAACATGAATGGAATGAAACGGAATGGAATGGAATGCAAAGGAATGCAATGGAATGGAATCAACACGAATGGAATGGAATAGAATGGAAAGGAATGGAATGGAATGCAATGGAATGGGATGGAATCAACCCAAATGGAATGGAATGGAATGGAATGCAACGGAATCAACCCGAATGGAATGGAATGGAATTTGATGGAATGGAATGGAATGGGATGGAATGGAATCAACGTGAATAGAATGGAATGGAATGGAATAGAATGGAATGGAATGGAATATAATGGAATGGAATGGAATCATTCCGAATGGAATTGAATGGAATGGAGTCAACCAGAATGGATGAGAATGGAATGGAATGGAATGCAATGGAATGGAATCAACCCGAATGGAATGAAATGGAATGGAATGGAATGGATTGGAATGGAATGGAAAGGAATCAAACCGAATGGAATTAAATGGAATGGAATGGAATGGAAATGAATCAAAGGGAATGGAATGGAATAGAATGGAATGGAGTGGAATGGAATGGAATGGAATGGAATCAACCAGAATGGAATGGAATGGAATGGAATGTTCTGGAATGGAAAGGAAGCAACCGAATGGAATTGAATATAATGGAATGGAGTCAAATCGAATGGATTGGAATGAAATGGAATGGAATGGAATGCAATGGAATCTAACCGAATGGATTGGAATGAAATGGAATGGAATGGAATCAACCCAAATGGAATGGAACGGAATGGAATGGAATGGAATGGAATGGAATGGAATGGAATCAACCCGAATGGAATGAAATGGAATTAAAAGGAATGCATTGGAGTGGAATGGAATGGTATGGAATCAAAACGAATGGAATAAAATGGAATGGAATGGAATGGAATGGAATGGAAGCAAAAGGAATGGAATGGAATAGAATGGAATGGAATGGAATGGAATGGAATGGAATGGAATCTACCGGAATGGAATGGAATGGAATGGAATGTTCTGGAATGGAATGGAAGCAACCGAATGGAATGGAATGGAATGAAACCGAATGGACTGGAATGGAATGGAATGGAATGGAATGGAAACAACCCAAATGGAATGGAATGGAATGGAATGGAATGGAATGGAATGGAATGGAGTGGAATGGAATGGAATGGAGTGGAATGGAATGGAATGGAATGGAATGGAATGGAATGGAGTGGAATGGAATGGAATGGAATGGAGTGGAATGGAATGGAATGGAATCAACCGGTATGGAATGGAATGGATAGGAATGGAATAGAACGGAATCTACCCGAATGGAATGAAGTGGAATCCAATGGAATGGAATAGTATGGAATGAAATGGAATGCAAAGGAGTCAACCCGAATGGAATGGAATCGAATGGAATGGAATCAAATGGAATGGAATGGAATCAACCCGAATGGAATGTAATGGTATGGAATGGAATGGAATGGAATCAACCCGAATGGAATGGAATGGAATGGAATGGAATGGAATGGAAACAACCCGAAGGGAATGGAATGGAATAGAATGGATTAGAATGAACCCGAATGGAATGAAATGAAATGGAATGGAATGCAATGGAATGGAATGGAATGGAATCAACCCGAATGAAATGCAATGGAATGGAATGGAATGGCATGGAATGGAATCAACATGAACGGAATGGAATGGAATGGAATGGAAAGGAATGGAATGGAATCAACCCGAATGGAATGAAAAGGAATGAAATGGAATGCAATGGAATGCAATGGAATGGAATAGAATGGAATGGAATGCAATGGAATGGAATGGAATGGAATGGAATCAACACGAATGGAATGGAATGGAATGGAATGGAATGGAATGGGATGGAATTTTATGGAATGGAATGGAAGCAACCGAATAGAATGGAATGGAATGGAATCAATCAGAATGGAATGGAATGCATTGGTATGGAATAGAAAGGAATCTACCCGAATGCTATGAAATGGAATGCAACGGAATGGAATAGAATGGAATGAAATGGAATGGAATGGAGTCAACCCGAATGGCATGGAATAGAATGGAATGGAATCAAATGGAACGGAATGGAATGAACTCGAATGGAATGGAATGGTATGGAATAGAATGGAATGGAATGGAATCAACCCGAATGGAATGAAACGGAATGGAATGGAATGCAATGGAATGGAACGGAATGGAATCAAACCGAATGGAATGGAATGGAATGGAATGGAATGGAATGGAATGGAATCAAAACGAATGGAGTGGAATGGAATTTAATGAAATCAACAGGAATGGAAAGGAATGAAATGGAATGGAATATAATGGAATATTCTTGACTGGAATGGAAGCAACCCGAATGGCATGCAATGGAATGGAATCGAATGGAATGGAATGGAATGGAATTAACCCGAATGGAATGGAATGGAAAGGAATGGAACGAACACAATTGGAATGGAATGGTATGGAAAGGGATGGAATGGCATCAACCCTAATGGAATGGAATGGAGTGGAATGGAATGGAATGGAATGGTATCAACACGAATGGAATGGAATGGAATGGAATGGAATGGAATGGAATGGAATGGAATTATCCAGAATGGAATGGAATGGAATGGATTGGAATGGAATGGAATGGAATGGAATGAAATGGAACGGAAAAAACCCGAATGGAATGGAATGGAATGGTATGGAATAAACCTGAAGGGAATGGAACGGAATGGAATGGAATGGAATGGAATGGAATGGAATGGAATGGAATGGAATCAACCCGAATGGAATGGAATGGCATGGAATGCAATGGAATGGAATGGAATCAACCCGAATGGAATGGAATGGAATGGAATGGAATGGAATGGAATGGAATCGAAATAAATGGAATGGAATCAACCCGAATGGAATGGAATGAAATGGAATGGTATGCAATTGAATGGAATGGATTCAACCCGAAGGGAATGGAATGAAATGGAATCGAATGGAACGGAATGGAATTGAATGAACCAGAGAGGAATGGAACGGGAAGGAATGGAATGGAATGGAATCAACCCGACTGGAATGAAATTGAATGGAATGGAATGCAACGGAATGGAAAGGAATGGAATGGAATGGAATGGAATCAACCACAATGGAATGGAATGGAATGGAATGGAATGGAATGGAATGGAATGGAATGGAATGGAATTGAATCAATCGGAATGGAATGGAATGAAACGGAAAGGAATGGAATGGAATGGAATGGAATCAATCGGAATGGAATGGAATGGATTGGAAAGGAATGCAATGGAATCAACCCGATCGGAAGGGAATGGAATGGAATAAAACGGAATCTACACGAATGGAATGGAAAGGAATGGAATGGAATGGAATGGAAAGGAATGGAATGGAATGGAATCAACCCGAATGGAATGGAATGGAATGGAATGGAATGGAATGGAATCCAAACTAACGGAATGGAATGGTATGCAATGGAATGGAATGGAATGGAATCAACCCGAATGGAATGGAATGGAATGGAAAGGAATGGAATCAACCCACATGGAATGGAATGGATTTGAATGGAGTGGAATGGAATGGAATGGAATGGAATGGATTGGAATGTTCTTGACTGGAATGGAAGCAACCCGAATGGATTGGAATGGAATGGAATGAAATGGAATGGGATGGAATGGAATCAACGCGAATAGAATGGAATGGAATGGAATAGAATGGAATTGAATGGAATAGAATGGAATGTAATGGAATCAACCCGAATGGAATGGAATGGAATGGAATGGAATCAACCAGAATGGAATGGAATGGTATGGAATCGAATGGAAAAAACCCAAATGGAATGAAATGGAATGGAATGGAATGAACCCAAATGGAATGGAGCGGTATGGATTGGAACGGAATGGAATCAACCCGAACGGAATGTAATGAAATGGAATGGAATAGAATCAACAGGAATGGAATGTTATGGAATGGAATGGAATGCAATCAACCCGAATGGAATGGAATGGAATGGAATAGAACGGAATGGAATGAAATGGATTGGAATGGAATGGAATCAACCCGAATGGAATGGAGTGGAATGGAATGCAATGGAATGGATAGAAATGGAATGGAATCAAACCGAATGAAATGGAATGGAATGGAACGGAATGCAATGCAATGGAATGGAATGGAATCAACCCGAATGGAATGGAATGGAATGGAATGGAATGGATTCAACCAGAAGGGAATGGAATGTTCTGGAATGGAAAGGAAGCAACCGAATGGAAAGGAATGTAATGGAATGCAGTCAAACCGAATGGATTGGAATGAAATGGAATGGAATGGAATGGAATGGAATGAAATGGAATGGAATCTTACAGAATGGATTGGAATGAAATGGAATGGAATGGAATGGAATGGAATGGAGTCAACACAAATGGAATGGAATGGAATGGAATGGAATGGAATGGAATGGAATCAACCCGAATGAAATGGAATGGAGTGGAATGGAATGGAACGGAATCAACCAGAATGGAATACAATGGAATGCAATGGAATGGAATAAACCCGAATGGAATGAAATGGAATGGAATGGAATGCATTGGAATGGAATGGAATGGAATAAAACCGAATGGAATAAAATGGATTGGAATGGAATGGAATGGAAGCAAAAGGAAAGGAATGTAATAGAATGGAATGGAATGGAATGCAATGGAATCAACCGGAATGGAATGGAATGGAATGTTCTGGAATGGAATGGAAGCAACCGAATGGAATGGAATGGAATGGAAAAAACCGGAATGGAATGGAATGGAATGGAAAGAAATGGAATGGAATCAGCCTGAGTGGAATGGAATGGAATGGAATGGAATGGAATGCAATGGAATGGAAGGGAATGGAATCAACCCGAACGGAATGGAATGGAATGGAATTGAATGGAATGGAATGGAATCCACCCTAATGGTATGAAATGGAATGGAATGCAATGGATTCAACCCGAATGGAATGGAATGGAATGGGATGGAATGGAATGGAATGGGATGGAATGGAATCAACGCGAATAGAATGGAATGGAATGGAATACAATGGAATGGAATGGAATAGAAAGAAATGGAATGGAATCAACCCGAATTGAATGGAATGAAATGGAATGGAATGGAATCAACCGGAATTGAATGGAATGGTATGGATTGGAACGGAATGGAATCAACCCGAACGGAATGGAATGGAATGGAGTGGAATGGAATGGAATGGAATGGAATGGAATCAACAGCAATGGAAAGGTATGGAATGGAATGGAATGGAATCAACCCGAATGGAATGAAATTGAATGGAATGGAATGAAACGGATTGGAAAGGAATGGAATGGAATGGAATGGAATGGAATGGAATGGAATGGAATCAACCACAAAGGAATGGAGTGGAATGGAATGGAATGCAATGGAATGGAATGGAATTAATCGGAATGGAATGGAATGGAACGGAATGGAATGGAAAGCAATGGCATGGAATCAATCGGAATGGAATGGAATGGACTCGAATGGAACGGAATGGAATCAACCCGAACGGAATGGAATGGAATGGAATGGAATGGAATAGGACGGAACCTATAAGAATTGAATGGAATGGAATGGAATGGAATGGCATCAACCCGAATGGAATGGTATGGAATGGTAGTTAATGGAATCAAACCGAGTGGAATGGAATGGTATGGAAAGGAATGGAATGGAATCAACCCAAATGGAATGGAATGGAATGGAGTGGAGTGGAATGGAATGGAATGGAATGGAATGGAATTAACCCGAATGGAATGGAATGGAATGGAATGGAATGGAATGGAATGGAATGGAATGTTCTTGAATGGAATGTAAGCAACCCAAATGGAATGGAATGGAATGGAATGGAATGGAATGGAATGGAATTAACCCGGATGGAATGGAATGGAATGGAATGGAATCAACCCAAATGGGGTGGAATGGTATGGAATGGAATGGAATGTCATCAATTCTAACGGAATTGAATGGAATGGAATGGCGTGGATTGTAATGGTATCAACACGAATGGAATGGAATGGAATGGAATCATCCCGAATGGAATGCAATGGAATGGAATGGAATGGAATCGAATCGAATGAAATGGAATGGAAACAACCCGAATGGAATGCAATGGAATGGAATGGAATGGAATAAACCCGAAGGGAATGGAAAGGTATGGAATGGAATGGAATCATCCAGAATGGAATGATATGGAATTGAAAGGAAGGAATTGGAATGGAATAGAATGGAATGCCATGGAATGGAATCAACACGAATGGAAGGGAATGGAATGGAACGGAATGGAATGGAATCAACATGAATGGAATGAAACGGAATGGAATGGAATGCAATGGAATGGAATCAACACGAATGGAATGGAATGGAATGGATTGGAATGGAATGGAATCAACCCGAATGCAATGGAATGGAATGGAATGGAATGGAATGGAATGGAATCAACCCGAATGGAATGGAATGGAATGAGATGGAATGGAATGCAATGGGATGGAATGCAATCAAGGAGAATAGAATGGAATGGAATGGAATAGAATGGAATGGAATGGAATCAATCCGAATTGAATGGAATGGAATGGAATCAACCAGAATGGAATGGAATGGAATGGAATGGAATGGAATCAATGCAAATGGAATGAAATGAAATGGAATGGAATCAGGCCGAATAGAATTGAATGGAATGGGTTGGAATGTAATCAACGAGAATAGAATGGAATGCAATGGATTAGAATGGAATGGAATGGAATCAAGCCGAATGGAATGGAATGGAATGGAATGGAATGGAATGGAATGGAATGGAAAGGAATCAACCGGAATGGAATGAAATGGAATGGAATGGAATGGAACGGAATGAAATCGACCGGAATGGAAAGGATTGGAATGCAATGGTATGGAATGGAATGTTCTGGAATGGAATGGAAGCAACCGAATGGAATGGAACGGAATGGAACGGAATGGAATCAACCCAAATGGAATGGAATGGAATGGAATGGAATGGATTGGAATGGAAAACAACGGAATCTACCCGAATGGAATGAACTGGAATGCAATGGAATGGAATGGAATGGAATGGAATGGAATGGAATGGAATGGAACGGAATGGAATCGAGTCAACTGGAATGGAATGGAGTGGAATGGGATTTAATGGAATGGAATGGAATGGAATGGAATGGAAACATCGCGAATAGAATGGAATGGAATAGAATGGAATGGAAAGAAATCACCCCGAATGGATGGGAATGGAATGGAATGGAATGGAATGGAATGGAATGGAATGGAATCAACCAGAATGGAATGGAATGGAATGCAATGGAATGGAATGGAATAGAATGGAATGGAATCAACGCGAATAGAATGGAATGGAATGGAATAGAAAGGAATCAAATGGAAACAAACCGAATGGAATGGAATGGAATGGAAACAACCCAAATGGAATGGAGTGGAATGGAATGGAATGGAGTGGAATGGAATGGAATGGAATCAACCGGTATGGAATGGAATGGATTGGAATGGAATAGAACGGAATCTACCCGAATGGAATGAAGTGGAATCCAATGGAATGGAATAGAATGGAATGAAATGGAATGCAAAGGATTCAACCTGAATGGAATGGAATCGAATGGAATGGAATCAAATGGAATGGAATGGAATCAAACCGAATGGAATGGAATAGTATGGAATGCAATGGAATAGAATCAACCCGAATGGAAAGGAATGGAATGGGATGGAATGGAATAAACGCGAATAGAATGGAAAGGAATGGAATAGAATGGAATGGAATGGAATCAACCCGAATGGAATGGAATGGAATGGAATGGAATGGAATGGAATGGAATGGAATGCAATCAGCCGGAATGGAATGGAATGGTATGGATTGGAGCGGAATGGAATCTACCCAAAGGGAATGGAATGGAATGGAATGGAATGGAATGGAATGGAATGGAATGGAATGCAATGGAATGGAATCAAAAGGAATGGAATGGTATGGAATGGAATGGAATGGAATGGAATATAATCAACCCGAATGCAATGGATTGGAATGGAATGGAATGGAATGGAATGGAATGGAATTAACCCAATTGGAATGGAATGGAATCAACCCGAATGGAATGGAATGGAATGGGATGGAATGAAATGGAATGGGATGCAATGGAATCAACCCGAATAGAATGGAATGGAATGGAATAGAAAGGAATGGAATGGAATCAACCCGAATGGAATGTAATGGAATGCAATGGAATGGATAGGAATCAACCAGAAGCGAATGGAATGGAATGGAATGCAATGGAATGGAATCAACACGAATGGAATGAAATGGAATGGAAAGGAATGCATTGGAATGGAATGGAATGGAATCAATCCGAATGGAATAAAATGTAATGGAATGGAATGGAATGGAATGGAATCATCCGGAATGGAATGGAATGGATTGGAATGGAATAGACCGGAATCTACCCGAATGGAATGAAATAAATGCAATGGAAAGGAATAGAAAGGAATGAAATGGAATGGAATGGAGTCAACCTGAATGGAAAGGAATCGAATGGAATGGAATCAAATGGAATGGAATGGAAACAACTCGAATGGAATGTAGTGGAATGGAATGGAATGAAATGGAATGGAATCATCCCGAATGGAATGAAATGGAATGGAATGGAATGCATTGCAATGGAATGGAATGGAATCCAACCGAATGGAATGGAATGGAATGGAATGGAATGGAATGGAATGGAATGGAATCAACCGGCATGGAATGAAATGGAATGGAATGGAATGGAATGGAATCAACCCTAATGGAATGGAATCGAATGGAATGGAATGTAATCATCCGGAATGGAATGGAATGGATAGGAATGGAATAGAACGGAATCTACCCGAATGGTAAGAAATGGAATGCAATGGAATGGAATGGAATGGAATGGAATCGAATCAACCCGAATGGTATGGAACGGAACGGAATGGAATCAACGCGAATAGAATGTAATGGAATGGAATAGAATGGAATGGAATGGAAAAAACCCGAATGGAATGGAATGGAATGGAATGGAATGGAATGGAATGGAATGGAATCAAAACGAATGGAATGGAATGGAATGGAATGGAATGGAATGGAATGGAATGGAATCAAAAAGGAATGGAATGGAATGGAATGGAATCAACCGGGGTGGAATGGAATGGAATGGAATGGAATGGAATCAACTGGAGTGGAATGGAATAGAATGGAATGTTCTGGAATGGAATGGAAGCAACCCGAATGCAATGGAATGCAGTGGAATGGAATGGAATGGAATGCAATGGAATCAAACCAAATGGAATGGAATGAAATTGAAGGGAATGGAATCAACCGGAATGGAATGGAGTGGAATGGGATGGAGTGCAATGGAATGGAATGGAATGGAATGGAATCAACCCGAATGGAATGGGATGGAATGGAATGGAATGGAACGGAACAGAAAGAATCAACCGGAATGGAATGGATTGGAATGCAATGGAATGGAATGGATTGTTCTGGAATGGAATGGAAGCAACCGAATGGAATGGAATGGAATGGAATGGAATGGAACGGAATGGAATCAACTCAAATGGAATGGAATGGAATGGAATGGAATTAACACAAATGGAATGGAATGGAATGGAATGGAAAGGAATGGAATCAAACCGAATGGAATGGAATGGAATGGAATGGAATGCAATGGAATGGAACGGAATGGAGTCAACCCAAATGGAATGGAATGGAATGGAATGGAATCAACCCAAATGGAATGGAATGGAATGGAAAGGAAAGGAATGGAATCAAACCGAAGGGAATTGAATGCAATGGAATGGAATGGAATGAAATTGAATCAAAACGAATGGAATGGAATGGAATGGAATTGAATCAACCGGAATGGAATGCAACGGAATGGAATGAAATGTAAAGGAATGGAATGTTCTGGAATGGAATAGAAGCAACCCGAATGGAACGGAATGGAATGGAATGGAAGGCAATGGATTGGAATGGAATGGAATGGAATTAACCAGAACGGAATGGAATCAATTCAAATGGAATGGAATGGTATGGAATGGAATGGAATGGCATCAACCCTAATGGAGTGGAATGGAATGGAATGGCGTGGAATGAAATGGTATCAACATGAACGGAATGGAATTGAATAGAATGGAATGGTATGGAATGGAATCGAATGGAATCAGCCCGAATGGAATGGAATGGGATGGAATGGAATCAAACCGAAGGGAATGGATTGGAATGGAATGGAATAGAATCAACCCGAATGGAATGAAATGAAATGGAATGGAATGCAATGGAATGGAATGGAATGGAATCAACTCGAATGGAATGGAATGGAATGGAATGGAATGGCATGGATTGGAATCAACATGAACGGAATGGATTGGAATGGAATCGAATGGAATGGAATGGAATGGAATCAACCCGAATGGAATGAAAAGGAATGGAATGGAATGCAATGGAATGCAATGGAATGGAATAGAATGGAATGGAATGCAATGGAATGGAATGGAATGGAATCAACACGAATGGAATGGAATGGCATGGAATGGAATGGAATGGAATCAATGCAAATGGAATGGAATGAAAAAGAAAGGAATGGAATGGAATCAGCCCGAATAGAAATGAATGGAATGGGATGGAACTGAATCAACGCGAATAGAATGGAATGAAATGGAATGGAATTGAATGGAATGGAATGGAAACAACCCGAATGGAATGGAATGGAATGGAATGAACCCGAACCGAGTGGAATGAAATGGAATGGAATGGAATGCAATGGAATGGAATGGAATGCAATGGAATGGAATGGAATGCAATGGAATGGAATAGAATGGAATGGAATGGAATAGAATGGAATAGAAGGGAATGGAATAGAATGGAATGGAATGGAATCAACACGAATGGAATGGAATGGAATGGAATCAATGAGAATGGAATGGAATGGAATGGAATGGAATGGAACGGAACGGAAAGAATCAACCGGAATGGAATGGATTGGAATGCAATGGAATGGAATGGATTGTTCTGGAATGGAATGGAAGCAACCGAATGGAATGGAATGGAATGGAACGGAATGGAATCAACTCAAATGGAATGGAATGGAATGGAATGGAATCAACACAAATGGAATGGAATGGAATGGAATGGAAAGGAATGGAATCAAACCGAATGGAATGGAATGGAATGGAATGGAATGCAATGGAATGGAACGGAATGGAATCAACCCAAATGGAATGGAATGGAATGGAATGGAATCAACCCAAATGGAATGGAATGGAATGGAAAGGAAAGGAATGGAATCAAACCGAATGGAATTGAATGGAATGGAATGGAATGGAATGAAATTGAATCAAAACGAATGGAATGGAATGGAATGGAATTGAATGAACCAGAATGGAATGCAACGGATTGGAATGAAATGTAAAGGAATGGAATGTTCTGGAATGGAATAGAAGCAACACGAATGGAACGGAATGGAATGGAATGGAAGGCAATGGAATGGAACGGAATGGAATGGAATTAACCAGAATGGAATGGAATCAATTCAAATGGAATGGAATGGTATGGAATGGAATGGAATGGCATCAACCCTAATGGAGTGGAATGGAATGGAATGGCGTGGAATGAAATGGTATCAACATGAACGGAATGGAATGGAATAGAATGGAATGGTATGGAATGGAATCGAATGGAATCAACCCGAATGGAATGGAATGGAATGGAATGGAATCAAACCGAAGGGAATGGAATGGAATGGAATGGAATAGAATCAACCCGAATGGAATGAAATGAAATGGAATGGAATGCAATGGAATGGAATGGAATGGAATCAACTCGAATGGAATGGAATGGAATGGAATGGAATGGAATGGCATGGATTGGAATCAACATGAACGGAATGGAATGGAATGGAATCGAATGGAATGGAATGGAATCAACCCGAATGGAATGAAAAGGAATGGAATGGAATGCAATGGAATGCAATGGAATGGAATAGAATGGAATGGAATGCAATGGAATGGAATGGAATGGAATGGAATGGAATCAATGCAAATGGAATGGAATGAAAAGGAAAGGAATGGAATGGAATCAGCCCGAATACAATTGAATGGAATGGGATGGAACTGAATCAACGCGAATAGAATGGAATGGAATGGAATAGAATGGAATGGAAAGGAATCACCCCGAATGGATGGGAATGGAATGGAATGGAATGGGATGGAATGGAATCAACCAGAATGGAATGGAATGGAATGGAATGGAACGGAATGGAATCAACCGGAATGGAATGGATTGGAATGCAATGGAATGGAATGGAATGTTCTGGAATGGAATGGAAACAACCGAATGGAATGGAATGGAATGGAACGGAATGGAATCAACCCAAATGGAATGGAATGGAATGGAATGGAATGGAATGGAATGGAATGGAATGGAATGGAATGGAATGGAATGGAATGGAATCAACACAAATGGAATGGAATGGAATGGAATGGAATGGAATCTAATGGAATGGATTGGAATGGAATAGAACGGAATCTTCCCAAATGTAGTGAAATGGTATGCAATGTGATGGAGTGGAATGGAATCGATTCAACCCGAATGGAATGGAATGGAATGGGATTGAGTGGAATGGAATGGAGTGGAATGGAATGGAATGGAATGGAATGGAATGGAATGGAATGGAATCAAGGCGAAAAGAATGGAATGGAATAGAATGGAATGGAAAGGAATCACCCCGAATGGATGGGAATGGAATGGAATGGAATGGGATGGAATGGAATCAACCAGAATGGAATGGAATGGAATGGAATGGAATGGAATGGAATGGAATCACCCCGAATGGAATGACATGGAATGGAATGGAATGCAATTGTGTGGAATGGAAAGGAATCAAACAGAATGGAATGGAATGGAATGGAATGGATTGGAATGGAATGGAATCAAAACGAATGGAATGGAATGGAATGGAATGGAATGGAATGGAATGGAATCACCCGGAATGGAATGCAATGGAATGGAATGGAATGGAATGGAACGGAATGGAATGGAAAGGAATGGAATAGAAGCAACCCGAATGGAATGGAATGGAATGGAATGGAAGGCAATGGAATGGAATGGAATGGCTTGGAATTAACCCTAATGGAATGGAAAGGAATGGAATGGAATCAATTCAAATGCAATGGAATGGTATGGAATGGAATGGAATGGCATCAACCCTAATGGAGTGGAATGGAATGGAATGGCGTGGAATGAAATGGTATCAATATGAATGGAATGGAATGGAATAGAATGGAATCGTATGGAATGGAATGGAATGGAATGGAATCAACCCAAATGGAATGGAATGGAATGGAATCAACTCAAATGGAATGGAATGGAATGGAATGGATTGGAATGGAATAGAACGGAATCTACCCAAATGTAGTGAAATGGTATGCAATGTAATGAAGTGGAAAGGAATCGAGTCAACCCGAATGGAATGGAACGGAATGGGATTGAGTGGAATGGAATGGAGTGGAACGGAATGGAATGGAATGGATTCAACGCGAATAGAATGGAATGGAATAGAATGGAATGGAAAGGAATCACCCCGAATGGATGGGAAAGGAATGGAATGGAATGGGATGGAATGGAATCAACCGGAATGGAATGGAATGGAATGGAATGGAATCACCCCGAATGGAATGACATGGAATGGAATAGAATGCAATGGTATGGAATGGAATGGAATGAAACCGAATGGAATGGAATGGAATGGAACGGAATCAACCGGAATGGAATGCAATGGAATGGAAAGGAATGGAATGGAATGGAATGGAATAGAAGCAACCCGACTGGAATGGAATGGAATGGAAGGCAATGGAATGGAATGGAATGGCATGGAATTAACCCGAATGGAATGGAATGGAATGGAATGGAATGGAATGGAATGGAATCAATTCAAATGGAATGGAATGGTATGGAATGGAATGGAATGGCATCAACCCTAATGGAGTGAAATGGAATGGAATGCAATGGCGTGGAATGGAATGGAATCAACATGAATGGAATGGAATGGAATAGAATGGAATCGTATGGAATGGAATGGAAGGGAATCAACCCGAATGGAATGGAATGGAATGGAATGGAATGGAATCAACCCGAAGGGAATGGAATGGATTGGAATGGAATGGAATGGAATGGAATGGAATGGAATGGAATGGAATCAACCCGAATGGAATGAAATTGAGTGGAATGGAATGCAATGGAATGGAATGGAATCAACCCGAATGGAACAGAATGGAATGCAATGGAATGGCATGGAATGGAATCAACAGGAATGGAAAGGAATGGAATGGAATGGCATGGATTGGAATCAACACGAATGGAAGGGAATGAAATGGAATGGAATGGAATGGAATGGAATGATCTGGAATGGAAGAGAAGCAACCCGAATGGAAAGGAATGGAATGGATTGCAATGGAATGGAATGGAATGGAATGGAATTATCCCGAATGGAATGGAATGGAATGGAATGGAATCAATTCAAATGGAATGGAATGGTAGGGAATGGAATGGAATGGCATCAACCCTAATGGAGTGGAATGGAATGGAATGGCGTGGAATGCAATGGTATCAAAATGAATGGAATGGAATGGAATAGAATGGAATCGTATGGAATGGAATGGAATCAAACCGAATGGAATGGAATGGAATGGAATGGAATGGAATGGAATGGAATGGAATGGAATCTACCAGAATGGAATGGAATGGAATGGAATGGAAGGGAATGGAATGGAATGGAATGGAATGGAATCAACCCGAAAGGAATGAAATGGAATGGAATGGTATGCAATGGAATGAAATGGAATGGAATCAACCCGAATGGAATGGAATGGAATGGAATGGAATGGAATGGCATGGAATGGAATCAACACGAATGGAAGAGAATGGAATGCAATAGAATGGAATGGAATGGAATGGAATGGAATCAAAACGAATGCAATGGAATGGAATGGAATGGAATCAACTGGAATGGAATGCAATGGAATGGAATGGAATGGAAAGGAATGGAATGTTCTGGAATGGAATAAACGCAACCCGAATGGAACGGAATGGAATGAAATGGAAGGCAACGGAATGGAATGGATTGGAATGGAATTGACCCGAATGGAATGGAATGGAATGGAATCAATTCAAATGGAATGGAATGGTATGGAATGGAATGGAATATAATTAACACAAATGGAATGGAATAGAATGGAATGGAATGGAATCAACACGAATGGAATGGAATAGAATGCAAAGGAAAGGAATGGAATGGAATGGAATGGAATGGAATGGAATGGAATCCACACAAATGGAATGGAATGGAATGGAATGCAACGGAATCAACCCGAAGGGAATTGAATGGAATTCAATGGAATTGAATGGATTGGGATGGAATGGAATCAATGTGAATAGAATGAAATGGAATCGAATAGAATGGAATTGAATGGAATAGAATGGAATGGAATGGAATCAACCCGAAGGGAAGGGAATGGAATGGAATGGAATGGAGTGGAATGGAATGGATTCAACGCGAAGGGAATGGAATGGAATGGAATGGAATGGAATGGAATGGAATGGATTCAACCCGAAGGGAAGGGAATGGAATGGAATGGAATGGAGTGGAATGGAATGGTTTCAACGCGTAGGGAATTGAATGGAATGGAATGGAATGGAATGGAATGGAATGGAATCAACCCAAATGGAATGACATGGAATGGAATGGAATGCAATTGAATGAAATGGTATGGAATCAAACCGAATTTGATGTAATGTAATGTAATGGAATGGATAGGAAAGGAATGGAATCTAAACGAATGGAATGGAATGGAATGGAATGAAATCTACCGGAATGGAATGGGAAGGAATGGAATGTTCTGGAATGGAATGGAAGCAACCCAAATGGAATGGAATGGAATGGAAGGGAATGGAATAGAATTGAATCAACCAGAATGGAACGGAATGGCATGGAATGGAATCAACCCGAATGGAATGAAATGGAATGGAATGTAATGCAATGGAATGGAATTGAATGGAATCAAACCGAATGGAATGGAATGGAATGGAATCAAAACGAATGGAACGGAATGGAATGGAATGGAATGGAATCAACCTGAATAGAAGGGAATGGAAAGGAATGGAATGGAATGGAATGGAATGTTCTTGAATGGAATGTAAGCAACCCAAATGGAATGGAATGGAATGGAATGGAATGGAATGGAATTAACCCGGATGGAATGGAATGGAATGGAATGGAATCAACCCAAATGGAGTGGAATGGTATGGAATGGAATGGAATGTCATCAATTCTAATGGAATTGAATGGAATGGAATGGCGTGGATTGTAATGGTATCAACACGAATGGAATGGAATGGAATGGAATCATCCCGAATGGAATGCAATGGAATGGAATGGAATGGAATCGAATCGAATGAAAAGGAATGGAAACAACCCGAATGGAATGCAATGGAATGGAATGGAATGGAATAAACCCGAAGGGAATGGAAAGGAATGGAATGGAATGAAATCATCCAGAATGGAATGAAATGGAATTGAAAGGAAGGAATTGGAATGGAATAGAATGGAATGCCATGGAATGGAATCAACACGAATGGAAGGGAATGGAATGGAACGGAATGGAATGGAATCAACATGAATGGAGTGTAAAGGAATGGAATGGAATGCAATGGAATGGAATGGAATGGAATCAACACGAATGGAATGGAATGGAATGGATTGGAATGGAATGGAATCAACCCGAAAGCAATGGAATGGAATGGAATGGAATGGAATGGAATGGAATGGAATGGAATCAACCCGAATGGAATGGAATGGAATGAGATGGAATGGAATGCAATGGGATGGAATGCAATCAACGAGAATAGAATGGAATGGAATGGAATAGAATGGAATGGAATGGAATCAATCCGAATTGAATGGAATGGAATGGAATTAACCAGAATGGAATGGAATGGAATGGATTGGAATGGAATCAATGCAAATGGAATGAAATGAAATGGAATGGAATCAGGCCGAATAGAATTGAATGGAATGGGTTGGAATGTAATCAACGAGAATAGAATGGAATGCAATGGATTAGAATGGAATGGAACGGAATCAAGCCGAATGGAATGGAATGGAATGGAATGGAATGGAATGGAATGGAATGGAATGGAATGGAAAGGAATCAACCGGAATGGAATGAAATGGAATGGAATGGAACGGAACGGAATGGAATCGACCGGAATGGAAAGGATTGGAATGCAATGGTATGGAATGGAATGTTCTGGAATGGAATGGAAGCAACCGAATGGAATGGAACGGAATGGAACGGAATGGAATCAACCCAAATGGAATGGAATGGAATGGAATGGAATGGATTGGAATGGAATACAACGGAATCTACCCGAATGGAATGAACTGGTATGCAATGGAATGGAATGGAATGGAATGAAATGGAATGGAATGGAACGGAATGGAATCGAGTCAACTGGAATGGAATGGAGTGGAATGGGATTTAATGGAATGGAATGGAATGGAATGGAATGGAAACATCGCGAATAGAATGGAATGGAATAGAATGGAATGGAAAGAAATCACCCCGAATGGATGGGAATGGAATGGAATGGAATGGAATGGAATGGAATGGAATCAACCAGAATGGAATGGAATGGAATGCAATGGAATGGAATGGAATGGAATCAACCCGAATGGAATGACATGGAATGGGATTAAATGGAATGGAATAGAATAGAATGGAATCAACGCGAATAGAATGGAATGGAATGGAATAGAAAGAAATGGAATGGAAACAACCCGAATGGAATGGAATGGAATGGAAACAACCCAAATGGAATGGAGAGGAATGGAATGGAATGGAGTGGAATGGAATGGAATGGAATCAACCGGTATGGAATGGAATGGATTGGAATGGAATAGAACGGAATCTACCCGAATGGAATGAAGTGGAATCCAATGGAATGGAATAGAATGGAATGAAATGGAATGCAAAGGATTCAACCCGAATGGAATGGAATCGAATGGAATGGAATCAAATGGAATGGAATGGAATCAACCCGAATGGAATGGAATGGTATGGAATGCAATGGAATAGAATCAACCCGAATGGAAAGGAATGGAATGGGATGGAATGGAATAAAAGCGAATAGAATGGAAAGGAATGGAATAGAATGGAATGGAATGGAATCAACCCGAATGGAATGGAATGGAATGGAATGGAATGGAATGGAATGGAATGGAATGCAATCAGCCGGAATGGAATGGAATGGTATGGATTGGAGCGGAATGGAATCTAACCGAATGGAATGGAATGGAATGGAATGGAATGGAATGGAATGGAATGCAATGGAATGGAATCAGAAGGAATGGAATGGTATGGAATGGAATGGAATGGAATGGAATATAATCAACCCGAATGCAATGGATTGGAATGGAATGGAATGGAATGGAATGGAATGGAATTAACCCAATTGGAATGGAATGGAATCAACCCGAATGGAATGGAATGGAATGGGATGGAATGAAATGGAATGGGATGCAATGGAATCAACCCGAATAGAATGCAATGGAATGGAATAGAAAGGAATGGAATGGAATCAACCCTAATGGAATGGAATCGAATGGAATGGAATGTAATCATCCGGAATGGAATGGAATGGATAGGAATGGAATAGAACGGAATCTACCCGAATGGTAAGAAATGGAATGCAATGGAATGGAATGGAATGGAATGGAATCGAATCAACCCGAATGGTATGGAATGGAACGGAATGGAATCAACGCGAATAGAATGTAATGGAATGGAATAGAATGGAATGGAATGGAAAAAACCCGAATGGAATGGAATGGAATGGAATGGAATGGAATGGAATGGAATCAAAACGAATGGAATGGAATGGAATGGAATGGAATGGAATGGAATCAAAAAGGAATGGAATGGAATGGAATGGAATCAACCGGGGTGGAATGGAATGGAATGGAATGGAATGGAATCAACTGGAGTGGAATGGAATAGAATGGAATGTTCTGGAATGGAATGGAAGCAACCCGAATGCAATGGAATGCAGTGGAATGGAATGGAATGGAATGCAATGGAATCAAACCAAATGGAATGGAATGAAATTGAAGGGAATGGAATCAACCGGAATGGAATGGAGTGGAATGGGATGGAGTGCAATGGAATGGAATGGAATGGAATGGAATCAACCCGAATGGAATGGGATGGAATGTAATGCAATGGAATGGAATGGAATGGAATCAACCTGAATGGAGTGAAATGGGATGGAATGGAATGCAATGGAATGGAAAGGAATGGAATGGATTGCAATGGAAATGAATGGAATGGAATGGAATCAACCCGAGTGGAATGGAATGGAATGGAATGGAATGGAATGGAATCAACCCGAATGGAACGAAATGGAATGGAGTGGAATGGAATGGAATGGAATCAACCCAAAGGGAATGGAATGGAATGGAATGGAAAGGAATGGAATGGAATGGAATCAACGCGAACCGAATGGAATGAAATGGAATGGAATTGAATGGAATGGAATGGAAACAACCCGAATGGAATGTAATGGAAGGGAATCAACCCGAACCGAATGGAATGAAATGGAATGGAATGGAATGCAATGGAATGGAATGGAATGCAATGGAATGGAATAGAATGGAATGGAATGGAATAGAATGGAATAGAAGGGAATGGAATAGAATGGAATGGAATGGAATCAACACGAATGGAATGGAATGGAATGAAATGGAATCAATGAGAATGGAATGGAATGGAATGGAATGGAATGGAACGGAACAGAAAGAATCAACCGGAATGGAATGGATTGGAATGCAATGGAATGGAATGGATTGTTCTGGAATGGAATGGAAGCAACCGAATGGAATGGAATGGAATGGAATGGAATGGAACGGAATGGAATCAACTCAAATGGAATGGAATGGAATGGAATGGAATCAACCCAAATGGAATGGAATGGAATGGAATGGGAAGGAATGGAATCAAACCGAATGGAATGGAATGGAATGGAATGGAATGCAGTGGAATGGAACGGAATGGAATCAACCCAAATGGAATGGAATGGAATGGAATGGAATCAACCCAAATGGAATGGAATGGAATGGAACGGAAAGGAATGGAATCAAACCGAAGGGAATTGAATGGAATGGAATGGAATGGAATGAAATTGAATCAAAACGAATGGAATGGAATGGAATGGAATTGAATCAACCGGAATGGAATGCAACGGAATGGAATGAAATGTAAAGGAATGGAATGTTCTGGAATGGAATAGAAGCAACCCGAATGGAACGGAATGGAATGGAATGGAAGGCAATGGAATGGAATGGAATGGAATGGAATTAACCAGAATGGAATGGAATCAATTCAAATGGAATGGAATGGTATGGAATGGAATGGAATGGCATCAACCCTAATGGAGTGGAATGGAATGGAATGGCGTGGAATGAAATGGTATCAACATGAACGGAATGGAATTGAATAGAATGGAATGGTATGGAATGGAATCGAATGGAATCAACCCGAATGGAATGGAATGGAATGGAATGGAATCAAACCGAAGGGAATGGAATGGAATGGAATGGAATAGAATCAACCCGAATGGAATGAAATGAAATGGAATGGAATGCAATGGAATGGAATGGAATGGAATCAACTCGAATGGAATGGAATGGAATGGAATGGAAGGGCATGGATTGGAATCAACATGAACGGAATGGATTGGAATGGAATCGAATGGAATGGAATGGAATGGAATCAACCCGAATGGAATGAAAAGGAATGGAATGGAATGCAATGGAATGCAATGGAATGGAATAGAATGGAATGGAATGCAATGGAATGGAATGGAATGGAATCAACACGAATGGAATGGAATGGCATGGAATGGAATGGAATGGAATCAATGCAAATGGAATGGAATGAAAAGGAAAGGAATGGAATGGAATCAGCCCGAATAGAATTGAATGGAATGGGAAGGAACTGAATCAACGCGAATAGAATGGAATGAAATGGAATGGAATTGAATGGAATGGAATGGAAACAACCCGAATGGAATGGAATGGAATGGAATCAACCCGAACCGAATGGAATGAAATGGAATGGAATGGAATGCAATGGAATGGAATGGAATGCAATGGAATGGAATGGAATGCAATGGAAAGGAATGGAATGCAATGGAATGGAATAGAATGGAATGGAATGGAATAGAATGGAATAGAAGGGAATGGAATAGAATGGAATGGAATGGAATCAACACGAATGGAATGGAATGGAATGGAATGGAATCAATGAGAATGGAATGGAATGGAATGGAATGGAATGGAATGGAACGGAACGGAAAGAATCAACCGGAATGGAATGGATTGGAATGCAATGGAATGGAATGGATTGTTCTGGAATGGAATGGAAGCAACCGAATGGAATGGAATGGAATGGAATGGAATGGAACGGAATGCAATCAACTCAAATGGAATGGAATGGTATGGAATGGAATCAACCCAAATGGAAAGGAATGGAATGGAATGGAAAGGAATGGAATCAAACCGAATGGAATGGAATGGAATGGAATGCACTGGAATGGAACGGAATGGAATCAACCCAAATGGAATGGAATGGAATGGAATGGAATCAACCCAAATGGAATGGAATGGAATGGAAAGGAAAGGAATGGAATCAAACCGAAGGGAATTGAATGGAATGGAATGGAATGGAATGAAATTGAATCAAAACGAATGGAATGGAATGGAATGGAATTGAATCAACCAGAATGGAATGCAACGGATTGGAATGAAATGAAAAGGAATGGAATGTTCTGGAATGGAATAGAAGCAAACCGAATGGAACGGAATGGAATGGAATGGAAGGCAATGGAATGGAATGGAATGGAATGGAATTAACCAGAATGGAATGGAATCAATTCAAATGGAATGGAATGGTATGGAACGGAATGGAATGGCATCAACCCTAATGGAGTGGAATGGAATGGAATGGCGTGGAATGAAATGGTATCAACATGAACGGAATGGAATGGAATAGAATGGAATGGTATGGAATGGAATCGAATGGAATCAACCCGAATGGAATGGAGTGGAATGGAATGGAATCAAACCGAAGGGAATGGAATGGAATGGAATGGAATAGAATCAACCCGAATGGAATGAAATGAAATGGAATGGAATGCAATGGAATGGAATGGAATGCAATGGAATGGAATGGAATGGAATCAACTCGAATGGAATGGAATGGAATGGAATGGAATGGCATGGATTGGAATCAACATGAACGGAATGGAATGGAATGGAATGGAATGGAATGGAATGGAATGGAATGGAATCAACCCGAATGGAATGAAAAGGAATGGAATGGAATGCAATGGAATGCAATGGAATGGAATAGAATGGAATGGAATGCAATGGAATGGAATGGAATGGAATCAACACGAATGGAATGGAATGGAAAGGAATGGAATGGAATCAATGCAAATGGAATGGAATAAAAAGGAAAGGAATGGAATGGAATCAGCCCGAATAGAATTGAATGGAATGGGATGGAACTGAATCAACGCGAATAGAGTGGAATGGAATGGAATAGAATGGAATGGAATGGAATCAACCCGAATGGAATGGAATGGAATGGAATGGAATGGAATGGAATGGAATGGAATCAACCAGAATGGAATGGAATGGAATGGAATGGAATGGAACGGAATGGAATCAACCGGAATGGAATGGATTGGAATGCAATGGAATGGAATGGAATGTTCTGGAATGGAATGGAAACAACCGAATGGAATGGAATGGAATGGAACGGAATGGAATCATCCGAAATGGAATGGAATGGAATGGAATGGAATGGAATGGAATGGAATGGAATCAACACAAATGGAATGGAATGGAATGGAATGGAATGGAATGGAATGGAATGGAATGGATTGGAATGGAATAGAACGGAATCTTCCCAAATGTAGTGAAATGGTATGCAATGTAATGGAGTGGAATGGAATCGATTTAACCCGAATGGAATGGAATGGAATGGGATTGAGTGGAATGGAATGGAGTGGAATGGAATGGAATGGAATGGAATGGAATGGAATGGAATCAACGCGAAAAGAATGGAATGGAATAGAATGGAATGGAAAGGAATCACCCCGAATGCATGGGAATGGAATGGAATGGAATGGGATGGAATGGAATCAACCAGAATGGAATGGAATGGAATGGAATGGAATGGAATGGAATCACCCCGAATGGAATGACATGGAATGGAATGGAATGCAATGGTGTGGAATGGAAAGGAATCAAACCGAATGGAATGGAATGGAATGGAATGGATTGGAATGGAATGGAATCAAAACGAATGGAATGGAATGGAATGGAATGGAATGGAATGGAATGGAATGGAATGGAATCACCCGGAATGGAATGCAATGGAATGGAATGGAATGGAATGGAATGGAAAGGAATGGAATAGAAGCAACCCGAATGGAATGGAATGGAATCGAATGGAAGGCAATGGAATGGAATGGAATGGCTTGGAATTAACCCTAATGGAATGGAAAGGAATGGAATGGAATCAATTCAAATGCAATGGAATGGTATGGAATGGAATGGAATGGCATCAACCCTAATGGAGTGGAATGGAATGGAATGGCGTGGAATGAAATGGTATCAATATGAATGGAATGGAATGGAATGGAATGGAATCGTATGGAATGGAATGGAATGGAATGGAATCAACCCAAATGGAATGGAATGGAATGGAATCAACCCGAATGGAATGGAATGGAATGGAATGGATTGGAATGGAATAGAACAGAATCTACCCAAATGTAGTGAAATGGTATGCAATGTAATGAAGTGGAAAGGAATTGAGTCAACCCGAATGGAATGGAACGGAATGGGATTGAGTGGAATGGAATGGAGTGGAACGGAATGGAATGGAATGGATTCAACGCGAATAGAATGGAATGGAATAGAATGGAATGGAAAGGAATCACCCCGAATGGATGGGAAAGGAATGGAATGGAATGGGATGGAATGGAATCAACCGGAATGGAATGGAATGGAATGGAATGGAATCACCCTGAATGGAATGACATGGAATGGAATAGAATGCAATGGTATGGAATGGAATGGAATCAAACCGAATGGAATGGAATGGAATGGAATGGAATGGAATGGATTGGAATGGAATGGAATGGAATGGAATGGAATGGAATCAAAACGAATGGAATGGAATGGAATGGAATGGAATCAACCGGAATGGAATGCAATGGAATGGAAAGGAATGGAATGGAATGGAATGGAATAGACGCAACCCGACTGGAATGGAATGGATTGGAAGGCAATGGAATGGAATGGAATGGCATGGAATTAACCCGAATGGAATGGAATGGAATGGAATGGAATGGAATGGAATGGAATCAATTCAAATGGAATGGAATGGTATGGAATGGAATGGAATGGCATCAACCCTAATGGAGTGAAATGGAATGGAATGCAATGGCGTGGAATGGAATGGAATCAACATGAATGGAATGGAATGGAATAGAATGGAATCGTATGGAATGGAATGGAAGGGAATCAACCCGAATGGAATGGAATGGAATGGAATGGAATGGAATCAACCCGAAGGGAATGGAATGGATTGGAATGGAATGGAATGGAATGGAATGGAATGGAAAGGAATCAAGCCGAATGGAATGAAATTGAGTGGAATGGAATGCAATGGAATGGAATGGAATCAACCCGAATGGAACAGAATGGAATGCAATGGAATGGCATGGAATGGAATCAACAGGAATGGAAAGTAATGGAATGGAATGGCATGGATTGGAATCAACACGAATGGAAGGGAATGAAATGGAATGGAATGGAATGGAATGGAATGATCTGGAATGGAATAGAAGCAACCCG
Organism: Pan paniscus; assembly: GCF_029289425.2. Lineage (NCBI taxonomy): Eukaryota > Metazoa > Chordata > Mammalia > Primates > Hominidae > Pan > Pan paniscus. Next base: position 44,840,403 of record NC_073267.2, read on the forward strand.
AATGGAAAGGAATGGAATGGATTGCAATGGAATGGAATGGAATGGAATGGAATTAACCCGAATGGAATGGAATGGAATGGAAAGGAATCAATTCAAATGGAATGGAATGGTAGGGAATGGAATGGAATGGCATCAACCCTAATGGAGTGGAATGGAATGGAATGGCGTGGAATGCAATGGTATCAAAATGAATGGAATGGAATGGAATAGAATGGAATCGTATGGAATGGAATGGAATCAAACCGAATGGAATGGAATGGAATGGAATGGAATGGAATGGAATGGAATGGAATCTACCAGAATGGAATGGAATGGAATGGAATGGAAGGGTATGGAATGGAATGGAATGGAATGGAATCAACCCGAATGGAATGAAATGGAATGGAATGGTATGCAATGGAATGAAATGGAATGGAATCAACCCGAATGGAATGGAATGGAATGGAATGGAATGGAATGGCATGGAATGGAATCAACACGAATGGAAGAGAATGGAATGCAATAGAATGGAATGGAATGGAATGGAATGGAATCAAAACGAATGCAATGGAATGGAATGGAATGGAATCAACTGGAATGGAATGCAATGGAATGGAATGGAATGGAAAGGAATGGAATGTTCTGGAATGGAATAAACGCAACCCGAATGGAACGGAATGGAATGAAATGGAAGGCAACGGAATGGAATGGATTGGAATGGAATTGACCCGAATGGAATGGAATGGAATGGAATCAATTCAAATGGAATGGAATGGTATGGAATGGAATGGAATGGCATCAACCCTAATGGAGTGGAATGGAATGGAATGGAATGGCGTGGAATGGAATGGTATCAACATGAATGGAATGGAATGGAATAGAATGAAATCGTATGGAATGGAATGGAATGGAATAAACCCGAATGGAATGGAATGGAATGGAATGGAATCAACCCGAAGGGAATGGAATGGAATGGAATGGAATGGAATGGAATAGAATCAACCCGAATGGAATGAAATGGATTGGAATGGAAAGCAATGGAATTGAATGGAATGGAATCAACCCGAATATAATGGAATGGAATGGAATGCAATGGCATGGAATGGAATCAACATGAACGAAAGGGAATGGAATGGAATGGAATGGAATGGAATGGAATGAAAAGGAATGGAATGGAATGCAATGGAATGGAATGGAATGGAGTAGAATGGAAAGGAATGCAATGGAATGGAATGAAATGGAATGGAATGGAATGGAATCAACCCGAATGGAATGGAATGGCGTGGAATGGAATGGTATCAACATGAATGAAATGAAACGGAATGGAATGGAATGCAAAGGAATGGAATGGAATGGAATTATCACGAATGGAATGGAATAGAATGGAATGGAATGGAATCAACACGAATGGAATGGAATAGAATGCAAAGGAAAGGAATGGAATGGAATGGAATGGAATGGAATGGAATCCACACAAATGGAATGGAATGGAATGGAATGCAACGGAATCAACCCGAAGGGATTTGAATGGAATTCAATGGAATTGAATGGATTGGGATGGAATGGAATCAATGTGAATAGAATGAAATGGAATCGAATAGAATGGAATTGAATGGAATAGAATGGAATGGAATGGAATCAACCCGAAGGGAAGGGAATGGAATGGAATGGAATGGAGTGGAATGGAATGGATTCAACGCGAAGGGAATGGAATGGAATGGAATGGAATGGAATGGAATGGAATGGAATGGAATGGAATGGATTCAACCCGAAGGGAAGGGAATGGAATGGAATGGAATGGAGTGGAATGGAATGGTTTCAACGCGAAGGGAATGGAATGGAATGGAATGGAATGGAATGGAATGGAATGGAATGGAATCAACCCAAATGGAATGACATGGAATGGAATGGAATGCAATTGAATGAAATGGTATGGAATCAAACCGAATTTGATGTAATGTAATGTAATGGAATGGAAAGGAAAGGAATGGAATCTAAACGAATGGAATGGAATGGAATGGAATGAAATCTACCGGAATGGAATGGAAAGGAATGGAATGTTCTGGAATGGAATGGAAGCAACCCAAATGGAATGGAATGGAATGGAAGGGAATGGAATAGAATTGAATCAACCAGAATGGAACGGAATGGCATGGAATGGAATCAACCCGAATGGAATGAAATGGAATGGAATGTAATGCAATGGAATGGAATTGAATGGAATCAAACCGAATGGAATGGAATGCAATGGAATCAAAACGAATGGAACGGAATGGAATGGAATGGAATGGAATCAACCTGAATAGAAGGGAATGGAAAGGAATGGAATGGAATGGAATGGAATGTTCTTGAATGGAATGTAAGCAAGCCAAATGGAATGGAATGGAATGGAATGGAATGGAATGGAATTAACCCGGATGGAATGGAATGGAATGGAATGGAATCAACCCAAATGGAGTGGAATGGTATGGAATGGAATGGAATGTCATCAATTCTAATGGAATTGAATGGAATGGAATGGCGTGGATTGTAATGGTATCAACACGAATGGAATGGAATGGAATGGAATCATCCCGAATGGAATGCAATGGAATGGAATGGAATGGAATCGAATCGAATGAAAAGGAATGGAAACAACCCGAATGGAATGCAATGGAATGGAATGGAATGGAATAAACCCGAAGGGAATGGAAAGGAATGGAATGGAATGGAATCATCCAGAATGGAATGAAATGGAATTGAAAGGAAGGAATTGGAATGGAATAGAATGGAATGCCATGGAATGGAATCAACACGAATGGAAGGGAATGGAATGGAATGGAATGGAATGGAATCAACATGAATGGAATGAAACGGAATGGAATGGAATGCAATGGAATGGAATGGAATGGAATCAACACGAATGGAATGGAATGGAATGGATTGGAATGGAATGGAATCAACCCGAATGCAATGGAATGGAATGGAATGGAATGGAATGGAATGGAATCAACCCGAATGGAATGGAATGGAATGAGATGGAATGGAATGCAATGGGATGGAATGCAATCAACGAGAATAGAATGGAATGGAATGGAATAGAATGGAATGGAATGGAATCAATCCGAATTGAATGGAATGGAATGGAATTAACCAGAATGGAATGGAATGGAATGGAATCAATGCAAATGGAATGAAATGAAATGGAATGGAATCAGGCCGAATAGAATTGAATGGAATGGGTTGGAATGTAATCAACGAGAATAGAATGGAATGCAATGGATTAGAATGGAATGGAATGGAATCAAGCCGAATGGAATGGAATGGAATGGAATGGAATGGAATGGAAAGGAATCAACCGGAATGGAATGAAATGGAATGGAATGGAACGGAACGGAATGGAATCGACCGGAATGGAAAGGATTGGAATGCAATGGTATGCAATGGAATGTTCTGGAATGGAATGGAAGCAACCGAATGGAATGGAACGGAATGGAACGGAATGGAATCAACCCAAATGGAATGGAATGGAATGGAATGGAATGGATTGGAATGGAATACAACGGAATCTACCCGAATGGAATGAACTGGTATGCAATGGAATGGAATGGAATGGAATGGAATGGAATGGAACGGAATGGAATCGAGTCAACTGGAATGGAATGGAGTGGAATGGGATTTAATGGAATGGAATGGAATGGAATGGAATGGAAACATCGCGAATAGAATGGAATGGAATAGAATGGAATGGAAAGAAATCACCCCGAATGGATGGGAATGGAATGGAATGGAATGGAATGGAATGGAATGGAATCAACCAGAATGGAATGGAATGGAATGCAATGGAATGGAATGGAATGGAATCAACCCGAATGGAACGACATGGAATGGGATTAAATGGAATGGAATGGAATAGAATGGAATGGAATCAACGCGAATAGAAAGGAATGGAATGGAATAGAAAGGAATCGAATGGAAACAACCCGAATGGAATGTAATGGAATGGAAACAACCCAAATGGAATGGAGTGGAATGGAATGGAATGGAGTGGAATGGAATGGAATGGAATCAACCGGTATGGAATGGAATGGATTGGAATGGAATAGAACGGAATCTACCCGAATGGAATGAAGTGGAATCCAATGGAATGGAATAGAATGGAATGAAATGGAATGCAAAGGATTCAACCCGAATGGAATGGAATCGAATGGAATGGAATCAAATGGAATGGAATGGAATCAACCCGAATGGAATGGAATGGTATGGAATGCAATGGAATAGAATCAACCCGAATGGAAAGGAATGGAATGGGATGGAATGGAATAAACGCGAATAGAATGGAAAGGAATGGAATAGAATGGAATGGAATGGAATCAACCCGAATGGAATGGAATGGAATGGAATGGAATGGAATGGAATGGAATGGAATGCAATCAGCCGGAATGGAATGGAATGGTATGGATTGGAGCGGAATGGAATCTACCCAAAGGGAATGGAATGGAATGGAATGGAATGGAATGGAATGGAATGGAATGCAATGGAATGGAATCAAAAGGAATGGAATGGTATGGAATGGAATGGAATGGAATGGAATATAATCAACCCGAATGCAATGGATTGGAATGGAATGGAATGGAATGGAATGGAATGGAATGGAATTAACCCAATTGGAATGGAATGGAATCAACCCGAATGGAATGGAATGGAATGGGATGGAATGAAATGGAATGGGATGCAATGGAATCAACCCGAATAGAATGGAATGGAATGGAATAGAAAGGAATGGAATGGAATCAACCCGAATGGAATGGAATGGAATGCAATGGAATGGATAGGAATCAACCAGAAGCGAATGGAATGGAATGAAATGCAATGGAATGGAATCAACCCGAATGGAATGAAATGGAATGGAAAGGAATGCATTGGAATGGAATGGAATGGAATCAATCCGAATGGAATAAAATGTAATGGAATGGAATGGAATGGAATGGAATCATCCGGAATGGAATGGAATGGATTGGAATGGAATAGAACGGAATCTACCCGAATGGAAAGAAATAAATGCAATGGAAAGCAATAGAATGGAATGAAAAGGAATGGAATGGAGTCAACCTGAATGGAAAGGAATCGAATGGAATGGAATCAAATGGAATGGAATGGTAACAACTCGAATGGAATGGAATGGAGTGGAATGGAATGGAATGAAATGGAATGGAATCAACCCGAATGGAATGAAATGGAATGGAATGGAATGCATTGCAATGGAATGGAATGGAATCCATTCGAATGGAATGGAATGGAATGGAATGGAATGGAATGGAATGGAATGGAATGGAATCAACCGGCATGGAATGAAATGGAATGGAATGGAATGGAATGGAATCAACCCTAATGGAATGGAATCGAATGGAATGGAATGTAATCATCCGGAATGGAATGGAATGGATAGGAATGGAATAGAACGGAAAATACCCGAATGGTAAGAAATGGAATGCAATGGAATGGAATGGAATGGAATGGAATCGAATCAACCCGAATGGTATGGAATGGAACGGAATGGAATCAACGCGAATAGAATGTAATGGAATGGAATAGAGTGGAATGGAATGGAAAAAACCCGAATGGAATGGAATGGAATGGAATGGAATGGAATGGAATGGAATCAAAACGAATGGAATGGAATGGAATGGAATGGAATGGAATGGAATCAAAAAGGAATGGAATGGAATGGAATGGAATCAACCGGGGTGGAAAGGAATGGAATGGAATGGAATGGAATCAACTGGAGAGGAATGGAATAGAATGGAATGTTCTGGAATGGAATGGAAGCAACCCGAATGCAATGGAATGCAGTGGAATGGAATGGAATGGAATGCAATGGAATCCAACCAAATGGAATGGAATGAAATTGAAGGGAATGGAATCAACCGGAATGGAATGGAGTGGAATGGGATGGAGTGCAATGGAATGGAATGGAATGGAATGGAATCAACCCGAATGGAATGGGATGGAATGTAATGCAATGGAATGGAATGGAATGGAATCAACCTGAATGGAGTGAAATGGGATGGAATGGAATGCAATGGAATGGAAAGGAATGGAATGGATTGCAATGGAAATGAATGGAATGGAATGGAATCAACCCGAGTGGAATGGAATGGAATGGAATGGAATGGAATGGAATGGAATCAACCCGAATGGAACGAAATGGAATGGAGTGGAATGGAATGGAATGGAATCAACCCAAAGGGAATGGAATGGAATGGAATGGAAAGGAATGGAATTGAATGGAATCAACGCGAACCGAATGGAATGAAATGGAATGGAATTGAATGGAATGGAATGGAAGCAACCCGAATGGAATGGAATGGAAGGGAATCAACCCGAACCGAATGGAATGAAATGGAATGGAATGGAATGCAATGGAATGGAATGGAATGCAATGGAATGGAATAGAATGGAATGGAATGGAATAGAATGGAATAGAAGGGAATGGGATAGAATGGAATGGAATGGAATCAACACGAATGGAATGGAATGGAATGGAATGGAATCAATGAGAATGGAATGGAATGGAATGGAACGGAACAGAAAGAATCAACCGGAATGGAATGGATTGGAATGCAATGGAATGGAATGGATTGTTCTGGAATGGAATGGAAGCAACCGAATGGAATGGAATGGAATGGAATGGAATGGAATGGAACGGAATGGAATCAACTCAAATGGAATGGAATGGAATGGAATGGAAAGGAATGGAATCAAACCGAATGGAATGGAATGGAATGGAATGGAATGCAATGGAATGGAACGGAATGGAATCAACCCAAATGGAATGGAATGGAATGGAATGGAATCAACCCAAATGGAATGGAATGGAATGGAAAGGAAAGGAATGGAATCAAACCGAAGGGAATTGAATGGAATGGAATGGAATGAAATTGAATCAAAACGAATGGAATGGAATGGAATGGAATTGAATCAACCGGAATGGAATGCAACGGAATGGAATGAAATGTAAAGGAATGGAATGTTCTGGAATGGAATAGAAGCAACCCGAATGGAACGGAATGGAATGGAATGGAAGGCAATGGAATGGAATGGAATGGAATGGAATTAACCAGAATGGAATGGAATCAATTCAAATGGAATGGAATGGTATGGAATGGAATGGAATGGCATCAACCCTAATGGAGTGGAATGGAATGGAATGGCGTGGAATGAAATGGTATCAACATGAACGGAATGGAATGGAATAGAATGGAATGGTATGGAATGGAATCGAATGGAATCAACCCGAATGGAATGGAATGAAATGGAATGGAATCAAACCGAAGGGAATGGAATGGAATGGAATGGAATAGAATCAACCCGAATGGAATGAAATGAAATGGAATGGAATGCAATGGAATGGAATGGAATGGAATCAACTCGAATGGAATGGAATGGAATGGAATGGAATGGCATGGATTGGAATCAACATGAACGGAATGGATTGGAATGGAATCGAATGGAATGGAATGGAATGGAATCAACCCGAATGGAATGAAAAGGAATGGAATGGAATGCAATGGAATGCAATGGAATGGAATAGAATGGAATGGAATGCAATGGAATGGAATGGAATGGAATCAACACGAATGGAATGGAATGGCATGGAATGGAATGGAATGGAATCAATGCAAATGGAATGGAATGAAAAGGAAAGGAATGGAATGGAATCAGCCCGAATAGAATTGAATGGAATGGGATGGAACTGAATCAACGCGAATAGAATGGAATGAAATGGAATGGAATTGAATGGACTGGAATGGAAACAACCCGAATGGAATGGAATGGAATGGAATCAACCCGAACCGAATGGAATGAAATGGAATGGAATGGAATGCAATGGAATGGAATGGAATGCAATGGAATGGAATGGAATGCAATGGAATGGAATAGAATGGAATGGAATGGAATAGAATGGAATAGAAGGGAATGGAATAGAATGGAATGGAATGGAATCAACACGAATGGAATGGAATGGAATGGAATGGAATCAATGAGAATGGAATGGAATGGAATGGAATGGAACGGAACGGAAAGAATCAACCGGAATGGAATGGATTGGAATGCAATGGAATGGAATGGATTGTTCTGGAGTGGAATGGAAGCAACTGAATGGAATGGAATGGAATGAAATGGAACGGAATGGAATCAACTCAAATGGAATGGAATGGAATGGAAAGGAATCAACCCAAATGGAATGCAATGGAATGGAATGGAAAGGAATGGAATCAAACCGAATGGAATGGAATGGAATGGAATGGAATGCAATGGAATGGAACGGAATGGAATCAACCCAAATGGAATGGAATGGAATGGAATGGAATCAACCCAAATGGAATGGAATGGAATGGAAAGGAAAGGAATGGAATCAAACCGAATGGAATTGAATGGAATGGAATGGAATGGAATGAAATTGAATCAAAACGAATGGAATGGAATGGAATGGAATTGAATCAACCAGAATGGAATGCAACGGATTGGAATGAAATGTAAAGGAATGGAATGTTCTGGAATGGAATAGAAGCAACCCGAATGGAACGGAATGGAATGGAATGGAAGGCAATGGAATGGAATGGAATGGAATGGAATTAACCAGAATGGAATGGAATCAATTCAAATGGAATGGAATGGTATGGAATGGAATGGAATGGCATCAACCCTAATGGAGTGGAATGGAATGGAATGGCGTGGAATGAAATGGTGTCAACATGAACGGAATGGAATGGAATAGAATGGAATGGTATGGAATGGAATCGAATGGAATCAACCCGAATGGAATGGAATGGAATGGAATGGAATCAAACCGAAGGGAATGGAATGGAATGGAATGGAATAGAATCAACCCGAATGGAATGAAATGAAATGGAATGGAATGCAATGGAATGGAATGGAATGGAATCAACTCGAATGGAATGGAATGGAATGGAATGGAATGGCATGGATTGGAATCAACATGAACGGAATGGAATGGAATGGAATCGAATGGAATGGAATGGAATGGAATCAACCCGAATGGAATGAAAAGGAATGGAATGGAATGCAATGGAATGCAATGGAATGGAATAGAATGGAATGGAATGAAATGGAATGGAATGGAATGGAATCAACACGAATGGAATGGAATGGAATGGAATCAATGCAAATGGAATGGAATGAAAAGGAAAGGAATGGAATGGAATCAGCCCGAATAGAATTGAATGGAATGGGATGGAACTGAATCAACGCGAATAGAATGCAATGGAATGGAATAGAATGGAATGGAATGGAATCAACCCGAATGAAATGGAATGGAATGGAATGGAATGGAATGGAATGGAATCAACCAGAATGGAATGGAATGGAATGGAATGGAATGGAACGGAATGGAATCAACCGGAATGGAATGGATTGGAATGCAATGGAATGGAATGGAATGTTCTGGAATGGAATGGAAACAACCGAATGGAATGGAATGGAATGGAACGGAATGGAATCAACCCAAATGGAATGGAATGGAATGGAATGGAATGGAATGGAATGGAATGGAATGGAATGGAATGGAATGGAATGGAATCAACACAAATGGAATTGAATGGAATGGAATGGAATGGAATCTAATGGAATGGATTGGAATGGAATAGAACGGAATCTTCCCAAATGTAGTGAAATGGTATGCAATGTAATGGAGTGGAATGGAATCGATTCAACCCGAATGGAATGGAATGGAATGGGATTGAGTGGAATGGAATGGAGTGGAATGGAATGGAATGGAATGGAATGGAATGGAATCAAGGCGAAAAGAATGGAATGGAATAGAATGGAATGGAAAGGAATCACCCCGAATGGATGGGAATGGAATGGAATGGAATGGGATGGAATGGAATCAACCAGAATGCAATGGAATGGAATGGAATGGAATGGAATGGAATGGAATGGAATGGAATGGAATCACCCCGAATGGAATGACATGGAATGGAATGGAATGCAATGGTGTGGAATGGAAAGGAATCAAACAGAATGGAATGGAATGGAATGGAATGGATTGGAATGGAAAGGAATCAAAACGAATGGAATGGAATGGAATGGAATGGAATGGAATGGAATGGAATCACCCGGAATGGAATGCAATGGAATGGAATGGAATGGAATGGAACGGAATGGAATGGAAAGGAATGGAATAGAAGCAACCCGAATGGAATGGAATGGAATGGAATGGAAGGCAATGGAATGGAATGGAATGGCTTGGAATTAACCCTAATGGAATGGAAAGGAATGGAATGGAATCAATTCAAATGCAATGGAATGGTATGGAATGGAATGGAATGGCATCAACCCTAATGGAGTGGAATGGAATGGAATGGCGTGGAATGAAATGGTATCAATATGAATGGAATGGAATGGAATAGAATGGAATCGTATGGAATGGAATGGAATGGAATGGAATCAACCCAAATGGAATGGAATGGAATGGAATCACCTCAAATGGAATGGAATGGAATGGAATGGATTGGAATGGAATAGAACGGAATCTACCCAAATGTAGTGAAATGGTATGCAATGTAATGAAGTGGAAAGGAATCGAGTCAACCCGAATGGAATGGAACGGAATGGGATTGAGTGGAATGGAATGGAGTGGAACAGAATGGAATGGAATGGATTCAACGCGAATAGAATGGAATGGAATAGAATGGAATGGAAAGGAATCACCCCGAATGGATGGGAAAGGAATGGAATGGAATGGGATGGAATGGAATCAACCGGAATGGAATGGAATGGAATGGAATGGAATCACCCCGAATGGAATGACATGGAATGGAATAGAATGCAATGGTATGGAATGGAATGGAATGAAACCGAATGGAATGGAATGGAATGGAATGGATTGGAATGGAATGGAATGGATTGGAATGGAATGGAATCAAAACGAATGGAATGGAATGGAATGGAATGGAATCAACCGGAATGGAATGCAATGGAATGGAAAGGAATGGAATGGAATGGAATGGAATAGAAGCAACCCGACTGGAATGGAATGGAATGGAAGGCAATGGAATGGAATGGAATGGCATGGAATTAACCCGAATGGAATGGAATGGAATGGAATGGAATGGAATGGAATCAATTCAAATGGAATGGAATGGTATGGAATGGAATGGAATGGCATCAACCCTAATGGAGTGAAATGGAATGGAATGCAATGGCGTGGAATGGAATGGAATCAACATGAATGGAATGGAATGGAATAGAATGGAATCGTATGGAATGGAATGGAAGGGAATCAACCCGAATGGAATGGAATGGAATGGAATGGAATGGAATCAACCCGAAGGGAATGGAATGGATTGGAATGGAATGGAATGGAATGGAATGGAATGGAATCAACCCGAATGGAATGAAATTGAGTGGAATGGAATGCAATGGAATGGAATGGAATCAACCCGAATGGAACAGAATGGAATGCAATGGAATGGCATGGAATGGATTCAACAGGAATGGAAAGGAATGGAATGGAATGGCATGGATTGGAATCAACACGAATGGAAGGGAATGAAATGGAATGGAATGGAATGGAATGGAATGATCTGGAATGGAATAGAAGCAACCCGAATGGAAAGGAATGGAATGGATTGCAATGGAATGGAATTGAATGGAATGGAATTATCCCGAATGGAATGGAATGGAATGGAATGGAATCAATTCAAATGGAATGGAATGGTAGGGAATGGAATGGAATGGCATCAACCCTAATGGAGTGGAATGGAATGGAATGGCGTGGAATGCAATGGTATCAAAATGAATGGAATGGAATGGAATAGAATGGAATCGTATGGAATGGAATGGAATCAAACCGAATGGAATGGAATGGAATGGAATGGAATGGAATGGAATGGAATGGAATGGAATCTACCAGAATGGAATGGAATGGAATGGAATGGAAGGGAATGGAATGGAATGGAATGGAATGGAATCAACCCGAAAGGAATGAAATGGAATGGAATGGTATGCAATGGAATGAAATGGAATGGAATCAACCCGAATGGAATGGAATGGAATGGAATGGAATGGAATGGCATGGAATGGAATCAACACGAATGGAAGAGAATGGAATGCAATAGAATGGAATGGAATGGAATGGAATGGAATGGAATCAAAACGAATGCAATGGAATGGAATGGAATGGAATCAACTGGAATGGAATGCAATGGAATGGAATGGAATGGAAAGGAATGGAATGTTCTGGAATGGAATAAACGCAACCCGAATGGAACGGAATGGAATGAAATGGAAGGCAACGGAAAGGAATGGATTGGAATGGAATTGACCCGAATGGAATGGAATGGAATGGAATCAATTCAAATGGAATGGAATGGTATGGAATGGAATGGAATGGCATCAACCCTAATGGAGTGGAATGGAATGGAATGGAATGGCGTGGAATGGAATGGTATCAACATGAATGGAATGGAATGGAATAGAATGAAATCGTATGGAATGGAATGGAATGGAATAAACCCGAATGGAATGGAATGGAATGAAATGGAATCAACCCGAAGGGAATGGAATGAAATGGAATGGAATGGAATGGAATAGAATCAACCCGAATGGAATGAAATGGAATGGGATGGAATGTAATGCAATGGGATGGAATGGAATCAACGAGAATAGAATGGAATGGAATGGAATAGAATGGTATGGAATGGAATCAAACAGAATAGAATGGAATGGAATGGAATGGAATCATCGAGAATGGAATAGAATGGAATGGAATGGAATGGAATGGAATGGAATGGAATCAACCCGAATGGAATGAAATGGAATGGAAAGGAATGCATTGGAATGGAATGGAATGGAACCAATCCGAATGGAATAAAATGGAATGGAATGGAATGGAATGGAATCAAAAGGAATGGAATGGAATAGAATGGAATGGAATGGAATGGAATGGAATCAACCAGAATGGAATGGAATGGAATGGAATGTTCTGCAGTGGAATGGAAGCAACCGAATGGAAAGGAATGGAATGAAATGGAATCAACCCGAATGGAATGGAATGGAATGGAATGGAATGGAATGGAATGGAATGCAATGGAATCACCCCGAATGGAATGGCACAGATTGGAATAGAATGGAATGGAATGCAATGGATTCAACCCGAATGGAATGGAATGGAATTGAATGGAATGAACCCGAATGGAATGAAATTGAATGGAAAGGAATGCAGTGCAATGGAATGGAATGGAATCAACCACAAAGAATGGAATGGAATGGAATGGAATCAATCGGAATGGAACGCAATGGAATGGAATGGATTGGAATGGAATCAATTGGAATGGAACGGAATGGAATAGAATGGATTGGAATGGAATCAATAGGAATGGATTCGCATGGATTGGTATGGAATGGATTGGAATCAACCCGAACGGAATGGAATGGAATGGAATGGAATGGAATAGAACGGAATCTACCCGAATGGAATGTAATGGAATTTAATGGAATGGAATATAATGGAATCAACCCGAATGGAATGGAATGCAATGGAATGGAATGGAATGGAATGGGATCAACCCGAAAGTAATGGAATGGTATGGAATGGAATGGAATGGAACAAACCCGAATGGAATGGAATGGAATGGAATGGAATGGAATAGAATAGACCCACGTGGAATGGAATGGATTGGAATGGAGTGGAATGGAATGGAATGGAATGGAATGGAATGGAATGGAATGGAATGTTCTTGACGGGAATGGAAGAAACCCGAATGGAATGGAATGGAATGGAATGCAATGGAATTAACCCGAATGGAATGGAATGGTGTGAAATGGAATGGAGTCACCGCAAATGGAATGGAATGGAATGGAATAGAATTAACCCGAATGGAATGGAATGGAATGGAATGGAATCAACCCAAATGGAATGGAATGGTGTGGAATGGATTTAACCCGAATGGAATGCAATGGAATGGAATGGAATCAACCCAAATGGAATGGAATGGTATGGAATGGTATGGAATGCCATGAACCGTAATGGGATGGAATGGAATGGAAAGGCGAAGAATGGAATGGTAGCAACACGAATGGAATGCTATGGAATGGAATGGAATCATCCCGAATTGAATGGAATGGAATGGAATGGAATGGAATGGAATGAAATGGAATGGAATCAACCCGAATTGAAAGGAATGGAAAGCAATGGAGTGGAAAGGAATCAACCAGAAGGGAATGGAAAGGAATTGATTAGAATGGAATGGAATCAAACCGAATGGAATGGAATGGAATGGAATGGAATCAAAAGGAATGGAATGGAATAGAATGGAATGGAATGGAATGGAATGGAATCAACCGGAATGGAATGGAATGGAATGGAATGGAATGGAATGGAATGGAATGCAATGTTCTGGAATGAAATGGAAGCAACCGAATGGAATGGAATGGAATGGAATGGAATCAACCCGAATGGAATGGAATGGAATGGAATGGAATGGAATGGAATGGAATGGAATGGAATGGAATGCAATAGAATCAACCCGAATGGAATGGCACAGATTGGAATAGAATGGAATGGAATGGAAAGGAATGGAATGGAATCAACCGGAATGGAATGGAATGGAATGGAATCAACCCGAATGGAATGGAATGGAATGGAATGCAATGGAATAGAATGGAATGGAATCAACCCGAATGGAATGGAATGGAATGGAATGGAATGGAATGAACCCGAATGGAATGGAATGGAAAGGAATGGAATGGAATGTTCTGGAATGGAATGGGAGCAATACGAATGGAATGGAATTGAATGGAATTGAAGGGAATGGTATGGAATGGAATAAACCAGAATGGAATGGAATGGAATGGAATGGAATGGAATCAACCCGAATGGAATGAAAAGGAATGGAATGGAATGCAATGGAATGGAACGGAATGGAATCAAAACCGAATGGAATGGAATGGAATGGAATGGAATGGAATCAAAACAAATGGAGTGGAATGGAATTGAATGAAATCAACAGGAATGGAAAGGAATGAAATGGAATGGAATATAAGGGAATATTCTTGACTGGAATGGAAGCAACCCGAATGGCATGCAATGGAATGGAATCGAATGGAATGGAATGGAATGGAATTAACCCGAATGGAATGGAATGGAAAGTAATGGAACGAACCCAAGTGGAATGGAATGGTATGGAATGGGATGGAATGGCATCAACCCTAATGGAATGGAATGGAGTGGAATGGAATGGAATGGAATGGTATCAACACGAATGGAATGGAATGGAATGGAATGGAATGGAATGGAATTATCCAGAATGGAATGGAATGGAATGGATTTGAATGGAATGGAATGGAATGGAATGAAATGGAACGGAAAAAACCCGAATGGAATGGAATGGAATGGTATGGAATAAACCCGAAGGGAATGGAATGGAATGGAATGGAATGGAATGGAATGGAATGGAATGGAATGGAATGGAATCAACCCGAATGGAATGGAATGGCATGGAATGCAATGGAATGGAATGGAATCAACCCGAATGGAATGGAATGGAATGGAATGGAATGGAATGGAATGGAATGGAATGGAATGGAATCGAAATAAATGGAATGGAATCAACCCGAATGGAATGGAATGAAATGGAATGGTATGCAATGGAATGGAATGGATTCAACCCGAAGGGAATGGAATGAAATGGAATCGAATGGAACGGAATGGAATGGAATGAACCAGAGAGGAATGGAACAGAAAGGAATGGAATGGAATGGAATCAACCCGAATGGAATGAAATTGAATGGAATGGAATGCAACGGAATGGAAAGGAATGGAATGGAATGGAATGGAAACAACCGAATGGAATGGAATGGAATGGAACGGAATGGAATCATGCGAAATGGAATGGAATGGAATGGAATGGAATGGAATGGAATGGAATGGAATGGAATGGAATCAACACAAATGGAATGGAATGGAATGGAATGGAATGGAATGGAATGGAATGGAATGGATTGGAATGGAATAGAACGGAATCTTCCCAAATGTAGTGAAATGGTATGCAATGTAATGGAGTGGAATGGAATCGATTCAACCCGAATGGAATGGAATGGAATGGGATTGAGTGGAATGGAATGGAGTGGAATGGAATGGAATGGAATGGAATGGAATGGAATCAACGCGAAAAGAATGGAATGGAATAGAATGGAATGGAAAGGAATCACCCCGAATGGATGGGAATGGAATGGAATGGAATGGGATGGAATGGAATCAACCAGAATGGAATGGAATGGAATGGAATGGAATGGAATGGAATCACCCCGAATGGAATGACATGGAATGGAATGGAATGGAATGGAATCACCCCGAATGGAATGACATGGAATGGAATGGAATGCAATGGTGTGGAATGGAAAGGAATCAAACCGAATGGAATGGAATGGAATGGAATGGATTGGAATGGAATGGAATCAAAACGAATGGAATGGAATGGAATGGAATGGAATGGAATGGAATGGAATGGAATCACCCGGAATGGAATGCAATGGAATGGAATGGAATGGAATGGAATGGAATGGAATGGAAAGGAATGGAATAGAAGCAACCCGAATGGAATGGAATGGAATGGAATGGAAGGCAATGGAATGGAATGGAATGGCTTGGAATTAACCCTAATGGAATGGAAAGGAATGGAATGGAATCAATTCAAATGCAATGGAATGGTATGGAATGGAATGGAATGGCATCAACCCTAATGGAGTGGAATGGAATGGAATGGCGTGGAATGAAATGGTATCAATATGAATGGAATGGAATGGAATAGAATGGAATCGTATGGAATGGAATGGAATGGAATGGAATCAACCCAAATGGAATGGAATGGAATGGAATCAACCCGAATGGAATGGAATGGAATGGAATGGATTGGAATGGAATAGAACGGAATCTACCCAAATGTAGTGAAATGGTATGCAATGTAATGAAGTGGAAAGGAATCGAGTCAACCTGAATGGAATGGAACGGAATGGGATTGAGTGGAATGGAATGGATTGGAACGGAATGGAATGGAATGGATTCAACGCGAATAGAATGGAATGGAATAGAATGGAATGGAAAGGAATCACCCCTAATGGATGGGAAAGGAATGGAATGGAATGGGATGGAATGGAATCAACCGGAATGGAATGGAATGGAATGGAATGGAATCACCCCGAATGGAATGACATGGAATGGAATAGAATGCAATGGTATGGAATGGAATGGAATCAAACCGAAAGGAATGGAATGGAATGGAATGGAATGGAATGGATTGGAATGGAATGGAATGGATTGGAATGGAATGGAATCAAAACGAATGGAATGGAATGGAATGGAATGGAATGGATTGGAATGGAATGGAATGGAATCAAAACGAATGGAATGGAATGGAATGGAATGGAATGGAATCAACCGGAATGGAATGCAATGGAATGGAAAGGAATGGAATGGAATGGAATGGAATGGAATAGAAGCAACCCGACTGGAATGGAATGGAATGGAAGGCAATGGAATGGAATGGAATGGCATGGAATTAACCCGAATGGAATGGAATGGAATGGAATGGAATGGAATCAATTCAAATGGAATGGAATGGTATGGAATAGAATGGAATGGCATCAACCCTAATGGAGTGAAATGGAATGGAATGCAGTGGCGTGGAATGGAATGGAATCAACATGAAGGGAATGGAATGGAATAGAATGGAATCGTATGGAATGGAATGGAAGGGAATCAACCCGAATGGAATGGAATGGAATGGAATGGAATGGAATCAACCCGAAGGGAATGGAATGGATTGGAATGGAATGGAATGGAATGGAATGGAATTGAATGGAATGGAATCAACCCGAATGGAATGAAATTGAGTGGAATGGAATGCAATGGAATGGAATGGAATCAACCCGAATGGAACAGAATGGAATGCAATGGAATGGCATGGAATGGAATCAACAGGAATGGAAAGGAATGGAATGGAATGGCATGGATTGGAATCAACACGAATGGAAGGGAATGAAATGGAATGGAATGGAATGGAATGGAATGATCTGGAATGGAATAGAAGCAACCCGAATGGAAAGGAATGGAATGGATTGCAATGGAATGGAATGGAATGGAATGGAATTAACCCGAATGGAATGGAATGGAATGGAATGGAATGGAATCAATTCAAATGGAATGGAATGGTAGGGAATGGAATGGAATGGCATCAACCCTAATGGAGTGGAATGGAATGGAATGGCGTGGAATGCAATGGTATAAAAATGAATGGAATGGAATGGAATAGAATGGAATCGTATGGAATGGAATGGAATCAAACCGAATGGAATGGAATGGAATGGAATGGAATGGAATGGAATGGAATGGAATCTACCAGAATGGAATGGAATGGAATGGAATGGAAGGGAATGGAATGGAATGGAATGGAATGGAATCAACCCGAATGGAATGAAATGGAATGGAATGGTATGCAATGGAATGAAATGGAATGGAATCAACCCGAATGGAATGGAATGCAATGGAATGGAATGGAATGGCATGGAATGGAATCAGCACGAATGGAAGAGAATGGAATGCAATAGAATGGAATGGAATGGAATGGAATGGAATCAAAACGAATGCAATGGAATGGAATGGAATGGAATCAACTGGAATGGAATGCAATGGAATGGAATGGAATGGAAAGGAATGGAATGTTCTGGAATGGAATAAACGCAACCCGAATGGAACGGAATGGAATGAAATGGAAGGCAACGGAATGGAATGGATTGGAATGGAATTGACCCGAATGGAATGGAATGGAATGGAATCAATTCAAATGGAATGGAATGGTATGGAATGGAATGGAATGGCATCAACCCTAATGGAGTGGAATGGAATGGAATGGAATGGCGTGGAATGGAATGGTATCAACATGAATGGAATGGAATGGAATAGAATGAAATCGTATGGAATGGAATGGAATGGAATAAACCCGAATGGAATGTAATGGAATGGAATGGAATCAACCCGAAGGGAATGGAATGGAATGGAATGGAATGGAATGGAATGGAATGGAATAGAATCAACCCGAATGGAATGAAATGGATTGGAATGGAAAGCAATGGAATTGAATGGAATGGAATCAACCCGAATATAATGGAATGGAATGGAATGCAATGGCATGGAATGGAATCAACATGAACGAAAGGGAATGGACTGGAATGGAATGGAATGGAATGGAATCAACCCGAATGGAATGAAAAGGAATGGAATGGAATGCAATGGAATGGAATGGAATGGAGTAGAATGGAAAGGAATGCAATGGAATGGAATGAAATGGAATGGAATGGAATGGAATCAAACCGAATGGAATGGAATGGCGTGGAATGGAATGGTATCAACATGAATGAAATGAAACGGAATGGAATGGAATGCAAAGGAATGGAATGGAATGGAATTAACACGAATGGAATGGAATAGAATGGAATGGAATGGAATCAACATGAATGGAATGGAATAGAATGCAAAGGAAAGGAATGGAATGGAATGGAATGGAATGGAATGGAATCCACACAAATGGAATGGAATGGAATGGAATGGAATGCAACGGAATCAACCCGAAGGGAATTGAATGGAATTCAATGGAATTGAATGGAATGGGATGGAATGGAATCAATGTGAATAGAATGAAATGGAATCGAATAGAATGGAATTGAATGGAATAGAATGGAATGGAATGGAATCAACCCGAATGGAATGGAATGGAATGGAATGGAATCAACCAGAATGGAATAGAATGGAATGGAATGGAATGGAATGAAATAAACCCGAATGGAATGAAATCGAATTAAAAGGAATGCATTGGAGTGGAATGGAATGGAATGGAATCAAACCGAATGGAATAAAATGGAATGGAATGGAATGGAATGGAAGCAAAAGGAATGGAGTGGAATAGAATGGAATGGAATGGAATGGAATGGAATGGAATCTACCAGAATGGAATGTAATGGAATGGAATGTTATGGAATGGAATGGAAGCAACGGAATGGAATGGAATGGAATGGAATGAAACCGAATGGATTGGAATGAAATGGAATGGAATGGAATGGAATGGAATGGAATGGAAACAACCCAAATGGAATGGAGTGGAATGGAATGGAATGGAGTGGAATGGAATGGAATGGAATCAACCGGTATGGAATGGAATGGATTGGAATGGAATAGAACGGAATCTACCCGAATGGAATGAAGTGGAATCCAATGGAATGGAATAGAATGGAATGAAATGGAATGCAAAGGAGTCAACCCGAAGGAAATGGAATTGAATGGAATGGAATCAAATGGAATGGAATGGAATCAACCCGAATGGAATGGAATGGCATGCAATGAAATGGAATAGAATCAACCCGAATGGAAAGGAATGGAATGGGATGGAATGGAATGGAATGGGATGGAATGGAATCAACGCGAATAGAATGGAAAGGAATGGAATAGAACGGAATGGAATGGAATCAACCCGAATGGAATGGAATGGAATGGAATCAACCCGAATGGAATGAAATGGAATGGAATGTAATCAACCCGAATGAAATGGAATGGTATGGATTGGAGCGGAATGGAATCAACCCAAAGGGAATGGAATGGAATGGAATGGAATGGAATGCAATGGAATGGAATCAAAAGGAATGGAATGGTATGGAATGGAATGGAATGGAATGGAATGGAATGGAATCAACCCGAATGCAATGGATTGGAATGGAATGGAATGGAATGGAATGGAATGGAATGGAATGGAATGGAATGGAATTAACCCAAATGGAATGGAATGGAATCAACCCGAATGGAATGGAATTGAATGGAATCGGATGGAATGAAATGGAATGGGATGCAATGGAATCAACGCGAATAGAATGGAATGGAATGGAATAGAAAGGAATGGAATGGAATCAACCCGAATGGAATGGAATGGAATGCAATGAATGGAAATTAATCAACCAGAAGCGAATGGAAAGGAATGGAATGCAATGGAATGGAATCAACCCGAATGGAATGAAATGGAATGGAAAGGAATGCATTGGAATGGAATGGAATGTAATCAATCCGAATGGAATGAAATGTAATGGAATGCAATGGAATGGAAAGGAATCAACCGGAATAGAATGGAATGGATTGGAATGGAATAGAACGGAATCTACCCGAATGGAATGAAATAAATGCATTGGAATGGAATAGAATGGAATAAAATGGAATGGAATGGAGTCAACCCGAATGGAAAGGAATCGAATGCAATGGAATCAAATGGAATGGAATGGAAACAACCCGAATGGAATGGAATGGAGTGGAATGGAATGGAATGAAATGGAATGGAATCAACCCGAATGGAATGAAATGGAATGGAATGGAATGCATTGCAATGGAATGGAATGCAATCCAACCGAATGGAATGGAATGGAATGGAATGGAATGGAATGGAATCAACCGGCATGGAATGGAATGTAATGTAATGGAATGGAATGGAATCAACCCTAATGGAATGGAATCGAATGGAATGGAATTTAATCATCCAGAATGGAATGGAATGGATAGGAATGGAATAGAATGGAATCAACCCGAATGGCAAGAAATGGAATGCAATGGAATGGAATGGAATGGAATCGAATCAACCGGAATGGTATGGAATGGAATGGAATGGAATCAACGCAAATAGAATGTAATGGAATGGAATAGAATGGAATGGAATGGAAAAACCCGAATTGAATGAAATGGAATGGAATGGAATGAAAACGAATTGAATGGAATGCAATGGAATGGAATGGAATGGAATCAAAACGAATGGAATGGAATGGAATGGAATGGAATGGAATCAACCGGAGTGGAATGGAATGGAATGGAATGGAATGGAATCAACTGGAGTGGAATGGAATAGAATGGAATGTTCAGGAATGGAATGGAAGCAATCCGAATGCAATGGAAAGGAATGGAATGGATTGGAATGGAATGCAATGGAATCAAACCAAATGGAATGGAATGTAATTGAAGGGAATGGAATCAACCGGAATGGAATGGAGTGGAATGGAATGGAGTGGAAAGGAATGGAATGGAATGGAATGGAATCAACCCGAATGGAATGGAATGGAATGCAATGGAATGGAATGGAATGGAATAAACCCGAATGGAATGAAAAGGAATGGAATGGAATGCAATGGAATGGAATGGAATGGAATAGAATGGAATGGAATGCAATGGAATGGAATGAAATGGAATGGAATGCAATGGAATGGAATGAAATGGAATGGAATGCAATGGAATGGAATGAAATGGAATGGAATGGAATGGAATCAACCCGAATGGAATGGTATGGCGTGGAATGGAATGGTATCAACATGAATGAAATGAAACGGAATGGAATGGAATGCAAAGGAATGGAATGGAATGGAATCAACACGAATGGAATGGATTAGAATGGAAAGGAATGGAATGGAATGGAATGGAATGGAATCCACCCAAATGGAATGGAATGGAATGGAATGCAACGGAATCAACCCGAATGGAATGGAATGGAATTTGATGGAATTGAATGGAATGGGATGGAACGGAATCAACGCGAATAGTATGAAATGTAATGGAATAGAATGGAATGGAATGGAATAGAATGGAATGGAATGGAATCAACCCGAATGGAATGGAATGGAATGGAATGGAATGCATTGGAATGGAATGGAAAGGAATCAAACCGAATGGAATAAAATGGAATGGAATGGAATGCAATGGAATCAAAGGGGATGGAATGGAATAGAATGGAATGGAGTGGAATGGAATGGAATGGAATGGAATCAAACGGAATGGAATGGAATGGAATGTTCTGGAATGGAAAGGAAGTAACCGAATGGAATTGAATGTAATGGAATGGAGTCTAATCGAATGGATTGGAATGAAATGGAATGGAATGGAATGGAATGCAATGGAATCTAACCGAATGGATTGGAATGAAATGGAATGGAATGGAATCAACCCAAATGGAATGGAATGGAATGGAATGGAATGGAATGGAATGGAATCAACACGAATGGAATGGAATGGAATGGAATGGAATGGAATGGAATGGAATCAACCAGAATGGAATAGAATGGAATGGAATGGAATGGAATGGAATGGAATGGAATGGAATGGAATAAACCCGAATGGAATGAAATGGAATTAAAACGAATGCATTGGAGTGGAATGGAATGGAATCAAACCGAATGGAATAAAATGGAATGGAATGGAATGGAATGGAAGCAAAAGGAATGGAATGGAATAGAATGGAATGGAATGGAATGGAATGGAATCTACCGGAATGGAATGTAATGGAATGGAATGTTCTGGAATGGAATGGAAGCAACCGAATGGAATGGAATGGAATGGAATGAAACCGAATGGATTGGAATGAAATGGAATGGAATGCAATGGAATGGAATGGAATGGAATCAACTCGAATGGAATGGAATGGAATGGAATGGCATGGATTGGAATCAACATGAACGGAATGGATTGGAATGGAATGGAATGGAATGGAATGGAATCAACCCGAATGGAATGAAAAGGAATGGAATGGAATGCAATGGAATGCAATGGAATGGAATAGAATGGAATGGAATGCAATGGAATGGAATGGAATGGAATCAACACGAATGGAATGGAATGGCATGGAATGGAATGGAATGGAATCAATGCAAATGGAATGGAATGAAAAGGAAAGGAATGGAATGAAATCAGCCCGAATAGAATTGAATGGAATGGGATGGAACTGAATCAACGCGAATAGAATGGAATGAAATGGAATGGAATTGAATGGAATGGAATGGAAACAACCCGAATGGAATGGAATGGAATGGAATCAACCCGAACCGAATGGAATGAAATGGAATGGAATGGAATGCAATGGAATGGAATGGAATGCAATGGAATGGAATGGAATGCAATGGAATGGAATGGAATGGAATGGAATGGAATAGAATGGAATAGAAGGGAATGGAATAGAATGGAATGGAATGGAATCAACACGAATGGTGTGGAATGGAATGGAATCAATGAGAATGGAATGGAATGGAATGGAATGGAATGGAACGGAACGGAAAGAATCAACCGGAATGGAATGGATTGGAATGCAATGGAATGGAATGGATTGCTCTGGAATGGAATGGAAGCAACCGAATGGAATGGAATGGAAAGGAATGGAATGGAACGAAATGGAATCAACTCAAATGGAATGGAATGGAATGGAACGGAATCAACCCAAATGGAATGGAATGGAATGGAATGGAAAGGAATGGAATCAAACCGAATGGAATGCAATGGAATGGAACGGAATGGAATCAACCCAAATGGAATGGAATGGAATGGAATGGAATCAACCCAAATGGAATGGAATGGAATGGAAAGGAAAGGAATGGAATCAAACCGAATGGAATTGAATGGAATGGAATGGAATGGAATGAAATTGAATCAAAACGAATGGAATGGAATGGAATGGAATTGAATCAACCGGAATGGAATGCAACGGATTGGAATGAAATGTAAAGGAATGGAATGTTCTGGAATGGAATAGAAGCAACCCGAATGGAACGGAATGGAGTGGAATGGAAGGCAATGGAATGGAATGGAATGGAATGGAATTAACCAGAATGGAATGGAATCAATTCAAATGGAATGGAATGGTATGGAATGGAATGGAATGGCATCAACCCTAATGGAGTGGAATGGAATGGAATGGCGTGGAATGAAATGGTATCAACATGAACGGAATGGAATGGAATAGAATGGAATGGTATGGAATGGAATCGAATGGAATCAACCCGAATGGAATGGAATGGAATGGAATGGAATCAAACCGAAGGGAATGGAATGGAATGGAATGGAATAGAATCAACCCGAATGGAATGAAATGAAATGGAATGGAATGCAATGGAATGGAATGGAATGGAATGGAATCAACTCGAATGGAATGGAATGGAATGGAATGGAATGGAATGGCATGGATTGGAATCAACATGAACGGAATGGAATGGAATGGAATCGAATGGAATGGAATGGAATGGAATCAACCCGAATGGAATGAAAAGGAATGGAATGGAATGCAATGGAATGCAATGGAATGGAATAGAATGGAATGGAATGCAATGGAATGGAATGGAATGGAATCAACACGAATGGAATGGAATGGAATGGAATGGAATGGAATGGAATCAATGCAAATGGAATGGAATGAAAAGGAAAGGAATGGAATGGAATCAGCCCGAATAGAATTGAATGGAATGGGATGGAACAGAATCAACGCGAATAGAATGGAATGGAATGGAATAGAATGGAATGGAATGGAATCAACCCGAATGAAATGGAATGGAATGGAATGGAATGGAATGGAATGGAATGGAATCAACCAGAATGGAATGGAATGGAATGGAATGGAACGGAATGGAATCAACCGGAATGGAATGGATTGGAATGCAATGGAATGGAATGGAATGTTCTGGAATGGAATGGAAACAACCGAATGGAATGGAATGGAATGGAACGGAATGGAATCATCCGAAATGGAATGGAATGTAATGGAATGGAATGGAATGGAATGGAATGGAATGGAATGGAATGGATTGGAATGGAATAGAACGGAATCTTCCCAAATGTAGTGAAATGGTATGCAATGTAATGGAGTGGAATGGAATCGATTCAACCCGAATGGAATGGAATGGAATGGGATTGAGTGGAATGGAATGGAGTGGAATGGAATGGAATGGAATGGAATAGAATGGAATCAACGCGAAAAGAATGGAATGGAATAGAATGGAATGGAAAGGAATCACCCCGATTGGATGGGAATGGAATGGAATGGAATGGGATGGAATGGAATCCACCAGAATGGAATGGAATGGAATGGAATGGAATCACCCCGAATGGAATGACATGGAATGGAATGGAATGCAATGGTGTGGAATGGAAAGGAATCAAACCGAATGGAATGGAATGGATTGGAATGGAATGGAATCAAAACGAATGGAATGGAATGGAAAGGAATGGAATGGAATGGATTGGTATGGAATGGAATCAAAACGAATGGAATGGAATGGAAAGGAATGGAATAGAAGCAACCCGAATGGAATGGAATGGAATGGAATGGAAGGCAATGGAATGGAATGGAATGGCTTGGAATTAACCCTAATGGAATGGAAAGGAATGGAATGGAATCAATTCAAATGCAATGGAATGGTATGGAATGGAATGGAATGGCATCAACCCTAATGGAGTGGAATGGAATGGAATGGCGTGGAATGAAATGGTATCAATATGAATGGAATGGAATGGAACAGAATGGAATCGTATGGAATGGAATGGAATGGAATGGAATCAACCCAAATGGAATGGAATGGAATGGAATCAACCCGAATGGAATGGAATGGAATGGAAAGGATTGGAATGGAATAGAACGGAATCTACCCAAATGTAGTGAAATGGTATGCAATGTAATGAAGTGGAAAGGAATCGAGTCAACCCGAATGGAATGGAACGGAATGGGATTGAGTGGAATGGAATGGATTGGAACGGAATGGAATGGAATGGATTCAACGCGAATAGAATGGAATGGAAAAGAATGGAATGGAATGGATTCAACGCGAATAGAATGGAATGGAATAGAATGGAATGGAAAGGAATCACCCCGAATGGATGGGAAAGGAATGGAATGGAATGGGATGGAATGGAATCAACCGGAATGGAATGGAATGGAATGGAATGGAATCACCCCGAATGGAATGACATGGAATGGAATAGAATGCAATGGTATGGAATGGAATGGAATCAAACCGAATGGAATGGAATGGAATGGAATGGAATGGAATGGATTGGAATGGAATGGAATGGATTGGAATGGAATGGAATCAAAACGAGTGGAATGGAATGGAATGGAATGGAATCAACTGGAATGGAATGCAATGGAATGGAAAGGAATGGAATGGAATGGAATGGAATAGAAGCAACCCGACTGGAATGGAATGGAATGGAAGGCAATGGAATGGAATGGAATGGCATGGAATTAACCCGAATGGAATGGAATGGAATGGAATGGAATGGAATGGAATCAATTCAAATGGAATGGAATGGTATGGAATGGAATGGAATGGCATCAACCCTAATGGAGTGAAATGGAATGGAATGCAATGGCGTGGAATGGAATGGAATCAACATGAATGGAATGGAATGGAATAGAATGGAATCGTATGGAATGGAATGGAAGGGAATCAACCCGAATGGAATGGAATGGAATGGAATGGAATGGAATCAACCCGAAGGGAATGGAATGGATTGGAATGGAATGGAATGGAATGGAATGGAATGGAATGGAATCAACCCGAATGGAATGAAATTGAGTGGAATGGAATGCAATGGAATGGCATGGAATGGAATCAACAGGAATGGAAAGGAATGGAATGGAATGGCATGGATTGGAATCAACACGAATGGAAGGGAATGAAATGGAATGGAATGGAATGGAATGGAATGATCTGGAATGGAATAGAAGCAACCCGAATGGAAAGGAATGGAATGGATTGCAATGTAATGGAATGGAATGGAATGGAATTAACCCGAATGTAATGGAATGGAATGGAATGGAATCAATTCAAATGGAATGGAATGGTAGGGAATGGAATGGAATGGCATCAACCCTAATGGAGTGGAATGGAATGGAATGGCGTGGAATGCAATGGTATCAAAATGAATGGAACGGAATGGAATAGAATGGAATCGTATGGAATGGAATGGAATCAAACCGAATGGAATGGAATGGAATGGAATGGAATGGAATGGAATGGAATGGAATCTACCAGAATGGAATGGAATGGAATGGAATGGAAGGGAATGGAATGGAATGGAATGGAATGGAATCAACCCGAATGGAATGAAATGGAATGGAATGGTATGCAATGGAATGAAATGGAATGGAATCAACCCGAATGGAATGGAATGGAATGGAATGGAATGGAATGGCATGGAATGGAATCAACACGAATGGAAGAGAATGGAATGCAATAGAATGGAATGGAATGGAATGGAATGGAATCAAAACGAATGCAATGGAATGGAATGGAATGGAATCAACTGGAATGGAATGCAATGGAATGGAATGGAATGGAAAGGAATGGAATGTTCTGGAATGGAATAAACGCAACCCGAATGGAACGGAATGGAATGAAATGGAAGGCAACGGAATGGAGTGGATTGGAATGGAATTGACCCGAATGGAATGGAATGGAATGGAATCAATTCAAATGGAATGGAATGGTATGGAATGGAATGGAATGGCATCAACCCTAATGGAGTGGAATGGAATGGAATGGAATGGCGTGGAATGGAATGGTATCAACATGAATGGAATGGAATGGAATAGAATGAAATCGTATGGAATGGAATGGAATGGAATAAACCCGAATGGAATGGAATGGAATGGAATGGAATCAACCCGAAGGGAATGGAATGGAATGGAATGGAATGGAATGGAATAGAATCAACCCGAATGGAATGAAATGGATTGGAATGGAAAGCAATGGAATTGAATGGAATGGAATCAACCCGAATATAATGGAATGGAATGGAATGCAATGGCATGGAATGGAATCAACATGAACGAAAGGGAATGGAATGGAATGGAATGGAATGGAATGGAATCAACCCGAATGGAATGAAAAGGAATGGAATGGAATGCAATGGAATGGAATGGAATGGAGTAGAATGGAAAGGAATGCAATGGAATGGAATGAAATGGAATGGAATGGAATGGAATCAACCCGAATGGAATGGAATGGCGTGGAATGGAATGGTATCAACATGAATGAAAAGAAACGGAATGGAATGGAATGCAAAGGAATGGAATGGAATGGAATTAACACGAATGGAATGGAATAGAATGGAATGGAATGGAATCAACACGAATGGAATGGAATAGAATGCAAAGGAAAGGAATGGAATGGAATGGAATGGAATGGAATGGAATGGAATCCACACAAATGGAATGGAATGGAATGGAATGCAACGGAATCAACCCGAAGGGAATTGAATGGAATTCAATGGAATTGAATGGAATGGGATGGAATGGAATCAATGTGAATAGAATGAAATGGAATCGAATAGAATGGAATTGAATGGAATAGAATGGAATGGAATGGAATCAACCCGAATGGAATGGAATGGAATGGAATGGAATCAACCAGAATGGAATAGAATGGAATGGAATGGAATGGAATGGAATGAAATAAACCCGAATGGAATGAAATCGAATTAAATGGAATGCATTGGAGTGGAATGGAATGGAATGGAATCAAACCGAATGGAATAAAATGGAATGGAATGGAATGGAATGGAAGCAAAAGGAATGGAGTGGAATAGAATGGAATGGAATGGAATGGAATGGAATCTACCAGAATGGAATGTAATGGAATGGAATGTTCTGGAATGGAATGGAAGCAACGGAATGGAATGGAATGAAACCGAATGGATTGGAATGAAATGGAATGGAATGGAATGGAATGGAATGGAATGGAAACAACCCAAATGGAATGGAGTGGAATGGAATGGAATGGAGTGGAATGGAATGGAATGGAATCAACCGGTATGGAATGGAATGGATTGGAATGGAATAGAACGGAATCTACCCGAATGGAATGAAGTGGAATCCAATGGAATGGAATAAAATGGAATGAAATGGAATGCAAAGGAGTCAACCCGAATGAAATGGAATCGAATGGAATGGAATCAAATGGAATGGAATGGAATCAACCCGAATGGAATGGAATGGTATGCAATGAAATGGAATAGAATCAACCCGAATGGAAAGGAATGGAATGGGATGGAATGGAATGGAATGGGATGGAATGAAATCAACGCGAATAGAATGGAAAGGAATAGAATAGAACGGAATGGAATGGAATCAACCCGAATGGAATGGAATGGAATGGAATGGAATGGAATCAATTCAAATGGAATGGAATGGTATGGAATGGAATGGAATGGCATCAACCCTAATGGAGTGAAATGGAATGGAATGCAATGGCGTGGAATGGAATGGAATCAACATGAATGGAATGGAATGGAATAGAATGGAATCGTATGGAATGGAATGGAAGGGAATCAACCCGAATGGAATGGAATGGAATGGAATGGAATGGAATGGAATCAACCCGAAGGGAATGGAATGGATTGGAATGGAATGGAATGGAATGGAATGGAATCAACCCGAATGGAATGAAATTGAGTGGAATGGAATGCAATGGAATGGCATGGAATGGAATCAACAGGAATGGAAAGGAATGGAATGGAATGGCATGGATTGGAATCAACACGAATGGAAGGGAATGAAATGGAATGGAATGGAATGGAATGGAATGATCTGGAATGGAATAGAAGCAACCCGAATGGAAAGGAATGGAATGGATTGCAATGTAATGGAATGGAATGGAATGGAATTAACCCGAATGTAATGGAATGGAATGGAATGGAATCAATTCAAATGGAATGGAATGGTAGGGAATGGAATGGAATGGCATCAACCCTAATGGAGTGGAATGGAATGGAATGGCGTGGAATGCAATGGTATCAAAATGAATGGAACGGAATGGAATAGAATGGAATCGTATGGAATGGAATGGAATCAAACCGAATGGAATGGAATGGAATGGAATGGAATGGAATGGAATCTACTAGAATGGAATGGAATGGAATGGAATGGAAGGGAATGGAATGGAATGGAATGGAATGGAATCAACCCGAATGGAATGAAATGGAATGGAATGGTATGCAATGGAATGAAATGGAATGGAATCAACCCGAATGGAATGGAATGGAATGGAATGGAATGGAATGGCATGGAATGGAATCAACACGAATGGAAGAGAATGGAATGCAATAGAATGGAATGGAATGGAATGGAATGGAATCAAAACGAATGCAATGGAATGGAATGGAATGGAATCAACTGGAATGGAATGCAATGGAATGGAATGGAATGGAAAGGAATGGAATGTTCTGGAATGGAATAAACGCAACCCGAATGGAACGGAATGGAATGAAATGGAAGGCAACGGAAAGGAATGGATTGGAATGGAATTGACCCGAATGGAATGGAATGGAATGGAATCAATTCAAATGGAATGGAATGGTATGGAATGGAATGGAATGGCATCAACCCTAATGGAGTGGAATGGAATGGAATGGAATGGCGTGGAATGGAATGGTATCAACATGAATGGAATGGAATGGAATAGAATGAAATCGTATGGAATGGAATGGAATGGAATAAACCCGAATGGAATGGAATGGAATGGAATGGAATCAACCTGAAGGGAATGGAATGGAATGGAATGGAATGGAATGGAATAGAATCAACCCGAATGGAATGAAATGGATTGGAATGGAAAGCAATGGAATGGAATGGAATGGAATCAACCCGAATATAATGGAATGGAATGGAATGCAATGGCATGGAATGGAATCAACATGAACGAAAGGGAATGGAATGGAATGGAATGGAATGGAATGGAATCAACCCGAATGGAATGAAAAGCAATGGAATGGAATGCAATGGAATGGAATGGAATGGAGTAGAATGGAAAGGAATGCAATGGAATGGAATGAAATGGAATGGAATGGAATGGAATCAACCCGAATGGAATGGAATGGCGTGGAATGGAATGGTATCAACATGAATGAAATGAAACGGAATGGAATGGAATGCAAAGGAATGGAATGGAATGGAATTAACACGAATGGAATGGAATAGAATGGAATGGAATGGAATCAACACGAATGGAATGGAATAGAATGCAAAGGAAAGGAATGGAATGGAATGGAATGGAATGGAATGGAATCCACACAAATGGAATGGAATGGAATTGAATGCAACGGAATCCACCCGAAGGGAATTGAATGGAATTCAATGGAATTGAATGGAATGGGATGGAATGGAATCAATGTGAATAGAATGAAATGGAATCGAATAGAATGGAATTGAATGGAATAGAATGGAATGGAATGGAATCAACCCGAATGGAATGGAATGGAATGGAATGGAATCAACCAGAATGGAATAGAATCGAATGGAATGGAATGGAATGGAATGAAATAAACCCGAATGGAATGAAATCGAATTAAAAGGAATGCATTGGAGTGGAATGGAATGTAACGGAATCAAACCGAATGGAATAAAATGGAATGGAATGGAATGGAATGGAAGCAAAAGGAATGGAGTGGAATAGAATGGAATGGAATGGAATGGAATGGAATGGAATCTACCAGAATGGAATGTAATGGAATGGAATGTTCTGGAATGGAATGGAAGCAACGGAATGGAATGGAATGGAATGGAATG
Organism: Pan paniscus; assembly: GCF_029289425.2. NCBI lineage: Eukaryota > Metazoa > Chordata > Mammalia > Primates > Hominidae > Pan > Pan paniscus. The sequence goes on from NC_073267.2 coordinate 44,872,787, forward strand.
AAACCGAATGGATTGGAATGAAATGGAATGGAATGGAATGGAATGGAATGGAATGGAATGGAAACAACCCAAATGGAATGGAGTGGAATGGAATGGAATGGAGTGGAATGGAATGGAATGGAATCAACCGGTATGGAATGGAATGGATTGGAATGGAATAGAACGGAATCTACCCGAATGGAATGAAGTGGAATCCAATGGAATGGAATAGAATGGAATGAAATGGAGTGCAAAGGAGTCTACCCGAATGAAATGGAATCGAATGGAATGGAATCAAATGGAATGGAATGGAATCAACCCGAATGGAATGGAATGGTATGAAATGAAATGGAATAGAATCAACCCGAATGGAAAGGAATGGAATGGGATGGAATGGAATGGAATGGGATGGAATGGAATCAACGCGAATAGAATGGAAAGGAATGGAATAGAACGGAATGGAATGGAATCAACCCGAATGGAATGGAATGGAATGGAATCAACCCGAATGGAATGAAATGGAATGGAATGTAATCAACCCGAATGAAATGGAATGGTATGGATTGGAGCGGAATGGAATCAACCCAAAGGGAATGGAATGGAATGGAATGGAATGGAATGCAATGGAATGGAATCAAAAGGAATGGAATGGTATGGAATGGAATGGAATGGAATCAACCCGAATGCAATGGATTGGAATGGAATGGAATGGAATGGAATGGAATGGAATGGAATTAACCCAAATGGAATGGAATGGAATGGAATCAACCCGAATGCAATGGATTGGAATGGAATGGAATGGAATGGAATGGAATTAACCCAAATGGAATGGAATGGAATCAACCCGAATGGAATGGAATGGAATGGAATGGAATCAAACCGAAGGGAATGGAATGGAATGGAATGGAATAGAATCAACCCGAATGGAATGAAATGAAATGGAATGGAATGCAATGGAATGGAATGGAATGGAATCAACTCGAATGGAATGGAATGGAATGGAATGGAATGGCATGGATTGGAATCAACATGAATGGAATGGAATGGAATGGAATCGAATGGAATGGAATGGAATGGTATCAACCCGAATGGAATGAAAAGGAATGGAATGGAATGAAAACGAATTGAATGGAATGCAATGGAATGGAATGGAATGGAATCAAAACGAATGGAATGGAATGGAATGGAATGGAATCAACCGGAGTGGAATGGAATGGAATGGAATGGAATGGAATCAACTGGAGTGGAATGGAATAGAATGGAATGTTCAGGAATGGAATGGAAGCAACCCGAATGCAATGGAATGGAATGGAATGGAATGGAATGGAATGCAATGGAATCAAACCAAATGGAATGGAATGTAATTGAAGGGAATGGAATCAACCGGAATGGAATGGAGTGGAATGGAATGGAGTGGAAAGGAATGGAATGGAATGGAATGGAATCAACCCGAATGGAATGGAATGGAATGGAATGCAGTGGAATGGAATGGAATGGAATAAACCCGAATGGAATGAAAAGGAATGGAATGGAATGCAATGGAATGGAATGGAATGGAATAGAATGGAATGGAATGCAATGGAATGGAATGAAATGGAATGGAATGCAATGGAATGGAATGAAATGGAATGGAATGGAATGGAATCAAACCGAATGGAATGGAATGGCGTGGAATGGAATGGTATCAACATGAATGAAATGAAACGGAATGGAATGGAATGCAAAGGAATGGAATGGAATGGAATCAACACGAATGGAATGGATTAGAATGGAAAGGAATGGAATGGAATGGAATGGAATGGAATGGAATGGAATGGAATGGAATGGAATGGAATCCACCCAAATGGAATGGAATGGAATGGAATGCAACGGAATCAACCCGAATGTAATGGAATGGAATTTGATGGAATTGAATGGAATGGGATGGAATGGAATCAACGTGAATAGTATGAAATGTAATGGAATAGAATGGAATGGAATGGAATAGAATGGAATGGAATGGAATCAACCCGAATGGAATGGAATGGAATCAACCAGAATGGATTAGAATGGAATGGAATGGAAGGCAATGGAATGGAATCAACCCGAATGGAATGAAATGGAATGGAATGGAATGCATTGGAATGGAATGGAAAGGAATCAAACCGAATGGAATAAAATGGAATGGAATGGAATGCAATGGAATCAAAGGGGATGGAAAGGAATAGAATGGAATGGAGTTGAATGGAATGGAATGGAATGGAATCAAACGGAATGGAATGGAATGGAATGTTCTGGAATGGAAAGGAAGTAACCGAATGGAATTGAATGTAATGGAATGGAGTCAAATCGAATGGATTGGAATGAAATGGAATGGAATGGAATGGAATGCAATGGAATCTAACCGAATGGATTGGAATGAAACGGAATGGAATGGAATCAACCCAAATGGAATGGAATGGAATGGAATGGAAGGGAATGGAATGGAATCAACCCGAATGGAATGGAATGGAATGGAATGGAATGGAATGGAATGGAATGGAATCAACCAGAATGGAATAGAATGGAATGGAATGGAATGGAATGGAATGGAATGGAATAAACCCGAATGGAATGAAATGGAATTAAAAGGAATGCATTGGAGTGGAATGGAATGGAATCAAACCGAATGGAATAAAATGGAATGGAATGGAATGGAATGGAAGCAAAAGGAATGGAATGGAATAGAATGGAATGGAATGGAATGGAATGGAATCTACCGGAATGGAATGTAATGGAATGGAATGTTCTGGAATGGAATGGAAGCAACCGAATGGAATGGAATGGAATGGAATGAAACCGAATGGATTGAAATGGAATGGAATGGAATGGAATGGAAACAACCCAAATGGAATGGAGTGGAATGGAATGGAATGGAGTGGAATGGAATGGAATCAACCCTAACGGAATGGAATGGAATGGAATGGAATGGAATAGAACGGAATCTACCTGAATGAAATGGAATGGAATGGAATGGAATGGAATGGAATGGAATCAACCCGAATGGAATGCAATGGAATGGAATGGAATGGAATGGAATGGAATAGAATGGAATGGAATGGAATCAACCCAAATGGAATGGAATGGAATGGAATGCAACGGAATCAACCCGAATGGAATGGAATGGAATTTGATGGAATTGAATGGAATAGGATTGATTGGAATCAACGCGAATAGAATGAAATGTAATGGAATAGAATGGAATGTAATGGAATAGAATGGAATGGAATGGAATAGAATGGAATGGAATGGAATCAACCCGAATGGAATGGAATGGAATGGAATGGAATGGAATCAACCAGAATGGATTAGAATGGAATGGAATGGAATGCAGTGGAATGGAATCAACCCGAATGGAATGAAATGGAATGGAATGGAATGCATTGGAATGGAATGGAAAGGAACCAAACCGAATGGAATAAAATGGAATGGAATGGAATGCAATGGAATCAAAGGGAATGGAAAGGAATAGAATGGAATGGAGTGGAATGGAATGGAATGGAATTGAATCAACCCGAATGGAACGGAATGGAATGGAATGGCATGGAATGGAATGGAATGGAATCAACCCAAAGGGAATGGAATGGAATGGAATTGAAAGGAATGGACTGGAATGGAATCAACCCGAATGGAATGAAATTGAATGGAATGGAATGCAACGGAATGGAAAGTAATGGAATGGAATGCAATGGAATGGAATCAACAACAATGGAATGGAATGGAATCAATCGTAATGGAATGGAATGGAACGCAATGGAATGAAATGGAATGGCATGGAATCAATCGGAATGGAATGGAATGGATTGGAATGGAATGGAATGGAATCAACCCTAACGGAATGGAATGGAATGGAATGGAATGGAATAGAACGGAATCTACCTGAATGAAATGGAATGGAATGGAATGGAATGGAATGGAATGGAATGGAATCAACCCGAATGGAATGCAATGGAATGGAATGGAATGGAATGGAATCAACTCGAATGGAATGGAATGGTATGGAATGGAATGGAATGGAATCAAACCGAATGGAATGGAATGGAATGGAGTGGAATGGAATGGAATGGAATAAACCCGAATGGAATGGAATGGAATGGAGTGGAATGGAATGGAAAGGAATGGAATGGAATGGAATGGAATGGAATGGAATCAACACACATGGAATGGAATGGAGTGGAATGGAATGGAATGGAATGGAATGTTCTTGACTGGAATGGAAGCCACCAGAATGGAATGGAATGGAATGGATTCCAATGGAATGGAATGGAATGCAATTAACCCGAATGGAATGGAATGGAAAGGAATGGAATCAACCCAAATGGAATGGAATGGTATGGAAAGGAATGGAATGGCATCAACCCTAATGGAATAGAATGGAATGGAATGGCGTGGAATGGAATGGTATCAACATGAATGGAATGAAACGGAATGGAATGGAATGCAAAGGAATGCAATGGAATGGAATCAACACGAATGGAATGGAATAGAATGGAAAGGAATGGAATGGAATGCAATGGAATGGGATGGAATCAACCCAAATGGAATGGAATGGAATGGAATGCAACGGAATCAACCTGAATGGAATGGAATGGAATTTGATGGAATGGAATGGAATGGGATGGAATGGAATCAACGTGAATAGAATGGAATGGAATGGAATAGAATGGAATGGAATGGAATATAATGGAATGGAATGGAATCATTCCGAATGGAATTGAATGGAATGGAATCAACCAGAATGGATGAGAATGGAATGGAATGGAATGCAATGGAATGGAATCAACCCGAATGGAATGAAATGGAATGGAATGGAATGGATTGGAATGGAATGGAAAGGAATCAAACCGAATGGAATTAAATGGAATGGAATGGAATGGAAATGAATCAAAGGGAATGGAATGGAATAGAATGGAATGGAGTGGAATGGAATGGAATGGAATGGAATCAACCAGAATGGAATGGAATGGAATGGAATGTTCTGGAATGGAAAGGAAGCAACCGAATGGAATTGAATATAATGGAATGGAGTCAAATCGAGTGGATTGGAATGAAATGGAATGGAATGGAATGGAATGCAATGGAATCTAACCGAATGGATTGGAATGAAATGGAATGGAATGGAATCAACCCAAATGGAATGGAACGGAATGGAATGGAATGGAATGGAATGGAATGGAATCAACCCGAATGGAATGGAATGGAATGGAATCAACCAGAATGGAATAGAAAGAAATGGAATGGAATGGAATGGAATGGAATGGAATAAACCCGAATGGAATGAAATGGAATTAAAAGGAATGCATTGGAGTGGAATGGAATGGTATGGAATCAAAACGAATGGAATAAAATGGAATGGAATGGAATGGAAGCAAAAGGAATGGAATGGAATAGAATGGAATGGAATGGAATGGAATGGAATGGAATGCAATGGAATCAACCCGAATGGAATGGCACAGATTGGAATAGAATGGAATGGAATGGAAAGGAATGGAATGGAATCAACCGGAATGGAATGGAATGGAATGGAAAGGAATGGAATGGAATGTTCTGGAATGGAATGGGAGCAATACGAATGGAATGGAATTGAATGGAATTGAAGGGAATGGTATGGAATGGAATAAACCAGAATGGAATGGAATGGAATGGAATGGAATGGAATCAACCCGAATGGAATGAAAAGGAATGGAATGGAATGCAATGGAATGGAACGGAATGGAATCAAACCGAATGGAATGGAATGGAATGGAATGGAATGGAATGGAATCAAAACAAATGGAGTGGAATGGAATTGAATGAAATCAACAGGAATGGAAAGGAATGAAATGGAATGGAGGAATGGAATATAAGGGAATATTCTTGACTGGAATGGAAGCAACCCGAATGGCATGCAATGGAATGGAATCGAATGGAATGGAATGGAATGGAATTAACCCGAATGGAATGGAATGGAAAGTAATGGAACGAACCCAAGTGGAATGGAATGGTATGGAATGGGATGGAATGGCATCAACCCTAATGGAATGGAATGGAGTGGAATGGAATGGAATGGAATGGTATCAACACGAATGGAATGGAATGGAATGGAATGGAATGGAATGGAATGGAATTATCCAGAATGGAATGGAATGGAATGGATTTGAATGGAATGGAATGGAATGGAATGAAATGGAACGGAAAAAACCCGAATGGAATGGAATGGAATGGTATGGAATAAACCCGAAGGGAATGGAATGGAATGGAATGGAATGGAATGGAATGGAATGGAATGGAATGGAATGGAATGGAATCAACCCGAATGGAATGGAATGGCATGGAATGCAATGGAATGGAATGGAATCAACCCGAATGGAATGGAATGGAATGGAATGGAATGGAATGGAATGGAATGGAATGGAATCGAAATAAATGGTATGGAATCAACCCGAATGGAATGGAATGAAATGGAATGGTATGCAATGGAATGGAATGGATTCAACCCGAAGGGAATGGAATGAAATGGAATCGAATGGAACGGAATGGAATGGAATGAACCAGAGAGGAATGGAACAGAAAGGAATGGAATGGAATGGAATCAACCCGAATGGAATGAAATTGAATGGAATGGAATGCAACGGAATGGAAAGGAATGGAATGGAATGGAATGGAATCAACCACAATGGAATGGAGTGGAATGGAATGGAATGGAATGGAATGGAATGGAATGGAATCAATCGGAATGGAATGGAATGAAACGGAAAGGAATGGAATGGAATGGAATGGAATCAATCGGAATGGAATGGAATGGATTGGAAAGGAATGGAATGGAATCAACCCGATCGGAATGGAATGGAATGGAATAAAACGGAATCTACACGAATGGAATGGAAAGGAATGGAATGGAATGGAATGGAAAGGAATGGAATGGAATGGAATCAACCCGAATGGAATGGAATGGAATGGAATGGAATGGAATGGAATGGAATCAACACTAACGGAATGGAATGGTATGCAATGGAATGGAATGGAATGGAATCAACCCGAATGGAATGGAATGGAATGGAAAGGAATGGAATCAACCCACATGGAATGGAATGGATTTGAATGGAGTGGAATGGAATGGAATGGAATGGAATGGAATGGATTGGAATGTTCTTGACTGGAATGGAAGCAACCCGAATGGATTGGAATGGAATGGAATGAAATGGAATGGGATGGAATGGAATAAACGCGAATAGAATGGAATGGAATGGAATAGAATGGAATTGAATGGAATAGAATGGAATGTAACGGAATCAACCCGAATGGAATGGAATGGAATGCAATGGAATCAACCAGAATGGAATGGAATGGTATGGAATGGAATGGAAAAAACCCGAATGGAATGAAATGGAATGGAATGGAATGAACCCAAATGGAATGGAGCGGTATGGATTGGAACGGAATGGAATCAACCCGAACGGAATGTAATGAAATGGAATGGAATAGAATCAACAGGAATGGAATGTTATGGAATGGAATGGAATGCAATCAACCCGAATGGAATGGAATGGAATGGAATAGAACGGAATGGAATGGAATGGATTGGAATGGAATGGAATCAACCCGAATGGAATGAAGTGGAATGGAATGCAATGGAATGGATAGAAATGGAATGGAATCAAACCGAATGAAATGGAATGGAATGGAAAGGAATGCAATGCAATGGAATGGAATGGAATCAACCCGAATCAATGGAATGGAATGGAATGGAATCAATCGGAATGGAATGGAATGAAACGGAAAGGAATGGAATGGAATGGAATGGAATCAATCGGAATGGAATGGAATGGATTGGAAAGGAATGGAATGGAATCAACCCGATCGGAATGGAATGGAATGGAATAAAACGGAATCTACACGAATGGAATGGAAAGGAATGGAATGGAATGGAATGGAAAGGAATGGAATGGAATGGAATCAACCCGAATGGAATGGAAAGGAATGGAATGGAATGGAATGGAATGGAATGGAATCAACACTAACGGAATGGAATGGTATGCAATGGAATGGAATGGAATGGAATCAACCCGAATGGAATGGAATGGAATGGAAAGGAATGGAATCAACCCACATGGAATGGAATGGATTTGAATGGAGTGGAATGGAATGGAATGGAATGGAATGGATTGGAATGTTCTTGACTGGAATGGAAGCAACCCGAATGGATTGGAATGGAATGGAATGAAATGGAATGGGATGGAATGGAATCAACGCGAATAGCATGGAATGGAATGGAATAGAATGGAATTGAATGGAATAGAATGGAATGTAATGGAATCAACCCAAATGGAATGGAATGGAATGGAATGGAATCAAACAGAATGGAATGGAATGGTATGGAATGGAATGGAAAAAACCCGAATGGAATGAAATGGAATGGAATGGAATGAACCCAAATGGAATGGAGCGGTATGGATTGGAACGGAATGGAATCAACCCGAACGGAATGTAATGAAATGGAATGGAATAGAATCAACAGGAATGGAATGTTATGGAATGGAATGGAATGCAATCAACCCGAATGGAATGGAATGGAATGGAATAGAACGGAATGGAATGGAATGGATTGGAATGGAATGGAATCAACCCGAATGGAATGGAGTGGAATGGAATGCAATGGAATGGATAGAAATGGAATGGAATCAAACCGAATGAAATGGAATGGAATGGAAAGGAATGCAATGCAATGGAATGGAATGGAATCAACCCGAATGGAATGGAATGGAATGGAATGGAATGGAATGGATTCAACCAGAAGGGAATGGAATGTTCCGGAATGGAAAGGAAGCAACCGAATGGAAAGGAATGTAATGGAATGCAGTCAAACCGAATGGATTGGAATGAAATGGAATGGAATGGAATGGAATGGAATGAAATGGAATGGAATCTTACAGAATGGATTGGAATGAAACGGAATGGAATGGAATGGAATGGAATGGAATGGAGTCAACACAAATGGAATGGAATGGAATGGAATGGAATGGAATGGAATGGAATCAACCCGAAAGAAATGGAATGGAGTGGAATGGAATGGAACGGAATCAACCAGAATGGAATACAATGGAATGCAATGGAATGGAATAAACCCGAATGGAATGAAATGGAATGGAATGGAATGCATTGGAATGGAATGGAATGGAATCAAACCGAATGGAATAAAATGGATTGGAATGGAATGGAATGGAAGCAAAAGGAATGGAATGTAATAGAATGGAATGGAATGGAATGCAATGGAATCAACCGGAATGGAATGGAATGGAATGTTCTGGAATGGAAAGGAAGCAACCGAATGGAATGGAATGGAATGGAATGGAATGGAATGGAAAAAACCGGAATGGAATGGAATGGAATGGAAAGAAATGGAATGGAATCAACCTGAGTGGAATGGAATGGAATGGAAAGGAATGGAATGCAATGGAATGGAAGGGAATGGAATCAACCCGAACGGAATGGAATGGAATGGAATTGAATGGAATGGAATGGAATCCACCCTAATGGTATGAAATGGAATGGAATGCAATGGATTCAACCCGAATGGAATGGAATGGAATGGGGTGGAATGGAATGGAATGGGATGGAATGGAATCAACGCGAATAGAATGAAATGGAATGGAATACAATGGAATGGAATGGAATAGAAAGAAATGGAATGGAATCAACCCGAATGGAATGGAATGAAATGGAATGGAATGGAATCAACCGGAATTGAATGGAATGGTATGGATTGGAACGGAATGGAATCAACACAAACGGAATGGAATGGAATGGAGTGGAATGGAATGGAATGGAATGTAATGGAATCAAAAGCAATGGAATGGTATGGAATGGAATGGAATGGAATCACCCCGAATGGAATGAAATTGAATGGAATGGAATGAAACGGATTGGAAAGGAATGGAATGGAATGGAATGGAATGGAATGGAATGGAATGGAATCAACCACAATGGAATGGAGTGGAATGGAATAGAATGCAATGGAATGGAATGGAATTAATCGGAATGGAATGGAATGGAACGGAATGGAATGGAAAGGAATGGCATGGAATCAATCGGAATGGAATGGAATGGACTGGAATGGAACGGAATGGAATCAACCCGAACGGAATGGAATGGAATGGAATGGAATGGAATAGGACGGAACCTATAAGAATTGAATGGAATGGAATGGAATGGAATGGCATCAACCCGAATGGAATGGAATGGAATGGTAGTTAATGGAATCAAACCGAGTGGAATGGAATGGTATGGAAAGGAATGGAATGGAATCAACCCGAATGGAATGGAATGGAATGGAGTGGAGTGGAATGGAATGGAATGGAATGGAATGGAATGGAATGGAATGGAATCAACCCGAATGGAATGGAATGGAATGGAATGGAATGGAATGGAATGGAATGGAACGAAATCAACCCACATGGAATGGAATGGATTGGAATGGAGAGGAATGGAATGGAATGGAATGGAATGGAATGTTCTTGACTGGAATGGAAGCCACCTGAATGGAATGGAAAGGAATGGAGTCGAATGGAATGGAATGGAATGCAATTAACCCGAATGGAATGGAGTGGAATGGAATGGAATCAACCCAATGGGAATGGAATGGTATGGAATGGAATGGAATGGCATCAACCCTAATGGAATGGAATGGAATGGAATGGCGTGGAATGGAATGGTATCAACACGAATGGAATGGAATGGAATGGAAAGGAAGGGAACGGAATCATCCTGATTGGAATGGAATGGAAAGGATTCAACATGAATGGAATGAAACGGAATGGAACGGAATGCGATGGAATGGAATGGAATGGAATCAACACGAATGGAATGGAATAGAATGGAAAGGAATGGAATGGAATAGATTCAACACGAATGGAATGGAATGGAATGGAATGGAATGGCATGGAATGGAATCCACCCAAATGGAATGGAATGCAACTGAATGGAATGGAATCAACCCGAATGGAATGGAATGTAATGGGATGGAATGGAATGGAATGGGATGGAATGGAATCAATGTGAATAGAATTGAATGGAATTGAATAGAATGGGATGGAATGGAAGAGAATGGAATGGAATGGAATCAAACCGAATGGAATGGAATGGAAAGGAATGGAATGGAATCAACCAGAATGGAATGGAATGTAATGGGATGGAATGGAATGGAATGGGATGGAATGGAATCAACCCGAATGGAATGGAATGGAAAGGAATGGAATGGAATCAACCAGAATGGAATGAAATGGAATGGAATGGAATGGAATGGAACGGAATCGAACGGAATGGAAAGGATTGGAATGCAATGGTATGGAATGGATTGTTCTGGAATGGAATGGAAGCAACCGAATGGAATGGAATGGAATGGAACGGAATGGAATGGATTGGAATGGAATAGAACAGAATCTACCCGAATGGAATGAACTGGTTTGCAATGGAATGGAATGGAATGGAATGGAATGGAATGGAACGGAATGGAATCGAGTCAACTGGAATGGAATGGTGTGGAATGGGATTTAATGGAATGGAAGAGAATGGAATGGAATGAAACATCGCGAATAGAATGGAATGGAATAGAATGGAATGGAAAGAAATCCCCCCGAATGGATGGGAATGGAATGGAATGGAATGGAATGGAACGGAATGGAATGGAATCAACCAGAATGTAATGGAATGGAACGCAATGGAATGGAATGGAATGGAATAGAAGGGGATGGAATGGAATGGAATCAACCGGAATGGAATGGAGTGGAATGGAATAGGATGGAATGGAATGGAATGGAATGGAATGGAATGGAATGGAATGGAATCAACCCAAATGGAATGGAATGGAATGGAATGGAATGAAATGAAATGGAATGGAATTAACACGAATGGACTGGAAAGGAATGGAATGGAATGGAATCAACCAGAGTGGAATGGAATGGAATGGAATGGAATGGAATGGAATGGAATGGAATGGAATGGATTCAACCCGAAGGGAAGGGAATGGAATGGAATGGAATGGAGTGGAATGGAATGGATTCAACGCGAAGGGAATGGAATGGAATGGAATGGAATGGAATGGAATGGAATCAACCCAAATGGAATGACATGGAATGGAATGGATTGCAATTGAATGAAATGGTATGGAATCAAACCGAATTTGATGTAATGTAATGTAATGGAATGGAAAGGAAAGGAATGGAATCTAAACGAATGGAATGGAATGGAATGGAATGAAATCTAACGGAATGGATTGGAAAGGAATGGAATGTTCTGGAATGGAATGGAAGCAAAACAAATGGAATGGAATGGAATGGAAGGGAATGGAATAGAATTGAATCAACCAGAATGGAACGGAATGGCATGGAATGGAATCAACCTGAATGGAATGAAATGGAATGGAATGTAATGCAATGGAATGGAATTGAATGGAATCAAACCGAATGGAATGGAATGGAATGGAATCAAAACGAATGGAACGGAATGGAATGGAATGGAATGGAATCAACCTGAATAGAAGGGAATGGAAAGGAATGGAATGGAATGGAATGGAATGCTCTTGAATGGAATGTAAGCAACCCAAATGGAATGGAATGGAATGGAATGGAATGGAATGGAATTAACCCGGATGGAATGGAATGGAATGGAATGGAATCAACCCAAATGGAGTGGAATGGTATGGAATGGAATGGAATGTCATCAATTCTAATGGAATTGAATGGAATGGAATGGCGTGGATTGTAATGGTATCAACACGAATGGAATGGAATGGAATGGAATCATCCCGAATGGAATGCAATGGAATGGAATGGAATGGAATCGAATCGAATGAAATGGAATGGAAACAACCCGAATGGAATGCAATGGAATGGAATGGAATGGAATAAACCCGAAGGGAATGGAAAGGAATGGAATGGAATGGAATCATCCAGAATGGAATGAAATGGAATTGAAAGGAAGGAATTGGAATGGAATAGAATGGAATGCCATGGAATGGAATCAACACGAATGGAAGGGAATGGAATGGAATGGAATGGAATGGAATCAACATGAATGGAATGAAACGGAATGGAATGGAATGCAATGGAATGGAATGGAATGGAATCAACACGAATGGAATGGAATGGAATGGATTGGAATGGAATGGAATCAACCCGAATGCAATGGAATGGAATGGAATGGAATGGAATGGAACGGAATGGAATCAACCCGAATGGAATGGAATGGAATGAGATGGAATGGAATGCAATGGGATGGAATGCAATCAACGAGAATAGAATGGAATGGAATGGAATAGAATGGAATGGAATGGAATCAATCCGAATTGAATGGAATGGAATGGAATCAACCAGAATGGAATGGAATGGAATGGAATGGAATTGAATCAATGCAAATGGAATGAAATGAAATGGAATGGAATCAGGCCGAATAGAATTGAATGGAATGGGTTGGAATGTAATCAACGAGAATAGAATGGAATGCAATGGATTAGAATGGAATGGAATGGAATCAAGCCGAATGGAATGGAATGGAATGGAATGGAATGGAATGGAAAGGAATCAACCGGAATGGAATGAAATGGAATGGAATGGAATGGAACGGAATGGAATCGACCGGAATGGAAAGGATTGGAATGCAATGGTATGGAATGGAATGTTCTGGAATGGAATGGAAGCAACCGAATGGAATGGAACGGAATGGAACGGAATGGAATCAACCCAAATGGAATGGAATGGAATGGAATGGAATGGATTGGAATGGAATACAACGGAATCTACCCGAATGGAATGAACTGGTATTCAATGGAATGGAAAGGAATGGAATGGAATGGAATGGAATGGAACGGAATGGAATCGAGTCAACTGGAATGGAATGGAGTGGAATGGGATTTAATGGAATGGAATGGAATGGAATGGAATGGAAACATCGCGAATAGAATGGAATGGAATAGAATGGAATGGAAATAAATCACCCCGAATGGATGGGAATGGAATGGAATGGAATGGAATGGAATGGAATGGAATGGAATGGAATGGAATCAACCAGAATGGAATGGAATGGAATGCAATGGAATGGAATGGAATGGAATCAACCCGAATGGAATGACATGGAATGGGATTAAATGGAATGGAATGGAATAGAATGGAACGCGAATAGAAGGGAATGGAATGGAATAGAAAGGAATCGAATGGAAACAACCCGAATGGAATGGAATGGAATGGAAACAACCCAAATGGAATGGAGTGGAATGGAATGGAATGGAGTGGAATGGAATGGAATGGAATCAACCGGTATGGAATGGAATGGATTGGAATGGAATAGAACGGAATCTACCCGAATGGAATGAAGTGGAATCCAATGGAATGGAATAGAATGGAATGAAATGGAATGCAAAGGATTCAACCCGAATGGAATGGAATCGAATGGAATGGAATCAAATGGAATGGAATGGAATCAACCCGAATGGAATGGAATGGTATGGAATGCAATGGAATAGAATCAACCCGAATGGAAAGGAATGGAATGGGATGGAATGGAATAAACGCGAATAGAATGGAAAGGAATGGAATAGAATGGAATGGAATGGAATCAACCCGAATGGAATGGAATGGAATGGAATGGAATGTAATGTAATGGAATGGAATGGAATGGAATGCAATCAGCCGGAATGGAATGGAAAGGTATGGATTGAAGCGGAAAGGAATCTACCCAAAGGGAATGGAATGGAATGGAATGGAATGGAATGGAATGGAATGGAATGCAATGGAATGGAATCAAAAGGAATGGAATGGTATGGAATGGAATGGAATGGAATGGAATATAATCAACCCGAATGCAATGGATTGGAATGGAATGGAACGGAATGGAATGGAATGGAATGGAATTAACCCAATTGGAATGGAATGGAATCAACACGAATTGAATGGAATGGAATGGGATGGAATGAAATGGAATGGGATGCAATGGAATCAACCCGAATAGAATGGAATGGAATGGAATAGAAAGGAATGGAATGGAATCAACCCGAATGGAATGGAATGGAATGCAATGGAATGGATAGGAATCAACCAGAAGCGAATGGAATGGAATGGAATGGAATGCAATGGAATGGAATCAACCCGAATGGAATGAAATGGAATGGAAAGGAATGCATTGGAATGGAATGGAATGGAATCAATCCGAATGGAATAAAATGTAATGGAATGGAATGGAATGGAATGGAATCATCCGGAATGGAATGGAATGGATTGGAATGGAATAGAACGGAATCTACCCGAATGGAATGAAATAAATGCAATGGAAAGGAATAGAATGGAATGAAATGGAATGGAATGGAGTCAACTTGAATGGAAAGGAATCGAATGGAATGGAATCAAATGGAATGGAATGGAAACAACTCGAATGGAATGGAATGGATTGGAATGGAATGGAATGAAATGGAATGGAATCAACCCGAATGGAATGAAATGGAATGGAATGGAATGGAATGCATTGCAATGGAATGGAATGGAATCCAACCGAATGGAATGGAATGGAATGGAATGGAATGGAATCAACCGGCATGGAATGAAATGGAATGGAATGGAATGGAATGGAATCAAACCTAATGGAATGGAATCGAATGGAATGGAATGTAATCATCCGGAATGGAATGGAATGGATAGGAATGGAATAGAACGGAATCTACCCGAATGGTAAGAAATGGAATGCAATGGAATGGAATGGAATGGAATGGAATCGAATCAACCCGAATGGTATGGAATGGAACGGAATGGAATCAACGCGAAAAGAATGTAATGGAATGGAATAGAATGGAATGGAATGGAAAAAACCCGAATGGAATGGAATGGAATGGAATGGAATGCAATGGAATGGAATCAAAACGAATGGAATGGAATGGAATGGAATGGAATGGAATGGAATCAAAAAGGAATGGAATGGAATGGAATGGAATCAACCGGGGTGGAATGGAATGGAATGGAATCAACTGGAGTGGAATGGAATAGAATGGAATGTTCTGGAATGGAATGGAAGCAACCCGAATGCAATGGAATGCAGTGGAATGGAATGGAATGGAATGCAATGGAATCAAACCAAATGGAATGGAATGAAATTGAAGGGAGTGGAGTCAACCGGAATGGAATGGAGTGGAATGGGATGGAGTGCAATGGAATGGAATGGAATGGAATGGAATAAACCCGAATGGAATGGGATGGAATGGAATGCAATGGAATGGAATGGAATGGAGTCAACCTGAATGGAGTGAAATGGGATGGAATGGAATGCAATGGAATGGAAAGGAATGGAATGGATTGCAATGGAAATGAATGGAATGGAATGGAATCAACCCGAGTGGAATGGAATGGAATGGAATGGAATGGAATGGAATGGAATGGAATCAACCCGAATGGAACGAAATGGAATGGAGTGGAATGGAATGGAATGGAATCAACCCAAAGGGAATGGAATGGAATGGAATGGAAAGGAATGGAATGGAATGGAATCAACACGAAACGAATGGAATGAAATGGAATGGAATTGAATGGAATGGAATGGAAACAACCCGAATGGAATGGAATGGAATGGAATCAACCCGAACCGAATGGAATGAAATGGAATGGAATGGAATGCAATGGAATGGAATAGAATGGAATGGAATGGAATAGAATGGAATAGAAGGGAATGGAATAGAATGGAATGGAATGGAATCAACACGAATGGAATGGAATGGAATGGAATGGAATCAATGAGAATGGAATGGAATGGAATGGAATGGAATGGAACGGAACAGAAAGAATCAACCGGAATGGAATGGATTGGAATGCAATGGAATGGAATGGATTGTTCTGGAATGGAATGGAAGCAACCGAATGGAATGGAATGGAATGGAATGGAACGGAATGGAATCAACTCAAATGGAGTGGAATGGAATGGAATGGAATCAACCCAAATGGAATGGAATGGAATGGAATGGAAAGGAATGGAATCAAACCGAATGGAATGGAATGGAATGGAATGGAATGCAATGGAATGGAACGGAATGGAATCAACCCAAATGGAATGGAATGGAATGGGATGGAATCAACCCAAATGGAATGGAATGGAATGGAAAGGAAAGGAATGGAATCAAACCGAAGGGAATTGAATGGAATGGAATGAAATTGAATCAAAACGAATGGAATGGAATGGAATGGAATTGAATCAAACGGAATGGAATGCAACGGAATGGAATGAAATGTAAAGGAATGGAATGTTCTGGAATGGAATAGAAGCAACCCGAATGGAACGGAATGGAATGGAATGGAAGGCAATGGAATGGAATGGAATGGAATGGAATTAACCAGAATGGAATGGAATCAATTCAAATGGAATGGAATGGTATGCAATGGAATGGAATGGCATCAACCCTAATGGAGTGGAATGGAATGGAATGGCATGGAATGAAATGGTATCAACATGAACGGAATGGAATGGAATAGAATGGAATGGTATGGAATGGAATCGAATAGAATCAACCCGAATGGAATGAAATGAAATGGAATGGAATGCAATGGAATGGAATGGAATGGAATCAACTCGAATGGAATGGAATGGAATGGAATGGCATGGATTGGAATCAATATGAACGGAATGGATTGGAATGGAATGGAATGGAATGGAATGGAATGGAATGGAATCAACCCGAATGGAATGAAAAGGAATGGAATGGAATGCAATGGAATGCCATGGAATGGAATAGAATGGAATGGAATGCAATGGAATGGAATGGAATGGAATCAACACGAATGGAATGGAATGGCATGGAATGGAATGGAATGGAATCAATGCAAATGGAATGGAATGAAAAGGAAAGGAATGGAATGGAATCAGCCCGAATAGAATTGAATGGAATGGGATGGAACTGAATCAACGCGAATAGAATGGAATGAAATGGAATGGAATTGAATGGAATGGAATGGAAACAACCCGAATGGAATGGAATGGAATGGAATCAACCCGAACCGAATGGAATGAAATGGAATGGAATGGAATGCAATGGAATGGAATGGAATGCAATGGAATGGAATAGAATGGAATGGAATGGAATAGAATGGAATACAAGGGAATGGAATAGAATGGAATGGAATGGAATCAACACGAATGGAATGGAATGGAATGGAATGGAATCAATGAGAATGGAATGGAATGGAATGGAATGGAATGGAATGGAACGGAACGGAAAGAATCAACCGGAATGGAATGGATTGGAATGCAATGGAATGGAATGGATTGTTCTGGAATGGAATGGAAGCAACCGAATGGAATGGAATGGAATGGAATGGAATGGAACGGAATGGAATCAACTCAAATGGAATGGAATGGAATGGAATGGAATCAACCCAAATGGAATGGAATGGAAAGGAATGGAATCAAACAGAATGGAATGGAATGGAATGGAATGGAATGGAATGCAATGGAATGGAACGGAATGGAATCAACCCAAATGAAATGGAATGGAATGGAATCAACCCAAATGGAATGGAATGGAATGGAAAGGAAAGGAATGGAATCAAACCGAATGGAATTGAATGGAATGGAATGGAATGGAATGAAATTGAATCAAAACGAATGGAATGGAATGGAATGGAATTGAATCAACCAGAATGGAATGCAACGGATTGGAATGAAATGTAAAGGAATGGAATGTTCTGGAATGGAATAGAAGCAACCCGAATGGAACGGAATGGAATGGAATGGAAGGCAATGGAATGGAATGGAATGGAATGGAAATAACCAGAATGGAATGGAATCAATTCAAATGGAATGGAATGGTATGGAATGGAATGGAATGGCATCAACCCTAATGGAGTGGAATGGAATGGAATGGCGTGGAATGAAATGGTATCAACATGAACGGAATGGAATGGAATAGAATGGAATGGTATGGAATGGAATCGAATGGAATCAACCCTAATGGAATGGAATGGAATGGAATGGAATCAAACCGAAGGGAATGGAATGGAATGGAATGGAATAGAATCAACCCGAATGGAATGAAATGAAATGGAATGGAATGCAATGGAATGGAATGGAATGGAATCAACTCGAATGGAATGGAATGGAATGGAATGGAATGGCATGGATTGGAATCAACATGAACGGAATGGAATGGAATGGAATGCAATGGAATGGAATGGAATGGAATCAACCCGAAAGGAATGAAAAGGAATGGAATGGAATGCAATGGAATGGAATAGAATGGAATGGAATGCAATGGAATGGAATGGAATGGAATCAACACGAATGGAATGGAATGGAATGGAATGGAATGGAATGGAATGGAATGGAATCAATGCAAATGGAATGGAATGAAAAGGAAAGGAATGGAATGGAATCAGCCCGAATAGAATTGAATGGAATGGGATGGAACTGAATCAACGCGAATAGAATGGAATGGAATGGAATAGAATGGAATGGAATTGAATCAACCCGAATGAAATGGAATGGAATGGAATGGAATCAACCAGAATGGAATGGAATGGAATGGAATGGAACGGAATGGAATCAACCGGAATGGAATGGATTGGAATGCAATGGAATGGAATGGAATGTTCTGGAATGGAATGGAAACAACCGAATGGAATGGAATGGAATGGAACGGAATGGAATCATCCGAAATGGAATGGAATGGAATGGAATGGAATGGAATGGAATGGAATGGAATCAACACAAATGGAATGGAATGGAATGGAATGGAATGGTATGGAATGGAATGGATTGGAATGGAATAGAACGGAATCTTCCCAAATGTAGTGAAATGGTATGCAATGTAATGGAGTGGAATGGAATCGATTCAACCCGAATGGAATGGAATGGAATGGGATTGAGTGGAATGGAATGGAGTGGAATGGAATGGAATGGAATGGAATGGAATGGAATCAACGCGAAAAGAATGGAATGGAATAGAATGGAATGGAAAGGAATCACCCCGAATGGATGGGAATGGAATGGAATGGAATGGGATGGAATGGAATCAACCAGAATGGAATGGAATGGAATGGAATGGAATGGAATCACCACGAATGGGATGACATGGAATTGAATGGAATGCAATGGTGTGGAATGGAAAGGAATCAAACCGAATGGAATGGAATGGAATGGAATGGATTTGAATGGAATGGAATCAAAACGAATGGAATGGAATGGAATGGAATGGAATGGAATGGAATCACCCGGAATGGAATGCAATGGAATGGAATGGAATGGAATGGAATGGAATGGAATGGAAAGGAATGGACTAGAAGCAACCCGAATGGAATGGAATGGAATGGAATGGAAGGCAATGGAATGGAATGGAATGGCTTGGAATTAACCCTAATGGAATGGAAAGGAATGGAATGGAATCAATTCAAATGCAATGGAATGGTATGGAATGGAATGGAATGGCATCAACCCTAATGGAGTGGAATGGAATGGAATGGCGTGGAATGAAATGGTATCAATATGAATGGAATAGAATGGAACAGAATGGAATCGTATGGAATGGAATGGAATGGAATGGAATCAACCCAAATGGAATGGAATGGAATGGAATCAACCCGAATGGAATGGAATGGAATGGAATGGATTGGAATGGAATAGAACGGAATCTACCCAAATGTAGTGAAATAGTATGCAATGTAATGAAGTGGAAAGGAATCGAGTCAACCCGAATGGAATGGAACGGAATGGGATTGAGTGGAATGGAATGGAGTGGAACGGAATGGAATGGAATGGATTCAACGCGAATAGAATGGAATGGAATAGAATGGAATGGAAAGGAATCACCCCGAATGGATGGGAAAGGAATGGAATGGAATGGGATGGAATGGAATCAACCGGAATGGAATGGAATGGAATGGAATGGAATCACCCCGAATGGAATGACATGGAATGGAATAGAATGCAATGGTATGGAATGGAATGGAATCAAACAGAATGGAATGGAATGGAATGGAATGGAATGGAATGGATTGGAATGGAATGGAATGGATTGGAATGGAATGGAATCAAAACGAATGGAATGGAATGGAATGGAATGGAATCAACCGGAATGGAATGCAATGGAATGGAAAGGAATGGAATGGAATGGAATGGAATAGAAGCAACCCGACTGGAATGGAATGGAATGGAAGGCAATGGAATGGAATGGAATGGCATGGAATTAACCCGAATGGAATGGAATGGAATGGAATGGAATGGAATCAATTCAAATGGAAAGGAATGGTATGGAATGGAATGGAATGGCATCAACCCTAATGGAGTGGAATGGAATGGAATGCAATGGCGTGGAATGGAATGGAATCAACATGAATGGAATTGAATGGAATAGAATGGAATCGTATGGAATGGAATGGAAGGGAATCAACCCGAATGGAATGGAATGGAATGGAATGGAATGGAATGGAATCAACCCGAAGGGAATGGAATGGATTGGAATGGAATGGAATGGAATGGAATGGAATGGAATGGAATCAACCCGAA
This sequence comes from Pan paniscus, assembly GCF_029289425.2. Taxonomy (NCBI): domain Eukaryota; kingdom Metazoa; phylum Chordata; class Mammalia; order Primates; family Hominidae; genus Pan; species Pan paniscus. The sequence continues at coordinate 44,894,285 of NC_073267.2, forward strand.
TGGAATGAAATTGAGTGGAATGGAATGCAATGGAATGGAATGGAATCAACCCGAATGGAACAGAATGGAATGCAATGGAATGGCATGGAATGGAATCAACAGGAATGGAAAGGAATGGAATGGAATGGCATGGATTGGAATCAACACGAATGGAAGGGAATGAAATGGAATGGAATGGAATGGAATGGAATGATCTGGAATGGAATAGAAGCAACCCGAATGGAAAGGAATGGAATGGATTGCAATGGAATGGAATGGAATGGAATGGAATTAACCCGAATGGAATGGAATGGAATGGAATGGAATGGAATCAATTCAAATGGAAAGGAATGGTAGGGAATGGAATGGAATGGCATCAACCCTAATGGAGAGGAATGGAATGGAATGGCGTGGAATGCAATGGTATCAAAATGAATGGAATGGAATGGAATAGAATGGAATCGTATGGAATGGAATGGAATCAAACCGAATGGAATGGAATGGAATGGAATGGAATGGAATGGAATGGAATGGAATCTACCAGAATGGAATGGAATGGAATGGAATGGAAGGGAATGGAATGGAATGGAATGGAATGGAATGGAATGGAATCAACCCGAATGGAATGAAATGGAATGGAATGGTATGCAATGGAATGAAATGGAATGGAATCAACCCGAATGGAATGGAATGGAATGGAATGGAATGGAATGGCATGGAATGGAATCAACACGAATGAAAGAGAATGGAATGCAGTAGAATGGAATGGAATGGAATGGAATGGAATGGAATCAAAACGAATGCAATGGAATGGAATGGAATGGAATCAACTGGAATGGAATGCAATGGAATGGAATGGAATGGAAAGGAATGGAATGTTCTGGAATGGAATAAACGCAACCCGAATGGAACGGAATGGAATGAAATGGAAGGCAACGGAATGGAATGGATTGGAATGGAATTGACCCGAATGGAATGGAATGGAATGGAATCAATTCAAATGGAATGGAATGGTATGGAATGGAATGGAATGGCATCAACCCTAATGGAGTGGAATGGAATGGAATGGAATGGAATGGCGTGGAATGGAATGGTATCAACATGAATGGAATGGAATGGAATAGAATGAAATCGTATGGAATGGAATGGAATGGAATAAACCCGAATGGAATGGAATGGAATGGAATGGAATGGAATCAAAACGAATGGAATGGAATGGAATGGAATGGAATCAACCAGAATGGAATGCAATGGAATGGAATGGAATGGAGTGGAATGGAAAGGAATAGAAGCAACCCGAATGGAATGGAATGGAATGGAAGGCAATGGAATGGAATGGAATGGCATGGAATTAACCCGAATGGAATGGAATGGAATGGAATGGGATCAATTCAAATGGAATGGAATGGAATGGCGTGGAATGGAATGATATCAACATGAATGGAATGGAATGGAATGGAATAGAATGGAATCGTATGGAATGGAATGGAATGGAATCAACCAGAAGGGAATGGAATGGAATGGAATGGAATGGAATGGAATCAACCCGAATGGAATGAAATTGAATGGAATGGAATGCAATGGAATGGAATGGAATCAACCCGAATGGAACAGAATGGAATGCAGTGGAATGGCATGGAATGGAATCAACACGAATGGAAAGGAATGGAATGGAATGGCATGGATTGGAATCAACACGAATGAAAGGGAATGGAATGGAATGGAATGGAATGGAATGGAATGGAATGGAATGTTCTGAAATGGAATAGAAGCAACCCGAATGGAAAGGAATGGAATGGATTGCAATGGAATGCAATGGAATGGAGTGGAATTAACCCGAATGGAATGGAATGGAATCAATTAAAATGGAATGGAATGGTATGGAATGGAATGGAATGGCATCAACCCTAATGGAGAGGAATGGAGTGGAATGGCGTGGAATGCAATGGTATCAACATGAATGGAATGGAATGGAATAGAATGGAATCGTATGGAATGGAATGGAATCAACCCGAATGGAATGGAATGGAATGGAATGGAATGGAATCTTCCAGAAGGGAATGGAATGGAATGGAATGGAATGGAATGGAATCAACCCTAATGGAATGAAATGGAATGGAATGGTATGCAATGGAATGGAATGGAATGGAATCAACCCGAATGGAATGGAATGCAATGGAATGGACTGGAATGGCATGGAATGGAATCAACACGATTGGAAGAGAATGGAATGCAATGGAATGGAATGGAATGGAATGGAATGGAATGGAATCAAAACGAATGCAATGGAATGGAATCAACTGGAATGGAATGCAATGGAATGGAATGGAATGGAAAGGAATTGAATGTTCTGGAATGGAATAAAAGCAACCCGAATGGAACGGAATGGAATGAAATGGAAGGCAATGGAATGGAATGGATTGGAATGGAATTAACCCGAATGGAATGGAATGGAATGGAATCAATTCTAATGGAATGGAATGGTATGGAATGGAATGGAATGGCATCAACCCTAATGGAGTGGAATGGAATGGAATGGAATGGCGTGGAATGGAATGGTGTCAACATGAATGGAATGGAATGGAATAGAATGGAATCGTATGGAATGGAATGGAATGGAATCAACCCGAATGGAATGTAATGGAATGGAATGGAATCAACCCGAAGGGAATGGAATGGAATGGAATGGAATGAAATGGAATAGAATCAACCCGAATGGAATGAAATGGATTGGAATGGAAAGCAATGGAATTGAATGGAATGGAATCAACCCGAATATAATGGAATGGAATGGAATGCAATGGCATGGAATGGAATCAACATGAACGAAAGGGAATGGAATGGAATGGAATGGAATGGAATGGAATCAACCCGAATGGAATGAAAAGGAATGGAATGGAATGCAATGGAATGGAATGGAATGGAGTAGAATGGAAAGGAATGCAATGGAATGGAATGAAATGGAATGGAATGGAATGGAATCAACCCGAATGGAATGGAATGGCGTGGAATGGAATGGTATCAACATGAATGAAATGAAACGGAATGGAATGGAATGCAAAGGAATGGAATGGAATGGAATTAACACGAATGGAATGGAATACAATGGAATGGAATGGAATCAACACGAATGGAATGGAATAGAATGCAAAGGAAAGGAATGGAATGGAATGGAATGGAATGGAATGGAATCCACACAAATGGAATGGAATGGAATGGAATGCAACGGAATCAACCCGAAGGGAATTGAATGGAATTCAATGGAATTGAATGGAATGGGATGGAATGGAATCAATGTGAATAGAATGAAATGGAATCGAATAGAATGGAATTGAATGGAATAGAATGGAATGGAATGGAATCAACCCGAATGGAATGGAATGGAATGGAATGGAATCAACCAGAATGGAATAGAATGGAATGGAATGGAATGGAATGGAATGAAATAAACCCGAATGGAATGAAATCGAATTAAAAGGAATGCATTGGAGTGGAATGGAATGGAATGGAATCAAACCGAATGGAATAAAATGGAATGGAATGGAATGGAATGGAAGCAAAAGGAATGGAGTGGAATAGAATGGAATGGAATGGAATGGAATGGAATCTACCGGAATGGAATGTAATGGAATGGAATGTTCTGGAATGGAATGGAAACAACGGAATGGAATGGAATGGAATGGAATGAAACCGAAGGGATTGGAATGAAATGGAATGGAATGGAATGGAATGGAATGGAATGGAAACAACCCAAATGGAATGGAGTGGAATGGAATGGAATGGAGTGGAATGGAATGGAATGGAATCAACCGGTATGGAATGGAATGGATTGGAATGGAATAGAACGGAATCTACCCGAATGGAATGAAGTGGAATCCAATGGAATGGAATAGAATGGAATGAAATGGAATGCAAAGGAGTCAACCCGAATGAAATGGAATCGAATGGAATGGAATCAAATGGAATGGAATGGAATCAACCCGAGTGGAATGGAATGGTATGCAATGAAATGGAATAGAATCAACCCGAATGGAAATGAATGGAATGGGATGGAATGGAATGGAATGGGATGGAATGGAATCAACGCGAATAGAATGGAAAGGAATGGAGTAGAACGGAATGGAATGGAATCAACCCGAATGGAATGGAATGGAATGGAATCAACCCGAATGGAATGAAATGGAATGGAACGTAATCAACCCGAATGAAATGGAATGGTATGGATTGGAGCGGAATGGAATCAACCCAAAGGGAATGGAATGGAATGGAATGGAATGGAATGCAATGGAATGGAATCAAAAGGAATGGAATGGTATGGAATGGAATGGAATGGAATGGAATGGAATCAACCCGAATGCCATGGATTGGAATGGAATGGAATGGAATGGAATGGAATGGAATGCAATGGAATGGAATTAACCCAAATGGAATGGAATGGAATCAACCCGAATGGAATGGAATGGAATCGGATGGAATGAAATGGAATGGGATGCAATGGAATCAACCCGAATAGAATGGAATGGAATGGAATAGAAAGGAATGGAATGGAATCAACCCGAATGGAATGGAATGGAATGCAATGAATGGAAATTAATCAACCAGAAGCGAATGGAAAGGAATGGAATGCAATGGAATGGAATCAACCCGAATGGAATGAAATGGAATGGAAAGGAATGCATTGGAATGGAATGGAATGGAATCAATCCGAATGGAATGAAATGTAATGGAATGCAATGGAATGGAATGGAATCAACCGGAATGGAATGGAATGGATTGGAATGGAATAGAACGGAATCTACCCGAATGGAATGAAATAAATGCATTGGAATGGAATAGAATGGAATAAAATGGAATGGAATGGAGTCAACCCGAATGGAAAGGAATCGAATGGAATGGAATCAAATGGAATGGAATGGAAACAACCCGAATGGAATGGAATGGAGTGGAATGGAATGGAATGAAATGGAATGGAATCAACCCGAATGAAATGAAATGGAATGGAATGGAATGCATTGCAATGGAATGGAATGCAATCCAACCGAATGGAATGGAATGGAATGGAATGGAATGGAATGGAATGGAATGGAATGGAATCAACCGGCATGGAATGGAATGTAATGGAATGGAATGGAATGGAATCAACCCTAATGGAATGGAATCGAATGGAATGGAATTTAATCATCCAGAATGGAATGGAATGGATAGGAATGGAATAGAATGGAATCAACCCGAATGGCAAGAAATGGAATGCAATGGAATGGAATGGAATGGAATCGAATCAACCGGAATGGTATGGAATGGAATGGAATGGAATCAACGCAAATAGAATGTAATGGAATGGAATAGAATGGAATGGAATGGAAAAACCCGAATGGAATGAAATGGAATGGAATGGAATGAAAACGAATTGAATGGAATGCAATGGAATGGAATGGAATGGAATCAAAACGAATGGAATGGAATGGAATGGAATGGAATCAACCGGAGTGGAATGGAATGGAATGGAATGGAATGGAATCAACTGGAGTGGAATGGAATAGAATGGAATGTTCAGGAATGGAATGGAAGCAATCCGAATGCAATGGAATGGAATGGAATGGATTGGAATGGAATGCAATGGAATCAAACCAAATGGAATGGAATGTAATTGAAGGGAATGGAATCAACCGGAATGGAATGGAGTGGAATGGAATGGAGTGGAAAGGAATGGAATGGAATGGAATGGAATCAAACCGAATGGAATGGAATGGAATGGAATGCAATGGAATGGAATGGAATGGAATAAACCCGAATGGAATGAAAAGGAATGGAATGGAATGCAATGGAATGGAATGGAATGGAATAGAATGGAATGGAATGCAATGGAATGGAATGAAATGGAATGGAATGCAATGGAATGGAATGAAATGGAATGGAATGGAATGGAATCAACCCGAATGGAATGGAATGGCGTGGAATGGAATGGTATCAACATGAATGAAATGAAACGGAATGGAATGGAATGCAAAGGAATGGAATGGAATGGAATCAACACGAATGGAATGGATTAGAATGGAAAGGAATGGAATGGAATGGAATGGAATGGAATGGAATGGAATGGAATGGAATGGAATCCACCCAAATGGAATGGAATGGAATGGAATGCAACGGAATCAACCCGAATGGAATGGAATGGAATTTGATGGAATTGAATGGAATGGGATGGAATGGAATCAACGCGAATAGTATGAAATGTAATGGAATAGAATGGAATGGAATGGAATAGAATGGAATGGAATGGAATCAACCCGAATGGAATGGAATGGAATGGAATGGAATGGAATGCATTGGAATGGAATGGAAAGGAATCAAACCGAATGGAATAAAATGGAATGGAATGGAATGCAATGGAATCAACGGGGATGGAATGGAATAGAATGGAATGGAGTGGAATGGAATGGAATGGAATGGAATCAAACGGAATGGAATGGAATGGAATGTTCTGGAATTGAAAGGAAGTAACCGAATGGAATTGAATGTAATGGAATGGAGTCAAATCGAACGGATTGGAATGAAATGGAATGGAATGGAATGGAATGCAATGGAATCTAACCGAATGGATTGGAATGAAATGGAATGGAATGGAATCAACACAAATGGAATGGAATGGAATGGAATGGAATGGAATGGAATGGAATGGAATCAACCAGAATGGAATAGAATGGAATGGAATGGAATGGAATGGAATGGAATGGAATGGAATGGAGTAAACCCGAATGGAATGAAATGGAATTAAAAGGAATGCATTGGAGTGGAATGGAATGGAATCAAACCGAATGGAATAAAATGGAATGGAATGGAATGGAATGGAAGCAAAAGGAATGGAATGGAATAGAATGGAATGGAATGGAATGGAATGGAATCTACCGGAATGGAATTTAATGGAATGGAATGTTCTGGAATGGAATGGAAGCAACCGAATGGAATGGAATGGAATGGAATGAAACCGAATGGATTGGAATGAAATGGAATGGAATGGAATGGAATGGAAACAACCCAAATGGAATGGAGTGGAATGGAATGGAATGGAGTGGAATGGAATGGAATGTAATGGAATGGAATCCACCCAAATGGAATGGAATGGAATGGAATGCAACGGAATCAACCCGAATGGAATGGAATGGAATTTGATGCAATTGAATGGAATAGGATGGAATGGAATCAACGCGAATAGAATGAAATGTAATGGAATAGAATGGAATGGAATGGAATAGAATGGAATGGAATGGAATCAACCCGAATGGAATGGAATGGAATGGAATGGAATGGAATCAACCAGAATGGATTAGAATGGAATGGAATGGAATGCAGTGGAATGGAATCAACCCGAATGGAATGAAATGGAATGGAATGGAATGCATTGGAATGGAATGGAAAGGAACCAAACCGAATGGAATAAAATGGAATGGAATGGAATGCAATGGAATCAAAGGGAATGGAAAGGAATAGAATGGAATGGAGTGGAATGGAATGGAATGGAATTGAATCAACCCGAATGGAACGGAATGGAATGGAATGGCATGGAATGGAATGGAATAGAATCAACCCAAAGGGAATGGAATGGAATGGAATTGAAAGGAATGGATTGGAATGGAATCAACCCGAATGGAATGAAATTGAATGGAATGGAATGCAACGGAATGGAAAGTAATGGAATGGAATGGAATGGAATGGAATCAACAACAATGGAATGGAATGGAATCAATCGTAATGGAATGGAATGGAACGCAATGGAATGAAATGGAATGGCATGGAATCAATCGGAATGGAATGGAATGGATTGGAATGGAATGGAATGGAATCAACCCTAACGGAATGGAATGGAATGGAATGGAATGGAATGGAATGGAATAGAACGGAATCTACCTGAATGGAATGGAATGGAATGGCATGGAATGGAATGGAATGGAATCAACCCAAAGGGAATGGAATGGAATGGAATTGAAACGAATGGACTGGAATGGAATCAACCCGAATGGAATGAAATTGAATGGAATGGAATGCAACGGAATGGAAAGAAATGGAATGGAATGGAATGGAATGGAATCAACAACAATGGAATGGAATGGAATCAATCGTAATGGAATGGAATGGAACGCAATGGAATGAAATGGAATGGCATGGAATCAATCGGAATGGAATGGAATGGATTGGAATGGAATGGAATGGAATCAACCCTAACGGAATGGAATGGAATGGAATGGAATGGAATGGAATGGAATAGAACGGAATCTACCTGAATGTAATGGAATGGAATGGAATGGAATGGAATGGAATGGAATGGAATGGAATCAACCCGAATGGAATGCAATGGAATGGAATGGAATGGAATGGAATCAACTCGAATGGAATGGAATGGTATGGAATGGATTGGAATGGAATCAAACCGAATGGAATGGAATGGAATGGAGTGGAATGGAATGGAATGGAATAAACCCGAATGGAATGGAATGGAATGGAGTGGAATGGAATGCAATGGAATGGAATGGAATGGAATGGAATCAACCCACATGGAATGGAATGGAGTGGAATGGAATGGAATGGAATGGAATGTTCTTGACTGGAATGGAAGCCACCAGAATGGAATGGAATGGAATGGATTCCAATGGAATGGAATGGAATGCAATTAACCCGAATGGAATGGAATAGAAAGGAATGGAATCAACCCAAATGGAATGGAATGGTATGGAAAGGAATGGAATGGCATGAACCCTAATGGAATAGAATGGAATAGAATGGCGTGGAATGGAATGGTATCAACATGAATGGAATGAAACGGAATGGAATGGAATGCAAAGGAATGCAATGGAATGGAATCAACACGAATGGAATGGAATAGAATGGAAAGGAATGGAATGGATTGCAATGGAATGGGATGGAATCAACCCAAATGGAATGGAATGGAATGGAATGCAACGGAATCAACCCGAATGGAATGGAATGGAATTTGATGGAATGGAATGGAATGGGATGGAATGGAATCAACGTGAATAGAATGGAATGGAATGGAATAGAATGGAATGGAATGGAATATAATGGAATGGAATGTAATCATTCCGAATGGAATTGAATGGAATGGAATCAACCAGAATGGATGAGAATGGAATGGAATGGAATGCAATGGAATGGAATCAACCCGAATGGAATGAAATGGAATGGAATGGAATGGATTGGAATGGAATGGAAAGGAATCAAACCGAATGGAATTAAATGGAATGGAATGGAATGGAAATGAATCAAAGGGAATGGAATGGAATAGAATGGAATGGAGTGGAATGGAATGGAATGGAATGGAATCAACCAGAATGGAATGGAATGGAATGGAATGTTCTGGAATGGAAAGGAAGCAACCGAATGGAATTGAATATAATGGAATGGAGTCAAATCGAATGGATTGGAATGAAATGGAATGGAATGGAATGGAATGCAATGGAATCTAACCGAATGGATTGGAATGAAATGGAATGGAATGGAATCAACCCAAATGGAATGGAACGGAATGGAATGGAATGGAATGGAATGGAATCAACCAGAATGGAATGCAAAGGAGTCAACCCGAATGGAATGGAATCGAATGGAATGGAAGCAAATGGAATGGAATGGAATCAACCCGAATGGAATGGAATGGTATGGAATGGAATGGAATGGAATCAACCCAAATGGAATGGAATGGAATGGAATGGAAACAACCCGAAGGGAATGGAATGGAATAGAATGGAATAGAATGAACCCGAATGGAATGAAATGAAATGGAATGGAATGCAATGGAATGGAATGGAATGGAATCAACCCGAATGAAATGCAATGGAATGGAATGGAATGGCATGAAATGGAATCAACATGAACGGAATGGAATGGAATGGAATGGAATGGAATGGAATGGAATCAACCCGAATGGAATGAAAAGGAATGAAATGGAATGCAATGGAATGCAATGGAATGGAATAGAATGGAATGGAATGCAATGGAATGGAATGGAATGGAATGGAATCAACACGAATGTAATGGAATGGAATGGAATGGAATGGAATGGAATGTAATCAATGCAAATTGAATGGAATGAAAAGGAAAGGAATGGATTGGAATCAGCCCGAATAGAATTGAATGGAATGGGATGGAATTGAATCAACGCGAATAGAATGGAATGGAATGGAATAGAATGGAATGGAATGGAGTCAACCCGAATGAAATGGAATGGAATGGAATGGAATGGAATGGAATCAACCAGAATGGAATGGAATGGAATGGAACGGAATGGAACGGAATGGAATCAACCGGAATGGAATGGATTGTAATGCAATGGAATGGAATGGAATGTTCCGGAACGGAATGGAAACAACCGAATGGAATGGAATGGAATGGAACGGAATGGAATCATCCGGAATGGAATGGAATGGAATGGAATGGAATGGAATGGAATCAACCCAAATGGAATGGAATGGAATGGAATGGAATGGAATGGAATGGAATGGAATGGAATGGATTGGAATGGAATAGAACGGAATCTACCCAAATGGAGTGAAATGGTATGCAATGTAATGGAGTGGAATGGAATCGAGTCAACCCGAATGGAATGGAATGGAAAGGGATTGAGAGGAATGGAATGGAGTGGAGTGGAATGGAATGCAATGGAATCAACGCGAATAGAATGGAATGGAATAGAATGGAATGGAAAGGAGTCACCCCGAATGGATGGGAATGGAATGGAATGGAATGGGATGGATTGGAATCAACCAGAATGGAATGGAATGGAATGGAATGGAATCACCCCGAATGGAATGACATGGAATGGAATGGAATGCAATGGTATGGAATGGAATGGAATCAAACCGAATGGAATGGAATGGAATGGAATGGATTGGAATGGAATGGAATCAAAACGAATGGAATGGAATGGAATGGAATGGAATCAACCAGAATGGAATGCAATGGAATGGAATGGAATGGAGTGGAATGGAAAGGAATAGAAGCAACCCGAATGGAATGGAATGGAATGGAAGGCAATGGAATGGAATGGAATGGCATGGAATTAACCCGAATGGAATGGAATGGAATGGAATGGGATCAATTCAAATGGAATGGAATGGAATGGCGTGGAATGGAATGATATCAACATGAATGGAATGGAATGGAATGGAATAGAATGGAATCGTATGGAATGGAATGGAATGGAATCAACCAGAAGGGAATGGAATGGAATGGAATGGAATGGAATGGAATCAACCCGAATGGAATGAAATTGAATGGAATGGAATGCAATGGAATTGAATGGAATCAACCCGAATGGAACAGAATTGAATGCAGTGGAATGGCATGGAATGGAATCAACACGAATGGAAAGGAATGGAATGGAATGGCATGGATTGGAATCAACACGAATGAACGGGAATGGAATGGAATGGAATGGAATGGAATGGAATGGAATGGAATGTTCTGAAATGGAATAGAAGCAACCCGAATGGAAAGGAATGGAATGGATTGCAATGGAATGCAATGGAATGGAGTGGAATTAACCCGAATGGAATGGAATGGAATCAATTAAAATGGAATGGAATGGTATGGAATGGAATGGAATGGCATCAACCCTAATGGAGAGGAATGGAGTGGAATGGCGTGGAATGCAATGGTATCAACATGAATGGAATGGAATGGAATAGAATGGAATCGTATGGAATGGAATGGAATCAACCCGAATGGAATGGAATGGAATGGAATGGAATGGAATCTTCCAGAAGGGAATGGAATGGAATGGAATGGAATGGAATGGAATCAACCCTAATGGAATGAAATGGAATGGAATGGTATGCAATGGAATGGAATGGAATGGAATCAACCCGAATGGAATGGAATGCAATGGAATGGACTGGAATGGCATGGAATGGAATCAACACGATTGGAAGAGAATGGAATGCAATGGAATGGAATGGAATGGAATGGAATGGAATGGAATCAAAACGAATGCAATGGAATGGAATCAACTGGAATGGAATGCAATGGAATGGAATGGAATGGAAAGGAATTGAATGTTCTGGAATGGAATAAAAGCAACCCGAATGGAACGGAATGGAATGAAATGGAAGGCAATGGAATGGAATGGATTGGAATGGAATTAACCCGAATGGAATGGAATGGAATGGAATCAATTCTAATGGAATGGAATGGTATGGAATGGAATGGAATGGCATCAACCCTAATGGAGTGGAATGGAATGGAATGGAATGGCGTGGAATGGAATGGTGTCAACATGAATGGAATGGAATGGAATAGAATGGAATCGTATGGAATGGAATGGAATGGAATCAACCCGAATGGAATGGAATGGAATGGAATGGAATGGAATGGAATCCACCCGAAGTGAATGGAATGGAATGGAATGGAATGGAATGGAATGGAATAGAATCAACCCGAATGGAATGAAATGGAATGGAATGAAATGCAATGGAATGGAATGGAATGGAATCAACCCGAATGGAATGGAATGGATTGGAATGCAATGGCACGGAGTGGAATCAATATGATCGGAGGGGAATGGAATGGAATTTAATGGAATGCAATGGAATCAACCCGAATGGAATGAAAAGGAATGGAATGGAATGCAATGGAACGGAATGGAATGGAATAGAATGGAATGGAATGCAATGGAATGGAATGGAATGGAATCAACCCGAATGGAATGGAATGGCGTGGAATGGAATGGTATCAACATGAATGAAATGAAACGGAATGGAATGGAATGCAAAGGAATGGAATGGAAAGGAATCAACACGAATGGAATGGAATAGAATGGAAAGGAATGGAATGGAATGGAATGGAATGGAATGGAATTGAATGGAATCCACACTAATGGAATGGAATGGAATGGAATGCAACGGAATCAACCCGAATGGAATGGAATGGAATTTGATGGAATTGAATGGAATGGGATGGAATGGAATCAACGCGAATAGAATGAAATGGAATGGATTAGAATGGAATGGAATGGAATAGAATGGAATGGAATGGAATTAACCCGAATGGAATGGAATGGAATGGAATGGAATGGAATCTTCCAGAAGGGAATGGAATGGAATGGAATTTAATGGAATCAACCCGAATGGAATGAAATGGAATGGAATGGTATGCAATGGAATGGAATGGAATGGAATCAACCCGAATGGAATTGAATGCAATGGAATGGAATGGAATGGCATGGAATGGAATCAACACGAATGGAAGAGAATGCAATGCAATGGAATGGAATGGAATGGAATGGAATCAAAACGAATGGAATGGAATGGAATCAACTGGAATGGAATGCAATGGAATGGAATGGAATGGAAAGGAATGGAATGTTCTGGAATGGAATAAAAGCAACCCGAATGGAACGGAATGGAATGAAATGGAAGGCAATGGAATGGAAGGGATTGGAATGGAATTAACCCGAAGGGAATGGAATGGAATGGAATCAACTCAAATGGAATGGAATGGAATGGAATGGAATGGAATGGCATCAACCGTAATGGAGTGGAATGGACTGGAATGGAATGGCGTGGAATGGAATGGTGTCAACATGAATGGAATGGAATGGAATAGAATGGAATCAAACCGAAGTGAATGGAATGGAATGGAATGGAATGGAATGGAATAGAATCAACCCGAATGGAATGAAATGGAATGGAATGCAATGCAATGGAATGGAATGGAATGGAATCAACCCGAATGGAATGGAATGGAATGGAATGCAACGGCATGGAATGGAATCAACATGATCGGAGGGGAATGGAATGGAATTTAATGGAATGGAATGGAATCAACCCGAATGGAATGAAAAGGAATGGAATGGAATGCAATGGAATGGAATGGAATGGAATAGAATGGAATGGAATGCAATGGAATGGAATGGAATGGAATAGAATGGAATGGAATGCAATGGAATGGAATGAAATGGAATGGAATGGAATGGAATCAACCCGAATGGAATGGAATGGCATGGAATGGAATGGTATCAACATGAATGAAATGAAACGGAATGGAATGGAATGCAAAGGAATGGAATGGAATGGAATCAACACGAATGGAATGGAATAGAATGGAAAGGAATGGAATGGAATGGAATGGAATGGAATGGAATGGAATGTAATCCACACTAATGGAATGGAATGGAATGGAATGCAACGGAATCAACCCGAATGGAATGGAATGGAATTTGATGGAATTGAATGGAATGGGATGGAATGGAATCAACGCGAATAGAATGAAATGGAATGGAATAGAATGGAATGGAATGGAATAGAATGGAATGGAATGGAATAGAATGGAATGGAATGGAATCAACCCGAATGGAATGGAATGGAATGGAATGGAATGGAATGGAATGGAATCAACCAGAATGGATTAGAATCTAATGGAATGGAATGCAATGGAATGGAATCAACCCGAATGGAATGAAATGGAATGGAATGGAATGCATTGGAATGGAATGGAAAGGAATCAAACCGAATGGAATAAAATGGAATGGAATGGAATGCAATGGAATCAAAGGGAATGGAATGGAATAGAATTGAATGGAGTGGAATGGAATGGAATGGAATCAACCGGAAAGGAATGGAATGGAATGGAATGTTCTGGAATGGAAAGTAAGCAAACGAATGGAATTGAATATAAAGGAATGGAGTCAAATCGAATGGATTGGAATGAAATGGAATGGAATGGAATGGAATGCAATGGAATCTAACAGAATGGATTGGAATGAAATGGAATGGAATGGAATCAACCCAAATGGAATGGAACGGAATGGAATGGAATGGAATGGAATGGAATCAACCCGAATGGAATGGAAAGGAATGGAATGGAAATGGAATCAACCAGAATGGAATAGAATGGAATGGAATGGAATGGAATGGAATCAAACCGAATGGAATGGAATGGAATGGAATGGAATGGAATGGAATCAAAACGAATGGAGTGGAATGGAATGGAATGAAATCAACAGGAATGAAAAGGAATGAAATGGAATGGAATATAATGGAATATTCTTGACTGGAATGGAAGCAACCTGAATGGCATGCAATGGAATGGAATGGAATGGAATGGAATGGAATGGAATAGAATTAACCCGAATGGAATGGAATGGAATGGAATGCAATGGAATAGAATGGAATGGAATGGAATCAAACCGAATGGAATGGAATGGAATGGAATGGAATGGAATGGAATGGAATCAAAACGAATGGAGTGGAATGGAATGGAAAGAAATCAACAGGAATGGAAAGGAATGAAAGGGAATGGAATATAATGGAATATTCTTGACTGGAATGGAAGCAACCTGAATGGCATGCAATGGAATGGAATGGAATGGAATGGAATGGAATGGAATAGAATCAACCCGAATGGAATGGAATGGAATGGAATGCAATGGAATAGAATGGAATGGAATGGAATCAAACCGAATGGAATGGAATGGAATGGAATGGAATGGAATGGAATGGAATGGAATCAAAACGAATGGAGTGGAATGGAATGGAATGATATCAACAGGAATGGAAAGGAATGAAATGGAATGGAATATAATGGAATATTCTTGACTGGAATGGAAGCAACCTGAATGGCATGCAATGGAATGGAATGGAATGGAATGGAATGGAATGGAATAGAATTAACCCGAATGGAATGGAATGGAATGAACCCAAATGGAATGGAATGGTATGGAATGGGATGGAATGGAAACAACCCTAATGGAATGGAATGGAATGGCATGGAATGGAATGGAATGCAATGGAATGGAATGGAATGGCATGGAGTGGAATGGAATGCAATGGAATGGAATGGAATGGAATGGAATTAACCCGAATGGAATGGAATGGAATGGAATGGAATAAACCAGAATGGAATGGAATGGAATGGAATGCAATGGAATGGAATGGAATCAACACAAAGGGAATGGAATGGAATGGAATGGAATGGCATCAACCCGAATTGAATGAAATGGAATAGACTGGAATGCAATGGAATGGAATTGAATGAAATGGAACGGAATGGAATGGAATCAACCTGAATGGAATGGAATGGTATCAACCCGAATGGAATGAAATGAAGTGGATTGGAATACAATGGAATGGAATGGAATGGAATGGAATGGAATGGAATGGAATGGAATGGAATGCAATGGAATGGAATGGAACGGAATCAAACCGAAAGGAATGAAATGGAATGGAATGGAATGCAATGGAATCAACCATAATGGAATGGAATGGAATGGAATGGAATGGAATCAACCGGAATGGAATGAAATGGAACGGAATGGAATGCATTGGGATGGAATGGAATGGAATCAAACCGAATGGAATGGAATGGAACGGAATGGAATGGAATGGAATCAAAAGGAATGGAATGGAATAGAATGCAATAGAATGGAATGGAATGGAATCAACCAGAATGAAATGGAATGGAATGGAATGGAATGTTCTGGAATGGAATGGAAGCAAACGAATGGAATGGAATGCAATGGAATGGAATCAAACCGAATGGATTGGAATGAAATGGAATGGAAAGAAATGGAATGGAATGGAATGGAATGGAATGGAATGGAATGGAAACAACCAGAATGGAATGGAATGGAATTGAACGGAATGGAATCAACCCGAATGGAATGAAATGGAATGGAATGGAATGCATTGGAATCGAATGGAATGGAATAAAACCGAATGGAAGGGAATGGAAAGGAATGGAATGGAATGGAATCACAAAGTGTGGAATGGAATAGAATGGAATGGAATGGAATCAACCAGAATGAAATGGAATGGAATGGAATGTTCTGGAATGGAATGGAAGGAACCGAATGGAATGGAATGCAATGGAATGGAATCAAACAGAATGGATTGGAATGAAATGGAATGGAATGGAATGGAATCAAAACAAAAGGAATGGAATGGAATGGAATGGAATGGAATGGAATCAACCGGAATGGAATGGAATGGATTGGAATGGAAGAGAATGGAATCTACCCGAATTGAATGAAATGGAATGCAATGGAATGGAATAGAATGGAATGAAACGGAATGGAATGTAGTTAACCCGAATGGAATGGAATCAAATGGAATGGAATCAAATGGAATGGAATGGAATCAACCCGCATGGAATGGAATGGTATGGAATGGAATGGAATGGAATCAACCTGAATGGAATGGAATGGAATGGAATGGAATGGAATGGAATGGAATCAACACGAATGGAATGGAATGTAATGGAATGGAATGGAAGCAACCCGAAAGGAATGGAATGGAATGGAATAGAATGGAATGCAATGCAATGGAATGGAATGGAATGGAATCAAACCGAATGGAATGGAATGGAATGGAATGGCATGGAATGAAATGGAATCAACCATAATGGAATGGAATGGAATGGAATGGAATCAAACCGAATGGAATGGAATGGAATGGCATGGAATGCAATGGAATCAACCATAATGGAATGGAATGGAATGGAATGGAATGGAACGGAATGGAATCAACAGGAATGAAATGGAATGGAATGAAATGTTCTGGAACGGAATGGAAGGAGCCGAATGTAATGGAATGGAATGGAACGGAATGGAATGGAGTGGAATCAACCAAAATGTAATGGAATGGAATGGAATGGAATGGAATCAACCGGAATGGAATGAAATGGAATGGAAAGAATTCATTGGAATGGAATGGAATGGAATCAAACCGGATGGAATGGAATGCAATGGAATGGAATGGAATGGAATCAACCTGAATGGATTGAAATGGAGTGGAATGGAATGCAATGGAATGGAAAGGAATGGAATGGAATGCAATGGAATGCAAAGGAATCTATCTGAAGTGAATGGAATGGAATGGAATGGAATGGAATGGAATGGAATCAACCCGAATGGAATGGAATGGAATGGAATGGAATGGATTGGAATGGACTAGAATGGAATCTACCCGAATGGAATGAACTGTTATGCAATGGAATGGAATGGAATGGAATGGAACGGAATGGAATCGAGTCAACCGAAATGGAATGTTGTGGAATGGAATTTAATGGAATAGAATGGAAAGGAATGGAATGGAATCATGCGAATAGAATGGAATGGAATAGAATGGAATGGAAAGCAATCACCCCGAATGGATGGGAATGGAATGAAATGGAATGGAATGCAATGGAATGGAATGGAATGGAATCTACCCGAATGGAATGACATGGAATGGGATTAAATGGAATGGAATGGAATGGAATCAACGCGAATAGAATGGAATGGAATGTAATAGAATGGAATGAAATGGAAACAACCCGAATGGAATGGAATGGAATGGAATCGAATGGAATGGAATCAAAACGAATGGAATGGAATGGAATGGAGTCGAATGGAATGGAATGAAAACGAATGGAATGGAATGGAATGGAATGGAATCAAGCGGATTGGAATGGAATGGAATGGAATGGAATGGAATGGAATGGAATGGAAGGGAATCAACTGGAGTGGAATGGAATGGAATGGAATGTGCTGGAATGAAATGGAAGCAACCCGAATGGAATGGAATGGAATGGAATGCAATGGAATCAAACCAAATAGAATGGAATGTAATTGAATGGAATGGAATCAACCAAAATGCAATTGAATGCAATGGAATGGAATGGAGTGGAATGGAAAGGAATGGAATCAACACGAATGGAATGGAATGGAATGCAATGGAAAGGAATGGAATGGAATCAACCTCAATGGAGTGAAATGGGGTGGAATGGAATGCAATGGAATGGAAAGGAATGGAATGGAATGCAATGGAATGGAATGAAATGGAATGGAATCAACCCGAATGGAAAGGAATGGAATAGAATAGAATCAACCCGAATGGAAGGGAATGGAATGGAATCAAACCGAATGGAATGAAATGGAATGTAAAGGAATGCATTGGAATGGAATGGAATGGAATAAATCCGAATGGAATAAAATGTAATGTAATGTAATGTAATGGAATAGAATCAAAAGGAATGGAATGGAATAGCATGGAATGGAATCGAATGGAATCAACCGGAATGGAATGGAATGGAATGGAATGGAATCAACCGGAATGGAATGGAATGGATTGGAATGGGATAGAACGGAATCTACCCGAATGGAGTGAAATGGAAAGCAATGGAATGGAATAGAATGTAATGAAATGGAATGGAATGGAGTCAACCCGAATGGAATGGAATCGAATGGAATGGAATCAAAACGAATGGAATGGAATGGAATGGATTCGAGTGGAATGGAATCAAAACGAATGGAATGGAATGGAATGGAATGCAATGGAATTAAACCAAATGGAATGGAATGTAATTGAATGGAACGGAATCAACCAAAATGGAATGGAATGGAATGGAATGGAATGGAATCAACACGAATGGAATGGAATGGAATGGAATCGAATCGAATCAACCCGAATGAAGTGTAATGGAATGGAATAGAATGGAATGGAATGCAATGGAATGGAATGGAACGGAATCAAACCGAAAGGAATGAAATGGAATGGAATGGAATGCAATGGAATCAACCATAATGGAATGGAATGGAATGGAATGGAATGGAATGGAATGGAATGGAATCAACCGGAATGGAATGAAATGGAACGGAATGGAATGCATTGGAATGGAATGGAATGGAATCAAACCGAATGGAATGGAATGGAACGGAATGGAATGGAATGGAATCAAAAGGAATGGAATGGAATAGAATGCAATAGAATGGAATGGAATGGAATCAACCAGAATGAAATGGAATGGAATGGAATGGAATGTTCTGGAATGGAATGGAAGCAAACGAATGGAATGGAATGCAATGGAATGGAATCAAACCGAATGGATTGGAATGAAATGGAATGGAAAGGAATGGAATGGAATGGAATGGAATGGAATGGAATGGAATGGAAACAACCAGAATGGAATGGAATGGAATTGAATGGAATGGAATCAACCCGAATGGAATGAAATGGAATGCAATGGAATGGAATAGAATGGAATGAAACGGAATGGAATGTAGTTAACCCGAATGGAATGGAATCAAATGGAATGGAATCAAATGGAATGGAATGGAATCAACCCGCATGGAATGGAATGGTATGAAATGGAATGGAATGGAATCAACCTGAATGGAATGGAATGGAATGCAATCAACACGAATGGAATGGAATGGAATGGAATGGAATGGAAGCAACCCGAAAGGAATGGAATGGAATGGAATAGAATGGAATGCAATGCAATGGAATGGAATGGAATGGAATCAAACTGAATGGAATGGAATGGAATGGAATGGCATGGAATGCAATGGAATCAACCATAATGGAATGGAATGGAATGGAATGGAATCAAACCGAATGGAATGGAATGGAATGGCATGGAATGCAATGGAATCAACCATAATGGAATGGAATGGAATGGAATGGAATGGAACGGAATGGAATCAACAGGAATGAAATGGAATGGAATGAAATGTTCTGGAACGGAATGGAAGGAGCCGAATAAAATGGAATGGAATGGAACGGAATGGAATGGAGTGGAATCAACCAAAATGTAATGGAATGGAATGGAATGGAATGGAATCAACCGGAATGGAATGAAATGGAATGGAAAGAATTCATTGGAATGGAATGGAATGGAATCAAACCGGATGGAATGGAATGCAATGGAATGCAATGGAATGGAATGGAATGGAATCAACCTGAATGGATTGAAATGGAGTGGAATGGAATGCAATGGAATGGAAAGGAATGGAATGGAATGCAATGGAATGCAAAGGAATCTATCTGAAGTGAATGGAATGGAATGGAATGGAATGGAATGGAATGGAATGGAATCAACCCGAATGGAATGGAATGGAATGGAATGGAATGGATTGGAATGGACTAGAATGGAATCTACCCGAATGGAATGAACTGTTATGCAATGGAATGGAATGGAATGGAATGGAATGGAACGGAATGGAATCGAGTCAACCGGAATGGAATGTTGTGGAATGGAATTTAATGGAATAGAATGGAAAGGAATGGAATGGAATCATGCGAATAGAATGGAATGGAATAGAATGGAATGGAAAGCAATCACCCCGAATGGATGGGAATGGAATGGAATGGAATGGAATGCAATGGAATGGAATGGAATGGAATCAACCCGAATGGAATGACATGGAATGGGATTAAATGGAATGGAATGGAATGGAATCAACGCGAATAGAATGGAATGGAATGGAATAGAATGGAATGAAATGGAAACAACCCGAATGGAATGGAATGGAATGGAATCGAATGGAATGGAATGAAAACGAAAGGAATGGAATGGAATGGAATGGAATCAAGCG
Organism: Pan paniscus; assembly: GCF_029289425.2. Classification (NCBI taxonomy): domain Eukaryota; kingdom Metazoa; phylum Chordata; class Mammalia; order Primates; family Hominidae; genus Pan; species Pan paniscus. The sequence goes on from NC_073267.2 coordinate 44,915,625, forward strand.
GATTGGAATGGAATGGAATGGAATGGAGTGGAATGGAATGGAATGGAAGGGAATCAACTGGAGTGGAATGGAATGGAATGGAATGTGCTGGAATGAAATGGAAGCAACCCGAATGGAATGGAATGGAATGGAATGCAATGGAATCAAACCAAATAGAATGGAATGTAATTGAATGGAATGGAATCAACCAAAATGCAATTGAATGGAATGGAATGGAATGGAGTGGAATGGAAAGGAATGGAATCAACACGAATGGAATGGAATGGAATGCAATGGAAAGGAATGGAATGGAATCAACCTGAATGGAGTGAAATGGGGTGGAATGGAATGCAATGGAATGGAAAGGAATGGAATGGAATGCAATGGAATGGAATGAAATGGAATGGAATCAACCCGAATGGAAAGGAATGGAATAGAATAGAATCAACCCGAATGGAAGGGAATGGAATGGAATCAAACCGAATGGAATGAAATGGAATGTAAAGGAATGCATTGGAATGGAATGGAATGGAATAAATCCGAATGGAATAAAATGTAATGTAATGTAATGGAATGGAATAGAATCAAAAGGAATGGAATGGAATAGCATGGAATGGAATCGAATGGAATCAACCGGAATGGAATGGAATGGAATGGAATGGAATCAACCGGAATGGAATGGAATGGATTGGAATGGAATAGAACGGAATCTACCCGAATGGAGTGAAATGGAAGGCAGTGGAATGGAATAGAATGTAATGAAATGGAATGGAATGGAGTCAACCCGAATGGAATGGAATCGAATGGAATGGAATCAAAACGAATGGAATGGAATGGAATGGATTCGGGTGGAATGGAATCAAAACGAATGGAATGGAATGGAATGCAATGCAATGGAATTAAACCAAATGGAATGGAATGTAATTGAATGGAACGGAATCAACCAAAATGGAATAGAATGGAATGGAATGGAATGGAGTGAAATGGAATGGAATGGAATCAACCGGAATGGAATGGAATGGAATGCAATGGAATGGAATGGAATGGAATCAACCTGAATGGAGTGAAATGTGGTGGAATGGAATGCAATGGAATGGAATGGAATGGAATCAATCCGAATGGAACGAAATGGAATGGAATCAACCCGAATGGAATGAAATGGAATGGAAAGGAATGCATTGGAATGGAATGGAATGGAATCAATCCGAATGTAATAAAATGTAATGTAATGGAATGGAATGGAATGGAATCAAAAGGAATGGAATGGAATAGAATGGAATAGAATGGAATGGAATCAACTTGAATGGAATGGAATGGAATGGAATGGAATGGAATCAACCGGAATGGAATGGAATGGATTGGAATGGAATATAACGGAATCTACCCGGATGGAGTGAAATGGAATGCAAAGGAATAGAATAGAATGGAATGAAATGGAATGGAATGGAGTCAACCCGAATGGAATGGAATCGAATGGAATGGAATCAAATGGAATGGAATGGAATCAACCCGAATGGAATGGAATGGAGTGGAATGGAATGGAATGAAATGGAATGGAATCAACCCGAATGGAATGAAATGGAATGGAATGAAATGCATTGCAATGGAATGGAATGGAATCAAACCGAATGGAATGGAATGGAATGGAATGGAATGGAATGGAATGGAATGGAATGGAATTGAATCAACTGGCATGGAATGCAATGGATTGGAATGGAATCAACCGTAATGGAATGGAATGGAATGGAATAATCCGGAATGGAATGGAATGGATTGGAATGGAATAGAACGGAATCTACCCGAATGGCATGAAATGGAATGCAATGGAATGGAATGGAATCGAATCAACACGAATGGAATGGAATGGAATGGGATTAAATGGAATGGAATGGAATGGAAAGGAATCAACGCGAATAGAATGGAATGGAATGGAATAGAATGGAATGGAATGGAAACAACCCGAATGGAATGGAATGAAATGGAATCGAATGGAATGGAATCAAAACGAATGGAATGGAATGGAATGGATTCGAATGGAATGGAATCAAAACGAATGGAATGGAATGGAATGGAATGGAATGAACCGGCGCTGAATGGAATGGAATGGAATGGAATGGAATGGAATGGAATCAACTGGAGTGGAATGGAATGGAATGGAATGGAATGTTCTGGAATGGAATGGAAGCAACCCGAATGGAATGGAATGAAATGGAATGGAATGGAATGGATTGCCGTGGAATCAAACCAAATGGAATGGAATGTAATTGAATGGAATGGAATGGAATGAAATCAACACGAATGGAATGGAATGGAATGGAATGGAATGGAATGAAATGGAATCGAATCAATCTGAATGTTTTGGAATGGAATGAAATGGAATGGAATGGAATGGAATGGAGTCAACCAGAATGGAATGGAGTGGAATGGAATAAGATGGAATGGAATGGAATGGAATGGAATGGAATGAAATGGAATGGAATCATCCCAAATGGAATGGAATGGAATGGAATGGAATGAAATCGAATGGAATTAACCCGAATGGACTGGAATGGAATGGAATGGAATGGAATGGAATGGAATCAACCCGAATGGAATGGAATGGAATGGAATGGAATGGAATGGCATGGATTCAACCCGAAGGGAAGGGAATGATATGGAATGGAATGGAAGGGAATGGATTCAACCCGAAGGGAATGGAATGGAATGGAATGGAATGGAATGGAATGGAATGGAATCAACCCGAATGGAATGACATGGAATGGAATGTAATGCAATGGAATGAAATGGTATGGAATCAAACCGAATTTGATGAAATGTAATGTAATGGAATGCAATGGAATGGAATGGAATCTAAACGAATGGAATGGAATGGAATGGAATGAAATTTACCAGAATGGAATGGAATGGAATGTTCTGGAATGGAATGGAAGCAACCCGAATGGAATGGAATGGAATGGAAGGGAATGGAATAGAATTGAATCAACCAGAATGGAATGGAATGGAATGGAATGGAATGGAATCAACTCGAATGGAATGAAATGGAATGGAATGCAATGCAATGGAATGGAATTCAATGCAATGGAATGGAATTAAATGGAATCAAACCCAATGGAATGGAATGGAATGGAATGGAATCAAAACGAATGGAACGGAATGGAATGGAATGGAATGGAATCAACCTGAATAGAAGGGAATGGAAGGGAATGGAATGGACTGGAATGGAATGTTCTTTAATGGAATGGAAGCATCCCAAATGGAATGGAATGGATTGGAATGGAATTAACCCGGATGGAATGGAATGGAATGTAATGGCATCAACCCAAATGGAGTGGAATGGTATGGAATGGAATGGAATGTCATCAATCCTAATGGAATGGAATGGAATGGAATGGCGTGGAATGTAATGGTATCAACACGAAAGGAATGGAATGGAATGGAATCATCCCGAATGGAATGGAATGGAATGGAATGGAATCGAATCGAATGAAATGCGATGGAAACAACACGAATGGAATGCAATGGAATGGAATGGAAGGGAATAAACCCGAAGGGAATTGAACGGAATGGAATGGAATGGAATGGAATGGAATGGAATGGAATCATCCCGAATGGAATGAAATGGAATTGAAAGGAAGGCATTGGAATGGAATAGAATGGAATGCCATGGAATGGAATCAACACGAATTGAAGGGAATGTAATGTAATGTAATGTAATGGAATCAACATGAATGGAATGCAACGGAATGGAATGTAATGCAATGGAATGGAATGGAATGGAATCAACACGAATGGAATGGAATGGAAAGGAAAGGAATGGAATGGAATCAACCAGAATGCAGTGGAATGGAATGTAATGGAATGCAATGGAATAGAATCAACCCGAATGGAATGGAATGGAATGAGATGGAATGGAATGCAATGGGATGGAATGCAATCAACGACAATAGAATGCAATGGAATGGAATAGAATGGAATGGAATGGAATCAAACCGATTTGAATGGAATGGAATGGAATCAACCAGAATGGAATGGAATGGAATGGAATGGAATCAATGCAAATGGAATGGAATGAAATGGAATGGAATGGAATGGAATCAGGCCGAATAGAATTGAATGGAATGGGATGGAATGGAATCAACGCGAATAGAATGGGATGAAATGGATTAGAATGGAATGGAATGGAATCAAGCTGAATGGAATGGAATGGAATGGAATGGAATGGAATGGAATCAACCAGAATGGAATGAAATGGAATGGAATGGAATGGAACGGAATGGAATCGACCGGAATGGAAAGGATTGGAATGCAATGGTATGGAACGGAATGTTCTCGAATGGAATGGAAGCAACCGAATGGAGTGGAATGGAATGGAACGGAATGGAATCAACACAAATGGAATGGAATGGAATGGATTGCAATGGAATAGAACGGAATCTACCCGAATGGAATGAACTGGTATGCAATGGAATGGAATGGAATTGAACGGAATGAAATCGAGTCAACCGGAATGGAATGGAGTGGAATGGGATTTAATGGAATGGAATGGAATGGAATGGAATGGAATCATCGCGAATAGAATTGAATGGAATATAATGGAAAGGAAAGCAATCACCCCGAATTGGTGGGAATGGAATGGAATGGAATGGAATGGAATGGAATGGAATGGAATCAACCAGAATGGAATGGAATGGAATTCAATGAAATGGAATGGAATGGAATGGAATCAACCCGAATGGAATGACATGGAATGGGAATAAATGGAATGGAATGGAATGGAATGGAATGGAATGGAATCAACTGGAGTGGAATGGAATGGAATGCAATGTTCTCGAATGAAATGGAAGCAACCCGAATGCAATGGAATGGAATGGAATGGAATGCAATGGAATCAAACCAAATGGAATGGAATGTAATTGAATGGAATGGAATCAACCAAAATGGAAATGAATGGAAAGGAATGGAATGGAGTGGAATGGAATGGAATGGAATCATCCCGAATGGAATGGAATGGAATGCAATGGAATGGAATGGAATGGAAACAACCTGAATGGAGTGAAATGGGGTGGAATGGAATGCAATGGAATGGAAAGGAATGGAATGGAATGCAATGGAATGGAATGGAATGGAATGGAATCAACCGGAATGGAATGGAATGGAATGGAATAGAATCAACCCGAATGGAACGGAATGGAATGGAATAAACCCGAATGGAATGAAATGGAATGGAAAGGAATGCATTGGAATGGAATGGAATGGAATCAATCCGAATGGAATAAAATGTAATGTAATGCAATGGAATGGAATGGAATCAATAGGAATGGAATTGAATAGAATTGAATGGAATGGAATGGAATCAACCGGAATGGAATGGAATGGAATGGAATGGAATCAACCGGAATGGAATGGAATGGATTGGAATGGAATAGAACGGAATCTACCCGAATGGAGTGAAATGGAATGCAATGGAATGGAATAGAATGAAATGAAATGGAATGGAATGGAGTCAACCAGAATGGAATGGAATCGAATGGAATGGAATCAAATGGAATGGAATGGAATCAACCCGAATGGAATGGAATGGAATGGAATGGAATGGAATCAAATGGAATGGAATGGAATAGAATGGATTGGAATGGAATGGAATTGAATCCACCGGCATGGAGTGGAATGGCATGGAATCTAATGGAATGGAATCAACCGTAATGGAATGGAATGGAATGGAATGGAATGGAATCATCCGGAATGGAATGGAATGGATTGGAATGGAATGGAATCGAATCAACCCGAATGGAATGGAATGGAATGGGATTAAATGGAATAGAATGGAATGGAATGGAATGGAATCAACGCGAATAGAACGGAATGGAATGGAATAGAATGGAATGGAATGGAAACAACCCGAATGGAATGGAATGGAATGGAATGGAATGGAATGGAATCAAAACGAATGGGATGGAATGGAATGGAATCGAACGGAATGGAATCAAAACGAATGGAATGGCATGGAATGGAATTGAATCAACCGGAGTGGAATGGAATGGAATTGAATGGAATCAACTGGAGTGGAATGGAATGGAATGGAATGTTCTGGAATGGAATGGAAGCAACCCGAATGGAATGGAATGGAATGGAATGGAATGGAATGGTATGCAATGGATTCAAACCAAATGGAATGGAATGTAATTGAATGGAATGTAATCAAACAAAATGGAATTGAATGGAATGGAATGGAATGGAGTGAAATGGAATGGAATGGAATCAAACCGAATGGAATGGAAAGGAATGCAATGGAATGGAATGGAATGGAATCAATCTGAATGGAGTGAAATGGGCTGGAATGGAATGCAATGGAATGGAAAGGAACGGAATGGAAAGCAATGGAATGGAATGGAATGGAATGGAATCAACCCGAATGGACTGGAATGGAATGGAATAGAATCAACCCGAATGGAAGGGAATGGAATGGAAAGGAAAGCATTGGAATGCAATGGAATGGAATCAATCCGAATGGAGTAAAATGCAATGTAATGGAATGGAATGGAATTGAATCAAAAGGAATGGAATGGAATACAATGGAATTTAATCAACCGGAAAGGAAGGGAATGGAATGGAATCAACCGGAATGTAATGGAATGGATTGGAATGCAATATAACGGAATCTACCCGAATGGAGTTAAATGGAATGCAATGGAATGGAATAGAATGGAATGAAATGGAAAGGAATGGAGTCAACACGAATGGAATGGAATCGAATGGAACGGAATCAAATGGAATGGAATGGAATCAACCCGAATGGAATGGAATGGAGTGGAATGGAATGGAATGAAATGGAATGGAATCAACCCGAATGGAATGAAATGGAATGGAATGGAATGCATTGCAATGGAATGGAATGGAATCAAACGGAATGGAAAGGAATGGAAGGGAACGGAATGGAATGGAATGGAATCAAAAGGAATGGAATGGAATAGAATGGAATGGAATGGAATGGAATGGAATCAACCGGAATGGAATGGAATGGAATGGAATGTTCTGGAATGAAATGGAAGCAACCGAATGGAATGGAATGTAATGGAATGGAATCAAACCGAATGCATTGGAATGAAATGGAATGGAATGGAATGGAATGGAATGGAATGGAATCAACCCAAATGGAATGGAATGGAATGGAATGTATTGGAATGGAATAGAAAAGAATCTACCGGAGGGGAATGAAATGGAATGCGATGGAATGGAATAGGATGGAATGAAATGGAAGGGAAAGGAGTCAACCAGAATGGAGTGGAATCGAATGCAGTGGAATCTAATGGAATCAACCGGAATGGAATGAAATGGAACGGAATGGAATGCATTGGAATGGAATGGAATGGAATCAAACCGAATGGAATGGAATGGAACGGAATGGAATGGAATGGAATCAAAAGGAATGGAATGGAATAGAATGCAATAGAATGGAATGGAATGGAATCAACCAGAATGAAATGGAATGGAATGGAATGGATGTTCTGGAATGGAATGGAAGCAAACGAATGGAATGGAATGCAATGGAATGGAATCAAACCGAATGGATTGGAATGAAATGGAATGGAAAGAAATGGAATGGAATGGAATGGAATGGAATGGAATGGAAACAACCAGAATGGAATGGAATGGAATTGAATGGAATGGAATCAACCCGAATGGAATGAAATGGAATGGAATGGAATGCATTGGAATCGAATGGAATGGAATAAAACCGAATGGAAGGGAATGGAAAGGAATGGAAAGGAATGGAATCAAAAAGTGTGGAATGGAATAGAATGGAATGGAGTGGAATCAACCAGAATGAAATGGAATGGAATGGAATGTTCTGGAATGGAATGGAAGGAACCGAATGGAATGGAATGCAATGGAATGGAATCAAACAGAATGGATTGGAATGAAATGGAATGGAATGGAATGGAATCAAAACAAAAGGAATGGAATGGAATGGAATGGAATGGAATGGAATCAACCGGAATGGAATGGAATGGATTGGAATGGAAGAGAACGGAATCTACCCGAATGGAATGAAATGGAATGCAATGGAATGGAATAGAATGGAATGAAACGGAATGGAATGTAGTTAACCCGAATGGAATGGAATCAAATGGAATGGAATAAAATGGAGTGGAATGGAATCAACCCGCATGGAATGGAATGGTATGGAATGGAATGGAATGGAATCAACCTGAATGGAATGGAATGGAATGGAATGGAATGGAATCAACACGAATGGAATGGAATGGAATGGAATGGAATGGAAGCAACCCGAAAGGAATGGAATGGAATGGAATAGAATGGAATGCAATGCAATGGAATGGAATGGAATGGAATCAAACCGAATGGAATGGAATGGAATGGAATGGCATGGAATGAAATGGAATCAACCATAATGGAATGGAATGGAATGGAATGGAATCAAACCGAATGGAATGGAATGGAATGGCATGGAATGCAATGGAATCAACCATAATGCAATGGAATGGAATGGAATGGAATGGAACGGAATGGAATCAACAGGAATGAAATGGAATGGAATGAAATGTTCTGGAACGGAATGGAAGGAGCCGAATGGAATGGAATGGAATGGAACGGAATGGAATGGAGTGGAATCAACCAAAATGTAATGGAATGGAATGGAATGGAATGGAATGGAATCAACCGGAATGGAATGAAATGGAATGGAAAGAATTCATTGGAATGGAATGGAATGGAATCAAACCGGATGGAATGGAATGCAATGGAATGCAATGGAATGGAATGGAATGGAATCAACCTGAATGGATTGAAATGGAGTGGAATGGAATGCAATGGAATGGAAAGGAATGGAATGGAATGCAATGGAATGCAAAGGAATCTATCTGAAGTGAATGGAATGGAATGGAATGGAATGGAATGGAATGGAATGGAATGGAATCAACCCGAATGGAATGGAATGGAATGGAATGGAATGGATTGGAATGGACTAGAATGGAATCTACCCGAATGGAATGAACTGTTATGCAATGGAATGGAATGGAATGGAATGGAATGGAACGGAAGGGAATCGAGTCAACCGGAATGGAATGTTGTGGAATGGAATTTAATGGAATAGAATGGAAAGGAATGGAATGGAATCATGCGAATAGAATGGAATGGAATAGAATGGAATGGAAAGCAATCACCCCGAATGGATGGGAATGGAATGAAATGGAATGGAATGCAATGGAATGGAATGGAATGGAATCAACCCGAATGGAATGACATGGAATGGGATTAAATGGAATGGAATGGAATGGAATCAACGCGAATAGAATGGAATGGAATGTAATAGAATGGAATGAAATGGAAACAACCCGAATGGAATGGAATGGAATGGAATCGAATGGAATGGAATCAAAACGAATGGAATGGAATGGAATGGAGTCGAATGGAATGGAATGAAAACGAATGGAATGGAATGGAATGGAATGGAATCAAGCGGATTGGAATGGAATGGAATGGAATGGAATGGAATGGAATGGAATGGAAGGGAATCAACTGGAGTGGAATGGAATGGAATGGAATGTGCTGGAATGAAATGGAAGCAAACCGAATGGAATGGAATGGAATGGAATGCAATGGAATCAAACCAAATAGAATGGAATGTAATTGAATGGAATGGAATCAACCAAAATGCAATTGAATGAAATGGAATGGAATGGAGTGGAATGGAAAGGAATGGAATCAACACGAATGGAATGGAATGGAATGCAATGGAAAGGAATGGAATGGAAACAACCTGAATGGAGTGAAATGGGGTGGAATGGAATGCAATGGAATGGAAAGGAATGGAATGGAATGCAATGGAATGGAATGAAATGGAATGGAATCAACCCGAATGGAAAGGAATGGAATAGAATAGAATCAACCCGAATGGAAGGGAATGGAATGGAATCAAACCGAATGGAATCAAATGGAATGTAAAGGAATGCATTGGAATGGAATGGAATGGAATAAATCCGAATGGAATAAAATGTAATGTAATGTAATGTAATGGAATAGAATCAAAAGGAATGGAATGGAATAGCATGGAATGGAATCGAATGGAATCAACCGGAATGGAATGGAATGGAATGGAATGGAATGGAATCAACCGGAATGGAATGGAATGGATTGGAATGGAATAGAACGGAATCTACCCGAATGGAGTGAAATGGAAAGCAATGGAATGGAATAGAATGTAATGAAATGGAATGGAATGGAGTCAACCCGAATGGAATGGAATCGAATGGAATGGAATCAAAACGAATGGAATGGAATGAAATGGATTCGAGTGGAATGGAATCAAAACGAATGGAATGGAATGGAATGGAATGCAATGGAATTAAACCAAATGGAATGGAATGTAATTGAATGGAACGGAATCAACCAAAATGGAATGGAATGGAATGGAATGGAATGGAATCAACACGAATGGAATGGAATGGAATGGAATCGAATCGAATCAACCCGAATGAAGTGTAATGGAATGGAATAGAATGGAATGGAATGCAATGGAATGGAATGGAACGGAATCAAACCGAAAGGAATGAAATGGAATGGAATGGAATGCAATGGAATCAACCATAATGGAATGGAATGGAATGGAATGGAATGGAATGGAATGGAATGGAATCAACCGGAATGGAATGAAATGGAACGGAATGGAATGCATTGGAATGGAATGGAATGGAATCAAACCGAATGGAATGGAATGGAACGGAATGGAATGGAATGGAATCAAAAGGAATGGAATGGAATAGAATGCAATAGAATGGAATGGAATGGAATCAACCAGAATGAAATGGAATGGAATGGAATGGAATGTTCTGGAATGGAATGGAAGCAAACGAATGGAATGGAATGCAATGGAATGGAATCAAACCGAATGGATTGGAATGAAATGGAATGGAAAGGAATGGAATGGAATGGAATGGAATGGAATGGAATGGAATGGAAACAACCAGAATGGAATGGAATGGAATTGAATGGAATGGAATCAACCCGAATGGAATGAAATGGAATGGAATGGAATGCATTGGAATCGAATGGAATGGAATCAAACCGAATGGAAGGGAATGGAAAGGAATGGAATGGAATGGAATCAAAAAGTGTGGAATGGAATAGAATGGAATGGAATGGAATCAACCAGAATGAAATGGAATGGAATGGAATGTTCTGGAATGGAATGGAAGGAACCGAATGGAATGGAATGAAATGGAATGGAATCAAACAGAATGGATTGGAATGAAATGGAATGGAATGGAATGGAATCAAAACAAAAGGAATGGAATGGAATGGAATGGAATGGAATGGAATCAACCGGAATGGAATGGAATGGATTGGAATGGAAGAGAACGGAATCTACCCGAATGGAATGAAATGGAATGCAATGGAATGGAATAGAATGGAATGAAACGGAATGGAATGTAGTTAACCCGAATGGAATGGAATCAAATGGAATGGAATCAAATGGAATGGAATGGAATCAACCCGCATGGAATGGAATGGTATGGAATGGAATGGAATGGAATCAACCTGAATGGAATGGAATGGAATGGAATGGAATGGAATCAACACGAATGGAATGGAATGGAATGGAATGGAATGGAAGCAACCCGAAAGGAATGGAATGGAATGGAATAGAATGGAATGCAATGCAATGGAATGGAATGGAATGGAATCAAACTGAATGGAATGGAATGGAATGGAATGGAATGGAATGGAATGCAATGGAATCAACCATAATGGAATGGAATGGAATGGAATGGAATCAAACCGAATGGAATGGAATGGAATGGCATGGAATGCAATGGAATCAACCATAATGGAATGGAATGGAATGGAATGGAATGGAACGGAATGGAATCAACAAGAATGAAATGGAATGGAATGAAATGTTCTGGAACGGAATGGAAGGAGCCGAATAAAATGGAATGGAATGGAACGGAATGGAATGGAGTGGAATCAACCAAAATGTAATGGAATGGAATGGAATGGAATGGAATCAACCGGAATGGAATGAAATGGAATGGAAAGAATTCATTGGAATGGAATGGAATGGAATCAAACCGGATGGAATGGAATGCAATGGAATGCAATGGAATGGAATGGAATGGAATCAACCTGAATGGATTGAAATGGAGTGGAATGGAATGCAATGGAATGGAAAGGAATGGAATGGAATGCAATGGAATGCAAAGGAATCTATCTGAAGTGAATGGAATGGAATGGAATGGAATGGAATGGAATCAACCCGAATGGAATGGAATGGAATGGAATGGAATGGATTGGAATGGACTAGAATGGAATCTACCCGAATGGAATGAACTGTTATGCAATGGAATGGAATGGAATGGAATGGAATGGAATGGAATGGAACGGAATGGAATCGAGTCAACCGGAATGGAATGTTGTGGAATGGAATTTAATGGAATAGAATGGAAAGGAATGGAATGGAATCATGCGAATAGAAAGGAATGGAATAGAATGGAATGGAAAGCAATCACCCCGAATGGATGGGAATGGAATGGAATGGAATGGAATGCAATGGAATGGAATGGAATGGAATCAACCCGAATGGAATGACATGGAATGGGATTAAATGGAATGGAATGGAATGGAATCAACGCGAATAGAATGGAATGGAATGTAATAGAATGGAATGAAATGGAAACAACCCGAATGGAATGGAATGGAATGGAATCGAATGGAATGGAATGAAAACGAAAGGAATGGAATGGAATGGAATGGAATCAAGCGGATTGGAATGGAATGGAATGGAATGGAATGGAATGGAATGGAAGGGAATCAACTGGAGTGGAATGGAATGGAATGGAATGTGCTGGAATGAAATGGAAGCAACCCGAATGGAATGGAATGGAATGGAATGCAATGGAATCAAACCAAATAGAATGGAATGTAATTGAATGGAATGGAATCAACCAAAATGCAATTGAATGGAATGGAATGGAATGGAGTGGAATGGAAAGGAATGGAATCAACACGAATGGAATGGAATGGAATGCAATGGAAAGGAATGGAATGGAATCAACCTGAATGGAGTGAAATGGGGTGGAATGGAATGCAATGGAATGGAAAGGAATGGAATGGAATGCAATGGAATGGAATGAAATGGAATGGAATCAACCCGAATGGAAAGGAATGGAATAGAATAGAACCAACCCGAATGGAAGGGAATGGAATGGAATCAAACCGAATGGAATGAAATGGAATGTAAAGGAATGCATTGGAATGGAATGGAATGGAATAAATCCGAATGGAATAAAATGTAATGTAATGTAATGGAATGGAATAGAATCAAAAGGAATGGAATGGAATAGCATGGAATGGAATCGAATGGAATCAACCGGAATGGAATGGAATGGAATGGAATGGAATGGAATCAACCGGAATGGAATGGAATGGATTGGAATGGAATAGAACGGAATCTACCCGAATGGAGTGAAATGGAAGGCAATGGAATGGAATAGAATGTAATGAAATGGAATGGAATGGAGTCAACCCGAATGGAATGGAATCGAATGGAATGGAATCAAAACGAATGGAATGGAATGGAATGGATTCGGGTGGAATGGAATCAAAACGAAAGGAATGGAATGGAATGCAATGCAATGGAATTAAACCAAATGGAATGGAATGTAATTGAATGGAACGGAATCAACCAAAATGGAATGGAATGGAATGGAATGGAATGGAGTGAAATGGAATGGAATGGAATCAATCCGAATGGAATGGAATGGAATGCAATGGAATGGAATGGAATGGAATCAACCTGAATGGAGTGAAATGTGGTGGAATGGAATGCAATGGAATGGAATGGAATGGAAGCAATCCGAATGGAACGAAATGGAATGGAATCAACCCGAATGGAATGAAATGGAATGGAAAGGAATGCATTGGAATGGAATGGAATGGAATCAATCCGAATGTAATAAAATGTAATGTAATGGAATGGAATGGAATGGAATCAAAAGGAATGGAATGGAATAGAATGGAATAGAATGGAATGGAATCAACTGGAATGGAATGGAATGGAATGGAATGGAATGGAATCAACCGGAATGGAATGGAATGGATTGGAATGGAATATAACGGAATCTACCCGGATGGAGTGAAATGGAATGCAAAGGAATGGAATAGAATGGAATGAAATGGAATGGAATGGAGTCAACCCGAATGGAATGGAATCGAATGGAATGGAATCAAATGGAATGCAATGGAATCAACCCGAATGGAATGGAATGGAGTGGAATGGAATGGAATGAAATGGAATGGAATCAACCCGAATGGAATGAAATGGAATGGAATGGAATGCATTGCAATGGAATGGAATGGAATCAAACCGAATGGAATGGAATGGAATGGAATGGAATGGAATGGAATGGAATCAAAAGGAATGGAATGGAATAGAATGGAATGGAATGGAATGGAATTGAATCAACTGGCATGGAATGCAATGGATTGGAATGGAATCAACCGTAATGGAATGGAATGGAATGGAATAATCCGGAATAGAATGGAATGGATTGGAATGGAATAGAACGGAATCTACCCGAATGGCATGAAATGGAATGCAATGGAATGGAATGGAATCGAATCAACACGAATGGAATGGAATGGAATGGGATTAAATGGAATGGAATGGAATGGAAAGGAATCAACGCGAATAGAATGGAATGGAATGGAATAGAATGGAATGGAATGGAAACAACCCGAATGGAATGGAATGAAATGGAATCGAATGGAATGGAATCAAAACGAATGGAATGGAATGGAATGGAATGGAATCAACCGGCGCTGAATGGAATGGAATGGAATGGAATGGAATGGAATCAACTGGAGTGGAATGGAATGGAATGTTCTGGAATGGAATGGAAGCAACCCGAATGGAATGGAATGAAATGGAATGGAATGGAATGGATTGCCGTGGAATCAAACCAAATGGAATGGAATGTAATTGAATGGAATGGAATGGAATGAAATCAACACGAATGGAATGGAATGGAATGGAATGGAATGGAATGGAATGAAATGGCATCGAATCAATCCGAATGTTTTGGAATGGAATGGAATGCAATGGAATGGAATGGAATGGAGTCAACCAGAATGGAATGGAGTGGAATGGAATAAGATGGAATGGAATGGAATGGAATGGAATGGAATCATCCCAAATGGAATGGAATGGAATGGAATGGAATGAAATGGAATGGAATTAACCCGAATGGACTGGAATGGAATGGAATGGAATGGAATGGAATGGAATCAACCCGAATGGAATGGAATGGAATGGAATGGAATGGAATGGAATGGATTCAACCCGAAGGGAAGGGAATGGAATGGAATGGAATGGAAGGGAATGGATTCAACCCGAAGGGAATGGAATGGAATGGAATGGAATGGAATGGAATGGAATGGAATGGAATGGAATCAACCCGAATGGAATGAAATGGAATGGAATGGAATGCATTGCAATGGAATGGAATGGAATCAAAACGAATGGAATGGAATGGAATGGAGTCGAATGGAATGGAATGAAAACGAATGGAATGGAATGGAATGGAATGGAATCAAGCGGATTGGAATGGAATGGAATGGAATGGAATGGAATGGAATGGAATGGAATCAACTGGAGTGGAATGGAATGGAATGGAATGTGCTGGAATGAAATGGAAGCAACCCGAATGGAATGGAATGGAATGGAATGCAATGGAATCAAACCAAATAGAATGGAATGTAATTGAATGGAATGGAATCAACCAAAATGCAATTGAATGAAATGGAATGGAATGGAGTGGAATGGAAAGGAATGGAATCAACACGAATGGAATGGAATGGAATGCAATGGAAAGGAATGGAATGGAAACAACCTGAATGGAGTGAAATGGGGTGGAATGGAATGCAATGGAATGGAAAGGAATGGAATGGAATGCAATGGAATGGAATGAAATGGAATGGAATCAACCCGAATGGAAAGGAATGGAATAGAATAGAATCAACCCGAATGGAAGGGAATGGAATGGAATCAAACCGAATGGAATCAAATGGAATGTAAAGGAATGCATTGGAATGGAATGGAATGGAATAAATCCGAATGGAATAAAATGTAATGTAATGTAATGTAATGGAATAGAATCAAAAGGAATGGAATGGAATAGCATGGAATGGAATCGAATGGAATCAACCGGAATGGAATGGAATGGAATGGAATGGAATCAACCGGAATGGAATGGAATGGATTGGAATGGAATAGAACGGAATCTACCCGAATGGAGTGAAATGGAAAGCAATGGAATGGAATAGAATGTAATGAAATGGAATGGAATGGAGTCAACCCGAATGGAATGGAATCGAATGGAATGGAATCAAAACGAATGGAATGGAATGGAATGGATTCGAGTGGAATGGAATCAAAACGAATGGAATGGAATGGAATGGAATGCAATGGAATTAAACCAAATGGAATGGAATGTAATTGAATGGAACGGAATCAACCAAAATGGAATGGAATGGAATGGAATGGAATGGAATCAACACGAATGGAATGGAATGGAATGGAATCGAATCGAATCAACCCGAATGAAGTGTAATGGAATGGAATAGAATGGAATGGAATGCAATGGAATGGAATGGAACGGAATCAAACCGAAAGGAATGAAATGGAATGGAATGGAATGCAATGGAATCAACCATAATGGAATGGAATGGAATGGAATGGAATGGAATGGAATGGAATGGAATCAACCGGAATGGAATGAAATGGAACGGAATGGAATGCATTGGAATGGAATGGAATGGAATCAAACCGAATGGAATGGAATGGAACGGAATGGAATGGAATGGAATCAAAAGGAATGGAATGGAATAGAATGCAATAGAATGGAATGGAATGGAATCAACCAGAATGAAATGGAATGGAATGGAATGGAATGTTCTGGAATGGAATGGAAGCAAACGAATGGAATGGAATGCAATGGAATGGAATCAAACCGAATGGATTGGAATGAAATGGAATGGAAAGGAATGGAATGGAATGGAATGGAATGGAATGGAATGGAATGGAAACAACCAGAATGGAATGGAATGGAATTGAATGGAATGGAATCAACCCGAATGGAATGAAATGGAATGGAATGGAATGCATTGGAATCGAATGGAATGGAATCAAACCGAATGGAAGGGAATGGAAAGGAATGGAATGGAATGGAATCAAAAAGTGTGGAATGGAATAGAATGGAATGGAATGGAATCAACCAGAATGAAATGGAATGGAATGGAATGTTCTGGAATGGAATGGAAGGAACCGAATGGAATGGAATGAAATGGAATGGAATCAAACAGAATGGATTGGAATGAAATGGAATGGAATGGAATGGAATCAAAACAAAAGGAATGGAATGGAATGGAATGGAATGGAATGGAATCAACCGGAATGGAATGGAATGGATTGGAATGGAAGAGAACGGAATCTACCCGAATGGAATGAAATGGAATGCAATGGAATGGAATAGAATGGAATGAAACGGAATGGAATGTAGTTAACCCGAATGGAATGGAATCAAATGGAATGGAATCAAATGGAATGGAATGGAATCAACCCGCATGGAATGGAATGGTATGGAATGGAATGGAATGGAATCAACCTGAATGGAATGGAATGGAATGGAATGGAATGGAATCAACACGAATGGAATGGAATGGAATGGAATGGAATGGAAGCAACCCGAAAGGAATGGAATGGAATGGAATAGAATGGAATGCAATGCAATGGAATGGAATGGAATGGAATCAAACTGAATGGAATGGAATGGAATGGAATGGAATGGAATGGAATGCAATGGAATCAACCATAATGGAATGGAATGGAATGGAATGGAATCAAACCGAATGGAATGGAATGGAATGGCATGGAATGCAATGGAATCAACCATAATGGAATGGAATGGAATGGAATGGAATGGAACGGAATGGAATCAACAAGAATGAAATGGAATGGAATGAAATGTTCTGGAACGGAATGGAAGGAGCCGAATAAAATGGAATGGAATGGAACGGAATGGAATGGAGTGGAATCAACCAAAATGTAATGGAATGGAATGGAATGGAATGGAATCAACCGGAATGGAATGAAATGGAATGGAAAGAATTCATTGGAATGGAATGGAATGGAATCAAACCGGATGGAATGGAATGCAATGGAATGCAATGGAATGGAATGGAATGGAATCAACCTGAATGGATTGAAATGGAGTGGAATGGAATGCAATGGAATGGAAAGGAATGGAATGGAATGCAATGGAATGCAAAGGAATCTATCTGAAGTGAATGGAATGGAATGGAATGGAATGGAATGGAATGGAATGGAATCAACCCGAATGGAATGGAATGGAATGGAATGGAATGGATTGGAATGGACTAGAATGGAATCTACCCGAATGGAATGAACTGTTATGCAATGGAATGGAATGGAATGGAATGGAATGGAATGGAACGGAATGGAATCGAGTCAACCGGAATGGAATGTTGTGGAATGGAATTTAATGGAATAGAATGGAAAGGAATGGAATGGAATCATGCGAATAGAAAGGAATGGAATAGAATGGAATGGAAAGCAATCACCCCGAATGGATGGGAATGGAATGGAATGGAATGGAATGCAATGGAATGGAATGGAATGGAATCAACCCGAATGGAATGACATGGAATGGGATTAAATGGAATGGAATGGAATGGAATCAACGCGAATAGAATGGAATGGAATGTAATAGAATGGAATGAAATGGAAACAACCCGAATGGAATGGAATCGAATGGAATGGAATGAAAACGAAAGGAATGGAATGGAATGGAATGGAATCAAGCGGATTGGAATGGAATGGAATGGAATGGAATGGAATGGAATGGAAGGGAATCAACTGGAGTGGAATGGAATGGAATGGAATGTGCTGGAATGAAATGGAAGCAACCCGAATGGAATGGAATGGAATGGAATGCAATGGAATCAAACCAAATAGAATGGAATGTAATTGAATGGAATGGAATCAACCAAAATGCAATTGAATGGAATGGAATGGAATGGAGTGGAATGGAAAGGAATGGAATCAACACGAATGGAATGGAATGGAATGCAATGGAAAGGAATGGAATGGAATCAACCTGAATGGAGTGAAATGGGGTGGAATGGAATGCAATGGAATGGAAAGGAATGGAATGGAATGCAATGGAATGGAATGAAATGGAATGGAATCAACCCGAATGGAAAGGAATGGAATAGAATAGAATCAACCCGAATGGAAGGGAATGGAATGGAATCAAACCGAATGGAATGAAATGGAATGTAAAGGAATGCATTGGAATGGAATGGAATGGAATAAATCCGAATGGAATAAAATGTAATGTAATGTAATGGAATGGAATAGAATCAAAAGGAATGGAATGGAATAGCATGGAATGGAATCGAATGGAATCAACCGGAATGGAATGGAATGGAATGGAATGGAATCAACCGGAATGGAATGGAATGGATTGGAATGGAATAGAACGGAATCTACCCGAATGGAGTGAAATGGAAGGCAATGGAATGGAATAGAATGTAATGAAATGGAATGGAATGGAGTCAACCCGAATGGAATGGAATCGAATGGAATGGAATCAAAACGAATGGAATGGAATGGAATGGATTCGGGTGGAATGGAATCAAAACGAAAGGAATGGAATGGAATGCAATGCAATGGAATTAAACCAAATGGAATGGAATGTAATTGAATGGAACGGAATCAACCAAAATGGAATGGAATGGAATGGAGTGAAATGGAATGGAATGGAATCAACCCGAATGGAATGGAATGGAATGCAATGGAATGGAATGGAATGGAATCAACCTGAATGGAGTGAAATGTGGTGGAATGGAATGCAATGGAATGGAATGGAATGGAAGCAATCCGAATGGAACGAAATGGAATGGAATCAACCCGAATGGAATGAAATGGAATGGAAAGGAATGCATTGGAATGGAATGGAATGGAATCAATCCGAATGTAATAAAATGTAATGTAATGGAATGGAATGGAATGGAATCAAAAGGAATGGAATGGAATAGAATGGAATGGAATCAACTGGAATGGAATGGAATGGAATGGAATGGAATGGAATCAACCGGAATGGAATGGAATGGATTGGAATGGAATATAACGGAATCTACCCGGATGGAGTGAAATGGAATGCAAAGGAATGGAATAGAATGGAATGAAATGGAATGGAATGGAGTCAACCCGAATGGAATGGAATCGAATGGAATGGAATCAAATGGAATGCAATGGAATCAACCCGAATGGAATGGAATGGAGTGGAATGGAATGGAATGAAATGGAATGGAATCAACCCGAATGGAATGAAATGGAATGGAATGGAATGCATTGCAATGGAATGGAATGGAATCAAACCGAATGGAATGGAATGGAATGGAATGGAATGGAATGGAATGGAATCAAAAGGAATGGAATGGAATAGAATGGAATGGAATGGAATGGAATGGAATTGAATCAACTGGCATGGAATGCAATGGATTGGAATGGAATCAACCGTAATGGAATGGAATGGAATGGAATAATCCGGAATAGAATGGAATGGATTGGAATGGAATAGAACGGAATCTACCCGAATGGCATGAAATGGAATGCAATGGAATGGAATGGAATCGAATCAACACGAATGGAATGGAATGGAATGGGATTAAATGGAATGGAATGGAATGGAAAGGAATCAACGCGAATAGAATGGAATGGAATGGAATAGAATGGAATGGAATGGAAACAACCCGAATGGAATGGAATGAAATGGAATCGAATGGAATGGAATCAAAACGAATGGAATGGAATGGAATGGAATGGAATCAACCGGCGCTGAATGGAATGGAATGGAATGGAATGGAATCAACTGGAGTGGAATGGAATGGAATGGAATGTTCTGGAATGGAATGGAAGCAACCCGAATGGAATGGAATGAAATGGAATGGAATGGAATGGATTGCCGTGGAATCAAACCAAATGGAATGGAATGTAATTGAATGGAATGGAATGGAATGAAATCAACACGAATGGAATGGAATGGAATGGAATGGAATGGAATGGAATGAAATGGAATCGAATCAATCCGAATGTTTTGGAATGGAATGGAATGGAATGGAATGGAATGGAATGGAATGGAGTCAACCAGAATGGAATGGAGTGGAATGGAATAAGATGGAATGGAATGGAATGGAATGGAATGGAATGGAATGGAATCATCCCAAATGGAATGGAATGGAATGGAATGGAATGAAATGGAATGGAATTAACCCGAATGGACTGGAATGGAATGGAATGGAATGGAATGGAATGGAATCAACCCGAATGGAATGGAATGGAATGGAATGGAATGGAATGGAATGGATTCAACCCGAAGGGTAGGGAATGGAATGGAATGGAAGGGAATGGATTCAACCCGAAGGGAATGGAATGGAATGGAATGGAATGGAATGGAATGGAATGGAATGGAATGGAATCAACCCGAATGGAATGACATGGAATGGAATGTAATGCAATGGAATGAAATGGTATGGAATCAAACCGAATTTGATGAAATGTAATGTAATGGAATGCAATGGAATGGAATGGAATCTAAACGAATGGAATGGAATGGAATGGAATGAAATTTACCAGAATGGAATGGAATGGAATGTTCTGGAATGGAATGGAAGCAACCCGAATGGAATGGAATGGAATGGAAGGGAATGGAATAGAATTGAATCAACCAGAATGGAATGGAATGGAATGGAATGGAATGGAATCAACTCGAATGGAATGAAATGGAATGGAATGCAATGCAATGGAATGGAATTCAATGCAATGGAATGGAATTGAATGGAATCAAACCGAATGGAATGGAATGGAATGGAATGGAATCAAAACGAATGGAACGGAATGGAATGGAATGGAATGGAATCAACCTGAATAGAAGGGAATGGAAGGGAATGGAATGGACTGGAATGGAATGTTCTTTAATGGAATGGAAGCATCCCAAATGGAATGGAATGGATTGGAATGGAATTAACCCGGATGGAATGGAATGGAATGTAATGGCATCAACCCAAATGGAGTGGAATGGTATGGAATGGAATGGAATGTCATCAATCCTAATGGAATGGAATGGAATGGAATGGCGTGGAATGTAATGGTATCAACACGAAAGGAATGGAATGGAATGGAATCATCCCGAATGGAATGGAATGGAATGGAATGGAATCGAATCGAATGAAATGCGATGGAAACAACACGAATGGAATGCAACGGAATGGAATGGAAGGGAATAAACCCGAAGGGAATTGAACGGAATGGAATGGAATGGAATGGAATGGAATGGAATGGAATCATCCCGAATGGAATGAAATGGAATTGAAAGGAAGGCATTGGAATGGAATAGAATGGAATGCCATGGAATGGAATCAACACGAATGGAAGGGAATGTAATGTAATGTAATGTAATGGAATCAACATGAATGGAATGCAACGGAATGGAATGGAATGCAATGGAATGGAATGGAATGGAATCAACACGAATGGAATGGAATGGAAAGGAAAGGAATGGAATGGAATCAACCAGAATGCAGTGGAATGGAATGGAATGGAATGCAATGGAATAGAATCAACCCGAATGGAATGGAATGGAATGAGATGGAATGGAATGCAATGGGATGGAATGCAATCAACGACAATAGAATGCAATGGAATGGAATAGAATGGAATGGAATGGAATCAATCCGATTTGAATGGAATGGAATGGAATCAACCAGAATGGAATGGAATGGAATGGAATGGAATCAATGCAAATGGAATGGAATGAAATGGAATGGAATGGAATGGAATCAGGCCGAATAGAATTGAATGGAATGGGATGGAATGGAATCAACGCGAATAGAATGGGATGCAATGGATTAGAATGGAATGGAATGGAATCAAGCTGAATGGAATGGAATGGAATGGAATGGAATGGAATGGAATGGAATGGAATCAACCAGAATGGAATGAAATGGAATGGAATGGAATGGAACGGAATGGAATCGACCGGAATGGAAAGGATTGGAATGCAATGGTATGGAACGGAATGTTCTCGAATGGAATGGAAGCAACCGAATGGAGTGGAATGGAATGGAACGGAATGGAATCAACACAAATGGAATGGAATGGAATGGATTGCAATGGAATAGAACGGAATCTACCCGAATGGAATGAACTGGTATGCAATGGAATGGAATGGAATTGAACGGAATGAAATCGAGTCAACCGGAATGGAATGGAGTGGAATGGGATTTAATGGAATGGAATGGAATGGAATGGAATGGAATCATCGCGAATAGAATTGAATGGAATATAATGGAAAGGAAAGCAATCACCCCGAATTGATGGGAATGGAATGGAATGGAATGGAATGGAATGGAATGGAATGGAATGGAATCAACCAGAATGGAATGGAATGGAATTCAATGGAATGGAATGGAATGGAATGGAATGGAATCAACCCGAATGGAATGACATGGAATGGGAATAAATGGAATGGAATGGAATGGAATGGAATGGAATGGAATGGAATCAACTGGAGTGGAATGGAATGGAATGCAATGTTCTCGAATGAAATGGAAGCAACCCGAATGCAATGTAATGGAATGGAATGGAATGCAATGGAATCAAACCAAATGGAATGGAATGTAATTGAATGGAATGGAATCAACCAAAATGGAAATGAATGGAAAGGAATGGAATGGAGTGGAATGGAATGGAATGGAATCATCCCGAATGGAATGGAATGGAATGCAATGGAATGGAATGGAATGGAAACAACCTGAATGGAGTGAAATGGGGTGGAATGGAATGCAATGGAATGGAAAGGAATGGAATGGAATGCAATGGAATGGAATGGAATGGAATGGAATCAACCGGAATGGAATGGAATGGAATGGAATAGAATCAACCCGAATGGAACGGAATGGAATGGAATAAACCCGAATGGAATGAAATGGAATGGAAAGGAATGCATTGGAATGGAATGGAATGGAATCAACCCGAATGGAATAAAATGTAATGTAATGCAATGGAATGGAATGGAATCAATAGGAATGGAATTGAATAGAATGGAATGGAATGGAATGGAATCAACCGGAATGGAATGGAATGGAATGAAATCAACACGAATGGAATGGAATGGAATGGAATGGAATGGAATGGAATGGAATGGAATGAAATGGAATCGAATCAATCCGAATGTTTTGGAATGGAATGGAATGGAATGGAATGGAATGGAATGGAGTCAACCAGAATGGAATGGAGTGGAATGGAATAAGATGGAATGGAATGGAATGGAATGGAATGGAATGGAATGGAATCATCCCAAATGGAATGGAATGGAATGGAATGGAATGAAATGGAATGGAATTAACCCGAATGGACTGGAATGGAATGGAATGGAATGGAATGGAATGGAATCAACCCGAATGGAATGGAATGGAATGGAATGGAATGGAATGGAATGGATTCAACCCGAAGGGAAGGGAATGGAATGGAATGGAATGGAAGGGAATGGATTCAACCCGAAGGGAATGGAATGGAATGGAATGGAATGGAATGGAATGGAATGGAATGGAATCAACCCGAATGGAATGACATGGAATGGAATGTAATGCAATGGAATGAAATGGTATGGAATCAAACCGAATTTGATGAAATGTAATGTAATGGAATGCAATGGAATGGAATGGAATCTAAACGAATGGAATGGAATGGAATGGAATGAAATTTACCAGAATGGAATGGAATGGAATGTTCTGGAATGGAATGGAAGCAACCCGAATGGAATGGAATGGAATGGAAGGGAATGAAATAGAATTGAATCAACCAGAATGGAATGGAATGGAATGGAATGGAATGGAATCAACTCGAATGGAATGAAATGGAATGGAATGCAATGCAATGGAATGGAATTCAATGCAATGTAATGGAATTGAATGGAATCAAACCGAATGGAATGGAATGGAATGGAATGGAATCAAAACGAATGGAACGGAATGGAATGGAATGGAATGGAATCAACCTGAATAGAAGGGAATGGAAGGGAATGGAATGGACTGGAATGGAATGTTCTTTAATGGAATGGAAGCATCCCAAATGGAATGGAATGGATTGGAATGGAATTAACCCGGATGGAATGGAATGGAATGTAATGGCATCAACCCAAATGGAGTGGAATGGTATGGAATGGAATGGAATGTCATCAATCCTAATGGAATGGAATGGAATGGAATGGCGTGGAATGTAATGGTATCAACACGAAAGGAATGGAATGGAATGGAATCATCCCGAATGGAATGGAATGGAATGGAATGGAATCGAATCGAATGAAATGCGATGGAAACAACACGAATGGAATGCAATGGAATGGAATGGAAGGGAATAAACCCGAAGGGAATTGAACGGAATGGAATGGAATGGAATGGAATGGAATGGAATGGAATCATCCCGAATGGAATGAAATGGAATTGAAAGGAAGGCATTGGAATGGAATAGAATGGAATGCCATGGAATGGAATCAACACGAATGGAAGGGAATGTAATGTAATGTAATGTAATGGAATCAACATGAATGGAATGAAACGGAATGGAATGGAATGCAATGGAATGGAATGGAATGGAATCAACACGAATGGAATGGAATGGAAAGGAAAGGAATGGAATGGAATCAACCAGAATGCAGTGGAATGGAATGGAATGGAATGCAATGGAATAGAATCAACCCGAATGGAATGGAATGGAATGAGATGGAATGGAATGCAATGGGATGGAATGCAATCAACGACAATAGAATGCAATGGAATGGAATAGAATGGAATGGAATGGAATCAATCCGATTTGAATGGAATGGAATGGAATCAACCAGAATGGAATGGAATGGAATGGAATGGAATCAATGCAAATGGAATGGAATGAAATGGAATGGAATGGAATGGAATCAGGCCGAATAGAATTGAATGGAACGGGATGGAATGGAATCAACGCGAATAGAATGGGATGCAATGGATTAGAATGGAATGGAATGGAATCAAGCTGAATGGAATGGAATGGAATGGAATGGAATGGAATGGAATGGAATCAACCAGAATGGAATGAAATGGAATGGAATGGAATGGAACGGAATGGAATCGACCGGAATGGAAAGGATTGGAATGCAATGGTATGGAACGGAATGTTCTCGAATGGAATGGAAGCAACCGAATGGAGTGGAATGGAATGGAACGGAATGGAATCAACACAAATGGAATGGAATGGAATGGATTGCAATGGAATAGAACGGAATCTACCCGAATGGAATGAACTGGTATGCAATGGAATGGAATGGAATTGAACGGAATGAAATCGAGTCAACCGGAATGGAATGGAGTGGAATGGGATTTAATGGAATGGAATGGAATGGAATGGAATGGAATCATCGCGAATAGAATTGAATGGAATATAATGGAAAGGAAAGCAATCACCCCGAATTGATGGGAATGGAATGGAATGGAATGGAATGGAATGGAATGGAATGGAATGGAATCAACCAGAATGGAATGGAATGGAATTCAATGGAATGGAATGGAATGGAATGGAATCAACCCGAATGGAATGACATGGAATGGGAATAAATGGAATGGAATGGAATGGAATGGAATGGAATGGAATCAACTGGAGTGGAATGGAATGGAATGCAATGTTCTCGAATGAAATGGAAGCAACCCGAATGCAATGGAATGGAATGGAATGGAATGCAATGGAATCAAACCAAATGGAATGGAATGTAATTGAATGGAATGGAATCAACCAAAATGGAAATGAATGGAAAGGAATGGAATGGAGTGGAATGGAATGGAATGGAATCATCCCGAATGGAATGGAATGGAATGCAATGGAATGGAATGGAATGGAAACAACCTGAATGGAGTGAAATGGGGTGGAATGGAATGCAATGGAATGGAAAGGAATGG
Source organism: Pan paniscus (assembly GCF_029289425.2). NCBI lineage: Eukaryota > Metazoa > Chordata > Mammalia > Primates > Hominidae > Pan > Pan paniscus. Next base: position 44,942,691 of record NC_073267.2, read on the forward strand.
AATGGAATGCAATGGAATGGAATGGAATGGAATGGAATCAACCGGAATGGAATGGAATGGAATGGAATAGAATCAACCCGAATGGAACGGAATGGAATGGAATAAACCCGAATGGAATGAAATGGAATGGAAAGGAATGCATTGGAATGGAATGGAATGGAATCAATCCGAATGGAATAAAATGTAATGTAATGCAATGGAATGGAATGGAATCAATAGGAATGGAATTGAATAGAATGGAATGGAATGGAATGGAATCAACCGGAATGGAATGGAATGGAATGGAATGGAATCAACCGGAATGGAATGGAATGGATTGGAATGGAATAGAACGGAATCTACCCGAATGGAGTGAAATGGAATGCAATGGAATGGAATAGAATGAAATGAAATGGAATGGAATGGAGTCAACCAGAATGGAATGGAATCGAATGGAATGGAATCAAATGGAATGGAATGGAATCAACCCGAATGGAATGGAATGGAATGGAATCAAATGGAATGGAATGGAATAGAATGGATTGGAATGGAATGGAATTGAATCCACCGGCATGGAGTGGAATGGCATGGAATCTAATGGTATGGAATCAACCGTAATGGAATGGAATGGAATGGAATGGAATCATCCGGAATGGAATGGAATGGATTGGAATGGAATGGAATCGAATCAACCCGAATGGAATGGAATGGAATGGGATTAAATGGAATAGAATGGAATGGAATGGAATGGAATCAACGCGAATAGAACGGAATGGAATGGAATAGAATGGAATGGAATGGAAACAACCCGAATGGAATGGAATGGAATGGAATGGAATGGAATCAAAACGAATGGGATGGAATGGAATGGAATCGAACGGAATGGAATCAAAACGAATGGAATGGGATGGAATGGAATTGAATCAACCGGAGTGGAATGGAATGGAATTGAATGGAATCAACTGGAGTGGAATGGAATGGAATGGAATGTTCTGGAATGTAATGGAAGCAACCCGAATGGAATGGAATGAAATGGAATGGAATGGAATGGTATGCAATGGATTCAAACCAAATGGAATGGAATGTAATTGAATGGAATGTAATCAACCAAAATGGAATTGAATGGAATGGAATGGAATGGAGTGAAATGGAATGGAATGGAATCAACCCGAATGGAATGGAAAGGAATGCAATGGAATGGAATGGAATGGAATCAATCTGAATGGAGTGAAATGGGCTGGAATGGAATGCAATGGAATGGAAAGGAACGGAATGGAAAGCAATGGAATGGAATGGAATGGAATGGAATCAACCCGAATGGACTGGAATGGAATGGAATAGAATCAACCCGAATGGAAGGGAATGGAATGGAAAGGAAAGCATTGGAGTGCAATGGAATGGAATCAATCCGAATGGAGTAAAATGTAATGTAATGGAATGGAATGGAATGGAATCAAAAGGAATGGAATGGAATACAATGGAATTTAATCAACCGGAAAGGAAGGGAATGGAATGGAATCAACCGGAATGTAATGGAATGGATTGGAATGCAATATAACGGAATCTACCCGAATGGAGTTAAATGGAATGCAATGGAATGGAATAGAATGGAATGAAATGGAAAGGAATGGAGTCAACCCGAATGGAATGGAATCGAATGGAACGGAATCAAATGGAATGGAATGGAATCAACCCGAATGGAATGGAATGGAGTGGAATGGAATGGAATGAAATGGAATGGAATCAACCCGAATGGAATGAAATGGAATGGAATGGAATGCATTGCAATGGAATGGAATGGAATCAAACGGAATGGAAAGGAATGGAAGGGAATGGAATGGAATGGAATGGAATCAAAAGGAATGGAATGGAATAGAATGTAATGGAATGGAATGGAATGGAATCAACCGGAATGGAATGGAATGGAATGGAATGTTCTGGAATGAAATGGAAGCAACCGAATGGAATGGAATGTAATGGAATGGAATCAAACCGAATGCATTGGAATGAAATGGAATGGAATGGAATGGAATGGAATGGAATGGAATGGAATCAACCCAAATGGAATGGAATGGAATGGAATGTATTGGAATGGAATAGAAAAGAATCTACCCGAGGGGAATGAAATGGAATGCGATGGAATGGAATAGGATGGAATGAAATGGAAGGGAAAGGAGTCAACCAGAATGGAGTGGAATCGAATGGAGTGGAATTTAATGGATTGGAATCAAATGGAATGGAATGGAATGAAGCTGAATGGAATGGAATGGTATGGAATGGAATGGAAAGGAATCAACCCGAATGGAATGGAATGGAATGGAATGCAATGGAATCAACCGGAATGCAATGGAATGGAATGGAAAGGTATGGAATGGAATCAACCGGAATGGAATGGAATGGAATGGAATGGAATGGAATGGAATGGAATGGAATCAACCCGAATGGAATGGAATGGAATGGAATGCAATGGAATAGAATGGAATGGAATCAAACCGAATGGAATGGAATGGAATGGAATGGAATGCAATGGAATGGAATGGAATGGAATCAAAACGAATGGAATGGAATGGAATGGAATGGAATGGAATGGAATGGAATGGAATCAATACGAATGGAGTGGAATGGAAAGGAATGAAATCAACAGGAATGGATAGGAATGAAATGGAATGGAATATAATGGAATATACTTGACTGGAATGGAAGCAACCTGAATGGCATGCAATGGAATGGAATCGAATGGAATGGAATGGAATGGAATGGAATTAACCCAAATGGAATGGAATGGTATGGAATGGGATGGAATGGCATCAACCCTAATGGAATGGAATGGAATGGAATTGCATGGAATGGAATGGTATCAACACGAATGGAATGGAATGGAATGGAAGGGAATGGAATCATCCAGAATGGAATGGAATGGAATGGATTGGAATAGAATGGAATAGAATGGAATGAAATGGAACGGAAAAAACCCGAATGGAATGGAATGGAATGGTATGGAATAAACCCGAAGGGAATGGAACGGAATGGCATGGAATGCAATGGAATGGAATGGAATGGAATGGAATCAACCCGAATGGTATGGAATGGAATGGAATGGAATGGAAATAAATGGAGTGGAATCAACCCGAATGGAATGGAATGGAATGGAATGGTATGCAATGGAATGTAATGGAATGGAATCAACCCGAATGGAATGGAATGGAATGGAATGGAATGGAATGGAATGGAATGGAATGGAATGCAATGGATTCAACCCGAAGGGAATGGAATGAAATGGAATGGAATGGAATGGAATGGAATGGAATGGAATGAACCCGAAAGGAATGGAATGGAAAGGAATGGAATGGAATGGAATCAACCCGAATGGAATGAAATTGAATGGAATGGAATGCAACGGAATGGAAAGGAATGGAATGGAATGGAATGGAATCAACCACAATGGAATGGAATGGAATGGAATGGAATGGAATGGAAAGGAATCGAATCAATCGGAATGGAATGGAATGAAACGGAAAGGAATGGATTGGAATGGAATGGAATCAATCGGAATGGAATGGAATGGATTGGAATGGAATGGAATGGAATCAACCCGATCGGAATGGAATGGAATGCAATGGAATGGAATAAAACAGAATCTACACGAATGGAATGGAAAGGAATGGAATGGAATGGAATGGAATGGAATGGAATGGAATGGAATGGAATCAACCCGAATGGAATGGAATGGAATGGAATGGAATGGAAAGGAATGGAATGGAATCAACACTAACGGAATGGAATGGAATGCAATGGAATGGAATGGAATGGAATCAACCCGAATGGAATGGAATGGAATGGAATGGAATGGAATCAACCCACATGGAATGGAAGGGATTTGAATGGAGTGGAATGGAATGGAATGGAATGGAATGGAATGTTCTTGACTGGAATGGAAGCAACCCGAATGGAATGGAATAGAATGGAATTGAATGGAATAGAATGGAATGTAATGGAATCAACCCGAATGGAATGGAATGGAATTGAATGGAATCAACCAGAATGGAATGGAATGGAATGGAATGGAATGGAAAAAACCCGAATGGAATGAAATGGAATGGAATGGAATCACCCCGAATGGAATGGAACGGTATAGATTGGAAAGAAATGGAATCAACCCGAACGGAATGGAATGAAATGGAATGCAATGGAATCAACAGGAATGGAATGTTATGGAATGGAATGGAATGGAATCAACCCGAATGGAATGGAACGGAATGGAGTAGAACGGAATGGAATGGAATGGATTGGAATGGAATGGAATCAATCCGAATGAAATGGAATGGAATGGAATGGAGTGCAATGCAATGGAATGGAATGGAATCAACCCGAATGGAATGGAATGAAATGGAATGGAATGGAATGGAATGGAATGGAATGGATTCAACCAGAAGGGAATGGAATGGAATCTAATCGAATGGAACGGAAAGGAATGGAATGAACCCGAATGGGATGGAATGGAATGGAATGGAATGGGATGGAATGGATTGGAATGGAATGGAAAGGAATGGAATGGAATGGAGTCAACCCGAATGGAATGCAATTGAATGGAATGGAATACAACGGAATGGAATGGAATGGAGTGGAATGGAATCAACCACAATGGAATGGAATGGAATGGAATGGAATGGAATGGAATGGAATGGAATGGAGTCAACCCACATGGAATGGAATGGATTGGAATGGAGTGGAATGGAATGGAATGGAATGGAATGGAATGGAATGTTCTTGACTGGAATGGAAGCAACCCGAATGGAATGGAATGGAATGGAGTCGAATGGAATGGAATGGAATGGAATCAACCCAAATGGAATTGAATGGTATGGAATACAATTGAATGGCATCAACCCTAATGGTATGGAATGGAATGGAATTGCGTGGAATGCAATGGTATCAACACGAATGGAATGGAATGGAATGCAATGGAATGGAATGGAATGGAATGCAATCAACACGAATGCAATGGAATAGAATGGAATGGAATGGAATGGAATACACCCAAATGGAATGGAATGGAATGGAATGGAATGGAATGGAATGCAATCTAATCAACCCGAATGGAATGGAATGGAATCGGATGGAATGGAATGGAATGGGATGGAATGGAAACAGCGCGAATAGAATGGAATGGAATGGAATGGAATGGAATGGAATGGAATAGGATGGAATGGAATGGTATCAACTCGAATGGAATGGAATGGAATGGAATGGAATGGAATTAACCAGAATGGCAAAGAATGGAATGGAATGGAACGGAATGGAATAAACCCGAATGGAATGAAATGGAATGGAATGGAAAGCATTGGAATGGAATGGATTGGAATCAAACAGAATGGAATAAAATGGAATGGAACGGAATCAAAAGGAATGGAATGGAATAGAATGGAATGGAATGGAATGGAGTCAACGCGAATACAATGGAACAGAATAGAATGGAATGGAAAAGAAACACACCGAATGGAATAAAATGGAATGGAATGGAATGGAATGGAATCAACCAGAATGGAATGGAATGGAATGGAATGAAAGGGAATAAACACGAAGGGAATTGAACGGAATGGAATGGAATGGAATGGAATGGAATGGAATCATCCCGAATGGAATGAAATGGAATGGAAAGGAATGCATTGGAATGGAATGGAATGGAAAGCCATGGAATGGAATCAACACTAATGGAAGGGAATGGAATTTAATGGAATGGAATGGAATCAAAATGAATGGCATGTAACGGAATGGAATGGAATGAAATGGAATGGAATGGAGTGGAATCAACACGAATGGAATGGAATGGAATGGAATGGAATGGAATCAACCCGAATGCAATGGAATGAAATGGAATGGAATAGAATGGAATGGAATCAACCCAAATGGAATGGAATGGAATGGGATGGAATAGAATGGAATGGAATAGAATCAATCCGAATGGAATGGAATGGAATGGAATAAACCAGAATGGAATGGAATGGAATGGAATGGAATGGAATGGAATCAACCAGAAAGAAATGAAATGGAATGGAAAGGAATGCATTGGAATGCAATGTAATGGAAGCAATTCGAACGGAATAAAATGGAATGCAATGAAATGGAATGGAATCAAAAGGAATGGAATGGAATAGAATGGAATGGAATGGAATGGAATGGAATGGAATCAACCGGAATGGAGTGGAATGGAATGGAATGGAATGGAATGGAATGGAATTTTCTGGAATGGAATGGAAGCAACTGAATGGAATGGAATGGAATGCAATCAAACCCAATGGATTGGAATGAAATGGAATGGAATTGAATGGAACTGAATGGAATGGAATGGAATCAATGCGAATAGAATGGAATGGAATGGAAGAGAATGGAATGGAATGGAATCAATCCGAACGGAATGGAATGGAATGGAATGGAATAGAATGGAAAGGAAAGGAATCAACGCGAATAGAATGGAATGGAATGGAAGAGAATGGAATGGAATGGAATCAACCCGAACGGAATGGAATGGAATGGAATGGAATAGAATGGAAAGGAACGGAATCAACCAGAATGGAATGGAATGGAATGGAATGGAATGGAATGGAATGGAATGGAATGGAATCAACCTGAATGGAATGACATGGAATGGAATGGAATGCAATGGAATGCAATGGAATGGAATGGAATGGAATCAAACCGAATGTAATGTAATGTAGTGTAATGTAATGTAATGGCATGGAATGGAATCTAAACGAATGGAATGGAATGGAATGGAACGGAATCTACCGGAAAGGAATGGAATGGAATGGAATGTTCTGGAATGGAATGGAAGCAACCCGAATGGAATGGAATGTAATGGAAGGGAATGGAATAGAATGGAATCATCCAGAATGGAATGGAATGGAATGGAAGGGAATGGAATCAACCCGAATGGAATGAAATGGAATGGAATGGAATGCAATGGAATGGGATTGAATGGAATCAAACCGAATGGAATGGAATGGAATGGAATGAAATGGAACGGAATGGAATCAACCCGAATGGAATGGAATGGAATGGAATGGAATAGAATCAACCCGAATGGAATGAAATGGAATGGAATGGAATGCAATGCAATGGAATGGAATGGAATGGATTGGAATGGAATGCAATGGAATGGAGTGGAAAGGAAAGGAATGGAACGGAATGGAATGGAATGGAAAGGAATCAACCTGAATAGAAGGGAATGGAATGGAATGGAATGTTCTTGACTGGAATGGAAGTAACACGAATGGAATGGAATGGAATCGAATGTAATGGAATGGAATGGAATTAACCCGGATGGAATTGTATGGAATGGAAACAACCCAAATGGAGTGGAATGGTATGGAATGGAATGGAATGTCATCAATCCTAATGGAATGGAATGGAATGGAATGGCATGGAATGGAATGTTATCAACACGAATGGAATGGAATGGAATGGAATGGAATGGAATCATCCTGAATGGAATGGAATGGAATGGAATGGAATGGGATGGAATCGAATGAAATGGAATGGAAACAACCCGAACAGAATGGAATGGAATGGAATGGAATGGAATGGAATGGAACGGAATCGAATGGAATAAACCCTAAGGGTATGGAATGGAATGGAATGGAATGGAATGGAATCATCCCGAATGGAATGAAATGGAATAGAAAGGAATGCATTGGAATGGAATAGAATTGAATGCCATGGAATGGAATCAACACGAATGGAAGGGAACGGAATGGAATGTAATGGAATGGAATGAACATGAATGGAATGAAACGGAATGGAATGGAATGCAATGGAATGGAATGGAGTGGAATCAACACGAATGGAATGGAATGGAATGGAATCAACGCGAATGCAATGGAATGGAATGGAATGGAATGGAATGGAATGGAATGGAATGGAATCCACCCAAATGGAATGGAATGAAATGGGATGGAATGGAATGCAATGGGATGGAATGCAATCAACGAGAATAGAATGGAATGGAATGGAATAGAATGGAATGGAATCGAATCAATCCGAATGGAATGGAATGGAATGGAATCAACCAGAATGGAATGGAATGGAATGGAATGGAATGGAATGGAATCAACCCGAATGAAATGAAAAGGAATGGAAAGGAATGCATTGGAATGGAATGGAATGGAAGCAATCAGAATGGAATAAAATGGAATGGAATGGAATGGAATGGAATCAAAAGGAATGGAATGGAATAGAATGGAATAGAATGGAATGGAATGGAATGGAATCAACCGGAATGGAATGGAATGGAATGGAATCAACCGGAATGGAATGGAATGCATTGGAATGGAATAGAACGGAATCTACCCGAATGCAATGAAATGGAATGCAACGGAATGGAATAGAATGGAATGAAATGGAATGGAATGGAGTCACCCCGTATGGAATGGAATAGAATGGAATGGAATCAAATGGAATGGAATGGAATGAACTGGAATGGAATGGAATGGTATGGAATGGAATGGAATGGAATGGAATCACCCTGAATGGAATGGAATGGAGTTGAATGGAATGGAATGGAATCAACACGAATGGAATGGAATGGAATGGAATGGAATGAAATGGAATCGATTCAACCCGAATGGAATGGAATGGAATGGAATGGAATGGAATGGAATGGAGTGGAATGGAATCAACCCGAATGGAATGGAATGGAATGGAATAGTATGGAATGGAATGGAATGGAATGGAAAGGAATGGACTCAAAAGGAATGGAATGGAATAGAATGGAATGGAATGGAATGCATTGCAATGGAATGGAATGGAATGGAATCAAACCGAATGGAATGGAATGGAATGGAATCGAACGGAATGGAATCAAAACGAATGGAATGGAATGGAAAGGAATCGAATGGAATGGAATCAAATCGAATGGAATGGAATCAACCGGAGTGGAATGGAATGGAATGGAATGGAATGGAATGGAATCAACTGGAGTGGAATGGAATGGAATGGAATGTTCTGGAATGGAATGGAAGCAACCCGAATGGAATGGAATGGAATGGAATGGAATGCAATGGAATCAAACCAAATGAAATGGAATATAATTGAATGGAACAGAATAAACCAAAATGGAATTGAATGGAATGGAATGGAATGGAGTGGAATGGATTGGAATGGAATCAACCCGAATGGAATGGAATGGAATGCAATGGAATGGAATGGAATGGAATCAACCTGAATGGAGTGAAATGGGGTGGAATGGAATGCAATGGAATGGAAAGGAATGGAATGGAATGCAATGGAATGGAATGGAATGGAATGGAATGGAATGGAATGGAACCAACCCGAATGGAACGATATGGAATGGAATGGAATGGAATGGAATGGAATGGAATCAAGCCGAAGGGAATGGAATGGAATGGAATGGAAAGGAATGGAATGGAATGGAATCAACCCAAATCGAATGGAATGATATGGAATGGAATGGAATGGAATGGAATGGAATGGAATGGAACGGAATCAACCAGAATGGAATGGAATGGAATGGAATGGAATAGAATCAACCCGAATGGAATGAAGTGGAATGGAATGGAATGGAATGCAATGGAATGGAATGGAATGGATTGGAATGGAATGCAATGGAATGGAGTGGAAAGGAAAGGAATGGAATGGAATGGAATGGAATCAACCCGAATAGAATGGAATTGAATTGAATGGAATGGAATCAATGCAAATGGAATGGAATGAAATGGAATGGAATGGAATGGAATCAGCCCGAATAGAATTGAATGGAATGGGATGGAATGGAATCAACAGGAATAGAATGGAATGGAATGGAATAGAATGGAATGGAATGGATTCAACCAGAATGGAATGGAATGGAATGGAATTTAATGGAATGGAATGGATTCCACCAGAATGGAATGGAATGGAATTTAATGGAATGGAACGGAATGGAATCAACCGGAATGGAATGGAATGGATTGCAATGGAATGGAACGGAATCTACCCGAATGTCATGAAATGGAATGCAATGGAATGGGATTAAATGGAATGGAATGGAATGGAATCAACGCGAATATAATGGAATGGAATGGAATAGAATGGAATGGAATGGAAACAACCCGAATGGAATGGAATGGAATGGAATCGAATGGAATGGAATCAAAACGAATGGAATGGAATCGAATGGAATCGAATGGAATGGAATCAAAACGAATGGAATGGAATGGAATGGAATCAACGGGAGTGGAATGGAAAGGAATCAACTGGAGTGGAATGGAATGGCATGGAATGTTCTGGAATGGAATGGAAGCAACCCGAATGGAATGGAATGGAATGGAATCGAATGGAATGGAATGGAATGCAACGGAATGAAACCAAATGGAATGGAATGTAATTGAATGGAATGGAATCAACCAAAATGGAATTGAATGGAATGGAATGGAATGGAGTGGATTGGAATGGAATGGAATCAACCCGAATGGAATGGAATGGAATGGAATGCAATGGAATGGAAAGGAATGGAATGGAATGCAATGGAATGGAATGGAATCGAATGGAATGGAATCAAAACGAATGGAACGGAATGGTATGGAATAGAATCAACCCGAATGGAACGGAATGGAATGGAATGGAATGGAATGGAATGGAATGGAATGGAATGGAAGGGAATCAATCCGAAGGGAATGGAATGGAATGGAATGGAATGGAAAGGAATGGAATGGAATGGAATCAATCCGAACAGAATGGAATGAAATGGAATGGAATGGAATGCAATGGAATGGAATGGAATGAAATGGAATGGAATGGAATGGAATGCAATGCAATGGAATGGAATGGAATGGAATGGAATGGAATGGAATGCAATGGAATGGAATGGAATGGAATGGAATCAACCCGAATAGAATGGAATTGAATGGAATGGAATGGAATCAATGCAAATGGAATGGAAGAAAATGGAATGGAATGGAGTGGAATCAGCCCGAATAGAATTGAATGGAATGGTTTGGAATGGAATCAACGCGAATAGAATGGAATGGAATGGAATAGAATGGAATGGAATGGAATCAACACGAATGGACTGGAATTGAATGGAATGGAATGGAATGGAATCAACCCGAATGGAATGAAAAGGAATGGAATGGAATGGAATGGAATGGAAAGAAATGGAATGGAATCAACCCGAATGGAATCGAATGGAATTGAATGGAATGGAGTCAATGCAAGTGGAATGGAATGAAAAGGAAAGGAATGGAATGGAATCAGCCCGAATAGAATTGAATGGAATGGGATGGAATTGAATCAACGCGGATAGAATGGAATGCAATGGAATAGAATGGAATGGAATGGAATCAACCCGAATGGAATGGAATGGAATGGAATGGTATGCAATGGAATGTAATGGAATGGAATCAACCCGAATGGAATGGAATGGAATGGAATGGAATGGAATGGAATGGAATGGAATGGAATGCAATGGATTCAACCCGAAGGGAATGGAATGAAATGGAATGGAATGGAATGGAATGGAATGGAATGGAATGAACTCGAAAGGAATGGAATGGAAAGGAATGGAATGGAATGGAATCAACCCGAATGGAATGAAATTGAATGGAATGGAATGCAACGGAATGGAATGGAATGGAATGGAATCAACCACAATGGAATGGAATGGAATGGAATGGAATGGAATGGAATGGAATGGTAAGGAATCGAATCAATCGGAATGGAATGGAATGAAACGGAAAGGAATGGATTGGAATGGAGTGGAATCAATCGGAATGGAATGGAATGGATTGGAATGGAATGGAATGGAATCAACCCGATCGGAATGGAATGGAATGCAATGGAATGGAATAAAACAGAATCTACCCGAATGGAATGGAAAGGAATGGAATGGAATGGAATGGAATGGAATGGAATGGAATCAACCCGAATGGAATGGAATGGAATGGAATGGAATGGAAAGGAATGGAATGGAATCAACACTAACGGAATGGAATGGAATGCAATGGAATGGAATGGAATGGAATCAACCCGAATGGAATGGAATGGAATGGAATGGAATGGAATCAACCCACATGGAATGGAAGGGATTTGAATGGAGTGGAATGGAATGGAATGGAATGGAATGGAATGTTCTTGACTGGAATGGAAGCAACCCGAATGGAATGGAATAGAATGGAATTGAATGGAATAGAATGGAATGTAATGGAATCAACCCGAATGGAATGGAATGGAATTGAATGGAATCAACCAGAATGGAATGGAATGGAATGGAATGGAATGGAAAAAACCCGAATGGAATGAAATGGAATGGAATGGAATCACCCCGAATGGAATGGAACGGTATAGATTGGAACGAAATGGAATCAACCCGAACGGAATGGAATGAAATGGAATGCAATGGAATCAACAGGAATGGAATGTTATGGAATGGAATGGAATGGAATCAACCCGAATGGAATGGAACGGAATGGAGTAGAACGGAATGGAATGGAATGGATTGGAATGGAATGGAATCAATCCGAATGAAATGGAATGGAATGGAATGGAGTGCAATGCAATGGAATGGAATGGAATCAACCCGAATGGAATGGAATGAAATGGAATGGAATGGAATGGAATGGAATGGAATGGAATGGATTCAACCAGAAGGGAATGGAATGGAATCTAATCGAATGGAACGGAAAGGAATGGAATGAACCCGAATGGGATGGAATGGAATGGAATGGAATGGGATGGAATGGATTGGAATGGAATGGAAAGGAATGGAATGGAATGGAGTCAACCCGAATGGAATGCAATTGAATGGAATGGAATACAACGGAATGGAATGGAATGGAGTGGAATGGAATCAACCACAATGGAATGGAATGGAATGGAATGGAATGGAATGGAATGGAATGGAATGGAGTCAACCCACATGGAATGGAATGGATTGGAATGGAGTGGAATGGAATGGAATGGAATGGAATGGAATGGAATGTTCTTGACTGGAATGGAAGCAACCCGAATGGAATGGAATGGAATGGAGTCGAATGGAATGGAATGGAATGGAATCAACCCAAATGGAATTGAATGGTATGGAATACAATTGAATGGCATCAACCCTAATGGTATGGAATGGAATGGAATTGCGTGGAATGCAATGGTATCAACACGAATGGAATGGAATGGAATGCAATGGAATGGAATGGAATGGAATGCAATCAACACGAATGCAATGGAATAGAATGGAATGGAATGGAATGGAATACACCCAAATGGAATGGAATGGAATGGAATGGAATGGAATGGAATGCAATCTAATCAACCCGAATGGAATGGAATGGAATCGGATGGAATGGAATGGAATGGGATGGAATGGAAACAGCGCGAATAGAATGGAATGGAATGGAATGGAATGGAATGGAATAGGATGGAATGGAATGGTATCAACTCGAATGGAATGGAATGGAATGGAATGGAATGGAATTAACCAGAATGGCAAAGAATGGAATGGAATGGAACGGAATGGAATAAACCCGAATGGAATGAAATGGAATGGAATGGAAAGCATTGGAATGGAATGGATTGGAATCAAACAGAATGGAATAAAATGGAATGGAACGGAATCAAAAGGAATGGAATGGAATAGAATGGAATGGAATGGAATGGAGTCAACGCGAATACAATGGAACAGAATAGAATGGAATGGAAAAGAATCACACCGAATGGAATAAAATGGAATGGAATGGAATGGAATGGAATCAACCAGAATGGAATGGAATGGAATGGAATGAAAGGGAATAAACACGAAGGGAATGGAACGGAATGGAATGGAATGGAATGGAATGGAATGGAATGGAATGGAATCATCCCGAATGGAATGAAATGGAATGGAAAGGAATGCATTGGAATGGAATGGAATGGAAAGCCATGGAATGGAATCAACACTAATGGAAGGGAATGGAATTTAATGGAATGGAATGGAATCAAAATGAATGGCATGTAACGGAATGGAATGGAATGAAATGGAATGGAATGGAGTGGAATCAACACGAATGGAATGGAATGGAATGGAATGGAATGGAATCAACCCGAATGCAATGGAATGAAATGGAATGGAATAGAATGGAATGGAATCAACCCAAATGGAATGGAATGGAATGGGATGGAATAGAATGGAATGGAATAGAATCAATCCGAATGGAATGGAATGGAATGGAATAAACCAGAATGGAATGGAATGGAATGGAATGGAATGGAATCAACCAGAAAGAAATGAAATGGAATGGAAAGGAATGCATTGGAATGCAATGTAATGGAAGCAATTCGAATGGACTAAAATGGAATGCAATGAAATGGAATGGAATCAAAAGGAATGGAATGGAATAGAATGGAATGGAATGGAATGGAATGGAATGAAATGGAATGGAATCAACCGGAATGGAGTGGAATGGAATGGAATGGAATTTTCTGGAATGGAATTTTCTGGAATGGAATGGAAGCAACTGAATGGAATGGAATGGAATGCAATCAAACCCAATGGATTGGAATGAAATGGAATGGAATGGAATGGAACTGAATGGAATGGAATGGAATCAATGCGAATAGAATGGAATGGAATGGAAGAGAATGGAATGGAATGGAATCAATCCGAACGGAATGGAATGGAATGGAATGGAATAGAATGGAAAGGAAAGGAATCAACGCGAATAGAATGGAATGGAATGGAAGAGAATGGAATGGAATGGAATCAACCCGAACGGAATGGAATGGAATGGAATGGAATAGAATGGAAAGGAACGGAATCAACCAGAATGGAATGGAATGGAATGGAATGGAATGGAATGGAATGGAATGGAATGGAATGGAATCAACCTGAATGGAATGACATGGAATGGAATGGAATGCAATGGAATGCAATGGAATGGAATGGAATGGAATCAAACCGAATGTAATGTAATGTAGTGTAATGTAATGTAATGGCATGGAATGGAATCTAAACGAATGGAATGGAATGGAATGGAACGGAATCTACCGGAAAGGAATGGAATGGAATGGAATGTTCTGGAATGGAATGGAAGCAACCCGAATGGAATGGAATGTAATGGAAGGGAATGGAATAGAATGGAATCATCCAGAATGGAATGGAATGGAATGGAAGGGAATGGAATCAACCCGAATGGAATGAAATGGAATGGAATGGAATGCAATGGAATGGGATTG
Source organism: Pan paniscus (assembly GCF_029289425.2). Classification (NCBI taxonomy): domain Eukaryota; kingdom Metazoa; phylum Chordata; class Mammalia; order Primates; family Hominidae; genus Pan; species Pan paniscus. The sequence goes on from NC_073267.2 coordinate 44,957,868, forward strand.
AATGGAATCAAACCGAATGGAATGGAATGGAATGGAATGGAATGGAATGAAATGGAACGGAATGGAATCAACCCGAATGGAATGGAATGGAATGGAATGGAATAGAATCAACCCGAATGGAATGAAATGGAATGGAATGGAATGCAATGCAATGGAATGGAATGGAATGGATTGGAATGGAATGCAATGGAATGGAGTGGAAAGGAAAGGAATGGAACGGAATGGAATGGAATGGAAAGGAATCAACCTGAATAGAAGGGAATGGAATGGAATGGAATGTTCTTGACTGGAATGGAAGTAACACGAATGGAATGGAATGGAATCGAATGTAATGGAATGGAATGGAATTAACCCGGATGGAATTGTATGGAATGGAAACAACCCAAATGGAGTGGAATGGTATGGAATGGAATGGAATGTCATCAATCCTAATGGAATGGAATGGAATGGAATGGCATGGAATGGAATGTTATCAACACGAATGGAATGGAATGGAATGGAATGGAATGGAATGGAATCATCCTGAATGGAATGGAATGGAATGGAATGGAATGGGATGGAATCGAATGAAATGGAATGGAAACAACCCGAACAGAATGGAATGGAATGGAATGGAATGGAATGGAATGGAATCGAATGGAATAAACCCTAAGGGTATGGAATGGAATGGAATGGAATGGAATGGAATCATCCCGAATGGAATGAAATGGAATAGAAACGAATGCATTGGAATGGAATAGAATTGAATGCCATGGAATGGAATCAACACGAATGGAAGGGAACGGAATGGAATGTAATGGAATGGAATGAACATGAATGGAATGAAACGGAATGGAATGGAATGCAATGGAATGGAATGGAGTGGAATCAACACGAATGGAATGGAATGGAATGGAATCAACGCGAATGCAATGGAATGGAATGGAATGGAATGGAATGGAATGGAATGGAATCCACCCAAATGGAATGGAATGAAATGGGATGGAATGGAATGCAATGGGATGGAATGCAATCAACGAGAATAGAATGGAATGGAATGGAATAGAATGGAATGGAATCGAATCAATCCGAATGGAATGGAATGGAATGGAATCAACCAGAATGGAATGGAATGGAATGGAATGGAATGGAATGGAATCAACCCGAATGAAATGAAAAGGAATGGAAAGGAATGCATTGGAATGGAATGGAATGGAAGCAATCAGAATGGAATAAAATGGAATGGAATGGAATGGAATGGAATCAAAAGAAATGGAATGGAATAGAATGGAATAGAATGGAATGGAATGGAATGGAATCAACCGGAATGGAATGGAATGGAATGGAATCAACCGGAATGGAATGGAATGCATTGGAATGGAAAAGAACGGAATCTACCCGAATGCAATGAAATGGAATGCAACGGAATGGAATAGAATGGAATGAAATGGAATGGAATGGAGTCACCCCGTATGGAATGGAATAGAATGGAATGGAATCAAATGGAATGGAATGGAATGAACTGGAATGGAATGGAATGGTATGGAATGGAATGGAATGGAATGGGATCAACGGGAGTGGAATGGCATGGAATCAACTGGAGTGGATTGGAATGGCATGGAATGTTCTGGAATGGAAGGGAAGCAAACCGAATGGAATGGAATGGAAAGGAATGGAATGGAATGCAACGGAATCAAAATAAATGGAATGGAATGTAATTGAATGGAATGGAATCAACCAAAATGGAGTTGAATGGAATGGAATGGAATGGAGTGGAATGGAATGGAATGGAATCAACCCGAATGGAATGGAATGGAATGGAATGCAATGGTTTGGAATATAATGGAATGGAATGGAATGGAATGGAATCAACACGAATGGAATGGAATGGAATGGAACAGAATCAACCCGAATGGAACGGAATGGAGTGGAATGGAATGGAATTGAATGGAATGGAATGGAATCAAGCCGAAAGGAATGGAATGGAATGGAAAGGAATGGAATGGAATGGAATCAACCCGAACCGAATGGAATGAAATGGAATGTAATGGAATGGAATGGAATGGAATCAACACGAATGGAATGGAATGGCATAGAATCAACCCGAATGGAATGAAATGGAATGGAATGGAATGCAATGGAATGGAATGGAATGGAATGAAATGGAATGGAATGGAATGCAATGCAATGGAATGGAATGGAATGGAATGGAATGGAATGCAATGGAATGGAATGGAATGGAATGGAATGCAATGGAATGGAATGGAATGGAATGCAATGGAATGGAATGGAATGGAATTCAATGGAATGGAATGGAATGGAATGGAATGCAATGGAATGGAATGGAATGGAATGGAATGGAGTCAACCCGAATAGAATGGAATTGAATGGAATGGAATGGAATCAATGCAAATGGAATGGAATGAAATGGAATGGAATGGAATGGAATCAGCCCGAATAGAATTGAATGGAATGGGATGGAATGGAATCAACGCGAATCGAATGGAATGGAATGGAGTACAATGTAATGGAATGGAATCAACACGAATGGAATGGAATGGAATGGAATGGAATGGAATCAATGCGAATATAATGGAATGGAATGGAATAGAATGGAATGGAATGGAAACAACCCGAATGGAATGGAATGGAATGGAATCGAATGGAATGGGATCAAAACGAATGGAATGGAATCGAATGGAATCGAATGGAATGGAATCAAAACGAATGGAATGGAATGGAATGGAATCAACGGGAGTGGAATGGAAAGGAATCAACTGGAGTGGAATGGAATGACATGGAATGTTCTGGAATGGAATGGAAGCAACCCGAATGGAATGCAATGGAATCGAATGGAATGGAATGGAATGCAACGGAATGAAACCAAATGGAATGGAATGTAATTGAATGGAATGGAATCAACCAAAATGGAATTGAATGGAATGGAATGGAATTGAGTGGATTGGAATGGAATGGAATCTACCCGAATGGAATGGAATGGAATGGAATGCATTGGAATGGAAAGGAATGGAATGGAATGCAATGGAATGGAATGGAATCGAATGGAATGGAATCAACACGAATGGAATGGAATGGAATGGAATAGACTCAACCGGAATGGAACGGAATGGAATGGAATGGAATGGAATGGAATGGAATGGAATGGAAGGGAATCAAGCCGAAGGGAGTGGAATGGAACGGAATGGAATGGAATGGAAAGGAATGGAATGGAATGGAATCAATCCGAACAGAATGGAATGAAATGGAATGGAATGGAATGGAATGGAATCAACCCTAATGCAATGGAATGGAATGGAAAGGAATGGAACAGAATGGAATGGAACAGAATCAACCCGAATGGAATGGAATGGATTAGAATCAACCCGAATGGAATGAAATGGAATGGAATGGAATGCAATGGAATGGAGTGGAATGAAATGGAATGGAATGCAATGCAATGGAATGGAATGGAATGGAATGCAATGGAATGGAATGGAATGGAATGGAATGGAATGGAATGGAATGGAATGGAATCAACCCGAATAGAATGGAATTGAATGGAATGGAATGGAATCAATGCAAATGGAATGGAATAAAATGGAATGGAATGGAGTGGAATCAGCCCGAATAGAATGGAATGGAATGGTATGGAATGGAATCAACGCGAATAGAATGGAATGGAATGGAATAGAATGGAATGGAATGGAATCAACACGAATGGACTGGAATTGAATGGAATGGAATGGAATGGAATCAACCCGAATGGAATGAAAAGGAATGGAATGGAATGGAATGGAATGGAATGGAATAGAATGGAATGGAATGCAATGGAATGGAATGGAAAGGAATGGAATGGAATCAACCCGAATGGAATCGAATGGAATTGAATGGAATGGAGTCAATGCAAATGGAATGGAATGAAAAGGAAAGGAATGGAATGGAATCAGCCCGAATAGAATTGAATGGAACGGGATGGAATTGAATCAACGCGAATAGAATGGAATGCAATGGAATAGAATGGAATGGAATGGAATCAACCCGAATGGAATGGAATGGAAAGGAATGGAATGGAATGGAATCAACCAGAATGGAATGGAATGGAATGGAATGGAAAGGAATGGAATGGAATGTTCTGGAATGGAATGGAAGCAACCGAATGGAATTGAATGTAATGGAATGGAATTAAACCGAAAGGATTGGAATGAAATGGAATGGAATGGAATGGAATGGAATGGCATGGAATGGAATCAACCCAAATGGAATGGAATGGAATGGAATGGAATGGAGTGGAATGGAATGGAATCAACCGGTATGGAATGGAATGGATTGGAATGGAATAGAACAGAATCTACCCGAATGGAATGAAATGGAATGCAATGGAATGGAATAGAATGGAATGAAATAGAATGCAAAGGAGTCAACTCGAATGGAATGGAATCAAATGGAATGGAATCAAATTAAATGGAAAGGAATCAACCAGAATGGAATGGAATGGTATGGAATGGAATGGAATGGAATCAACCCGAATAGAATGGAACGGAATGGGATGGAATGGAATGGAATGTGATGGAATGGAATCAACGCGAATAGAATGGAATGGAATGGAATAGAATGGAATGGAATGGAATCAAACCGAATGGAAGGTAATGAAATGGAATGGAATGGAATAGAATGGAATCAACCAGAATGGAATGGAATGGAATGGAATGGAATGGAATGGAATGGAATGGAATGGAATCAACCCGAATGGAATGAAATGGAATGGAATGGAATCAACGCGAATGGAATGGAATGTTATGGATTGGAGCGGAATGGAATCAACCCAAACGGAATGGAATGGAATGGAAAGGAATGCAATGGAATGGAATCAAAAGGAATGGAATGGTATGGAATGGAATGGAATGGAATCAACCCGAATTCAATGGAATGGAATGGAATGGAATGGAATGGAATGGAATGGAATGGAATTAACCCAAATGGAATAGAATGGAATCAACCCGAATGGAATGGAATGGAATGGGATGGAATGGAATAGGATGCAATGGAATCAACCCGTATAGAAGGGAATGGAATGGAATAGAAAGGAATGGAACGAAATCAAACCGAATGGAAAGAAATGGAATGCAGTGGAATGGAATGGAATCAACCAGAAGGGAATGGAATGGAATGGAATGGAATGGAATGGAATGGAATGGAATGGAATGGAATGGAATCAACCCGAATGGAATGAAATGGAATGGAAAGGAATGCATTGGAATGGAATGGAATGGAATCAATCCGAATGGAATAAAATGTAATGGAATGGAATTGAATGGAATGGAACCAAAAGGAATGGAATGGAATAGAATGGAATGGAATGGAATGGAATCAACCGGAATGCAATGGAATGGAATGGAATGGAATGGAATCAACCGGAATGGAATGGAATGGGTTGGAATGGAATAGAACGGAATCTACCCGAATGGAGTGAATTGGAATGCAATGGAATGGAATAGAATGGAATGAAATGGAATGGAATGGAGTCAACCCGAATGGAATGGAATCGAATGGAATGGAATCAAATGGAATGGAATGGAATCAACCCGAATGGAATGGATTGGAGTGGAACGGAATGGAATGAAATGGAATGGAATCAACCCGAATGGAATGAAATGGAATGGAATGGAAAGCACTGCAATGGAATGGAATGGAATCAAACCGAATGGAATGGAATCAACCGGCATGGAATGGAATGGAATGGAATGGAATGGAATGGAATGGAATCAACCGTAATGGAATAGATTGGAATGGAATAGAACGGAATCTACCCGAATGGCATGAAATGGAAAGCAATGGAATCGAATGGAATGGAATCGAATCAACCGGAATGGAAAGGAATAGAGTGGGATTAAATGGAATGGAGGGGAACGGAATGGAATGGAATCGAATCAACCGGAATGGAAAGGAATAGAATTGGATTTAATGGAATGGAGGGGAACGGAATGGAATGTAATCAACGCGAATAGAATGGAATGGAATGGAATAGAATGGAATGGAATGGAAACAACCCGAATGGAATGGAATGGAATGGAATCCAATGGAATGGAATCAAAACGAATGGAATGGAATGGAATCGAATGGAATGGAATCAAAACGAATGGAATGGAATGGAATGGAATAGAATCAACGGGAGTGGAACGGAATGGAATCAACTGGAGTGGATTGGAATGGCATGGAATGTTCTGGAATGGAAGGGAAGCAACCCGAATGGAATGGAATGGAATGGAATGGAATGGAAAGCAACGGAATCAAACCAAATGGAATTGAAAGGAATGGAATGGAATGGAGTGGAATGGAATGGAATGGAATCAACCTGAATGTAATGGAATGGAATGGAAAGCAATGGTTTGGAATGTAATGTAATGGAATGGAATGGAATGGAATGGAATCAACACGAATGGAATGGAATGGAATGGAACAGAATCAACCCGAATGGAACGGAATGGAGTGGAATGGAATGGAATGGAATGGAATGGAATGGAATCAAGCCGAAAGGAATGGAATGGAATGGAAAGGAATGGAATGGAATGGAATCAACCCGAACCGAATGGAATGAAATGGAATGGAATGGAATGGAATGGAATGGAATCAAACCGAATGGAATGGAATGGCATAGAATCAACCCGAATGGAATGAAATGGAATGGAATGGAATGCAATGGAATGGAATGGAATGGAATGGAATGGAATGGAATGGAATGCAATGGAATGGAATGGAATGGAATGGAATGCAATGGAATGGAATGCAATGGAATGGAATGGAATGGAATGCAATGGAATGGAATGGAATGGAATGCAATGGAATGGAATGGAATGGAATGGAATGGAATGGAATGCAATGGAATGGAATGGAATGGAATGCAATGGAATGGAATGGAATGGAATGCAATGGAATGGAATGGAATGGAATGGAATGGAATGGAATGGAATCAACCCGAATAAAATGGAATTGAATGGAATGGAATCAATGCAAATGGAATGGAATGAAATGGAATGGAATGGAATGGAATCAGCCCGAATAGAATTGAATGGAATGGGATGGAATGGAATCAACGCGAATCGAATGGAATGGAATGGAGTACAATGGAATGGAATGGAATCAACACGAATGGAATGGAATGGAATGGAATCAATGCGAATATAATGGAATGGAATGGAATAGAATGGAAAGGAATGGAAACAACCCGAATGGAATGGAATGGAATGGAATCGAATGGAATGGAATCAAAACGAATGGAATGGAATGGAATGGAATCGAATGGAATGGAATCAAAACGAATGGAATGGAATCGAATGGAATCGAATGGAATGGAATCAAAACGAATGAATGGAATGGAATGGAATCAACGGGAGTGGAATGGAAAGGAATCAACTGGAGTGGAATGGAATGACATAGAATGTTCTGGAATGGAATGGATGCAACCCGAATGGAATGGAATGGAATCGAATCGAATGGAATGGAATGGAATGCAACGGAATGAAACCAAATGGAATGGAATGTAATTGAATGGAATGGAATCAACCAAAATGGAATTGAATGGAATGGAATGGAATGGAGTGGATTGGAATGGAATGGAATCAACCCGAATGGAATGGAATGGAATGGAATGCAATGGAATGGAAAGGAATGGCATGGAATGCAATGGAATGGAATGGAATCGAATGGAATGGAATCAACACGAATGGAATGGAATGGAATGGAATGGAATATACTCAACCCGAATGGAACGGAATGGAATGGAATGGAATGGAATGGAAGGGAATCAAGCCGAAGGGAATGGAATGGAATGGAATGGAATGGAATGGAAAGGAATGGAATGGAATGGAATCAATCCGAACAGAATGGAATGAAATGGAATGGAATGGAATGGAATGGAATCAACCCGAATGCAATGGAATGGAATGGAATGGAATGGAACAGAATCAACCCGAATGGAATGGAATGGATTAGAATCAACCCGAATGGAATGAAATGGAATGGAATGGAATGCAATGGAATGGAATGGAATGAAATGGAATGGAATGGAATGGAATGCAATGCAATGGAATGGAATGGAATGGAATGGAATGGAATGCAATGGAATGGAATGGAATGGAATGGAATGGAATCAATGCAAATGGAATGGAATAAAATGGAATGGAATGGAGTGGAATCAGCCAGAATAGAATTGAATGGAATGGTATGGAATGGAATCAACGCGAATAGAATGGAATGGAATGGAATAGAATGGAATGGAATGGAATCAACACGAATGGAGTGGAATTGAATGGAATGGAATGGAATGGAATCAACCCGAATGGAATGAAAAGGAATGGAATGGAATGGAATGGAATGGAATGTTCTGGAATGGAATGGAAGCAACCCGAATGGAATGCAATGGAATCGAATGGAATGGAATGGAATGCAACGGAATGAAACCAAATGGAATGGAATGTAATTGAATGGAATGGAATCAACCAAAATGGAATTGAATGGAATGGAATGGAATTGAGTGGATTGGAATGGAATGGAATCTACCCGAATGGAATGGAATGGAATGGAATGCATTGGAATGGAAAGGAATGGAATGGAATGCAATGGAATGGAATGGAATCGAATGGAATGGAATCAACACGAATGGAATGGAATGGAATGGAATAGACTCAACCCGAATGGAACGGAATGGAATGGAATGGAATGGAATGGAATGGAATGGAATGGAAGGGAATCAAGCCGAAGGGAGTGGAATGGAACGGAATGGAATGGAATGGAAAGGAATGGAATGGAATGGAATCAATCCGAACAGAATGGAATGAAATGGAATGGAATGGAATGGAATGGAATCAACCCTAATGCAATGCAATGGAATGGAATGGAAAGGAATGGAACAGAATGGAATGGAACAGAATCAACCCGAATGGAATGGAATGGATTAGAATCAACCCGAATGGAATGAAATGGAATGGAATGGAATGCAATGGAATGGAGTGGAATGAAATGGAATGGAATGCAATGCAATGGAATGGAATGGAATGGAATGGAATGGAATGGAATGGAATGGAATGGAATGGAATCAACCCGAATAGAATGGAATTGAATGGAATGGAATGGAATCAATGCAAATGGAATGGAATAAAATGGAATGGAATGGAGTGGAATCAGCCCGAATAGAATTTAATGGAATGGTATGGAATGGAATCAACGCGAATAGAATGGAATGGAATGGAATAGAATGGAATGGAATGGAATCAACACGAATGGACTGGAATTGAATGGAATGGAATGGAATGGAATCAACCCGAATGGAATGAAAAGGAATGGAATGGAATGGAATGGAATGGAATGGAATAGAATGGAATGGAATGCAATGGAATGGAATGGAAAGGAATGGAATGGAATCAACCCGAATGGAATCGAATGGAATTGAATGGAATGGAGTCAATGCAAATGGAATGGAATGAAAAGGAAAGGAATGGAATGGAATCAGCCCGAATAGAATTGAATGGAACGGGATGGAATTGAATCAACGCGAATAGAATGGAATGCAATGGAATAGAATGGAATGGAATGGAATCAACCCGAATGGAATAGAATGGAAAGGAATGGAATGGAATGGAATCAACCAGAATGGAATGGAATGGAATGGAATGGAAAGGTATGGAATGGAATGTTCTGGAATGGAATGGAAGCAACCGAATGGAATTGAATGTAATGGAATGGAATTAAACCGAAAGGATTGGAATGAAATGGAATGGAATGGAATGGAATGGAATGGCATGGAATGGAATCAACCCAAATGGAATGGAATGGAATGGAATGGAATGGAGTGGAATGGAATGGAATCAACCGGTATGGAATGGAATGGATTGGAATGGAATAGAACAGAATCTACCCGAATGGAATGAAATGGAATGCAATGGAATGGAATAGAATGGAATGAAATAGAATGCAAAGGAGTCAACTCGAATGGAATGGAATCAAATGGAATGGAATCAAATGTAATGGAAAGGAATCAACCAGAATGGAATGGAATGGTATGGAATGGAATGGAATGGAATCAACCCGAATAGAATGGAACGGAATGGGATGGAATGGAATGGAATGTGATGGAATGGAATCAACGCGAATAGAATGGAATGGAATGGAATAGAATGGAATCAACCAGAATGGAATGGAATGGAATGGAATGGAATGGAATGGAATGGAATGGAATGGAATCAACCCGAATGGAATGAAATGGAATGGAATGGAATCAACGCGAATGGAATGGAATGTTATGGATTGGAGCGGAATGGAATCAACCCAAACGGAATGGAATGGAATGGAAAGGAATGCAATGGAATGGAATCAAAAGGAATGGAATGGTATGGAATGGAATGGAATGGAATCAACCCGAATTCAATGGAATGGAATGGAATGGAATGGAATGGAATGGAATGGAATGGAATGGAATGGAATTAACCCAAATGGAATAGAATGGAATCAACCCGAATGGAATGGAATGGAATGGGATGGAATGGAATAGGATGCAATGGAATCAACCCGTATAGAAGGGAATGGAATGGAATAGAAAGGAATGGAACGAAATCAAACCGAATGGAAAGGAATGGAATGCAGTGGAATGGAATGGAATCAACCAGAAGGGAATGGAATGGAATGGAATGGAATGGAATGGAATGGAATGGAATGGAATGGAATGGAATGGAATCAACCCGAATGGAATGAAATGGAATGGAAAGGAATGCATTGGAATGGAATGGAATGCAATCAATCCGAATGGAATAAAATGTAATGGAATGGAATTGAATGGAATGGAACCAAAAGGAATGGAATGGAATAGAATGGAATGGAATGGAATGGAATCAACCGGAATGCAATGGAATGGAATGGAATGGAATGGAATCAACCGGAATGGAATGGAATGGGTTGGAATGGAATAGAACGGAATCTACCCGAATGGAGTGAATTGGAATGCAATGGAATGGAATAGAATGGAATGAAATGGAATGGAATGGAGTCAACCCGAATGGAATGGAATCGAATGGAATGGAATCAAATGGAATGGAATGGAATCAACCCGAATGGAATGGATTGGAGTGGAACGGAATGGAATGAAATGGAATGGAATCAACCCGAATGGAATGAAATGGAATGGAATGGAAAGCACTGCAATGGAATGGAATGGAATCAAACCGAATGGAATGGAATCAACCGGCATGGAATGGAATGGAATGGAATGGAATGGAATGGAATGGAATCAACCGTAATGGAATAGATTGGAATGGAATAGAACGGAATCTACCCGAATGGCATGAAATGGAAAGCAATGGAATCGAATGGAATGGAATCGAATCAACCGGAATGGAAAGGAATAGAATGGGATTAAATGGAATGGAGGGGAACGGAATGGAATGGAATCGAATCAACCGGAATGGAAAGGAATAGAATTGGATTAAATGGAATGGAGGGGAACGGAATGGAATGTAATCAACGCGAATAGAATGGAATGGAATGGAATAGAATGGAATGGAATGGAAACAACCCGAATGGAATGGAATGGAATGGAATCCAATGGAATGGAATCAAAACGAATGGAATGGAATGGAATCGAATGGAATGGAATCAAAACGAATGGAATGGAATGGAATGGAATGGAATCAACGGGAGTGGAATGGAATGGAATCAACTGGAGTGGATTGGAATGGCATGGAATGTTCTGGAATGGAAGGGAAGCAACCCGAATGGAATGGAATGGAATGGAATGGAATGGAAAGCAACGGAATCAAACCAAATGGAATTGAAAGGAATGGAATGGAATGGAGTGGAATGGAATGGAATGGAATCAACCTGAATGTAATGGAATGGAATGGAAAGCAATGGTTTGGAATGTAATGTAATGGAATGGAATGGAATGGAATGGAATCAACACGAATGGAATGGAATGGAATGGAACAGAATCAACCCGAATGGAACGGAATGGAGTGGAATGGAATGGAATGGAATGGAATGGAATGGAATCAAGCCGAAAGGAATGGAATGGAATGGAAAGGAATGGAATGGAATGGAATCAACCCGAACCGAATGGAATGAAATGGAATGGAATGGAATGGAATGGAATGGAATCAAACCGAATGGAATGGAATGGCATAGAATCAACCCGAATGGAATGAAATGGAATGGAATGGAATGCAATGGAATGGAATGGAATGGAATGGAATGGAATGGAATGCAATGGAATGGAATGGAATGGAATGGAATGCAATGGAATGGAATGCAATGGAATGGAATGGAATGGAATGCAATGGAATGGAATGGAATGGAATGGAATGCAATGGAATGGAATGGAATGGAATGCAATGGAATGGAATGGAATGGAATGCAATGGAATGGAATGCAATGGAATGGAATGGAATGGAATGCAATGGAATGGAATGGAATGGAATGCAATGGAATGGAATGGAATGGAATGCAATGGAATGGAATGCAATGGAATGGAATGGAATGGAATGCAATGGAATGGAATGGAATGGAATGGAATGGAATGGAATGGAATCAACCCGAATAAAATGGAATTGAATGGAATGGAATCAATGCAAATGGAATGGAATGAAATGGAATGGAATGGAATGGAATCAGCCCGAATAGAATTGAATGGAATGGGATGGAATGGAATCAATGCGAATCGAATGGAATGGAATGGAGTACAATGGAATGGAATGGAATCAACACGAATGGAATGGAATGGAATGGAATCAATGCGAATATAATGGAATGGAATGGAATAGAATGGAAAGGAATGGAAACAACCCGAATGGAATGGAATGGAATGGAATCGAATGGAATGGAATCAAAACGAATGGAATGGAATCGAATGGAATCGAATGGAATGGAATCAAAACGAATGAATGGAATGGAATGGAATCAACGGGAGTGGAATGGAAAGGAATCAACTGGAGTGGAATGGAATGACATAGAATGTTCTGGAATGGAATGGAAGCAACCCGAATGGAATGGAATGGAATCGAATCGAATGGAATGGAATGGAATGCAACGGAATGAAACCAAATGGAATGGAATGTAATTGAATGGAATGGAATCAACCAAAATGGAATTGAATGGAATGGAATGGAATGGAGTGGATTGGAATGGAATGGAATCAACCCGAATGGAATGGAATGGAATGGAATGCAATGGAATGGAAAGGAATGGCATGGAATGCAATGGAATGGAATGGAATCGAATGGAATGGAATCAACACGAATGGAATGGAATGGAATGGAATGGAATGGAATATACTCAAACCGAATGGAACGGAATGGAATGGAATGGAATGGAATGGAAGGGAATCAAGCCGAAGGGAATGGAATGGAATGGAATGGAATGGAATGGAAAGGAATGGAATGGAATGGAATCAATCCGAACAGAATGGAATGAAGTGGAATGGAATGGAATGGAATGGAATCAACCCGAATGCAATGGAATGGAATGGAATGGAATGGAACAGAATCAACCCGAATGGAATGGAATGGATTAGAATCAACCCGAATGGAATGAAATGGAATGGAATGGAATGCAATGGAATGGAATGGAATGAAATGGAATGGAATGGAATGGAATGCAATGCAATGGAATGGAATGGAATGGAATGGAATGGAATGCAATGGAATGGAATGGAATGGAATGGAATGGAATGCAATGGAATGGAATGGAATGGAATGGAATCAATGCAAATGGAATGGAATAAAATGGAATGGAATGGAGTGGAATCAGCCAGAATAGAATTGAATGGAATGGTATGGAATGGAATCAACGCGAATAGAATGGAATGGAATGGAATAGAATGGAATGGAATGGAATCAACACGAATGGACTGGAATTGAATGGAATGGAATGGAATGGAATCAACCCGAATGGAATGAAAAGGAATGGAATGGAATGGAATGGAATGGAATGGAATGGAATGGAATCAACCAGAATTGAATCGAATGTAATGCAGTGGAATGGAATGGAACGGAATCAACCTGAATGGAGTGAAATGGGGTGGAATGGAAAGCAATGGAATGGAAAGGAATGGAATGGAATGCAATGGAATGGAATGGAATGGAATGGAATCAACCCGAATGGAATGGAATGCAATGGAATAGAATCAACCCGAATGGATCGGAATGGATTGGAATGGAATGGAATGGAATGGAATGGAATCAAGCCGAAGGGAATGGAATGGAAAGGAATGGAATGGAATGGAATCAACCTGAACCGAATGGAATGAAATGGAATGGAATGGAATGGAACGGAATGGAATCAACCCGAATGGAATGGAATGGAATAGAATCAACCCGAATGTAATGAAATGGAATGGAATGGAATGCAAAGGAATGGAATGGATTGGAATGGAATGCAATGGAATGGAATGGAATGGAAAGGAATGGAATGGAATGGAATGGAATGGAATCAACCCGAATAGAATGGAATTGATTGGAATGGAATGGAATCAATGCAAATGGAATGGAATGAAATGGAATGTAATGGAATGGAATGGAATCAGCCCGAATAGAATTAAATGGAATGGGATGGAATGGAATCAACGCGAATAGAATGGAATGGAATGGAATGGAATAGAATGGAATGGAATGGAATCAACACGAATGGAATGGAATGGAATGGAATGGAATGGAATGGAATCAACCAGAATGGAATGGAATGGAATGGAATGGAAAGGAATAGAACGGAATATACCCGAATGGAATGAAATGGAATGCAATGGAATGGAATAGAATGCAATGAAATGGAATGGAATGGAATAGAGTCAACCCGAATGGAATGGAATCGAATGGAATGGAATCTAATGGAGTGGAATGGAATCAACCCGAATGGAATGGAATGGATTGGAATGGAATAGAACGGAATCTACACGAATGGCATGAAATGGAATGCAATGGAATGGAATGGAATGGAATCAAATCAAACCGAATGGAATGGAATTTAATGGGATTAAATGGAATGGAATGGAATGGAATGGAATGGAATGGAATCAACGCGAATAAAATGGAATGGAATGCAATAGAATGGAATGGAATGGAAACAACCCGAATGGAATGGAATGGAATGGAATCGAATGGAATGGAATCAAAACGAATGGAATGGAATGGAATCGAATGGAATGGAATCAAAACGAATGGAATGGAATGGAATGGAATGGAATCAACGGGAGTGGAATGGAATGGAATCAACTGGAGTGGATTGGAATGGCATGGAATGTTCTGGAATGGAAGGGAAGCAACCCGAATGGAATGGAATGGAATGGAATGGAATGCAACGGAATCAAACCAAATGGAATGGAATGTAATTGAATGGAATGGAATCAACCAAAATGGAATTGAAAGGAATGGAATGGAATGGAGTGGAATGGAATGGAATGGAATCAACCCGAATGGAATGGAATGGAATGGAAAGCAATGGTTTGGAATGTAATGGAATGGAATGGAATGGAATGGAATCAACACGAATGGAATGGAATGGAATGGAACAGAATCAACCCGAATGGAACGGAATGGAGTGGAATGGACTGGAATGGAATGGAATGGAATCAAGCCGAAAGGAATGGAATGGAATGGAAAGGCATGGAATGGAATGGAATCAACCCGAACCGAATGGAATGAAATGGAATGGAATGGAATGGAATGGAATGGAATCAACCCGAATGGAATGGAATGGCATAGAATCAACCCGAATGGAATGAAACGGAATGGAATGGAATGAAATGGAATGGAATGGAATGGAATGCAATGGAATGGAATGGAATGGAATGGAATGAAATGCAATGGAATGGAATGGAATGGAATGGAATGCAATGGAATATAATGGAATGGAATGCAATGGAATGGAATGGAATGGAATGCAATGGAATCAACCCGAATAGAATGGGATTGAATGGAATGGAATGGAATCAATGCAAATGGAATGGAATGAAATGGAATGGAATGGAATGGAATCAGCCCGAATAGAATTGAATGGAATGGGATGGAATAGAATCAACGCGAATCGAATGGAATGGAATGGAGTACAATGGAATGGAATGGAATCAACACGAATGGAATGGAATGGAATGGAATGGAAACAACCCGAATGGAATGGAATGGAATGGAATCGAATGGAATGGAATCAAAACGAATGGAATGGAATCGAATGGAATCGATTGGAACGGAATCAAAACGAATGGAATGGAATGGAATGGAATCAACGGGAGTGGAATGGAAAGGAATCAACTGGAGTGGAATGGAATGACATGGAATGTACTGGAATGGAATGGAAGCAACCCGAATGGAATGGAATGGAATGGAATCGAATGGAATGGAATGGAATGCAACGGAATGAAACCAAATGGAATGGAATGTAATTGAATGGAATGGAATCAACCAAAATGGAATTGAATGGAATGGAATGGAATGGAGTGGATTGGAATGGAATGGAATCAACCCGAATGGAATGGAATGGAATGGAATGCAATGGAATGGAAAGGAATGGAATGGAATGCAATGGAATGGAATGAAATCGAATGGAATGGAATCAACACGAATGGAATGGAATGGAATGGAATAGACTCAACCCGAATGGAACGGAATGGAATGGAATGGAATGGAATGGAAGGGAATCAAGCCGAAGGGAATGGAATGGAATGGAGTGGAAAGGAATGGAATGGAATGGAATCAATCCGAACAGAATGGAATGAAATGGAATGGAATGGAATGGAATGGAATGGAATCAACCCGAATGCAATGGAATGGAATGGAATGGAATGGAACAGAATCAACCCGAATGGAATGGAATGGATTAGAATCAACCCGAATGGAATGAAATGGAATGGAATGGAATGCAATGGAATGGAATGGAATGAAATGGAATGGAATGGAATGGAATGCAATGGAATGGAATGGAATGAAATGGAATGGAATGGAATGGAATGCAATGGAATGAAATGGAATGGAATGGAATGGAATCAATGCAAATGGAATGGAATAAAATGGAATGGAATGGAGTGGAATCAGCCCGAATTGAATTGAATGGAATGGTATGGAATGGAATCAACGCGAATAGAATGGAATGCAATGGAATAGAATGGAATGGAATGGAATCAACACGAATG
Source organism: Pan paniscus (assembly GCF_029289425.2). Classification (NCBI taxonomy): domain Eukaryota; kingdom Metazoa; phylum Chordata; class Mammalia; order Primates; family Hominidae; genus Pan; species Pan paniscus. The sequence continues at coordinate 44,975,008 of NC_073267.2, forward strand.
GCCTGGAATTGAATGGAATGGAATGGAATGGAATCAACCCGAATGGAATGAAAAGGAATGGAATGGAATGGAATGGAATGGAATGCAACGGAATGAAACCAAATGGAATGGAATGTAATTGAATGGAATGGAATCAACCAAAATGGAATTGAATGGAATGGAATGGAATGGAGTGGATTGGAATGGAATGGAATCAACCCGAATGGAATGGAATGGAATGGAATGCAATGGAATGGAAAGGAATGGAATGGAATGCAATGGAATGGAATGAAATCGAATGGAATGGAATCAACACGAATGGAATGGAATGGAATGGAATAGACTCAACCCGAATGGAACGGAATGGAATGGAATGGAATGGAATGGAAGGGAATCAAGCCGAAGGGAATGGAATGGAATGGAGTGGAAAGGAATGGAATGGAATGGAATCAATCCGAACAGAATGGAATGAAATGGAATGGAATGGAATGGAATGGAATGGAATCAACCCGAATGCAATGGAATGGAATGGAATGGAATGGAACAGAATCAACCCGAATGGAATGGAATGGATTAGAATCAACCCGAATGGAATGAAATGGAATGGAATGGAATGCAATGGAATGGAATGGAATGAAATGGAATGGAATGGAATGGAATGCAATGGAATGGAATGGAATGAAATGGAATGGAATGGAATGGAATGCAATGGAATGAAATGGAATGGAATGGAATGGAATCAATGCAAATGGAATGGAATAAAATGGAATGGAATGGAGTGGAATCAGCCCGAATTGAATTGAATGGAATGGTATGGAATGGAATCAACGCGAATAGAATGGAATGGAATGGAATAGAATGGAATGGAATGGAATCAACACGAATGGCCTGGAATTGAATGGAATGGAATGGAATGGAATCAACCCGAATGGAATGAAAAGGAATGGAATGGAATGGAATGGAATGGAATGGAATGGAATGGAATGGAATAGAATGGAATGGAATGCAATGGAATGGAATGGAAACGAATGGAATGGAATCAACCTGAATGGAATCGAATGGAATTGAATGGAATGGAGTCAATGCAAATGGAATGGAATGAAAAGGAAAGGAATGGAATGGAATCAGCCCGAATTGAATTGAATGGAATGGGATGGAATTGAATCAACGCGAATAGAATGGAATGCAATGGAATAGAATGGAATGGAATGGAATCAACCCGAATGGAATGGAATGGAAAGGAATGGAATGGAATGGAATCAACCAGAATGGAATGGAATGGAATGGAATAGAAAGGAATGGAATGGAATCTTCTGGAATGGAATGGAAGCAACCGAATGGAATGGAATGGAATCAACCGGAATGGAATGGAATGTTCTGGAATGGAATGGAAGCAAGCGAATGGAATTGAATGTAATGGAATGGAATTAAACCGAATGCATTGGAATGAAATGGAATGGAATGGAATGGAATGGAATGGAATGGAATGGAATCAACCCAAATGGAATGGAATGGAATGGAATGGAATGGAATGGAATGGAATGGAATGGAGTGGAATGGAATGGAATGGAATGGAATGGAATCAACCGGTATGGAATGGAATGGATTGGAATGGAATAGAATAGAATCTACCCGAATGGAATGAAATGGAATGCAATGGAATGGAATAGAATGGAATGAAATGGAATGCAAAGGGGTCAACCCGAATGGAATGGAATCAAATGGAATGGAATCAAATGTAATGGAAAGGAATCAACCGGAATGGAATGGAATGGTATGGAATGGAATGGAATGGAATCAACCCGAATGGAATGGAATGGAATGGGATGAAGTGGAATGGAATGTGATGGAATGGAATCAACGCGAACAGAATGGAATGGAATGGAATAGAATGGAATGGAATGGAATCAAACCGAATGGAAGGTAATGAAATGGAATGGAATGGAATGGAATGGAATCAACCAGAATGGAATGGAATGGAATGGAATGGAATCAACCCGAATGGAATGAAATGGAATGGAATGGAATCAACGCGAATGGAATGGAATGTTATGGATTGGAGCGGAATGGAATCAACCCAAACGGAATGGAATGGAATGGAATGGAATGCAATGGAATGGAATCAAAAGGAATGGAATGGCATGGAATGGAATGGAATGGCATGGAATGGAATGGAATGGAATCAACCCGAATGCAATGGAATGGAATGGAATGGAATGGAATTAAAACAAATGGAATAGAATGGAATCAACCCGAATGGAATGGAATGGAATGGAATGGGATGGAATGGAATAGGATGCAATGCAATCAACCCGAATAGAAGGGAATGGAATGGAATAGAAAGGAATGGAACAAAATCAAACCGAATGGAATGGAATGGAATGCAATGGAATGGAATGGAATCAACCAGAAGGGAATGGAATGGAATGGAATGGAATGGAATGGAATCAACCCGAATGGAATGAAATGGAATGGAAAGGAATGCATTGGAATGGAATGGAATGGAATCAATCCGAAAGGAATAAAATGTAATGGAATGGAATTGAATGGAATGGAACCAAAAGGAATGGAATGGAATAGAATGGAATGGAATGGAATGGAATCAACCGGAATGGAATGGAATGGAATGGAATGGAATGGAAAGGAATCAACCGGAATGGAATGGAATGGATTGGAATGGAATAGAACGGAATCTACCCGAATGGAGTAAATTGGAATGCAATGGAATGGAATACAATGGAATGAAATGGAATGGAATGGAGTCAACCCGAATGGAATGGAATCGAATGGAATGGAATCAAATGGAATGGAATGGAATCAACCCGAATGGAATGGATTGGAGTGGAACGGAATGGAATGAAATGGAATGGAATCAACCCGAATGCAATGAAATGGAATGGAATGGAAAGCATTGCAATGGAATGTAATGGAATCAAACCGAATGGAATGGAATGGAATGGAATGGAATCAAAAGGAATGGAATGGAATAGAATGGAATGGAATGGAATGGAATTGAATCAACCGGCATGGAATGGAATGGAGTGGAATGGAATGGAATGGAATGGAATGGAATGGAATGGAATGGAATCAACCGTAAAGGAATGGATTGGAATGGAATAGAACGGAATCTACCCGAATGGCATGAAATGGAATGCAATGGAATCGAATGGAATGGAATCGAATCAACCCGAATGGAAAGGAATGGAATGGGATTAAATGGAATGGAGGGGAATGGAATGGAATGGAATCAACGCGAATACAATGGAATGGAATGGAATAGAATGGAATGGAATGGAAACAACCCGAATGGAATGGAATGGAATGGAATCCAATGGAATGGAATCAAAACGAATGGAATGGAATGGAATGGAATCGAATGGAATGGAATCAAATCGAATGGAATGGAATGGAATGGAATGGAATCAACTGGAGTGGAATGGAATGGAATGGAATGGAATGGAATGGAATGGAATGGAATCCAATGGAATGGAATCAAAACGAATGGAATGGAATGGAATGGAATCGAATGGAATGGAATCAAATCGAATGGAATGGAATGGAATGGAATGGAATCAACTGGAGTGGAATGGAATGGAATGGAATGGATTGGAATGGAATCAACTGGATTGGAATGGAATGGAATGGAATGTTCTGGAATGGAATGGAAGCAACCCGAATGGAATGGATTGGAATGGAATGGAATGGAATGGAATGCAATGGAATCAAAACAAATGGAACGGAATGTAATTGAATGGAATGGAATCAACCAAAATGGAATTGAATGGAATGGAATGGAATTGAGTGGATTGGAATGGAATGGAATCTACCCGAATGGAATGGAATGGAATGGAATGCATTGGAATGGAAAGGAATGGAATGGAATGCAATGGAATGGAATGGAATCGAATGGAATGGAATCAACACGAATGGAATGGAATGGAATGGAATAGACTCAACCCGAATGGAACGGAATGGAATGGAATGGAATGGAATGGAATGGAATGGAATGGAAGGGAATCAAGCCGAAGGGAGTGGAATGGAACGGAATGGAATGGAATGGAAAGGAATGGAATGGAATGGAATCAATCCGAACAGAATGGAATGAAATGGAATGGAATGGAATGGAATGGAATCAACCCTAATGCAATGCAATGGAATGGAATGGAAAGGAATGGAACAGAATGGAATGGAACAGAATCAACCCGAATGGAATGGAATGGATTAGAATCAACCCGAATGGAATGAAATGGAATGGAATGGAATGCAATGGAATGGAGTGGAATGAAATGGAATGGAATGCAATGCAATGGAATGGAATGGAATGGAATGGAATGGAATGGAATGGAATGGAATGGAATGGAATGGAATCAACCCGAATAGAATGGAATTGAATGGAATGGAATGGAATCAATGCAAATGGAATGGAATAAAATGGAATGGAATGGAGTGGAATCAGCCCGAATAGAATTTAATGGAATGGTATGGAATGGAATCAACGCGAATAGAATGGAATGGAATGGAATAGAATGGAATGGAATGGAATCAACACGAATGGACTGGAATTGAATGGAATGGAATGGAATGGAATCAACCCGAATGGAATGAAAAGGAATGGAATGGAATGGAATGGAATGGAATGGAATAGAATGGAATGGAATGCAATGGAATGGAATGGAAAGGAATGGAATGGAATCAACCCGAATGGAATCGAATGGAATTGAATGGAATGGAGTCAATGCAAATGGAATGGAATGAAAAGGAAAGGAATGGAATGGAATCAGCCCGAATAGAATTGAATGGAACGGGATGGAATTGAATCAACGCGAATAGAATGGAATGCAATGGAATAGAATGGAATGGAATGGAATCAACCCGAATGGAATAGAATGGAAAGGAATGGAATGGAATGGAATCAACCAGAATGGAATGGAATGGAATGGAATGGAAAGGTATGGAATGGAATGTTCTGGAATGGAATGGAAGCAACCGAATGGAATTGAATGTAATGGAATGGAATTAAACCGAAAGGATTGGAATGAAATGGAATGGAATGGAATGGAATGGAATGGCATGGAATGGAATCAACCCAAATGGAATGGAATGGAATGGAATGGAATGGAGTGGAATGGAATGGAATCAACCGGTATGGAATGGAATGGATTGGAATGGAATAGAACAGAATCTACCCGAATGGAATGAAATGGAATGCAATGGAATGGAATAGAATGGAATGAAATAGAATGCAAAGGAGTCAACTCGAATGGAATGGAATCAAATGGAATGGAATCAAATGTAATGGAAAGGAATCAACCAGAATGGAATGGAATGGTATGGAATGGAATGGAATGGAATCAACCCGAATAGAATGGAACGGAATGGGATGGAATGGAATGGAATGTGATGGAATGGAATCAACGCGAATAGAATGGAATGGAATGGAATAGAATGGAATCAACCAGAATGGAATGGAATGGAATGGAATGGAATGGAATGGAATGGAATGGAATGGAATCAACCCGAATGGAATGAAATGGAATGGAATGGAATCAACGCGAATGGAATGGAATGTTATGGATTGGAGCGGAATGGAATCAACCCAAACGGAATGGAATGGAATGGAAAGGAATGCAATGGAATGGAATCAAAAGGAATGGAATGGTATGGAATGGAATGGAATGGAATCAACCCGAATTCAATGGAATGGAATGGAATGGAATGGAATGGAATGGAATGGAATGGAATGGAATTAACCCAAATGGAATAGAATGGAATCAACCCGAATGGAATGGAATGGAATGGGATGGAATGGAATAGGATGCAATGGAATCAACCCGTATAGAAGGGAATGGAATGGAATAGAAAGGAATGGAACGAAATCAAACCGAATGGAAAGGAATGGAATGCAGTGGAATGGAATGGAATCAACCAGAAGGGAATGGAATGGAATGGAATGGAATGGAATGGAATGGAATGGAATGGAATGGAATGGAATGGAATCAACCCGAATGGAATGAAATGGAATGGAAAGGAATGCATTGGAATGGAATGGAATGCAATCAATCCGAATGGAATAAAATGTAATGGAATGGAATTGAATGGAATGGAACCAAAAGGAATGGAATGGAATAGAATGGAATGGAATGGAATGGAATCAACCGGAATGCAATGGAATGGAATGGAATGGAATGGAATCAACCGGAATGGAATGGAATGGGTTGGAATGGAATAGAACGGAATCTACCCGAATGGAGTGAATTGGAATGCAATGGAATGGAATAGAATGGAATGAAATGGAATGGAATGGAGTCAACCCGAATGGAATGGAATCGAATGGAATGGAATCAAATGGAATGGAATGGAATCAACCCGAATGGAATGGATTGGAGTGGAACGGAATGGAATGAAATGGAATGGAATCAACCCGAATGGAATGAAATGGAATGGAATGGAAAGCACTGCAATGGAATGGAATGGAATCAAACCGAATGGAATGGAATCAACCGGCATGGAATGGAATGGAATGGAATGGAATGGAATGGAATGGAATCAACCGTAATGGAATAGATTGGAATGGAATAGAACGGAATCTACCCGAATGGCATGAAATGGAAAGCAATGGAATCGAATGGAATGGAATCGAATCAACCGGAATGGAAAGGAATAGAATGGGATTAAATGGAATGGAGGGGAACGGAATGGAATGGAATCGAATCAACCGGAATGGAAAGGAATAGAATTGGATTAAATGGAATGGAGGGGAACGGAATGGAATGTAATCAACGCGAATAGAATGGAATGGAATGGAATAGAATGGAATGGAATGGAAACAACCCGAATGGAATGGAATGGAATGGAATCCAATGGAATGGAATCAAAACGAATGGAATGGAATGGAATCGAATGGAATGGAATCAAAACGAATGGAATGGAATGGAATGGAATGGAATCAACGGGAGTGGAATGGAATGGAATCAACTGGAGTGGATTGGAATGGCATGGAATGTTCTGGAATGGAAGGGAAGCAACCCGAATGGAATGGAATGGAATGGAATGGAATGGAAAGCAACGGAATCAAACCAAATGGAATTGAAAGGAATGGAATGGAATGGAGTGGAATGGAATGGAATGGAATCAACCTGAATGTAATGGAATGGAATGGAAAGCAATGGTTTGGAATGTAATGTAATGGAATGGAATGGAATGGAATGGAATCAACACGAATGGAATGGAATGGAATGGAACAGAATCAACCCGAATGGAACGGAATGGAGTGGAATGGAATGGAATGGAATGGAATGGAATGGAATCAAGCCGAAAGGAATGGAATGGAATGGAAAGGAATGGAATGGAATGGAATCAACCCGAACCGAATGGAATGAAATGGAATGGAATGGAATGGAATGGAATGGAATCAAACCGAATGGAATGGAATGGCATAGAATCAACCCGAATGGAATGAAATGGAATGGAATGGAATGCAATGGAATGGAATGGAATGGAATGGAATGGAATGGAATGCAATGGAATGGAATGGAATGGAATGGAATGCAATGGAATGGAATGCAATGGAATGGAATGGAATGGAATGCAATGGAATGGAATGCAATGGAATGGAATGGAATGGAATGCAATGGAATGGAATGGAATGGAATGGAATGCAATGGAATGGAATGGAATGGAATGCAATGGAATGGAATGGAATGGAATGCAATGGAATGGAATGCAATGGAATGGAATGGAATGGAATGCAATGGAATGGAATGGAATGGAATGGAATGGAATGGAATGGAATCAACCCGAATAAAATGGAATTGAATGGAATGGAATCAATGCAAATGGAATGGAATGAAATGGAATGGAATGGAATGGAATCAGCCCGAATAGAATTGAATGGAATGGGATGGAATGGAATCAATGCGAATCGAATGGAATGGAATGGAGTACAATGGAATGGAATGGAATCAACACGAATGGAATGGAATGGAATGGAATCAATGCGAATATAATGGAATGGAATGGAATAGAATGGAAAGGAATGGAAACAACCCGAATGGAATGGAATGGAATGGAATCGAATGGAATGGAATCAAAACGAATGGAATGGAATCGAATGGAATCGAATGGAATGGAATCAAAACGAATGAATGGAATGGAATGGAATCAACGGGAGTGGAATGGAAAGGAATCAACTGGAGTGGAATGGAATGACATAGAATGTTCTGGAATGGAATGGAAGCAACCCGAATGGAATGGAATGGAATCGAATCGAATGGAATGGAATGGAATGCAACGGAATGAAACCAAATGGAATGGAATGTAATTGAATGGAATGGAATCAACCAAAATGGAATTGAATGGAATGGAATGGAATGGAGTGGATTGGAATGGAATGGAATCAACCCGAATGGAATGGAATGGAATGGAATGCAATGGAATGGAAAGGAATGGCATGGAATGCAATGGAATGGAATGGAATCGAATGGAATGGAATCAACACGAATGGAATGGAATGGAATGGAATGGAATGGAATATACTCAAACCGAATGGAACGGAATGGAATGGAATGGAATGGAATGGAAGGGAATCAAGCCGAAGGGAATGGAATGGAATGGAATGGAATGGAATGGAAAGGAATGGAATGGAATGGAATCAATCCGAACAGAATGGAATGAAGTGGAATGGAATGGAATGGAATGGAATCAACCCGAATGCAATGGAATGGAATGGAATGGAATGGAACAGAATCAACCCGAATGGAATGGAATGGATTAGAATCAACCCGAATGGAATGAAATGGAATGGAATGGAATGCAATGGAATGGAATGGAATGAAATGGAATGGAATGGAATGGAATGCAATGCAATGGAATGGAATGGAATGGAATGGAATGGAATGCAATGGAATGGAATGGAATGGAATGGAATGGAATGCAATGGAATGGAATGGAATGGAATGGAATCAATGCAAATGGAATGGAATAAAATGGAATGGAATGGAGTGGAATCAGCCAGAATAGAATTGAATGGAATGGTATGGAATGGAATCAACGCGAATAGAATGGAATGGAATGGAATAGAATGGAATGGAATGGAATCAACACGAATGGACTGGAATTGAATGGAATGGAATGGAATGGAATCAACCCGAATGGAATGAAAAGGAATGGAATGGAATGGAATGGAATGGAATGGAATGGAATGGAATCAACCAGAATTGAATCGAATGTAATGCAGTGGAATGGAATGGAACGGAATCAACCTGAATGGAGTGAAATGGGGTGGAATGGAAAGCAATGGAATGGAAAGGAATGGAATGGAATGCAATGGAATGGAATGGAATGGAATGGAATCAACCCGAATGGAATGGAATGCAATGGAATAGAATCAACCCGAATGGATCGGAATGGATTGGAATGGAATGGAATGGAATGGAATGGAATCAAGCCGAAGGGAATGGAATGGAAAGGAATGGAATGGAATGGAATCAACCTGAACCGAATGGAATGAAATGGAATGGAATGGAATGGAACGGAATGGAATCAACCCGAATGGAATGGAATGGAATAGAATCAACCCGAATGTAATGAAATGGAATGGAATGGAATGCAAAGGAATGGAATGGATTGGAATGGAATGCAATGGAATGGAATGGAATGGAAAGGAATGGAATGGAATGGAATGGAATGGAATCAACCCGAATAGAATGGAATTGATTGGAATGGAATGGAATCAATGCAAATGGAATGGAATGAAATGGAATGTAATGGAATGGAATGGAATCAGCCCGAATAGAATTAAATGGAATGGGATGGAATGGAATCAACGCGAATAGAATGGAATGGAATGGAATGGAATAGAATGGAATGGAATGGAATCAACACGAATGGAATGGAATGGAATGGAATGGAATGGAATCAACCAGAATGGAATGGAATGGAATGGAATGGAAAGGAATAGAACGGAATATACCCGAATGGAATGAAATGGAATGCAATGGAATGGAATAGAATGCAATGAAATGGAATGGAATGGAATAGAGTCAACCCGAATGGAATGGAATCGAATGGAATGGAATCTAATGGAGTGGAATGGAATCAACCCGAATGGAATGGAATGGATTGGAATGGAATAGAACGGAATCTACACGAATGGCATGAAATGGAATGCAATGGAATGGAATGGAATGGAATCAAATCAAACCGAATGGAATGGAATTTAATGGGATTAAATGGAATGGAATGGAATGGAATGGAATGGAATGGAATCAACGCGAATAAAATGGAATGGAATGCAATAGAATGGAATGGAATGGAAACAACCCGAATGGAATGGAATGGAATGGAATCGAATGGAATGGAATCAAAACGAATGGAATGGAATGGAATCGAATGGAATGGAATCAAAACGAATGGAATGGAATGGAATGGAATGGAATCAACGGGAGTGGAATGGAATGGAATCAACTGGAGTGGATTGGAATGGCATGGAATGTTCTGGAATGGAAGGGAAGCAACCCGAATGGAATGGAATGGAATGGAATGGAATGCAACGGAATCAAACCAAATGGAATGGAATGTAATTGAATGGAATGGAATCAACCAAAATGGAATTGAAAGGAATGGAATGGAATGGAGTGGAATGGAATGGAATGGAATCAACCCGAATGGAATGGAATGGAATGGAAAGCAATGGTTTGGAATGTAATGGAATGGAATGGAATGGAATGGAATCAACACGAATGGAATGGAATGGAATGGAACAGAATCAACCCGAATGGAACGGAATGGAGTGGAATGGACTGGAATGGAATGGAATGGAATCAAGCCGAAAGGAATGGAATGGAATGGAAAGGCATGGAATGGAATGGAATCAACCCGAACCGAATGGAATGAAATGGAATGGAATGGAATGGAATGAAATGGAATCAACCCGAATGGAATGGAATGGCATAGAATCAACCCGAATGGAATGAAACGGAATGGAATGGAATGAAATGGAATGGAATGGAATGGAATGCAATGGAATGGAATGGAATGGAATGGAATGAAATGCAATGGAATGGAATGGAATGGAATGGAATGCAATGGAATATAATGGAATGGAATGCAATGGAATGGAATGGAATGGAATGCAATGGAATCAACCCGAATAGAATGGGATTGAATGGAATGGAATGGAATCAATGCAAATGGAATGGAATGAAATGGAATGGAATGGAATGGAATCAGCCCGAATAGAATTGAATGGAATGGGATGGAATAGAATCAACGCGAATCGAATGGAATGGAATGGAGTACAATGGAATGGAATGGAATCAACACGAATGGAATGGAATGGAATGGAATGGAAACAACCCGAATGGAATGGAATGGAATGGAATCGAATGGAATGGAATCAAAACGAATGGAATGGAATCGAATGGAATCGATTGGAACGGAATCAAAACGAATGGAATGGAATGGAATGGAATCAACGGGAGTGGAATGGAAAGGAATCAACTGGAGTGGAATGGAATGACATGGAATGTACTGGAATGGAATGGAAGCAACCCGAATGGAATGGAATGGAATGGAATCGAATGGAATGGAATGGAATGCAACGGAATGAAACCAAATGGAATGGAATGTAATTGAATGGAATGGAATCAACCAAAATGGAATTGAATGGAATGGAATGGAATGGAGTGGATTGGAATGGAATGGAATCAACCCGAATGGAATGGAATGGAATGGAATGCAATGGAATGGAAAGGAATGGAATGGAATGCAATGGAATGGAATGAAATCGAATGGAATGGAATCAACACGAATGGAATGGAATGGAATGGAATAGACTCAACCCGAATGGAACGGAATGGAATGGAATGGAATGGAATGGAAGGGAATCAAGCCGAAGGGAATGGAATGGAATGGAGTGGAAAGGAATGGAATGGAATGGAATCAATCCGAACAGAATGGAATGAAATGGAATGGAATGGAATGGAATGGAATGGAATCAACCCGAATGCAATGGAATGGAATGGAATGGAATGGAACAGAATCAACCCGAATGGAATGGAATGGATTAGAATCAACCCGAATGGAATGAAATGGAATGGAATGGAATGCAATGGAATGGAATGGAATGAAATGGAATGGAATGGAATGGAATGCAATGGAATGGAATGGAATGAAATGGAATGGAATGGAATGGAATGCAATGGAATGAAATGGAATGGAATGGAATGGAATCAATGCAAATGGAATGGAATAAAATGGAATGGAATGGAGTGGAATCAGCCCGAATTGAATTGAATGGAATGGTATGGAATGGAATCAACGCGAATAGAATGGAATGGAATGGAATAGAATGGAATGGAATGGAATCAACACGAATGGCCTGGAATTGAATGGAATGGAATGGAATGGAATCAACCCGAATGGAATGAAAAGGAATGGAATGGAATGGAATGGAATGGAATGCAACGGAATGAAACCAAATGGAATGGAATGTAATTGAATGGAATGGAATCAACCAAAATGGAATTGAATGGAATGGAATGGAATGGAGTGGATTGGAATGGAATGGAATCAACCCGAATGGAATGGAATGGAATGGAATGCAATGGAATGGAAAGGAATGGAATGGAATGCAATGGAATGGAATGAAATCGAATGGAATGGAATCAACACGAATGGAATGGAATGGAATGGAATAGACTCAACCCGAATGGAACGGAATGGAATGGAATGGAATGGAATGGAAGGGAATCAAGCCGAAGGGAATGGAATGGAATGGAGTGGAAAGGAATGGAATGGAATGGAATCAATCCGAACAGAATGGAATGAAATGGAATGGAATGGAATGGAATGGAATGGAATCAACCCGAATGCAATGGAATGGAATGGAATGGAATGGAACAGAATCAACCAGAATGGAATGGAATGGATTAGAATCAACCCGAATGGAATGAAATGGAATGGAATGGAATGCAATGGAATGGAATGGAATGAAATGGAATGGAATGGAATGGAATGCAATGGAATGGAATGGAATGAAATGGAATGGAATGGAATGGAATGCAATGGAATGAAATGGAATGGAATGGAATGGAATCAATGCAAATGGAATGGAATAAAATGGAATGGAATGGAGTGGAATCAGCCCGAATTGAATTGAATGGAATGGTATGGAATGGAATCAACGCGAATAGAATGGAATGGAATGGAATAGAATGGAATGGAATGGAATCAACACGAATGGCCTGGAATTGAATGGAATGGAATGGAATGGAATCAACCCGAATGGAATGAAAAGGAATGGAATGGAATGGAATGGAATGGAATGGAATGGAATGGAATGGAATAGAATGGAATGGAATGCAATGGAATGGAATGGAAACGAATGGAATGGAATCAACCTGAATGGAATCGAATGGAATTGAATGGAATGGAGTCAATGCAAATGGAATGGAATGAAAAGGAAAGGAATGGAATGGAATCAGCCCGAATTGAATTGAATGGAATGGGATGGAATTGAATCAACGCGAATAGAATGGAATGCAATGGAATAGAATGGAATGGAATGGAATCAACCCGAATGGAATGGAATGGAAAGGAATGGAATGGAATGGAATCAACCAGAATGGAATGGAATGGAATGGAATAGAAAGGAATGGAATGGAATCTTCTGGAATGGAATGGAAGCAACCGAATGGAATGGAATGGAATCAACCGGAATGGAATGGAATGTTCTGGAATGGAATGGAAGCAAGCGAATGGAATTGAATGTAATGGAATGGAATTAAACCGAATGCATTGGAATGAAATGGAATGGAATGGAATGGAATGGAATGGAATGGAATGGAATCAACCCAAATGGAATGGAATGGAATGGAATGGAATGGAATGGAATGGAATGGAATGGAATGGAATGGAGTGGAATGGAATGGAATGGAATGGAATGGAATCAACCGGTATGGAATGGAATGGATTGGAATGGAATAGAATAGAATCTACCCGAATGGAATGAAATGGAATGCAATGGAATGGAATAGAATGGAATGAAATGGAATGCAAAGGGGTCAACCCGAATGGAATGGAATCAAATGGAATGGAATCAAATGTAATGGAAAGGAATCAACCGGAATGGAATGGAATGGTATGGAATGGAATGGAATGGAATCAACCCGAATGGAATGGAATGGAATGGGATGAAGTGGAATGGAATGTGATGGAATGGAATCAACGCGAACAGAATGGAATGGAATGGAATAGAATGGAATGGAATGGAATCAAACCGAATGGAAGGTAATGAAATGGAATGGAATGGAATGGAATGGAATCAACCAGAATGGAATGGAATGGAATGGAATGGAATCAACCGGAATGGAATGAAATGGAATGGAATGGAATCAACGCGAATGGAATGGAATGTTATGGATTGGAGCGGAATGGAATCAACCCAAACGGAATGGAATGGAATGGAATGGAATGCAATGGAATGGAATCAAAAGGAATGGAATGGCATGGAATGGAATGGAATGGCATGGAATGGAATGGAATGGAATCAACCCGAATGCAATGGAATGGAATGGAATGGAATGGAATTAAAACAAATGGAATAGAATGGAATCAACCCGAATGGAATGGAATGGAATGGAATGGGATGGAATGGAATAGGATGCAATGCAATCAACCCGAATAGAAGGGAATGGAATGGAATAGAAAGGAATGGAACAAAATCAAACCGAATGGAATGGAATGGAATGCAATGGAATGGAATGGAATCAACCAGAAGGGAATGGAATGGAATGGAATGGAATGGAATGGAATCAACCCGAATGGAATGAAATGGAATGGAAAGGAATGCATTGGAATGGAATGGAATGGAATCAATCCGAAAGGAATAAAATGTAATGGAATGGAATTGAATGGAATGGAACCAAAAGGAATGGAATGGAATAGAATGGAATGGAATGGAATGGAATCAACCGGAATGGAATGGAATGGAATGGAATGGAATGGAAAGGAATCAACCGGAATGGAATGGAATGGATTGGAATGGAATAGAACGGAATCTACCCGAATGGAGTAAATTGGAATGCAATGGAATGGAATACAATGGAATGAAATGGAATGGAATGGAGTCAACCCGAATGGAATGGAATCGAATGGAATGGAATCAAATGGAATGGAATGGAATCAACCCGAATGGAATGGATTGGAGTGGAACGGAATGGAATGAAATGGAATGGAATCAACCCGAATGCAATGAAATGGAATGGAATGGAAAGCATTGCAATGGAATGTAATGGAATCAAACCGAATGGAATGGAATGGAATGGAATGGAATCAAAAGGAATGGAATGGAATAGAATGGAATGGAATGGAATGGAATTGAATCAACCGGCATGGAATGGAATGGAGTGGAATGGAATGGAATGGAATGGAATGGAATGGAATGGAATGGAATCAACCGTAAAGGAATGGATTGGAATGGAATAGAACGGAATCTACCCGAATGGCATGAAATGGAATGCAATGGAATCGAATGGAATGGAATCGAATCAACCCGAATGGAAAGGAATGGAATGGGATTAAATGGAATGGAGGGGAATGGAATGGAATGGAATCAACGCGAATACAATGGAATGGAATGGAATAGAATGGAATGGAATGGAAACAACCCGAATGGAATGGAATGGAATGGAATCCAATGGAATGGAATCAAAACGAATGGAATGGAATGGAATGGAATCGAATGGAATGGAATCAAATCGAATGGAATGGAATGGAATGGAATGGAATCAACTGGAGTGGAATGGAATGGAATGGAATGGAATGGAATGGAATGGAATGGAATCCAATGGAATGGAATCAAAACGAATGGAATGGAATGGAATGGAATCGAATGGAATGGAATCAAATCGAATGGAATGGAATGGAATGGAATGGAATCAACTGGAGTGGAATGGAATGGAATGGAATGGATTGGAATGGAATCAACTGGATTGGAATGGAATGGAATGGAATGTTCTGGAATGGAATGGAAGCAACCCGAATGGAATGGATTGGAATGGAATGGAATGGAATGGAATGCAATGGAATCAAAACAAATGGAACGGAATGTAATTGAATGGAATGGAATCAACCAAAATGGAATTGAATGGAATGGAATGGAATGGAGTGGAATGGAATGGAATGGAATCAAATCGAATTGAATGGAAGGTAATGCAGTCGAATGGAACGGAACGGAATCAACCTGAATGGAGTGAAATGGGGTGGAATGGAATGCAATGGAATGGAAAGGAATGGAATGGAATGCAATGGAATGGAATGGAATGGAATGGAATGCAATGGAATGGAATGGAATGGAATCAACCAGAATGGAATGGAATGGAAAGGAATGGAATGGAATCTTCTGGAATGGAATGGAAGCAACCGAATGGAATGGAATGGAAACAACCGGAATGGAATGGAATGTTCTGGAATGGAATGGAAGCAACCGAATGGAATTGAATGTAATGGAAGGGAATTAAACCGAATGGATTGGAATGAAATGGAATGGAATGGAATGGAATGGAATGGAATGGAATGGATTGGAATGGAATCAACTGGAGTGGAATGGAATGGAATGGAATGTTCTGGAATGGAATGGAAGCAACCCGAATGGAATGGATTGGAATGGAATGGAATGGAATGGAATGCAATGGAATCAAACCAAATGGAACGGAATGTAATTGAATGGAATGGAATCAACCAAAATGGAATTGAATGGAATGGAATGGAATGGAGTGGAATGGAATGGAATGGAATCACATCGAATTGAATGGAATGTAATGCAGTCGAATGGAATGGAACGGAATCAACCTGAATGGAGTGAAATGGGGTGGAATGGAAAGCAATGGAATGGAAAGGAATGGAATGGAATGCAATGGAATGGAATGGAATGGAATGGAATGGAATCAACCAGAATGGAATGGAATGGAAAGGAATGGAATGGAATCTTCTGGAATGGAATGGAAGCAACCGAATGCAATGGAATGGAATGGAATGGAATGGGATGGAATCAACCAGAATGGAATGGAATGGAAAGGAATGGAATGGAATCTTCTGGAATGGAATGGAAGCAACCGAATGGAATGGAATGGAATCAACCGGAATGGAATGGAATGTTCTGGAATGGAATGGAAGCAACCGAATGGAATTGAATGTAATGGAAGGGAATTATACCGAATGGATTCGAATGAAATGGAATGGAATGGAATGGAATGGAATGGAATGGAATGGAATCAACCCAAATGGAACGGAATGGAATGGAATGGAATGGAGTGGAATGGAATGGAATGGAATGGAATCAACCGGTATGGAATGGAATGGATTGGAATGGAATAGAACAGAATCTACCCGAATGGAATGAGACGGAATGCAATGGAATGGAATAGAATGGAATGAAATGGAATGCAAAGGAGTCAACCCGAATGGAGTGGAATCAAATGGAATGGAATCAAATGTAATGGAAAGGAATCAACCAGAATGGAATGGAATGGTATGGAATGGAATGGAATGGAATCAACCCGAATGGAATGGAATGGAATGGGATGGAATGGAATGGAATGGGAGGGAATGGAATGTGATGGAATGGAATCAACGCGAATAGAATGGAATGGAATGGAATAGAATGGAAAGGAATGGAATCAAACCGAATGGAAGGTAATGAAATGGAATGGAATGGAATGGAATGGAATCAACCAGAATGGAATGGAATGGAATGGAATGGAATGGAATGGAATGGAATGGAATGCAAAGGGGTCAACCCGAATGGAATGGAATCAAATGGAATGGAATCAAATGTAATGGAAAGGAATCAACCGGAATGGAATGGAATGGTATGGAATGGAATGGAATGGAATCAACCCGAATGGAATGGAATGGAATGGGATGAAGTGGAATGGAATGTGATGGAATGGAATCAACGCGAACAGAATGGAATGGAATGGAATAGAATGGAATGGAATGGAATCAAACCGAATGGAAGGTAATGAAATGGAATGGAATGGAATGGAATGGAATCAACCAGAATGGAATGGAATGGAATGGAATGGAATCAACCCGAATGGAATGAAATGGAATGGAATGGAATCAACGCGAATGGAATGGAATGTTATGGATTGGAGCGGAATGGAATCAACCCAAACGGAATGGAATGGAATGGAATGGAATGCAATGGAATGGAATCAAAAGGAATGGAATGGCATGGAATGGAATGGAATGGCATGGAATGGAATGGAATGGAATCAACCCGAATGCAATGGAATGGAATGGAATGGAATGGAATTAAAACAAATGGAATAGAATGGAATCAACCCGAATGGAATGGAATGGAATGGAATGGGATGGAATGGAATAGGATGCAATGCAATCAACCCGAATAGAAGGGAATGGAATGGAATAGAAAGGAATGGAACAAAATCAAACCGAATGGAATGGAATGGAATGCAATGGAATGGAATGGAATCAACCAGAAGGGAATGGAATGGAATGGAATGGAATGGAATGGAATCAACCCGAATGGAATGAAATGGAATGGAAAGGAATGCATTGGAATGGAATGGAATGGAATCAATCCGAAAGGAATAAAATGTAATGGAATGGAATTGAATGGAATGGAACCAAAAGGAATGGAATGGAATAGAATGGAATGGAATGGAATGGAATCAACCGGAATGGAATGGAATGGAATGGAATGGAATGGAAAGGAATCAACCGGAATGGAATGGAATGGATTGGAATGGAATAGAACGGAATCTACCCGAATGGAGTAAATTGGAATGCAATGGAATGGAATACAATGGAATGAAATGGAATGGAATGGAGTCAACCCGAATGGAATGGAATCGAATGGAATGGAATCAAATGGAATGGAATGGAATCAACCCGAATGGAATGGATTGGAGTGGAACGGAATGGAATGAAATGGAATGGAATCAACCCGAATGCAATGAAATGGAATGGAATGGAAAGCATTGCAATGGAATGTAATGGAATCAAACCGAATGGAATGGAATGGAATGGAATGGAATCAAAAGGAATGGAATGGAATAGAATGGAATGGAATGGAATGGAATTGAATCAACCGGCATGGAATGGAATGGAGTGGAATGGAATGGAATGGAATGGAATGGAATGGAATGGAATGGAATCAACCGTAAAGGAATGGATTGGAATGGAATAGAACGGAATCTACCCGAATGGCATGAAATGGAATGCAATGGAATCGAATGGAATGGAATCGAATCAACCCGAATGGAAAGGAATGGAATGGGATTAAATGGAATGGAGGGGAATGGAATGGAATGGAATCAACGCGAATACAATGGAATGGAATGGAATAGAATGGAATGGAATGGAAACAACCCGAATGGAATGGAATGGAATGGAATCCAATGGAATGGAATCAAAACGAATGGAATGGAATGGAATGGAATCGAATGGAATGGAATCAAATCGAATGGAATGGAATGGAATGGAATGGAATCAACTGGAGTGGAATGGAATGGAATGGAATGGAATGGAATGGAATGGAATGGAATCCAATGGAATGGAATCAAAACGAATGGAATGGAATGGAATGGAATCGAATGGAATGGAATCAAATCGAATGGAATGGAATGGAATGGAATGGAATCAACTGGAGTGGAATGGAATGGAATGGAATGGATTGGAATGGAATCAACTGGATTGGAATGGAATGGAATGGAATGTTCTGGAATGGAATGGAAGCAACCCGAATGGAATGGATTGGAATGGAATGGAATGGAATGGAATGCAATGGAATCAAAACAAATGGAACGGAATGTAATTGAATGGAATGGAATCAACCAAAATGGAATTGAATGGAATGGAATGGAATGGAGTGGAATGGAATGGAATGGAATCAAATCGAATTGAATGGAAGGTAATGCAGTCGAATGGAACGGAACGGAATCAACCTGAATGGAGTGAAATGGGGTGGAATGGAATGCAATGGAATGGAAAGGAATGGAATGGAATGCAATGGAATGGAATGGAATGGAATGGAATGCAATGGAATGGAATGGAATGGAATCAACCAGAATGGAATGGAATGGAAAGGAATGGAATGGAATCTTCTGGAATGGAATGGAAGCAACCGAATGGAATGGAATGGAAACAACCGGAATGGAATGGAATGTTCTGGAATGGAATGGAAGCAACCGAATGGAATTGAATGTAATGGAAGGGAATTAAACCGAATGGATTGGAATGAAATGGAATGGAATGGAATGGAATGGAATGGAATGGAATGGATTGGAATGGAATCAACTGGAGTGGAATGGAATGGAATGGAATGTTCTGGAATGGAATGGAAGCAACCCGAATGGAATGGATTGGAATGGAATGGAATGGAATGGAATGCAATGGAATCAAACCAAATGGAACGGAATGTAATTGAATGGAATGGAATCAACCAAAATGGAATTGAATGGAATGGAATGGAATGGAGTGGAATGGAATGGAATGGAATCACATCGAATTGAATGGAATGTAATGCAGTCGAATGGAATGGAACGGAATCAACCTGAATGGAGTGAAATGGGGTGGAATGGAAAGCAATGGAATGGAAAGGAATGGAATGGAATGCAATGGAATGGAATGGAATGGAATGGAATGGAATCAACCAGAATGGAATGGAATGGAAAGGAATGGAATGGAATCTTCTGGAATGGAATGGAAGCAACCGAATGCAATGGAATGGAATGGAATGGAATGGGATGGAATCAACCAGAATGGAATGGAATGGAAAGGAATGGAATGGAATCTTCTGGAATGGAATGGAAGCAACCGAATGGAATGGAATGGAATCAACCGGAATGGAATGGAATGTTCTGGAATGGAATGGAAGCAACCGAATGGAATTGAATGTAATGGAAGGGAATTATACCGAATGGATTCGAATGAAATGGAATGGAATGGAATGGAATGGAATGGAATGGAATGGAATCAACCCAAATGGAACGGAATGGAATGGAATGGAATGGAGTGGAATGGAATGGAATGGAATGGAATCAACCGGTATGGAATGGAATGGATTGGAATGGAATAGAACAGAATCTACCCGAATGGAATGAGACGGAATGCAATGGAATGGAATAGAATGGAATGAAATGGAATGCAAAGGAGTCAACCCGAATGGAGTGGAATCAAATGGAATGGAATCAAATGTAATGGAAAGGAATCAACCAGAATGGAATGGAATGGTATGGAATGGAATGGAATGGAATCAACCCGAATGGAATGGAATGGAATGGGATGGAATGGAATGGAATGGGAGGGAATGGAATGTGATGGAATGGAATCAACGCGAATAGAATGGAATGGAATGGAATAGAATGGAAAGGAATGGAATCAAACCGAATGGAAGGTAATGAAATGGAATGGAATGGAATGGAATGGAATGGAATGGAATCCAATGGAATGGAATCAAAACGAATGGAATGGAATGGAATGGAATCGAATGGAATGGAATCAAATCGAATGGAATGGAATGGAATGGAATGGAATCAACTGGAGTGGAATGGAATGGAATGGAATGGATTGGAATGGAATCAACTGGATTGGAATGGAATGGAATGGAATGTTCTGGAATGGAATGGAAGCAACCCGAATGGAATGGATTGGAATGGAATGGAATGGAATGGAATGCAATGGAATCAAAACAAATGGAACGGAATGTAATTGAATGGAATGGAATCAACCAAAATGGAATTGAATGGAATGGAATGGAATGGAGTGGAATGGAATGGAATGGAATCAAATCGAATTGAATGGAAGGTAATGCAGTCGAATGGAACGGAACGGAATCAACCTGAATGGAGTGAAATGGGGTGGAATGGAATGCAATGGAATGGAAAGGAATGGAATGGAATGCAATGGAATGGAATGGAATGGAATGGAATGCAATGGAATGGAATGGAATGGAATCAACCAGAATGGAATGGAATGGAAAGGAATGGAATGGAATCTTCTGGAATGGAATGGAAGCAACCGAATGGAATGGAATGGAAACAACCGGAATGGAATGGAATGTTCTGGAATGGAATGGAAGCAACCGAATGGAATTGAATGTAATGGAAGGGAATTAAACCGAATGGATTGGAATGAAATGGAATGGAATGGAATGGAATGGAATGGAATGGAATGGATTGGAATGGAATCAACTGGAGTGGAATGGAATGGAATGGAATGTTCTGGAATGGAATGGAAGCAACCCGAATGGAATGGATTGGAATGGAATGGAATGGAATGGAATGCAATGGAATCAAACCAAATGGAACGGAATGTAATTGAATGGAATGGAATCAACCAAAATGGAATTGAATGGAATGGAATGGAATGGAGTGGAATGGAATGGAATGGAATCACATCGAATTGAATGGAATGTAATGCAGTCGAATGGAATGGAACGGAATCAACCTGAATGGAGTGAAATGGGGTGGAATGGAAAGCAATGGAATGGAAAGGAATGGAATGGAATGCAATGGAATGGAATGGAATGGAATGGAATGGAATCAACCAGAATGGAATGGAATGGAAAGGAATGGAATGGAATCTTCTGGAATGGAATGGAAGCAACCGAATGCAATGGAATGGAATGGAATGGAATGGGATGGAATCAACCAGAATGGAATGGAATGGAAAGGAATGGAATGGAATCTTCTGGAATGGAATGGAAGCAACCGAATGGAATGGAATGGAATCAACCGGAATGGAATGGAATGTTCTGGAATGGAATGGAAGCAACCGAATGGAATTGAATGTAATGGAAGGGAATTATACCGAATGGATTCGAATGAAATGGAATGGAATGGAATGGAATGGAATGGAATGGAATGGAATCAACCCAAATGGAACGGAATGGAATGGAATGGAATGGAGTGGAATGGAATGGAATGGAATGGAATCAACCGGTATGGAATGGAATGGATTGGAATGGAATAGAACAGAATCTACCCGAATGGAATGAGACGGAATGCAATGGAATGGAATAGAATGGAATGAAATGGAATGCAAAGGAGTCAACCCGAATGGAGTGGAATCAAATGGAATGGAATCAAATGTAATGGAAAGGAATCAACCAGAATGGAATGGAATGGTATGGAATGGAATGGAATGGAATCAACCCGAATGGAATGGAATGGAATGGGATGGAATGGAATGGAATGGGAGGGAATGGAATGTGATGGAATGGAATCAACGCGAATAGAATGGAATGGAATGGAATAGAATGGAAAGGAATGGAATCAAACCGAATGGAAGGTAATGAAATGGAATGGAATGGAATGGAATGGAATCAACCAGAATGGAATGGAATGGAATGGAATGGAATGGAATGGAATGGAATGGAATGGAATGGAATCAACCCGAATGAATGAAATGCAATGGAATGGAATCAACGCGAATGGAATGGAATGTTATGGATTGGAGCGGAATGGAATCAACCCAAACGGAATGGAATGGAATGGAATGGAATGCAATGGAATGGAATCAAAAGGAATGGAATGGCATGGAATGGAATGGAATGGAATCAACCCGAATGCAATGGAATGGAATGGAATGGAATGGAATGGAATGGAATGGAATGGAATTAACCCAAATGGAATAGAATGGAATCAACCCGAATGGAATGGAATGGAATGGAATGGGATGGAATGGAATAGGATGCAATGGAATCAACCCGAATAGAAGGGAATGCAATGGAATAGAAAGGAATGGAACGAAATCAAACCAAATGGAATGGAATGGAATGGAATGGAATGGAATGGAATGGAATGGAATGGCATGAACCCGAATGGAATGAAATGGAATGGAAAGGAATGCATTGGAATGGAATGGAATGGAATGAATCCGAATGGAATAAAATGTAATGGAATGGAATTGAATGGAATGGAACCAAAATGAATGGAATGGAATAGAATGGAATGGAATGGAATGGAATCAACCGGAATGGAATGGAATGGAATGGAATCAACCGGAATGGAATGGAATGGATTGGAATGGAATAGAACGGAATCTACCCGAATGGAGTGAATTGGAATGCAATGGAATGCAATAGAATGGAATGAAATGGAATGGAATGGAGTCAACCCGAATGGAATGGAATCGAATGGAATGGAATCAAATGGAATGGAATGGAATCAACCCGAATGGAATGGATTGGAGTGGAACGCAATGGAATGAAATGGAATGGAATCAACCCGAATGGAATGAAATGGAATGGAATGGAAAGCATTGCAATGGAATGGAATGGAATCAAACCGAATGGAATGCAATGGAATGGAATGGAATGGAATGGAATGGAATGGAATGGAATGGAATGGAATGGAATCAAAAGGAATGGAATGGAATGGAATGGAATGGAATGGAATGGAATCAACCGGCATGGAATGGAATGGAGTGGAATGGAATGGAATGGAATGGAATGGAATGGAATGGAATCAACCGTAATGGAATGGATTGGAATGTAATAGAACGGAATCTACCCGAATGGCATGAAATGGAACGCAATGGAATCGAATGGAATGGAATCGAATCAACCCGAATGGAAAGGAATGGAATGGGATTAAATGGAATGGAGGGGAATGGAATGGAATGGAATCAACGCGAATACAATGGAATGGAATGGAATAGAATGGAATGGAATGGAAACAACCCGAATGGAATGGAATGGAATGGAATCCAATGGAATGGAATCCAAACGAATGGAATGGAATGGAATGGAATCGAATGGAATGGAATCAAATCGAATGGAATGGAATGGAATGGAATCGAATCAACCCGAATGGAATGGAATTGAATGGGATTAAATGGAATGGAATGGAATGGAATGGAATGGAATGGAATGGAATCAACGCGAATCAAATGGAATGGATTGCAATAGAATGGAATGGAATGGAAACAACCCGAATGGAATGGAATGGAATGGAATCGAATGGAATGGAATCAAAACGAATGGAATGGAATGGAATCGAATGGAATGGAATCAAAACGAATGGAATGGAATGGAATGGAATGGCATCAACGGGAGTGGAATGGCATGGAATCAACTGGAGAGGATTGGAATGGCATGGAATGTTCTGGAATGGAAGGGAAGCAAACCGAATGGAATGGAATGGAAAGGAATGGAATGGAATGCAACTGAATCAAAATAAATGGAATGGAATGTAATTGAATGGAATGGAATCAACCAAAATGGAGTTGAATGGAATGGAATGGAATGGAGTGGAATGGAATGGAATGGAATCAACCCGAATGGAATGGAATGGAATGGAATGCAATGGTTTGGAATATAATGGAATGGAATGGAATGGAATGGAATCAACACGAATGGAATGGAATGGAATGGAACAGAATCAACCCGAATGGAACGGAATGGAGTGGAATGGAATGGAATTGAATGGAATGGAATGGAATCAAGCCGAAAGGAATGGAATGGAATGGAAAGGAATGGAATGGAATGGAATCAACACGAATGGAATGGAATGGCATAGAATCAACCCGAATGGAATGAAATGGAATGGAATGGAATGCAATGGAATGGAATGGAATGGAATGAAATGGAATGGAATGGAATGCAATGGAATGGAATGGAATGGAATGGAATGGAATGGAATGCAATGGAATGGAATGGAATGGAATGGAATGCAATGGAATGGAATGGAATGGAATGCAATGGAATGGAATGGAATGGAATGCAATGGAATGGAATGGAATGGAATGGAATGGAATGGAATGGAATGGAATGGAATGGAATGGAATCAACCCGAATGGAATGAAATGGAATGGAAAGGAATGCATTGGAATGGAATGGAATGCAATCAATCCGAATGGAATAAAATGTAATGGAATGGAATTGAATGGAATGGAACCAAAAGGAATGGAATGGAATAGAATGGAATGGAATGGAATGGAATCAACCGGAATGCAATGGAATGGAATGGAATGGAATGGAATCAACCGGAATGGAATGGAATGGGTTGGAATGGAATAGAACGGAATCTACCCGAATGGAGTGAATTGGAATGCAATGGAATGGAATAGAATGGAATGAAATGGAATGGAATGGAGTCAACCCGAATGGAATGGAATCGAATGGAATGGAATCAAATGGAATGGAATGGAATCAACCCGAATGGAATGGATTGGAGTGGAACGGAATGGAATGAAATGGAATGGAATCAACCCGAATGGAATGAAATGGAATGGAATGGAAAGCACTGCAATGGAATGGAATGGAATCAAACCGAATGGAATGGAATCAACCGGCATGGAATGGAATGGAATGGAATGGAATGGAATGGAATGGAATCAACCGTAATGGAATAGATTGGAATGGAATAGAACGGAATCTACCCGAATGGCATGAAATGGAAAGCAATGGAATCGAATGGAATGGAATCGAATCAACCGGAATGGAAAGGAATAGAATGGGATTAAATGGAATGGAGGGGAACGGAATGGAATGGAATCGAATCAACCGGAATGGAAAGGAATAGAATTGGATTAAATGGAATGGAGGGGAACGGAATGGAATGTAATCAACGCGAATAGAATGGAATGGAATGGAATAGAATGGAATGGAATGGAAACAACCCGAATGGAATGGAATGGAATGGAATCCAATGGAATGGAATCAAAACGAATGGAATGGAATGGAATCGAATGGAATGGAATCAAAACGAATGGAATGGAATGGAATGGAATGGAATCAACGGGAGTGGAATGGAATGGAATCAACTGGAGTGGATTGGAATGGCATGGAATGTTCTGGAATGGAAGGGAAGCAACCCGAATGGAATGGAATGGAATGGAATGGAATGGAAAGCAACGGAATCAAACCAAATGGAATTGAAAGGAATGGAATGGAATGGAGTGGAATGGAATGGAATGGAATCAACCTGAATGTAATGGAATGGAATGGAAAGCAATGGTTTGGAATGTAATGTAATGGAATGGAATGGAATGGAATGGAATCAACACGAATGGAATGGAATGGAATGGAACAGAATCAACCCGAATGGAACGGAATGGAGTGGAATGGAATGGAATGGAATGGAATGGAATGGAATCAAGCCGAAAGGAATGGAATGGAATGGAAAGGAATGGAATGGAATGGAATCAACCCGAACCGAATGGAATGAAATGGAATGGAATGGAATGGAATGGAATGGAATCAAACCGAATGGAATGGAATGGCATAGAATCAACCCGAATGGAATGAAATGGAATGGAATGGAATGCAATGGAATGGAATGGAATGGAATGGAATGGAATGGAATGCAATGGAATGGAATGGAATGGAATGGAATGCAATGGAATGGAATGCAATGGAATGGAATGGAATGGAATGCAATGGAATGGAATGCAATGGAATGGAATGGAATGGAATGCAATGGAATGGAATGGAATGGAATGGAATGCAATGGAATGGAATGGAATGGAATGCAATGGAATGGAATGGAATGGAATGCAATGGAATGGAATGCAATGGAATGGAATGGAATGGAATGCAATGGAATGGAATGGAATGGAATGGAATGGAATGGAATGGAATCAACCCGAATAAAATGGAATTGAATGGAATGGAATCAATGCAAATGGAATGGAATGAAATGGAATGGAATGGAATGGAATCAGCCCGAATAGAATTGAATGGAATGGGATGGAATGGAATCAATGCGAATCGAATGGAATGGAATGGAGTACAATGGAATGGAATGGAATCAACACGAATGGAATGGAATGGAATGGAATCAATGCGAATATAATGGAATGGAATGGAATAGAATGGAAAGGAATGGAAACAACCCGAATGGAATGGAATGGAATGGAATCGAATGGAATGGAATCAAAACGAATGGAATGGAATCGAATGGAATCGAATGGAATGGAATCAAAACGAATGAATGGAATGGAATGGAATCAACGGGAGTGGAATGGAAAGGAATCAACTGGAGTGGAATGGAATGACATAGAATGTTCTGGAATGGAATGGAAGCAACCCGAATGGAATGGAATGGAATCGAATCGAATGGAATGGAATGGAATGCAACGGAATGAAACCAAATGGAATGGAATGTAATTGAATGGAATGGAATCAACCAAAATGGAATTGAATGGAATGGAATGGAATGGAGTGGATTGGAATGGAATGGAATCAACCCGAATGGAATGGAATGGAATGGAATGCAATGGAATGGAAAGGAATGGCATGGAATGCAATGGAATGGAATGGAATCGAATGGAATGGAATCAACACGAATGGAATGGAATGGAATGGAATGGAATGGAATATACTCAAACCGAATGGAACGGAATGGAATGGAATGGAATGGAATGGAAGGGAATCAAGCCGAAGGGAATGGAATGGAATGGAATGGAATGGAATGGAAAGGAATGGAATGGAATGGAATCAATCCGAACAGAATGGAATGAAGTGGAATGGAATGGAATGGAATGGAATCAACCCGAATGCAATGGAATGGAATGGAATGGAATGGAACAGAATCAACCCGAATGGAATGGAATGGATTAGAATCAACCCGAATGGAATGAAATGGAATGGAATGGAATGCAATGGAATGGAATGGAATGAAATGGAATGGAATGGAATGGAATGCAATGCAATGGAATGGAATGGAATGGAATGGAATGGAATGCAATGGAATGGAATGGAATGGAATGGAATGGAATGCAATGGAATGGAATGGAATGGAATGGAATCAATGCAAATGGAATGGAATAAAATGGAATGGAATGGAGTGGAATCAGCCAGAATAGAATTGAATGGAATGGTATGGAATGGAATCAACGCGAATAGAATGGAATGGAATGGAATAGAATGGAATGGAATGGAATCAACACGAATGGACTGGAATTGAATGGAATGGAATGGAATGGAATCAACCCGAATGGAATGAAAAGGAATGGAATGGAATGGAATGGAATGGAATGGAATGGAATGGAATCAACCAGAATTGAATCGAATGTAATGCAGTGGAATGGAATGGAACGGAATCAACCTGAATGGAGTGAAATGGGGTGGAATGGAAAGCAATGGAATGGAAAGGAATGGAATGGAATGCAATGGAATGGAATGGAATGGAATGGAATCAACCCGAATGGAATGGAATGCAATGGAATAGAATCAACCCGAATGGATCGGAATGGATTGGAATGGAATGGAATGGAATGGAATGGAATCAAGCCGAAGGGAATGGAATGGAAAGGAATGGAATGGAATGGAATCAACCTGAACCGAATGGAATGAAATGGAATGGAATGGAATGGAACGGAATGGAATCAACCCGAATGGAATGGAATGGAATAGAATCAACCCGAATGTAATGAAATGGAATGGAATGGAATGCAAAGGAATGGAATGGATTGGAATGGAATGCAATGGAATGGAATGGAATGGAAAGGAATGGAATGGAATGGAATGGAATGGAATCAACCCGAATAGAATGGAATTGATTGGAATGGAATGGAATCAATGCAAATGGAATGGAATGAAATGGAATGTAATGGAATGGAATGGAATCAGCCCGAATAGAATTAAATGGAATGGGATGGAATGGAATCAACGCGAATAGAATGGAATGGAATGGAATGGAATAGAATGGAATGGAATGGAATCAACACGAATGGAATGGAATGGAATGGAATGGAATGGAATCAACCAGAATGGAATGGAATGGAATGGAATGGAAAGGAATAGAACGGAATATACCCGAATGGAATGAAATGGAATGCAATGGAATGGAATAGAATGCAATGAAATGGAATGGAATGGAATAGAGTCAACCCGAATGGAATGGAATCGAATGGAATGGAATCTAATGGAGTGGAATGGAATCAACCCGAATGGAATGGAATGGATTGGAATGGAATAGAACGGAATCTACACGAATGGCATGAAATGGAATGCAATGGAATGGAATGGAATGGAATCAAATCAAACCGAATGGAATGGAATTTAATGGGATTAAATGGAATGGAATGGAATGGAATGGAATGGAATGGAATCAACGCGAATAAAATGGAATGGAATGCAATAGAATGGAATGGAATGGAAACAACCCGAATGGAATGGAATGGAATGGAATCGAATGGAATGGAATCAAAACGAATGGAATGGAATGGAATCGAATGGAATGGAATCAAAACGAATGGAATGGAATGGAATGGAATGGAATCAACGGGAGTGGAATGGAATGGAATCAACTGGAGTGGATTGGAATGGCATGGAATGTTCTGGAATGGAAGGGAAGCAACCCGAATGGAATGGAATGGAATGGAATGGAATGCAACGGAATCAAACCAAATGGAATGGAATGTAATTGAATGGAATGGAATCAACCAAAATGGAATTGAAAGGAATGGAATGGAATGGAGTGGAATGGAATGGAATGGAATCAACCCGAATGGAATGGAATGGAATGGAAAGCAATGGTTTGGAATGTAATGGAATGGAATGGAATGGAATGGAATCAACACGAATGGAATGGAATGGAATGGAACAGAATCAACCCGAATGGAACGGAATGGAGTGGAATGGACTGGAATGGAATGGAATGGAATCAAGCCGAAAGGAATGGAATGGAATGGAAAGGCATGGAATGGAATGGAATCAACCCGAACCGAATGGAATGAAATGGAATGGAATGGAATGGAATGAAATGGAATCAACCCGAATGGAATGGAATGGCATAGAATCAACCCGAATGGAATGAAACGGAATGGAATGGAATGAAATGGAATGGAATGGAATGGAATGCAATGGAATGGAATGGAATGGAATGGAATGAAATGCAATGGAATGGAATGGAATGGAATGGAATGCAATGGAATATAATGGAATGGAATGCAATGGAATGGAATGGAATGGAATGCAATGGAATCAACCCGAATAGAATGGGATTGAATGGAATGGAATGGAATCAATGCAAATGGAATGGAATGAAATGGAATGGAATGGAATGGAATCAGCCCGAATAGAATTGAATGGAATGGGATGGAATAGAATCAACGCGAATCGAATGGAATGGAATGGAGTACAATGGAATGGAATGGAATCAACACGAATGGAATGGAATGGAATGGAATGGAAACAACCCGAATGGAATGGAATGGAATGGAATCGAATGGAATGGAATCAAAACGAATGGAATGGAATCGAATGGAATCGATTGGAACGGAATCAAAACGAATGGAATGGAATGGAATGGAATCAACGGGAGTGGAATGGAAAGGAATCAACTGGAGTGGAATGGAATGACATGGAATGTACTGGAATGGAATGGAAGCAACCCGAATGGAATGGAATGGAATGGAATCGAATGGAATGGAATGGAATGCAACGGAATGAAACCAAATGGAATGGAATGTAATTGAATGGAATGGAATCAACCAAAATGGAATTGAATGGAATGGAATGGAATGGAGTGGATTGGAATGGAATGGAATCAACCCGAATGGAATGGAATGGAATGGAATGCAATGGAATGGAAAGGAATGGAATGGAATGCAATGGAATGGAATGAAATCGAATGGAATGGAATCAACACGAATGGAATGGAATGGAATGGAATAGACTCAACCCGAATGGAACGGAATGGAATGGAATGGAATGGAATGGAAGGGAATCAAGCCGAAGGGAATGGAATGGAATGGAGTGGAAAGGAATGGAATGGAATGGAATCAATCCGAACAGAATGGAATGAAATGGAATGGAATGGAATGGAATGGAATGGAATCAACCCGAATGCAATGGAATGGAATGGAATGGAATGGAACAGAATCAACCCGAATGGAATGGAATGGATTAGAATCAACCCGAATGGAATGAAATGGAATGGAATGGAATGCAATGGAATGGAATGGAATGAAATGGAATGGAATGGAATGGAATGCAATGGAATGGAATGGAATGAAATGGAATGGAATGGAATGGAATGCAATGGAATGAAATGGAATGGAATGGAATGGAATCAATGCAAATGGAATGGAATAAAATGGAATGGAATGGAGTGGAATCAGCCCGAATTGAATTGAATGGAATGGTATGGAATGGAATCAACGCGAATAGAATGGAATGGAATGGAATAGAATGGAATGGAATGGAATCAACACGAATGGCCTGGAATTGAATGGAATGGAATGGAATGGAATCAACCCGAATGGAATGAAAAGGAATGGAATGGAATGGAATGGAATGGAATGCAACGGAATGAAACCAAATGGAATGGAATGTAATTGAATGGAATGGAATCAACCAAAATGGAATTGAATGGAATGGAATGCAATGGAGTGGATTGGAATGGAATGGAATCAACCCGAATGGAATGGAATGGAATGGAATGCAATGGAATGGAAAGGAATGGAATGGAATGCAATGGAATGGAATGAAATCGAATGGAATGGAATCAACACGAATGGAATGGAATGGAATGGAATAGACTCAACCCGAATGGAACGGAATGGAATGGAATGGAATGGAATGGAAGGGAATCAAGCCGAAGGGAATGGAATGGAATGGAGTGGAAAGGAATGGAATGGAATGGAATCAATCCGAACAGAATGGAATGAAATGGAATGGAATGGAATGGAATGGAATGGAATCAACCCGAATGCAATGGAATGGAATGGAATGGAATGGAACAGAATCAACCAGAATGGAATGGAATGGATTAGAATCAACCCGAATGGAATGAAATGGAATGGAATGGAATGCAATGGAATGGAATGGAATGAAATGGAATGGAATGGAATGGAATGCAATGGAATGGAATGGAATGAAATGGAATGGAATGGAATGGAATGCAATGGAATGAAATGGAATGGAATGGAATGGAATCAATGCAAATGGAATGGAATAAAATGGAATGGAATGGAGTGGAATCAGCCCGAATTGAATTGAATGGAATGGTATGGAATGGAATCAACGCGAATAGAATGGAATGGAATGGAATAGAATGGAATGGAATGGAATCAACACGAATGGCCTGGAATTGAATGGAATGGAATGGAATGGAATCAACCCGAATGGAATGAAAAGGAATGGAATGGAATGGAATGGAATGGAATGGAATGGAATGGAATGGAATAGAATGGAATGGAATGCAATGGAATGGAATGGAAACGAATGGAATGGAATCAACCTGAATGGAATCGAATGGAATTGAATGGAATGGAGTCAATGCAAATGGAATGGAATGAAAAGGAAAGGAATGGAATGGAATCAGCCCGAATTGAATTGAATGGAATGGGATGGAATTGAATCAACGCGAATAGAATGGAATGCAATGGAATAGAATGGAATGGAATGGAATCAACCCGAATGGAATGGAATGGAAAGGAATGGAATGGAATGGAATCAACCAGAATGGAATGGAATGGAATGGAATAGAAAGGAATGGAATGGAATCTTCTGGAATGGAATGGAAGCAACCGAATGGAATGGAATGGAATCAACCGGAATGGAATGGAATGTTCTGGAATGGAATGGAAGCAAGCGAATGGAATTGAATGTAATGGAATGGAATTAAACCGAATGCATTGGAATGAAATGGAATGGAATGGAATGGAATGGAATGGAATGGAATGGAATCAACCCAAATGGAATGGAATGGAATGGAATGGAATGGAATGGAATGGAATGGAATGGAGTGGAATGGAATGGAATGGAATGGAATGGAATCAACCGGTATGGAATGGAATGGATTGGAATGGAATAGAATAGAATCTACCCGAATGGAATGAAATGGAATGCAATGGAATGGAATAGAATGGAATGAAATGGAATGCAAAGGGGTCAACCCGAATGGAATGGAATCAAATGGAATGGAATCAAATGTAATGGAAAGGAATCAACCGGAATGGAATGGAATGGTATGGAATGGAATGGAATGGAATCAACCCGAATGGAATGGAATGGAATGGGATGAAGTGGAATGGAATGTGATGGAATGGAATCAACGCGAACAGAATGGAATGGAATGGAATAGAATGGAATGGAATGGAATCAAACCGAATGGAAGGTAATGAAATGGAATGGAATGGAATGGAATGGAATCAACCAGAATGGAATGGAATGGAATGGAATGGAATCAACCGGAATGGAATGAAATGGAATGGAATGGAATCAACGCGAATGGAATGGAATGTTATGGATTGGAGCGGAATGGAATCAACCCAAACGGAATGGAATGGAATGGAATGGAATGCAATGGAATGGAATCAAAAGGAATGGAATGGCATGGAATGGAATGGAATGGCATGGAATGGAATGGAATGGAATCAACCCGAATGCAATGGAATGGAATGGAATGGAATGGAATTAAAACAAATGGAATAGAATGGAATCAACCCGAATGGAATGGAATGGAATGGAATGGGATGGAATGGAATAGGATGCAATGCAATCAACCCGAATAGAAGGGAATGGAATGGAATAGAAAGGAATGGAACAAAATCAAACCGAATGGAATGGAATGGAATGCAATGGAATGGAATGGAATCAACCAGAAGGGAATGGAATGGAATGGAATGGAATGGAATGGAATCAACCCGAATGGAATGAAATGGAATGGAAAGGAATGCATTGGAATGGAATGGAATGGAATCAATCCGAAAGGAATAAAATGTAATGGAATGGAATTGAATGGAATGGAACCAAAAGGAATGGAATGGAATAGAATGGAATGGAATGGAATGGAATCAACCGGAATGGAATGGAATGGAATGGAATGGAATGGAAAGGAATCAACCGGAATGGAATGGAATGGATTGGAATGGAATAGAACGGAATCTACCCGAATGGAGTAAATTGGAATGCAATGGAATGGAATACAATGGAATGAAATGGAATGGAATGGAGTCAACCCGAATGGAATGGAATCGAATGGAATGGAATCAAATGGAATGGAATGGAATCAACCCGAATGGAATGGATTGGAGTGGAACGGAATGGAATGAAATGGAATGGAATCAACCCGAATGCAATGAAATGGAATGGAATGGAAAGCATTGCAATGGAATGTAATGGAATCAAACCGAATGGAATGGAATGGAATGGAATGGAATCAAAAGGAATGGAATGGAATAGAATGGAATGGAATGGAATGGAATTGAATCAACCGGCATGGAATGGAATGGAGTGGAATGGAATGGAATGGAATGGAATGGAATGGAATGGAATGGAATCAACCGTAAAGGAATGGATTGGAATGGAATAGAACGGAATCTACCCGAATGGCATGAAATGGAATGCAATGGAATCGAATGGAATGGAATCGAATCAACCCGAATGGAAAGGAATGGAATGGGATTAAATGGAATGGAGGGGAATGGAATGGAATGGAATCAACGCGAATACAATGGAATGGAATGGAATAGAATGGAATGGAATGGAAACAACCCGAATGGAATGGAATGGAATGGAATCCAATGGAATGGAATCAAAACGAATGGAATGGAATGGAATGGAATCGAATGGAATGGAATCAAATCGAATGGAATGGAATGGAATGGAATGGAATCAACTGGAGTGGAATGGAATGGAATGGAATGGAATGGAATGGAATGGAATGGAATCCAATGGAATGGAATCAAAACGAATGGAATGGAATGGAATGGAATCGAATGGAATGGAATCAAATCGAATGGAATGGAATGGAATGGAATGGAATCAACTGGAGTGGAATGGAATGGAATGGAATGGATTGGAATGGAATCAACTGGATTGGAATGGAATGGAATGGAATGTTCTGGAATGGAATGGAAGCAACCCGAATGGAATGGATTGGAATGGAATGGAATGGAATGGAATGCAATGGAATCAAAACAAATGGAACGGAATGTAATTGAATGGAATGGAATCAACCAAAATGGAATTGAATGGAATGGAATGGAATGGAGTGGAATGGAATGGAATGGAATCAAATCGAATTGAATGGAAGGTAATGCAGTCGAATGGAACGGAACGGAATCAACCTGAATGGAGTGAAATGGGGTGGAATGGAATGCAATGGAATGGAAAGGAATGGAATGGAATGCAATGGAATGGAATGGAATGGAATGGAATGCAATGGAATGGAATGGAATGGAATCAACCAGAATGGAATGGAATGGAAAGGAATGGAATGGAATCTTCTGGAATGGAATGGAAGCAACCGAATGGAATGGAATGGAAACAACCGGAATGGAATGGAATGTTCTGGAATGGAATGGAAGCAACCGAATGGAATTGAATGTAATGGAAGGGAATTAAACCGAATGGATTGGAATGAAATGGAATGGAATGGAATGGAATGGAATGGAATGGAATGGATTGGAATGGAATCAACTGGAGTGGAATGGAATGGAATGGAATGTTCTGGAATGGAATGGAAGCAACCCGAATGGAATGGATTGGAATGGAATGGAATGGAATGGAATGCAATGGAATCAAACCAAATGGAACGGAATGTAATTGAATGGAATGGAATCAACCAAAATGGAATTGAATGGAATGGAATGGAATGGAGTGGAATGGAATGGAATGGAATCACATCGAATTGAATGGAATGTAATGCAGTCGAATGGAATGGAACGGAATCAACCTGAATGGAGTGAAATGGGGTGGAATGGAAAGCAATGGAATGGAAAGGAATGGAATGGAATGCAATGGAATGGAATGGAATGGAATGGAATGGAATCAACCAGAATGGAATGGAATGGAAAGGAATGGAATGGAATCTTCTGGAATGGAATGGAAGCAACCGAATGCAATGGAATGGAATGGAATGGAATGGGATGGAATCAACCAGAATGGAATGGAATGGAAAGGAATGGAATGGAATCTTCTGGAATGGAATGGAAGCAACCGAATGGAATGGAATGGAATCAACCGGAATGGAATGGAATGTTCTGGAATGGAATGGAAGCAACCGAATGGAATTGAATGTAATGGAAGGGAATTATACCGAATGGATTCGAATGAAATGGAATGGAATGGAATGGAATGGAATGGAATGGAATGGAATCAACCCAAATGGAACGGAATGGAATGGAATGGAATGGAGTGGAATGGAATGGAATGGAATGGAATCAACCGGTATGGAATGGAATGGATTGGAATGGAATAGAACAGAATCTACCCGAATGGAATGAGACGGAATGCAATGGAATGGAATAGAATGGAATGAAATGGAATGCAAAGGAGTCAACCCGAATGGAGTGGAATCAAATGGAATGGAATCAAATGTAATGGAAAGGAATCAACCAGAATGGAATGGAATGGTATGGAATGGAATGGAATGGAATCAACCCGAATGGAATGGAATGGAATGGGATGGAATGGAATGGAATGGGAGGGAATGGAATGTGATGGAATGGAATCAACGCGAATAGAATGGAATGGAATGGAATAGAATGGAAAGGAATGGAATCAAACCGAATGGAAGGTAATGAAATGGAATGGAATGGAATGGAATGGAATCAACCAGAATGGAATGGAATGGAATGGAATGGAATGGAATGGAATGGAATGGAATGCAAAGGGGTCAACCCGAATGGAATGGAATCAAATGGAATGGAATCAAATGTAATGGAAAGGAATCAACCGGAATGGAATGGAATGGTATGGAATGGAATGGAATGGAATCAACCCGAATGGAATGGAATGGAATGGGATGAAGTGGAATGGAATGTGATGGAATGGAATCAACGCGAACAGAATGGAATGGAATGGAATAGAATGGAATGGAATGGAATCAAACCGAATGGAAGGTAATGAAATGGAATGGAATGGAATGGAATGGAATCAACCAGAATGGAATGGAATGGAATGGAATGGAATCAACCCGAATGGAATGAAATGGAATGGAATGGAATCAACGCGAATGGAATGGAATGTTATGGATTGGAGCGGAATGGAATCAACCCAAACGGAATGGAATGGAATGGAATGGAATGCAATGGAATGGAATCAAAAGGAATGGAATGGCATGGAATGGAATGGAATGGCATGGAATGGAATGGAATGGAATCAACCCGAATGCAATGGAATGGAATGGAATGGAATGGAATTAAAACAAATGGAATAGAATGGAATCAACCCGAATGGAATGGAATGGAATGGAATGGGATGGAATGGAATAGGATGCAATGCAATCAACCCGAATAGAAGGGAATGGAATGGAATAGAAAGGAATGGAACAAAATCAAACCGAATGGAATGGAATGGAATGCAATGGAATGGAATGGAATCAACCAGAAGGGAATGGAATGGAATGGAATGGAATGGAATGGAATCAACCCGAATGGAATGAAATGGAATGGAAAGGAATGCATTGGAATGGAATGGAATGGAATCAATCCGAAAGGAATAAAATGTAATGGAATGGAATTGAATGGAATGGAACCAAAAGGAATGGAATGGAATAGAATGGAATGGAATGGAATGGAATCAACCGGAATGGAATGGAATGGAATGGAATGGAATGGAAAGGAATCAACCGGAATGGAATGGAATGGATTGGAATGGAATAGAACGGAATCTACCCGAATGGAGTAAATTGGAATGCAATGGAATGGAATACAATGGAATGAAATGGAATGGAATGGAGTCAACCCGAATGGAATGGAATCGAATGGAATGGAATCAAATGGAATGGAATGGAATCAACCCGAATGGAATGGATTGGAGTGGAACGGAATGGAATGAAATGGAATGGAATCAACCCGAATGCAATGAAATGGAATGGAATGGAAAGCATTGCAATGGAATGTAATGGAATCAAACCGAATGGAATGGAATGGAATGGAATGGAATCAAAAGGAATGGAATGGAATAGAATGGAATGGAATGGAATGGAATTGAATCAACCGGCATGGAATGGAATGGAGTGGAATGGAATGGAATGGAATGGAATGGAATGGAATGGAATGGAATCAACCGTAAAGGAATGGATTGGAATGGAATAGAACGGAATCTACCCGAATGGCATGAAATGGAATGCAATGGAATCGAATGGAATGGAATCGAATCAACCCGAATGGAAAGGAATGGAATGGGATTAAATGGAATGGAGGGGAATGGAATGGAATGGAATCAACGCGAATACAATGGAATGGAATGGAATAGAATGGAATGGAATGGAAACAACCCGAATGGAATGGAATGGAATGGAATCCAATGGAATGGAATCAAAACGAATGGAATGGAATGGAATGGAATCGAATGGAATGGAATCAAATCGAATGGAATGGAATGGAATGGAATGGAATCAACTGGAGTGGAATGGAATGGAATGGAATGGAATGGAATGGAATGGAATGGAATCCAATGGAATGGAATCAAAACGAATGGAATGGAATGGAATGGAATCGAATGGAATGGAATCAAATCGAATGGAATGGAATGGAATGGAATGGAATCAACTGGAGTGGAATGGAATGGAATGGAATGGATTGGAATGGAATCAACTGGATTGGAATGGAATGGAATGGAATGTTCTGGAATGGAATGGAAGCAACCCGAATGGAATGGATTGGAATGGAATGGAATGGAATGGAATGCAATGGAATCAAAACAAATGGAACGGAATGTAATTGAATGGAATGGAATCAACCAAAATGGAATTGAATGGAATGGAATGGAATGGAGTGGAATGGAATGGAATGGAATCAAATCGAATTGAATGGAAGGTAATGCAGTCGAATGGAACGGAACGGAATCAACCTGAATGGAGTGAAATGGGGTGGAATGGAATGCAATGGAATGGAAAGGAATGGAATGGAATGCAATGGAATGGAATGGAATGGAATGGAATGCAATGGAATGGAATGGAATGGAATCAACCAGAATGGAATGGAATGGAAAGGAATGGAATGGAATCTTCTGGAATGGAATGGAAGCAACCGAATGGAATGGAATGGAAACAACCGGAATGGAATGGAATGTTCTGGAATGGAATGGAAGCAACCGAATGGAATTGAATGTAATGGAAGGGAATTAAACCGAATGGATTGGAATGAAATGGAATGGAATGGAATGGAATGGAATGGAATGGAATGGATTGGAATGGAATCAACTGGAGTGGAATGGAATGGAATGGAATGTTCTGGAATGGAATGGAAGCAACCCGAATGGAATGGATTGGAATGGAATGGAATGGAATGGAATGCAATGGAATCAAACCAAATGGAACGGAATGTAATTGAATGGAATGGAATCAACCAAAATGGAATTGAATGGAATGGAATGGAATGGAGTGGAATGGAATGGAATGGAATCACATCGAATTGAATGGAATGTAATGCAGTCGAATGGAATGGAACGGAATCAACCTGAATGGAGTGAAATGGGGTGGAATGGAAAGCAATGGAATGGAAAGGAATGGAATGGAATGCAATGGAATGGAATGGAATGGAATGGAATGGAATCAACCAGAATGGAATGGAATGGAAAGGAATGGAATGGAATCTTCTGGAATGGAATGGAAGCAACCGAATGCAATGGAATGGAATGGAATGGAATGGGATGGAATCAACCAGAATGGAATGGAATGGAAAGGAATGGAATGGAATCTTCTGGAATGGAATGGAAGCAACCGAATGGAATGGAATGGAATCAACCGGAATGGAATGGAATGTTCTGGAATGGAATGGAAGCAACCGAATGGAATTGAATGTAATGGAAGGGAATTATACCGAATGGATTCGAATGAAATGGAATGGAATGGAATGGAATGGAATGGAATGGAATGGAATCAACCCAAATGGAACGGAATGGAATGGAATGGAATGGAGTGGAATGGAATGGAATGGAATGGAATCAACCGGTATGGAATGGAATGGATTGGAATGGAATAGAACAGAATCTACCCGAATGGAATGAGACGGAATGCAATGGAATGGAATAGAATGGAATGAAATGGAATGCAAAGGAGTCAACCCGAATGGAGTGGAATCAAATGGAATGGAATCAAATGTAATGGAAAGGAATCAACCAGAATGGAATGGAATGGTATGGAATGGAATGGAATGGAATCAACCCGAATGGAATGGAATGGAATGGGATGGAATGGAATGGAATGGGAGGGAATGGAATGTGATGGAATGGAATCAACGCGAATAGAATGGAATGGAATGGAATAGAATGGAAAGGAATGGAATCAAACCGAATGGAAGGTAATGAAATGGAATGGAATGGAATGGAATGGAATGGAATGGAATCCAATGGAATGGAATCAAAACGAATGGAATGGAATGGAATGGAATCGAATGGAATGGAATCAAATCGAATGGAATGGAATGGAATGGAATGGAATCAACTGGAGTGGAATGGAATGGAATGGAATGGATTGGAATGGAATCAACTGGATTGGAATGGAATGGAATGGAATGTTCTGGAATGGAATGGAAGCAACCCGAATGGAATGGATTGGAATGGAATGGAATGGAATGGAATGCAATGGAATCAAAACAAATGGAACGGAATGTAATTGAATGGAATGGAATCAACCAAAATGGAATTGAATGGAATGGAATGGAATGGAGTGGAATGGAATGGAATGGAATCAAATCGAATTGAATGGAAGGTAATGCAGTCGAATGGAACGGAACGGAATCAACCTGAATGGAGTGAAATGGGGTGGAATGGAATGCAATGGAATGGAAAGGAATGGAATGGAATGCAATGGAATGGAATGGAATGGAATGGAATGCAATGGAATGGAATGGAATGGAATCAACCAGAATGGAATGGAATGGAAAGGAATGGAATGGAATCTTCTGGAATGGAATGGAAGCAACCGAATGGAATGGAATGGAAACAACCGGAATGGAATGGAATGTTCTGGAATGGAATGGAAGCAACCGAATGGAATTGAATGTAATGGAAGGGAATTAAACCGAATGGATTGGAATGAAATGGAATGGAATGGAATGGAATGGAATGGAATGGAATGGATTGGAATGGAATCAACTGGAGTGGAATGGAATGGAATGGAATGTTCTGGAATGGAATGGAAGCAACCCGAATGGAATGGATTGGAATGGAATGGAATGGAATGGAATGCAATGGAATCAAACCAAATGGAACGGAATGTAATTGAATGGAATGGAATCAACCAAAATGGAATTGAATGGAATGGAATGGAATGGAGTGGAATGGAATGGAATGGAATCACATCGAATTGAATGGAATGTAATGCAGTCGAATGGAATGGAACGGAATCAACCTGAATGGAGTGAAATGGGGTGGAATGGAAAGCAATGGAATGGAAAGGAATGGAATGGAATGCAATGGAATGGAATGGAATGGAATGGAATGGAATCAACCAGAATGGAATGGAATGGAAAGGAATGGAATGGAATCTTCTGGAATGGAATGGAAGCAACCGAATGCAATGGAATGGAATGGAATGGAATGGGATGGAATCAACCAGAATGGAATGGAATGGAAAGGAATGGAATGGAATCTTCTGGAATGGAATGGAAGCAACCGAATGGAATGGAATGGAATCAACCGGAATGGAATGGAATGTTCTGGAATGGAATGGAAGCAACCGAATGGAATTGAATGTAATGGAAGGGAATTATACCGAATGGATTCGAATGAAATGGAATGGAATGGAATGGAATGGAATGGAATGGAATGGAATCAACCCAAATGGAACGGAATGGAATGGAAGGGAATGGAGTGGAATGGAATGGAATGGAATGGAATCAACCGGTATGGAATGGAATGGATTGGAATGGAATAGAACAGAATCTACCCGAATGGAATGAGACGGAATGCAATGGAATGGAATAGAATGGAATGAAATGGAATGCAAAGGAGTCAACCCGAATGGAGTGGAATCAAATGGAATGGAATCAAATGTAATGGAAAGGAATCAACCAGAATGGAATGGAATGGTATGGAATGGAATGGAATGGAATCAACCCGAATGGAATGGAATGGAATGGGATGGAATGGAATGGAATGGGAGGGAATGGAATGTGATGGAATGGAATCAACGCGAATAGAATGGAATGGAATGGAATAGAATGGAAAGGAATGGAATCAAACCGAATGGAAGGTAATGAAATGGAATGGAATGGAATGGAATGGAATCAACCAGAATGGAATGGAATGGAATGGAATGGAATGGAATGGAATGGAATGGAATGGAATGGAATCAACCCGAATGAATGAAATGCAATGGAATGGAATCAACGCGAATGGAATGGAATGTTATGGATTGGAGCGGAATGGAATCAACCCAAACGGAATGGAATGGAATGGAATGGAATGCAATGGAATGGAATCAAAAGGAATGGAATGGCATGGAATGGAATGGAATGGAATCAACCCGAATGCAATGGAATGGAATGGAATGGAATGGAATGGAATGGAATGGAATGGAATTAACCCAAATGGAATAGAATGGAATCAACCCGAATGGAATGGAATGGAATGGAATGGGATGGAATGGAATAGGATGCAATGGAATCAACCCGAATAGAAGGGAATGCAATGGAATAGAAAGGAATGGAACGAAATCAAACCAAATGGAATGGAATGGAATGGAATGGAATGGAATGGAATGGAATGGAATGGCATGAACCCGAATGGAATGAAATGGAATGGAAAGGAATGCATTGGAATGGAATGGAATGGAATGAATCCGAATGGAATAAAATGTAATGGAATGGAATTGAATGGAATGGAACCAAAATGAATGGAATGGAATAGAATGGAATGGAATGGAATGGA
Organism: Pan paniscus; assembly: GCF_029289425.2. NCBI lineage: Eukaryota > Metazoa > Chordata > Mammalia > Primates > Hominidae > Pan > Pan paniscus. Next base: position 45,018,794 of record NC_073267.2, read on the forward strand.
ATCAACCGGAATGGAATGGAATGGAATGGAATCAACCGGAATGGAATGGAATGGATTGGAATGGAATAGAACGGAATCTACCCGAATGGAGTGAATTGGAATGCAATGGAATGCAATAGAATGGAATGAAATGGAATGGAATGGAGTCAACCCGAATGGAATGGAATCGAATGGAATGGAATCAAATGGAATGGAATGGAATCAACCCGAATGGAATGGATTGGAGTGGAACGCAATGGAATGAAATGGAATGGAATCAACCCGAATGGAATGAAATGGAATGGAATGGAAAGCATTGCAATGGAATGGAATGGAATCAAACCGAATGGAATGCAATGGAATGGAATGGAATGGAATGGAATGGAATGGAATGGAATGGAATGGAATGGAATCAAAAGGAATGGAATGGAATGGAATGGAATGGAATGGAATGGAATCAACCGGCATGGAATGGAATGGAGTGGAATGGAATGGAATGGAATGGAATGGAATGGAATGGAATGGAATCAACCGTAATGGAATGGATTGGAATGTAATAGAACGGAATCTACCCGAATGGCATGAAATGGAACGCAATGGAATCGAATGGAATGGAATCGAATCAACCCGAATGGAAAGGAATGGAATGGGATTAAATGGAATGGAGGGGAATGGAATGGAATGGAATCAACGCGAATACAATGGAATGGAATGGAATAGAATGGAATGGAATGGAAACAACCCGAATGGAATGGAATGGAATGGAATCCAATGGAATGGAATCCAAACGAATGGAATGGAATGGAATGGAATCGAATGGAATGGAATCAAATCGAATGGAATGGAATGGAATGGAATCGAATCAACCCGAATGGAATGGAATTGAATGGGATTAAATGGAATGGAATGGAATGGAATGGAATGGAATGGAATGGAATCAACGCGAATCAAATGGAATGGATTGCAATAGAATGGAATGGAATGGAAACAACCCGAATGGAATGGAATGGAATGGAATCGAATGGAATGGAATCAAAACGAATGGAATGGAATGGAATCGAATGGAATGGAATCAAAACGAATGGAATGGAATGGAATGGAATGGCATCAACGGGAGTGGAATGGCATGGAATCAACTGGAGAGGATTGGAATGGCATGGAATGTTCTGGAATGGAAGGGAAGCAAACCGAATGGAATGGAATGGAAAGGAATGGAATGGAATGCAACTGAATCAAAATAAATGGAATGGAATGTAATTGAATGGAATGGAATCAACCAAAATGGAGTTGAATGGAATGGAATGGAATGGAGTGGAATGGAATGGAATGGAATCAACCCGAATGGAATGGAATGGAATGGAATGCAATGGTTTGGAATATAATGGAATGGAATGGAATGGAATGGAATCAACACGAATGGAATGGAATGGAATGGAACAGAATCAACCCGAATGGAACGGAATGGAGTGGAATGGAATGGAATTGAATGGAATGGAATGGAATCAAGCCGAAAGGAATGGAATGGAATGGAAAGGAATGGAATGGAATGGAATCAACACGAATGGAATGGAATGGCATAGAATCAACCCGAATGGAATGAAATGGAATGGAATGGAATGCAATGGAATGGAATGGAATGGAATGAAATGGAATGGAATGGAATGCAATGGAATGGAATGGAATGGAATGGAATGGAATGGAATGCAATGGAATGGAATGGAATGGAATGGAATGCAATGGAATGGAATGGAATGGAATGCAATGGAATGGAATGGAATGGAATGCAATGGAATGGAATGGAATGGAATGCAATGGAATGGAATGGAATGGAATGCAATGGAATGGAATGGAATGGAATGGAATGCAATGGAATGGAATGGAATGGAATGGAATGGAATCAACCCGAATAGAATGGAATTGAATGGAATGGAATGGAATCAATGCAAATGGAATGGAATGAAATGGAATGGAATGGAATGGAATCAGCCCGAATAGAATTGAATGGAATGGGATGGAATGGAATCAACGCGAATCGAATGGAATGGAATGGAGTACAATGTAATGGAATGGAATCAACACGAATGGAATGGAATGGAATGGAATGGAATGGAATCAATGCGAATATAATGGAATGGAATGGAATAGAATGGAATGGAATGGAAACAACCCGAATGGAATGGAATGGAATGGAATCGAATGGAATGGAATCAAAACGAATGGAATGGAATCGAATGGAATCGAATGGAATGGAATCAAAACGAATGGAATGGAATGGAATGGAATCAACGGGAGTGGAATGGAAAGGAATCAACTGGAGTGGAATGGAATGACATGGAATGTTCTAGAATGGAATGGAAGCAACCCGAATGGAATGCAATGGAATCGAATGGAATGGAATGGAATGCAACGGAATGAAACCAAATGGAATGGAATGTAATTGAATGGAATGGAATCAACCAAAATGGAATTGAATGGAATGGAATGGAATTGAGTGGATTGGAATGGAATGGAATCAACCCGAATGGAATGGAATGGAATGGAATGCATTGGAATGGAAAGGAATGGAATGGAATGCAATGGAATGGAATGGAATCGAATGGAATGGAATCAACACGAATGGAATGGAATGGAATGGAATAGACTCAACCCGAATGGAACGGAATGGAATAGAATGGAATGGAATGGAATGGAAGGGAATCAAGCCGAAGGGAGTGGAATGGAACGGAATGGAATGGAATGGAAAGGAATGGAATGGAATGGAATCAACCCTAATGCAATGGAATGGAATGGAAAGGAATGGAACAGAATGGAATGGATTAGAATCAACCCGAATGGAATGAAATGGAATGGAATGGAATGCAATGGAATGGAGTGGAATGAAATGGAATGGAATGCAATGCAATGGAATGGAATGGAATGGAATGCAATGGAATGGAATGGAATGGAATGGAATGGAATGGAATGGAATGGAATCAACCCGAATAGAATGGAATTGAATGGAATGGAATGGAATCAATGCAAATGGAATGGAATAAAATGGAATGGAATGGAGTGGAATCAGCCCGAATAGAATGGAATGGAATGGTATGGAATGGAATCAACGCGAATAGAATGGAATGGAATGGAATAGAATGGAATGGAATGGAATCAACACGAATGGACTGGAATTGCATGGAATGGAATGGAATGGAATCAACCCGAATGGAATCGAATGGAATTGAATGGAATGGAGTCAATGCAAATGGAATGGAATGAAAAGGAAAGGAATGGAATGGAATCAGCCCGAATAGAATTGAATGGAACGGGATGGAATTGAATCAACGCGAATAGAATGGATTGCAATGGAATAGAATGGAATGGAATGGAGTCAACCCGAATGGAATGGAATGGAAAGGAATGGAATGGAATGGAATCAACCAGAATGGAATGGAATGGAATGGAATGGAAAGGAATGGAATGGAATGTTCTGGAATGGAATGGAAGCAACCGAATGGAATTGAATGTAATGGAATGGAATTAAACCGAAAGGATTGGAATGAAATGGAATGGAATGGAATGGAATGGAATGGCATGGAATGGAATCAACCCAAATGGAAAGGAATGGAATGGAATGGAATGGAGTGGAATGGAATGGAATCAACCGGTATGGAATGGAATGGATTGGAATGGAATAGAACAGAATCTACCCGAATGGAATGAAATGGAATGCAATGGAATGGAATAGAATGGAATGAAATAGAATGCAAAGGAGTCAACTCGAATGGAATGGAATCAAATGGAATGGAATCAAATGTAATGGAAAGGAATCAACCAGAATGGAATGGAATGGTATGGAATGGAATGGAATGGAATCAACCCGAATAGAATGGAACGGAATGGGATGGAATGGAATGGAATGTGATGGAATGGAATTAACGCGAATAGAATGGAATGGAATGGAATAGAAGGGAATGGAATGGAATCAAACCGAATGGAAGGTAATGAAATGGAATGGAATGGAATAGAATGGAATCAACCAGAATGGAATGGAATGGAATGGAATGGAATGGAATGGAATGGAATGGAATGGAATGGAATGGAATCAACCCGAATGGAATGAAATGGAATGGAATGGAATCAACGCGAATGGAATGGAATGTTATGGATTGGAGCGGAATGGAATCAACCCAAACCGAATGGAATGGAATGGAAAGGAATGCAATGGAATGGAATCAAAAGGAATGGAATGGTATGGAATGGAATGGAATGGAATCAACCCGAATTCAATGGAATGGAATGGAATGGAATGGAATGGAATGGAATGGAATGGAATTAACCCAAATGGAATAGAATGGAATCAACCCGAATGGAATGGAATGGAATGGGATGGAATGGAATAGGATGCAATGGAATCAACCCGAATAGAAGGGAATGGAATGGAATAGAAAGGAATGGAACGAAATCAAACCGAATGGAAAGGAATGGAATGCAGTGGAATGGAATGGAATCAACCAGAAGGGAATGGAATGGAATGGAATGGAATGGAATGGAATGGAATGGAATCAACCCGAATGGAATGAAATGGAATGGAAAGGAATGCATTGGAATGGAATGGAATGGAATCAATCCGAATGGAATAAAATGTAATGGAATGGAATTGAATGGAATGGAACCAAAAGGAATGGAATGGAATAGAATGGAATGGAATGGAATGGAATCAACCGGAATGCAATGGAATGGAATGGAATGGAATGGAATCAACCGGAATGGAATGGAATGGGTTGGAATGGAATAGAACGGAATCTACCCGAATGGAGTGAATTGGAATGCAATGGAATGGAATAGAATGGAATGAAATGGAATGGAATGGAGTCAACCCGAATGGAATGGAATCGAATGGAATGGAATCAAATGGAATGCAATGGAATCAACCCGAATGGAATGGATTGGAGTGGAACGGAATGGAATGAAATGGAATGGAATCAACCCGAATGGAATGAAATGGAGTGGAATGGAAAGCACTGCAATGGAATGGAATGGAATCAAACCGAATGGAATGGAATCAACCGGCATGGAATGGAATGGAATGGAATGGAATGGAATGGAATGGAATCAACCGTAATGGAATAGATTGGAATGGAATAGAACGGAATCTACTTGAATGGCATGAAATGGAAAGCAATGGAATCGAATGGAATGGAATCGAATCAACCGGAATGGAAAGGAATAGAATGGGATTAAATGGAATGGAGGGGAACGGAATGGAATGGAATCGAATCAACCGGAATGGAAAGGAATAGAATTGGATTAAATGGAATGGAGGGGAACGGAATGGAATGGAATCAACGCGAATAGAATGGAATGGAATGGAATAGAATGGAATGGAATGGAAACAACCCGAATGGAATGGAATGGAATGGAATCCAATGGAATGGAATCAAAACGAATGGAATGGAATGGAATCGAATGGAATGGAATCAAAACGAATGGAATGGAATGGAATGGAATGGAATCAACGGGAGTGGAATGGAATGGAATCAACTGGAGTGGATTGGAATGGCATGGAATGTTCTGGAATGGAAGGGAAGCAACCCGAATGGAATGGAATGGAATGGAATGGAATGGAAAGCAACGGAATCAAACCAAATGGAATGGAATGTAATTGAATGGAATGGAATCAACCAAAATGGAATTGAAAGGAATGGAATGGAATGGAGTGGAATGGAATGGAATGGAATCAACCTGAATGTAATGGAATGGAATGGAAAGCAATGGTTTGGAATGGAATGGAATGGAATGGAATGGAATGGAATGGAATGGAATCAACACGAATGGAATGGAATGGAATGGAACAGAATCAACCCGAATGGAACGGAATGGAGTGGAATGGAATGGAATGGAATGGAATGGAATCAAGCCGAAAGGAATGGAATGGAATGGAAAGGAATGGAATGGAATGGAATCAACCCGAACCGAATGGAATGAAATGGAATGGAATGGAATGGAATGGAATGGAATGGAATCAAACCGAATGGAATGGAATGGCATAGAATCAACCCGAATGGAATGAAATGGAATGGAATGGAATGCAATGGAATGGAATGGAATGGAAGGGAATGGAATGGAATGGAATGCAATGGAATGGAATGCAATGGAATGGAATGGAATGGAATGCAATGGAATGGAATGGAATGGAATGGAATGCAATGGGATGGAATGGAATGGAATTCAATGGAATGGAATGGAATGGAATGCAATGGAATGGAATGGAATGGAATGGAATGGAATGGAATGGAATCAACCCGAATAAAATGGAATTGAATGGAATGGAATCAATGCAAATGGAATGGAATGAAATGGAATGGAATGGAATGGAATCAGCCCGAATAGAATTGAATGGAATGGGATGGAATGGAATCAACGCGAATCGAATGGAATGGAATGGAGTACAATGGAATGGAATGGAATCAACACGAATGGAATGGAATGGAATGGAATCAATGCGAATATAATGGAATGGAATGGAATAGAATGGAAAGGAATGGAAACAACCCGAATGGAATGGAATGGAATGGAATCGAATGGAATGGAATCAAAACGAATGGAATGGAATCGAATGGAATCGAATGGAATGGAATCAAAACGAATGAATGGAATGGAATGGAATCAACGGGAGTGGAATGGAAAGGAATCAACTGGAGTGGAATGGAATGACATAGAATGTTCTGGAATGGAATGGAAGCAACCCGAATGGAATGGAATGGAATGGAATGGAATGGAATGGAATGGAATGGAATGCAACGGAATGAAACCAAATGGAATGGAATGTAATTGAATGGAATGGAATCAACCAAAATGGAATTGAATGGAATGGAATGGAATGGAGTGGATTGGAATGGAATGGAATCAACCCGAATGGAATGGAATGGAATGGAATGCAATGGAATGGAAAGGAATGGCATGGAATGCAATGGAATGGAATGGAATCGAATGGAATGGAATCAACACGAATGGAATGGAATGGAATGGAATAGACTCAACCCGAATGGAACGGAATGGAATGGAATGGAATGGAATGGAAGGGAATCAAGCCGAAGGGAATGGAATGGAATGGAATGGAATGGAATGGAAAGGAATGGAATGGAATGGAATCAATCCGAACAGAATGGAATGAAATGGAATGGAATGGAATGGAATGGAATGGAATCAACCCGAATGCAATGGAATGGAATGGAATGGAATGGAACAGAATCAACCCGAATGGAATGGAATGGATTAGAATCAACCCGAATGGAATGAAATGGAATGGAATGGAATGCAATGGAATGGAATGGAATGAAATGGAATGGAATGGAATGGAATGCAATGCAATGGAATGGAATGGAATGGAATGGAATGGAATGCAATGGAATGGAATGGAATGGAATGGAATGGAATCAATGCAAATGGAATGGAATAAAATGGAATGGAATGGAGTGGAATCAGCCAGAATAGAATTGAATGGAATGGTATGGAATGGAATCAACGCGAATAGAATGGAATGGAATGGAATAGAATGGAATGGAATGGAATCAACACGAATGGACTGGAATTGAATGGAATGGAATGGAATGGAATCAACCCGAATGGAATGAAAAGGAATGGAATGGAATGGAATGGAATGGAATGGAATGGAATGGAATCAACCAGAATTGAATCGAATGTAATGCAGTGGAATGGAATGGAACGGAATCAACCTGAATGGAGTGAAATGGGGTGGAATGGAAAGCAATGGAATGGAAAGGAATGGAATGGAATGCAATGGAATGGAATGGAATGGAATGGAATCAACCCGAATGGAATGGAATGCAATGGAATAGAATCAACCCGAATGGATCGGAATGGATTGGAATGGAATGGAATGGAATGGAATGGAATCAAGCCGAAGGGAATGGAATGGAAAGGAATGGAATGGAATGGAATCAACCCGAACCGAATGGAATGAAATGGAATGGAATGGAATGGAATGGAACGGAATGGAATCAACCCGAATGGAATGGAATGGAATAGAATCAACCCGAATGTAATGAAATGGAATGGAATGGAATGCAAAGGAATGGAATGGATTGGAATGGAATGCAATGGAATGGAATGGAACGGAAAGGAATGGAATGGAATGGAATGGAATGGAATCAACCCGAATAGAATGGAATTGATTGGAATGGAATGGAATCAATGCAAATGGAAAGGAATGAAATGGAATGTAATGGAATGGAATGGAATCAGCCCGAATAGAATTAAATGGAATGGGATGGAATGGAATCAACGCGAATAGAATGGAATGGAATGGAATGGAATAGAATGGAATGGAATGGAATGGAATCAACACGAATGGAATGGAATGGAATGGAATGGAATGGAATGGAATGGAATCAACCAGAATGGAATGGAATGGAATGGAATGGAAAGGAATAGAACGGAATATACCCGAATGGAATGAAATGGAATGCAATGGAATGGAATAGAATGCAATGAAATGGAATGGAATGGAATAGAGTCAACCCGAATGGAATGGAATCGAATGGAATGGAATCTAATGGAGTGGAATGGAATCAACCCGAATGGAATGGAATGGATTGGAATGGAATAGAACGGAATCTACACGAATGGCATGAAATGGAATGCAATGGAATGGAATGGAATGGAATCGAATCAACCCGAATGGAATGGAATTGAATGGGATTAAATGGAATGGAATGGAATGGAATGGAATGGAATGGAATGGAATCAACGCGAATAAAATGGAATGGAATGCAATAGAATGGAATGGAATGGAAACAACCCGAATGGAATGGAATGGAATGGAATCGAATGGAATGGAATCACAACGAATGGAATGGAATGGAATCGAATGGAATGGAATCAAAACGAATGGAATGGAATGGAATGGAATGGAATCAACGGGAGTGGAATGGAATGGAATCAACTGGAGTGGATTGGAATGGCATGGAATGTTCTGGAATGGAAGGGAAGCAACCCGAATGGAATGGAATGGAATGGAATGCAACGGAATCAAACCAAATGGAATGGAATGTAATTGAATGGAATGGAATCAACCAAAATGGAATTGAAAGGAATGGAATGGAATGGAGTGGAATGGAATGGAATGGAATCAACCCGAATGGAATGGAATGGAATGGAAAGCAATGGTTTGGAATGTAATGGAATGGAATGGAATGGAATGGAATCAACACGAATGGAATGGAATGGAATGGAACAGAATCAACCCGAATGGAACGGAATGGAGTGGAATGGAATGGAATTGAATGGAATGGAATGGAATCAAGCCGAAAGGAATGGAATGGAATGGAAAGGCATGGAATGGAATGGAATCAACCCGAACCGAATGGAATGAAATGGAATGGAATGGAATGGAATGGAATGGAATGGAATCAACCCGAATGGAATGGAATGGCATAGAATCAACCCGAATGGAATGAAACGGAATGGAGTGGAATGAAATGGAATGGAATGGAATGGAATGCAATGGAATGGAATGGAATGGAATGGAATGAAATGCAATGGAATGGAATGGAATGGAATGGAATGCAATGGAATATAATGGAATGGAATGCAATGGAATGGAATGGAATGGAATGCAATGGAATCAACCCGAATAGAATGGAATTGAATGGAATGGAATGGAATCAATGCAAATGGAATGGAATGAAATGGAATGGAATGGAATGGAATCAGCCCGAATAGAATTGAATGGAATGGGATGGAATGGAATCAACGCGAATCGAATGGAATGGAATGGAGTACAATGGAATGGAATGGAATCAACACGAATGGAATGGAATGGAAACAACCCGAATGGAATGGAATGGAATGGAATCGAATGGAATGGAATCAAAACGAATGGAATGGAATCGAATGGAATCGATTGGAACGGAATCAAAACGAATGGAATGGAATGGAATGGAATCAACGGGAGTGGAATGGAAAGGAATCAACTGGAGTGGAATGGAATGACATGGAATGTACTGGAATGGAATGGAAGCAACCCGAATGGAATGGAATGGAATGGAATCGAATGGAATGGAATGGAATGCAACGGAATGAAACCAAATGGAATGGAATGTAATTGAATGGAATGGAATCAACCAAAATGGAATTGAATGGAATGGAATGGAATCAAACCGAATTGAATGGAATGTAATGCAGTGGAATGGAATGGAACGGAATCAACCTGAATGGAGTGAAATGGGGTGGAATGGAATGCAGTGGAACGGAAAGGAATGGAATGGAATGCAATGGAATGGAATGGAATGGAATGGAATCAACCCGAATGGAACGGAATGGAATGGAATGGAATGGAATGGAATGGAATGGAATCAAGCCGAAGGGAATGGAATGGAATGGAATGGAATCAAATCAACCCGAACCGAATGGAATGAAATGGAATGGAATGGAATGGAATGCAATGGAACGGAATGGAATCAACCCGAATGGAATGGAATGGAATGGAATGGAATAGAATCAACCCGAATCGAATGAAATGGAATGGAATGGAATGCAATGGAATGGAATGGATTGGAATGGAATGCAATGGAATGGAATGGAATCAAAGGAATGGAATGGAATGCAATGGAATGGAATCAACCCGAATAGAATGGAATTGAATGGAATGGAATGGAATCTATGCAAATGGAATGGAATGAAATGGAATGGAATGGAATGGAATCAGCCCGAATAGAATTGAATGGAATGGGATGGAATGGAATCAACGAGAATAGAATGGAATGGAATGGAATAGAATGGAATTGAATGGAATCAACCCAAATGGAATGGAATGTAATGGGATGGAATAGAATGGAATGGAATAGAATCAATCCGAATGGAATGGAATGGAATGGAATAAACCAGAATGGAATGGAATGGAATGGAATGGAATGGAATGGAATCAACCCGAAAGAAATGAAATGGAATGGAAAGGAATGCATTGGAATGCAATGTAATGGAAGCAATTCGATTGGAATAAAATGGAATGCAATGAAATGGAATGGAATCAAAAGGAATGTAATGGAATAGAATGGAATGGAATGGAATGGAATCAACCGGAATGGAATGGAATGGAATGGAATGGAATGGAAAGGAATCAACTGGAAAGGAATGGAATGGATTGGAATGGAATAGAACGGAATCTACCCGAATGGAGTGAATTGGAATGCAATGTAATGGAATAGAATGGAATGAAATGGAATGGAATGGAGTCAACCCGAATGGAATGGAATTGAATGGAATGGAATCAAATGGAATGGAATGGAATCAACCCGAATGGAATGGATTGGAGTGGAACGGAATGGAATGAAATGGAATGGTATCAACCCGAATGGAATGAAGTGGAATGGAATGGAAAGCATTGCAATGGAATGGAATGGAATCAAACCGAATGGAAAGGAATGGAATGGAATGGAATGAAAAGGAATGGAATGGAATAGAATGGAATGGAATGGAATGGAATTGAATCAACCGGCATGGAATGGAATGGAGTGGAATGGAATGGAATGGAATGGAATGGAATGGAATGGAATCAACCGTAATGGAATGGATTGGAATGTAATAGAACGGAATCTACCCGAATGGCATGAAATGGAACGCAATGGAATCGAATGGAATGGAATCGAATCAACCCGAATGGAAAGGAATGGAATGGGATTAAATGGAATGGAGGGGAATGGAATGGAATGGAATCAACGCGAATACAATGGAATGGAATGGAATAGAATGGAATGGAATGGAAACAACCCGAATGGAATGGAATGGAATGGAATCCAATGGAATGGAATCAAAACGAATGGAATGGAATGGAATGGAATCGAATGGAATGGAATCAAATCGAATGGAATGGAATGGAATGGAATCGAATCAACCCGAATGGAATGGAATTGAATGGGATTAAATGGAATGGAATGGAATGGAATGGAATGGAATGGAATGGAATCAACGCGAATCAAATGGAATGGATTGCAATAGAATGGAATGGAATGGAAACAACCCGAATGGAATGGAATGGAATGGAATCGAATGGAATGGAATCAAAACGAATGGAATGGAATGGAATCGAATGGAATGGAATCAAAACGAATGGAATGGAATGGAATGGAATGGGATCAACGGGAGTGGAATGGCATGGAATCAACTGGAGTGGATTGGAATGGCATGGAATGTTCTGGAATGGAAGGGAAGCAAACCGAATGGAATGGAATGGAAAGGAATGGAATGGAATGCAACGGAATCAAAATAAATGGAATGGAATGTAATTGAATGGAATGGAATCAACCAAAATGGAGTTGAATGGAATGGAATGGAATGGAGTGGAATGGAATGGAATGGAATCAACCCGAATGGAATGGAATGGAATGGAATGCAATGGTTTGGAATATAATGGAATGGAATGGAATGGAATGGAATCAACACGAATGGAATGGAATGGAATGGAACAGAATCAACCCGAATGGAACGGAATGGAGTGGAATGGAATGGAATTGAATGGAATGGAATGGAATCAAGCCGAAAGGAATGGAATGGAATGGAAAGGAATGGAATGGAATGGAATCAACACGAATGGAATGGAATGGCATAGAATCAACCCGAATGGAATGAACTGGAATGGAATGGAATGCAATGGAATGGAATGGAATGGAATGAAATGGAATGGAATGGAATGCAATGGAATGGAATGGAATGGAATGGAATGGAATGCAATGGAATGGAATGGAATGGAATGGAATGCAATGGAATGGAATGGAATGGAATGCAATGGAATGGAATGGAATGGAATGCAATGGAATGGAATGGAATGGAATGCAATGGAATGGAATGGAATGGAATGCAATGGAATGGAATGGAATGGAATGGAATGCAATGGAATGGAATGGAATGGAATGGAATGGAATCAACCCGAACAGAATGGAATTGAATGGAATGGAATGGAATCAATGCAAATGGAATGGAATGAAATGGAATGGAATGGAATGGAATCAGCCCGAATAGAATTGAATGGAATGGGATGGAATGGAATCAACGCGAATCGAATGGAATGGAATGGAGTACAATGTAATGGAATGGAATCAACACGAATGGAATGGAATGGAATGGAATGGAATCAATGCGAATATAATGGAATGGAATGGAATAGAATGGAATGGAATGGAAACAACCCGAATGGAATGGAATGGAATGGAATCGAATGGAATGGAATCAAAACGAATGGAATGGAATCGAATGGAATCGAATGGAATGGAATCAAAACGAATGGAATGGAATGGAATGGAATCAACGGGAGTGGAATGGAAAGGAATCAACTGGAGTGGAATGGAATGACATGGAATGTTCTAGAATGGAATGGAAGCAACCCGAATGGAATGCAATGGAATCGAGTGGAATGGAATGGAATGCAACGGAATGAAACCAAATGGAATGGAATGTAATTGAATGGAATGGAATCAACCAAAATGGAATTGAATGGAATGGAATGGAATTGAGTGGATTGGAATGGAATGGAATCAACCCGAATGGAATGGAATGGAATGGAATGCATTGGAATGGAAAGGAATGGAATGGAATGCAATGGAATGGAATGGAATCGAATGGAATGGAATCAACACGAATGGAATGGAATGGAATGGAATAGACTCAACCCGAATGGAACGGAATGGAATGGAATGGAATGGAATGGAATGGAAGGGAATGAAGCCGAAGGGAGTGGAATGGAACGGAATGGAATGGAATGGAAAGGAATGGAATGGAATGGAATCAACCCTAATGCAATGGAATGGAATGGAAAGGAATGGAACAGAATGGAATGGATTAGAATCAACCCGAATGGAATGAAATGGAATGGAATGGAATGCAATGGAATGGAGTGGAATGAAATGGAATGGAATGCAATGCAATGGAATGGAATGGAATGGAATGCAATGGAATGGAATGGAATGGAATGGAATGGAATGGAATGGAATCAATGCAAATGGAATGGAATAAAATGGAATGGAATGGAGTGGAATCAGCCCGAATAGAATGGAATGGAATGGTATGGAATGGAATCAACGCGAATAGAATGGAATGGAATGGAATAGAATGGAATGGAATGGAATCAACACGAATGGACTGGAATTGCATGGAATGGAATGGAATGGAATCAACCCGAATGGAATCGAATGGAATTGAATGGAATGGAGTCAATGCAAATGGAATGGAATGAAAAGGAAAGGAATGGAATGGAATCAGCCCGAATAGAATTGAATGGAACGGGATGGAATTGAATCAACGCGAATAGAATGGAATGCAATGGAATAGAATGGAATGGAATGGAGTCAACCCGAATGGAATGGAATGGAAAGGAATGGAATGGAATGGAATCAACCAGAATGGAATGGAATGGAATGGAATGGAAAGGAATGGAATGGAATGTTCTGGAATGGAATGGAAGCAACCGAATGGAATTGAATGTAATGGAATGGAATTAAACCGAAAGGATTGGAATGAAATGGAATGGAATGGAATGGAATGGCATGGAATGGAATCAACCCAAATGGAATGGAATGGAATGGAATGGAATGGAGTGGAATGGAATGGAATCAACCGGTATGGAATGGAATGGATTGGAATGGAATAGAACAGAATCTACCCGAATGGAATGAAATGGAATGCAATGGAATGGAATAGAATGGAATGAAATAGAATGCAAAGGAGTCAACTCAAATGGAATGGAATCAAATGGAATGGAATCAAATGTAATGGAAAGGAATCAACCAGAATGGAATGGAATGGTATGGAATGGAATGGAATGGAATCAACCCGAATAGAATGGAACGGAATGGGATGGAATGGAATGGAATGTGATGGAATGGAATTAACGCGAATAGAATGGAATGGAATGGAATAGAATGGAATGGAATGGAATCAAACCGAATGGAAGGTAATGAAATGGAATGGAATGGAATAGAATGGAATCAACCAGAATGGAATGGAATGGAATGGAATGGAATGGAATGGAATGGAATGGAATGGAATGGAATCAACCCGAATGGAATGAAATGGAATGGAATGGAATCAACGCGAATGGAATGGAATGTTATGGATTGGAGCGGAATGGAATCAACCCAAACCGAATGGAATGGAATGGAAAGGAATGCAATGGAATGGAATCAAAAGGAATGGAATGGTATGGAATGGAATGGAATGGAATCAACCCGAATTCAATGGAATGGAATGGAATGGAATGGAATGGAATGGAATGGAATGGAATGGAATTAACCCAAATGGAATAGAATGGAATCAACCCGAATGGAATGGAATGGAATGGGATGGAATGGAATAGGATGCAATGGAATCAACCCGAATAGAAGGGAATGGAATGGAATAGAAAGGAATGGAACGAAATCAAACCGAATGGAAAGGAATGGAATGCAGTGGAATGGAATGGAATCAACCAGAAGGGAATGGAATGGAATGGAATGGAATGGAATGGAATGGAATGGAATCAACCCGAATGGAATGAAATGGAATGGAAAGGAATGCATTGGAATGGAATGGAATGGAATCAATCCGAATGGAATAAAATGTAATGGAATGGAATTGAATGGAATGGAACCAAAAGGAATGGAATGGAATAGAATGGAATGGAATGGAATGGAATCAACCGGAATGCAATGGAATGGAATGGAATGGAATGGAATCAACCGGAATGGAATGGAATGGGTTGGAATGGAATAGAACGGAATCTACCCGAATGGAGTGAATTGGAATGCAATGGAATGGAATAGAATGCAATGAAATGGAATGGAATGGAGTCAACCCGAATGGAATGGAATCGAATGGAATGGAATCAAATGGAATGCAATGGAATCAACCCGAATGGAATGGATTGGAGTGGAACGGAATGGAATGAAATGGAATGGAATCAACCCGAATGGAATGAAATGGAATGGAATGGAAAGCACTGCAATGGAATGGAATGGAATCAAACCGAATGGAATGGAATCAACCGGCATGGAATGGAATGGAATGGAATCGAATGGAATGGAATCGAATCAACCGTAATGGAATAGATTGGAATGGAATAGAACGGAATCTACTTGAATGGCATGAAATGGAAAGCAATGGAATCGAATGGAATGGAATCGAATCAACCGGAATGGAAAGGAATAGAATGGGATTAAATGGAATGGAGGGGAACGGAATGGAATGGAATCGAATCAACCGGAATGGAAAGGAATAGAATTGGATTAAATGGAATGGAGGGGAACGGAATGGAATGGAATCAACGCGAATAGAATGGAATGGAATGGAATAGAATGGAATGGAATGGAAACAACCCGAATGGAATGGAATGGAATGGAATCCAATGGAATGGAATCAAAACGAATGGAATGGAATGGAATCGAATGGAATGGAATCAAAACGAATGGAATGGAATGGAATGGAATGGAATCAACGGGAGTGGAATGGAATGGAATCAACTGGAGTGGATTGGAATGGCATGGAATGTTCTGGAATGGAAGGGAAGCAACCCGAATGGAATGGAATGGAATGGAATGGAATGGAATGGAAAGCAACGGAATCAAACCAAATGGAATGGAATGTAATTGAATGGAATGGAATCAACCAAAATGGAATTGAAAGGAATGGAATGGAATGGAGTGGAATGGAATGGAATGGAATCAACCTGAATGTAATGGAATGGAATGGAAAGCAATGGTTTGGAATGTAATGGAATGGAATGGAATGGAATGGAATGGAATGGAATGGAATCAACACGAATGGAATGGAATGGAATGGAACAGAATCAACCCGAATGGAACGGAATGGAGTGGAATGGAATGGAATGGAATGGAATGGAATCAAGCCGAAAGGAATGGAATGGAATGGAAAGGAATGGAATGGAATGGAATCAACCCGAACCGAATGGAATGAAATGGAATGGAATGGAATGGAATGGAATGGAATGGAATCAAACCGAATGGAATGGAATGGCATAGAATCAACCCGAATGGAATGAAATGGAATGGAATGGAATGCAATGGAATGGAATGGAATGGAAGGGAATGGAATGGAATGGAATGCAATGGAATGGAATGCAATGGAATGGAATGGAATGGAATGCAATGGAATGGAATGGAATGGAATGGAATGCAATGGAATGGAATGGAATGGAATGCAATGGAATGGAATGGAATGGAATGCAATGGAATGGAATGGAATGGAATGGAATGGAATGGAATGGAATGGAATCAACCCGAATAAAATGGAATTGAATGGAATGGAATCAATGCAAATGGAATGGAATGAAATGGAATGGAATGGAATGGAATCAGCCCGAATAGAATTGAATGGAATGGGATGGAATGGAATCAACGCGAATCGAATGGAATGGAATGGAGTACAATGGAATGGAATGGAATCAACACGAATGGAATGGAATGGAATGGAATCAATGCGAATATAATGGAATGGAATGGAATAGAATGGAAAGGAATGGAAACAACCCGAATGGAATGGAATGGAATGGAATCGAATGGAATGGAATCAAAACGAATGGAATGGAATCGAATGGAATCGAATGGAATGGAATCAAAACGAATGAATGGAATGGAATGGAATCAACGGGAGTGGAATGGAAAGGAATCAACTGGAGTGGAATGGAATGACATAGAATGTTCTGGAATGGAATGGAAGCAACCCGAATGGAATGGAATGGAATGGAATGGAATGGAATGGAATGGAATGCAACGGAATGAAACCAAATGGAATGGAATGTAATTGAATGGAATGGAATCAACTAAAATGGAATTGAATGGAATGGAATGGAATGGAGTGGATTGGAATGGAATGGAATCAACCCGAATGGAATGGAATGGAATGGAATGCAATGGAATGGAAAGGAATGGCATGGAATGCAATGGAATGGAATGGAATCGAATGGAATGGAATCAACACGAATGGAATGGAATGGAATGGAATAGACTCAACCCGAATGGAACGGAATGGAATGGAATGGAATGGAATGGAAGGGAATCAAGCCGAAGGGAATGGAATGGAATGGAATGGAATGGAATGGAAAGGAATGGAATGGAATGGAATCAATCCGAACAGAATGGAATGAAATGGAATGGAATGGAATGGAATGGAATCAACCCGAATGCAATGGAATGGAATGGAATGGAATGGAACAGAATCAACCCGAATGGAATGGAATGGATTAGAATCAACCCGAATGGAATGAAATGGAATGGAATGGAATGAAATGGAATGAAATGGAATGGAATGCAATGCAATGGAATGGAATGGAATGGAATGGAATGGAATGCAATGGAATGGAATGGAATGGAATGGAATGGAATCAATGCAAATGGAATGGAATAAAATGGAATGGAATGGAGTGGAATCAGCCAGAATAGAATTGAATGGAATGGTATGGAATGGAATCAACGCGAATAGAATGGAATGGAATGGAATAGAATGGAATGGAATGGAATCAACACGAATGGACTGGAATTGAATGGAATGGAATGGAATGGAATCAACCCGAATGGAATGAAAAGGAATGGAATGGAATGGAATGGAATGGAATGGAATGGAATGGAATGGAATGGAATCAACCAGAATTGAATCGAATGTAATGCAGTGGAATGGAATGGAACGGAATCAACCTGAATGGAGTGAAATGGGGTGGAATGGAAAGCAATGGAATGGAAAGGAATGGAATGGAATGCAATGGAATGGAATGGAATGGAATGGAATGGAATCAACCCGAATGGAATGGAATGCAATGGAATAGAATCAACCCGAATGGATCGGAATGGATTGGAATGGAATGGAATGGAATGGAATGGAATCAAGCCGAAGGGAATGGAATGGAAAGGAATGGAATGGAATGGAATCAACCCGAACCGAATGGAATGAAATGGAATGGAATGGAATGGAATGGAACGGAATGGAATCAACCCGAATGGAATGGAATGGAATAGAATCAACCCGAATGTAATGAAATGGAATGGAATGGAATGCAAAGGAATGGAATGGATTGGAATGGAATGCAATGGAATGGAATGGAACGGAAAGGAATGGAATGGAATGGAATGGAATGGAATCAACCCGAATAGAATGGAATTGATTGGAATGGAATGGAATCAATGCAAATGGAAAGGAATGAAATGGAATGTAATGGAATGGAATGGAATCAGCCCGAATAGAATTAAATGGAATGGGATGGAATGGAATCAACGCGAATAGAATGGAATGGAATGGAATGGAATAGAATGGAATGGAATGGAATGGAATCAACACGAATGGAATGGAATGGAATGGAATGGAATGGAATGGAATGGAATCAACCAGAATGGAATGGAATGGAAAGGAATAGAACGGAATATACCCGAATGGAATGAAATGGAATGCAATGGAATGGAATAGAATGCAATGAAATGGAATGGAATGGAATAGAGTCAACCCGAATGGAATGGAATCGAATGGAATGGAATCTAATGGAGTGGAATGGAATCAACCCGAATGGAATGGAATGGATTGGAATGGAATAGAACGGAATCTACACGAATGGCATGAAATGGAATGCAATGGAATGGAATGGAATGGAATCGAATCAACCCGAATGGAATGGAATTGAATGGGATTAAATGGAATGGAATGGAATGGAATGGAATGGAATGGAATCAACGCGAATAAAATGGAATGGAATGCAATAGAATGGAATGGAATGGAAACAACCCGAATGGAATGGAATGGAATGGAATCGAATGGAATGGAATCACAACGAATGGAATGGAATGGAATCGAATGGAATGGAATCAAAACGAATGGAATGGAATGGAATGGAATGGAATCAACGGGAGTGGAATGGAATGGAATCAACTGGAGTGGATTGGAATGGCATGGAATGTTCTGGAATGGAAGGGAAGCAACCCGAATGGAATGGAATGGAATGGAATGCAACGGAATCAAACCAAATGGAATGGAATGTAATTGAATGGAATGGAATCAACCAAAATGGAATTGAAAGGAATGGAATGGAATGGAGTGGAATGGAATGGAATGGAATCAACCCGAATGGAATGGAATGGAATGGAAAGCAATGGTTTGGAATGTAATGGAATGGAATGGAATGGAATGGAATCAACACGAATGGAATGGAATGGAATGGAACAGAATCAACCCGAATGGAACGGAATGGAGTGGAATGGAATGGAATTGAATGGAATGGAATGGAATCAAGCCGAAAGGAATGGAATGGAATGGAAAGGCATGGAATGGAATGGAATCAACCCGAACCGAATGGAATGAAATGGAATGGAATGGAATGGAATGGAATGGAATCAACCCGAATGGAATGGAATGGCATAGAATCAACCCGAATGGAATGAAACGGAATGGAGTGGAATGAAATGGAATGGAATGGAATGGAATGCAATGGAATGGAATGGAATGGAATGGAATGGAATGAAATGCAATGGAATGGAATGGAATGGAATGGAATGCAATGGAATATAATGGAATGGAATGCAATGGAATGGAATGGAATGGAATGCAATGGAATCAACCCGAATAGAATGGAATTGAATGGAATGGAATGGAATCAATGCAAATGGAATGGAATGAAATGGAATGGAATGGAATGGAATCAGCCCGAATAGAATTGAATGGAATGGGATGGAATGGAATCAACGCGAATCGAATGGAATGGAATGGAGTACAATGGAATGGAATGGAATCAACACGAATGGAATGGAATGGAATGGAATGGAAACAACCCGAATGGAATGGAATGGAATGGAATCGAATGGAATGGAATCAAAACGAATGGAATGGAATCGAATGGAATCGATTGGAACGGAATCAAAACGAATGGAATGGAATGGAATGGAATCAACGGGAGTGGAATGGAAAGGAATCAACTGGAGTGGAATGGAATGACATGGAATGTACTGGAATGGAATGGAAGCAACCCGAATGGAATGGAATGGAATGGAATCGAATGGAATGGAATGGAATGCAACGGAATGAAACCAAATGGAATGGAATGTAATTGAATGGAATGCAATCAACCAAAATGGAATTGAATGGAATGGAATGGAATCAAACCGAATTGAATGGAATGTAATGCAGTGGAATGGAATGGAACGGAATCAACCTGAATGGAGTGAAATGGGGTGGAATGGAATGCAGTGGAACGGAAAGGAATGGAATGGAATGCAATGGAATGGAATGGAATGGAATGGAATCAACCCGAATGGAACGGAATGGAATGGAATGGAATGGAATGGAATGGAATGGAATGGAATCAAGCCGAAGGGAATGGAATGGAATGGAATGGAATCAAATCAACCCGAACCGAATGGAATGAAATGGAATGGAATGGAATGGAATGCAATGGAACGGAATGGAATCAACCCGAATGGAATGGAATGGAATGGAATGGAATAGAATCAACCCGAATCGAATGAAATGGAATGGAATGGAATGCAATGGAATGGAATGGATTGGAATGGAATGCAATGGAATGGAATGGAATGCAAAGGAATGGAATGGAATGCAATGGAATGGAATCAACCCGAATAGAATGGAATTGAATGGAATGGAATGGAATCTATGCAAATGGAATGGAATGAAATGGAATGGAATGGAATGGAATCAGCCCGAATAGAATTGAATGGAATGGGATGGAATGGAATCAACGAGAATAGAATGGAATGGAATGGAATAGAATGGAATTGAATGGAATCAACCCAAATGGAATGGAATGTAATGGGATGGAATAGAATGGAATGGAATAGAATCAATCCGAATGGAATGGAATGGAATGGAATAAACCAGAATGGAATGGAATGGAATGGAATGGAATGGAATGGAATGGAATCAACCCGAAAGAAATGAAATGGAATGGAAAGGAATGCATTGGAATGCAATGTAATGGAAGCAATTCGATTGGAATAAAATGGAATGCAATGAAATGGAATGGAATCAAAAGGAATGTAATGGAATAGAATGGAATGGAATGGAATGGAATCAACCGGAATGGAATGGAATGGAATGGAAAGGAATCAACCGGAAAGGAATGGAATGGATTGGAATGGAATAGAACGGAATCTACCCGAATGGAGTGAATTGGAATGCAATGGAATGGAATAGAATGGAATGAAATGGAATGGAATGGAGTCAACCCGAATGGAATGGAATCGAATGGAATGGAATCAAATGGAATGGAATGGAATCAACCCGAATGGAATGGATTGGAGTGGAACGGAATGGAATGAAATGGAATGGTATCAACCCGAATGGAATGAAGTGGAATGGAATGGAAAGCATTGCAATGGAATGGAATGGAATCAAACCGAATGGAAAGGAATGGAATGGAATGGAATGAAAAGGAATGGAATGGAATAGAATGGAATGGAATGGAATGGAATTGAATCAACCGGCATGGAATGGAATGGAGTGGAATGGAATGGAATGGAATGGAATGGAATGGAATGGAATCAACCGTAATGGAATGGATTGGAATGTAATAGAACGGAATCTACCCGAATGGCATGAAATGGAACGCAATGGAATCGAATGGAATGGAATCGAATCAACCCGAATGGAAAGGAATGGAATGGGATTAAATGGAATGGAGGGGAATGGAATGGAATGGAATCAACGCGAATACAATGGAATGGAATGGAATAGAATGGAATGGAATGGAAACAACCCGAATGGAATGGAATGGAATGGAATCCAATGGAATGGAATCAAAACGAATGGAATGGAATGGAATGGAATCGAATGGAATGGAATCAAATCGAATGGAATGGAATGGAATGGAATCGAATCAACCCGAATGGAATGGAATTGAATGGGATTAAATGGAATGGAATGGAATGGAATGGAATGGAATGGAATGGAATCAACGCGAATCAAATGGAATGGATTGCAATAGAATGGAATGGAATGGAAACAACCCGAATGGAATGGAATGGAATGGAATCGAATGGAATGGAATCAAAACGAATGGAATGGAATGGAATCGAATGGAATGGAATCAAAACGAATGGAATGGAATGGAATGGAATGGGATCAACGGGAGTGGAATGGCATGGAATCAACTGGAGTGGATTGGAATGGCATGGAATGTTCTGGAATGGAAGGGAAGCAAACCGAATGGAATGGAATGGAAAGGAATGGAATGGAATGCAACGGAATCAAAATAAATGGAATGGAATGTAATTGAATGGAATGGAATCAACCAAAATGGAGTTGAATGGAATGGAATGGAATGGAGTGGAATGGAATGGAATGGAATCAACCCGAATGGAATGGAATGGAATGGAATGCAATGGTTTGGAATATAATGGAATGGAATGGAATGGAATGGAATCAACACGAATGGAATGGAATGGAATGGAACAGAATCAACCCGAATGGAACGGAATGGAGTGGAATGGAATGGAATTGAATGGAATGGAATGGAATCAAGCCGAAAGGAATGGAATGGAATGGAAAGGAATGGAATGGAATGGAATCAACACGAATGGAATGGAATGGCATAGAATCAACCCGAATGGAATGAACTGGAATGGAATGGAATGCAATGGAATGGAATGGAATGGAATGAAATGGAATGGAATGGAATGCAATGGAATGGAATGGAATGGAATGGAATGGAATGCAATGGAATGGAATGGAATGGAATGGAATGCAATGGAATGGAATGGAATGGAATGCAATGGAATGGAATGGAATGGAATGCAATGGAATGGAATGGAATGGAATGCA
Organism: Pan paniscus; assembly: GCF_029289425.2. NCBI lineage: Eukaryota > Metazoa > Chordata > Mammalia > Primates > Hominidae > Pan > Pan paniscus. Next base: position 45,042,569 of record NC_073267.2, read on the forward strand.
ATGGAATGGAATGGAATGGAATGCAATGGAATGGAATGGAATGGAATGGAATGCAATGGAATGGAATGGAATGGAATGGAATGGAATCAACCCGAACAGAATGGAATTGAATGGAATGGAATGGAATCAATGCAAATGGAATGGAATGAAATGGAATGGAATGGAATGGAATCAGCCCGAATAGAATTGAATGGAATGGGATGGAATGGAATCAACGCGAATCGAATGGAATGGAATGGAGTACAATGTAATGGAATGGAATCAACACAAATGGAATGGAATGGAATGGAATGGAATCAATGCGAATATAATGGAATGGAATGGAATAGAATGGAATGGAATGGAAACAACCCGAATGGAATGGAATGGAATGGAATCGAATGGAATGGAATCAAAACGAATGGAATGGAATCGAATGGAATCGAATGGAATGGAATCAAAACGAATGGAATGGAATGGAATGGAATCAACGGGAGTGGAATGGAAAGGAATCAACTGGAGTGGAATGGAATGACATGGAATGTTCTAGAATGGAATGGAAGCAACCCGAATGGAATGCAATGGAATCGAATGGAATGGAATGGAATGCAACGGAATGAAACCAAATGGAATGGAATGTAATTGAATGGAATGGAATCAACCAAAATGGAATTGAATGGAATGGAATGGAATTGAGTGGATTGGAATGGAATGGAATCAACCCGAATGGAATGGAATGGAATGGAATGCATTGGAATGGAAAGGAATGGAATGGAATGCAATGGAATGGAATGGAATCGAATGGAATGGAATCAACACGAATGGAATGGAATGGAATGGAATAGACTCAACCCGAATGGAACGGAATGGAATGGAATGGAATGGAATGGAATGGAAGGGAATCAAGCCGAAGGGAGTGGAATGGAACGGAATGGAATGGAATGGAAAGGAATGGAATGGAATGGAATCAACCCTAATGCAATGGAATGGAATGGAAAGGAATGGAACAGAATGGAATGGATTAGAATAAACCCGAATGGAATGAAATGGAATGGAATGGAATGCAATGGAATGGAGTGGAATGAAATGGAATGGAATGCAATGCAATGGAATGGAATGGAATGGAATGCAATGGAATGGAATGGAATGGAATGGAATGGAATGGAATCAACCCGAATAGAATGGAATTGAATGGAATGGAATGGAATCAATGCAAATGGAATGGAATAAAATGGAATGGAATGGAGTGGAATCAGCCCGAATAGAATGGAATGGAATGGTATGGAATGGAATCAACGCGAATAGAATGGAATGGAATGGAATAGAATGGAATGGAATGGAATCAACACGAATGGACTGGAATTGCATGGAATGGAATGGAATGGAATCAACCCGAATGGAATCGAATGGAATTGAATGGAATGAAGTCAATGCAAATGGAATGGAATGAAAAGGAAAGGAATGGAATGGAATCAGCCCGAATAGAATTGAATGGAACGGGATGGAATTGAATCAACGCGAATAGAATGGAATGCAATGGAATAGAATGGAATGGAATGGAGTCAACCCGAATGGAATGGAATGGAAAGGAATGGAATGGAATGGAATCAACCAGAATGGAATGGAATGGAATGGAATAGAAAGGAATGGAATGGAATCTTCTGGAATGGAATGGAAGCAAGCGAATGGAATTCAATGTAATGGAATGGAATTAAACCGAAAGGATTGGAATGAAATGGAATGGAATGGAATGGAATGGAATGGCATGGAATGGAATCAACCCAAATGGAATGGAATGGAATGGAATGGAATGGAGTGGAATGGAATGGAATCAACCGGTATGGAATGGAATGGATTGGAATGGAATAGAACAGAATCTACCCGAATGGAATGAAATGGAATGCAATGGAATGGAACAGAATGGAATGAAATAGAATGCAAAGGAGTCAACTCGAATGGAATGGAATCAAATGGAATGGAATCAAATGTAATGGAAAGGAATCAACCAGAATGGAATGGAATGGTATGGAATGGAATGGAATGGAATCAACCCGAATAGAATGGAACGGAATGGGATGGAATGGAATGGAATGTGATGGAATGGAATTAACGCGAATAGAATGGAATGGAATGGAATAGAATGGAATGGAATGGAATCAAACCGAATGGAAGGTAATGAAATGGAATGGAATGGAATAGAATGGAATCAACCAGAATGGAATGGAATGGAATGGAATGGAATGGAATGGAATGGAATGGAATGGAATCAACCCGAATGGAATGAAATGGAATGGAATGGAATCAACGCGAATGGAATGGAATGTTATGGATTGGAGCGGAATGGAATCAACCCAAACCGAATGGAATGGAATGGAAAGGAATGCAATGGAATGGAATCAAAAGGAATGGAATGGTATGGAATGGAATGGAATGGAATCAACCCGAATTCAATGGAATGGAATGGAATGGAATGGAATGGAATGGAATGGAATGGAATGGAATGGAATTAACCCAAATGGAATAGAATGGAATCAACCCGAATGGAATGGAATGGAATGGGATGGAATGGAATAGGATGCAATGGAATCAACCCGAATAGAAGGGAATGGAATGGAATAGAAAGGAATGGAACGAAATCAAACCGAATGGAAAGGAATGGAATGCAGTGGAATGGAATGGAATCAACCAGAAGGGAATGGAATGGAATGGAATGGAATGGAATGGAATGGAATCAACCCGAATGGAATGAAATGGAATGGAAAGGAATGCATTGGAATGGAATGGAATGGAATCAATCCGAATGGAATAAAATGTAATGGAATGGAATTGAATGGAATGGAACCAAAAGGAATGGAATGGAATAGAATGGAATGGAATGGAATGGAATCAACCGGAATGCAATGGAATGGAATGGAATGGAATGGAATCAACCGGAATGGAATGGAATGGGTTGGAATGGAATAGAACGGAATCTACCCGAATGGAGTGAATTGGAATGCAATGGAATGGAATAGAATGGAATGAAATGGAATGGAATGGAGTCAACCCGAATGGAATGGAATCGAATGGAATGGAATCAAATGGAATGCAATGGAATCAACCCGAATGGAATGGATTGGAGTGGAACGGAATGGAATGAAATGGAATGGAATCAACCCGAATGGAATGAAATGGAATGGAATGGAAAGCACTGCAATGGAATGGAATGGAATCAAACCGAATGGAATGGATTCAACCGGCATGGAATGGAATGGAATGGAATGGAATGGAATGGAATGGAATCAACCGTAATGGAATAGATTGGAATGGAATAGAACGGAATCTACTTGAATGGCATGAAATGGAAAGCAATGGAATCGAATGGAATGCAATCGAATCAACCGGAATGGAAAGGAATAGAATGGGATTAAATGGAATGGAGGGGAACGGAATGGAATGGAATCGAATCAACCGGAATGGAAAGGAATAGAATTGGATTAAATGGAATGGAGGGGAACGGAATGGAATGGAATCAACGCGAATAGAATGGAATGGAATGGAATAGAATGGAATGGAATGGAAACAACCCGAATGGAATGGAATGGAATGGAATCCAATGGAATGGAATCAAAACGAATGGAATGGAATGGAATCGAATGGAATGGAATCAAAACGAATGGAATGGAATGGAATGGAATGGAATCAACGGGAGTGGAATGGAATGGAATCAACTGGAGTGGATTGGAATGGCATGGAATGTTCTGGAATGGAAGGGAAGCAACCCGAATGGAATGGAATGGAATGGAATGGAATGGAAAGCAACGGAATCAAACCAAATGGAATGGAATGTAATTGAATGGAATGGAATCAACCAAAATGGAATTGAAAGGAATGGAATGGAATGGAGTGGAATGGAATGGAATGGAATCAACCTGAATGTAATGGAATGGAATGGAAAGCAATGGTTTGGAATGTAATGGAATGGAATGGAATGGAATGGAATGGAATGGAATGGAATGGAATGGAATCAACACGAATGGAATGGAATGGAATGGAACAGAATCAACCCGAATGGAACGGAATGGAGTGGAATGGAATGGAATGGAATGGAATGGAATCAAGCCGAAAGGAATGGAATGGAATGGAATGGAAAGGAATGGAATGGAATGGAATCAACCCGAACCGAATGGAATGAAATGGAATGGAATGGAATGGAATGGAATGGAATGGAATGGAATGGAATCAAACCGAATGGAATGGAATGGCATAGAATCAACCCGAATGGAATGAAATGGAATGGAATGGAATGCAATGGAATGGAATGGAATGGAAGGGAATGGAATGGAATGGAATGCAATGGAATGGAATGCAATGGAATGGAATGGAATGGAATGCAATGGAATGGAATGGAATGGAATGGAATGCAATGGAATGGAATGGAATGGAATGCAATGGAATGGAATGGAATGGAATGCAATGGAATGGAATGGAATGGAATGGAATGGAATGGAATGGAATCAACCCGAATAAAATGGAATTGAATGGAATGGAATCAATGCAAATGGAATGGAATGAAATGGAATGGAATGGAATGGAATCAGCCCGAATAGAATTGAATGGAATGGGATGGAATGGAATCAACGCGAATCGAATGGAATGGAATGGAGTACAATGGAATGGAATGGAATCAACACGAATGGAATGGAATGGAATGGAATCAATGCGAATATAATGGAATGGAATGGAATAGAATGGAAAGGAATGGAAACAACCCGAATGGAATGGAATGGAATGGAATCGAATGGAATGGAATCAAAACGAATGGAATGGAATCGAATGGAATCGAATGGAATGGAATCAAAACGAATGAATGGAATGGAATGGAATCAACGGGAGTGGAATGGAAAGGAATCAACTGGAGTGGAATGGAATGACATAGAATGTTCTGGAATGGAATGGAAGCAACCCGAATGGAATGGAATGGAATGGAATCGAATGGAATGGAATGGAATGCAACGGAATGAAACCAAATGGAATGGAATGTAATTGAATGGAATGGAATCAACCAAAATGGAATTGAATGGAATGGAATGGAATGGAGTGGATTGGAATGGAATGGAATCAACCCGAATGGAATGGAATGGAATGGAATGCAATGGAATGGAAAGGAATGGCATGGAATGCAATGGAATGGAATGGAATCGAATGGAATGGAATCAACACGAATGGAATGGAATGGAATGGAATAGACTCAACCCGAATGGAACGGAATGGAATGGAATGGAATGGAATGGAAGGGAATCAAGCCGAAGGGAATGGAATGGAATGGAATGGAATGGAATGGAAAGGAATGGAATGGAATGGAATCAATCCGAACAGAATGGAATGAAATGGAATGGAATGGAATGGAATGGAATGGAATCAACCCGAATGCAATGGAATGGAATGGAATGGAATGGAACAGAATCAACCCGAATGGAATGGAATGGATTAGAATCAACCCGAATGGAATGAAATGGAATGGAATGGAATGCAATGGAATGGAATGGAATGAAATGGAATGGAATGGAATGGAATGCAATGCAATGGAATGGAATGGAATGGAATGGAATGGAATGCAATGGAATGGAATGGAATGGAATGGAATGGAATCAATGCAAATGGAATGGAATAAAATGGAATGGAATGGAGTGGAATCAGCCAGAATAGAATTGAATGGAATGGTATGGAATGGAATCAACGCGAATAGAATGGAATGGAATGGAATAGAATGGAATGGAATGGAATCAACACGAATGGACTGGAATTGAATGGAATGGAATGGAATGGAATCAACCCGAATGGAATGAAAAGGAATGGAATGGAATGGAATGGAATGGAATGGAATGGAATGGAATCAACCAGAATTGAATCGAATGTAATGCAGTGGAATGGAATGGAACGGAATCAACCTGAATGGAGTGAAATGGGGTGGAATGGAAAGCAATGGAATGGAAAGGAATGGAATGGAATGCAATGGAATGGAATGGAATGGAATGGAATCAACCCGAATGGAATGGAATGCAATGGAATAGAATCAACCCGAATGGATCGGAATGGATTGGAATGGAATGGAATGGAATGGAATGGAATCAAGCCGAAGGGAATGGAATGGAAAGGAATGGAATGGAATGGAATCAACCCGAACCGAATGGAATGAAATGGAATGGAATGGAATGGAATGGAACGGAATGGAATCAACCCGAATGGAATGGAATGGAATAGAATCAACCCGAATGTAATGAAATGGAATGGAATGGAATGCAAAGGAATGGAATGGATTGGAATGGAATGCAATGGAATGGAATGGAACGGAAAGGAATGGAATGGAATGGAATGGAATGGAATCAACCCGAATAGAATGGAATTGATTGGAATGGAATGGAATCAATGCAAATGGAAAGGAATGAAATGGAATGTAATGGAATGGAATGGAATCAGCCCGAATAGAATTAAATGGAATGGGATGGAATGGAATCAACGCGAATAGAATGGAATGGAATGGAATGGAATAGAATGGAATGGAATGGAATGGAATCAACACGAATGGAATGGAATGGAATGGAATGGAATGGAATGGAATGGAATGGAATCAACCAGAATGGAATGGAATGGAATGGAATGGAAAGGAATAGAACGGAATATACCCGAATGGAATGAAATGGAATGCAATGGAATGGAATAGAATGCAATGAAATGGAATGGAATGGAATAGAGTCAACCCGAATGGAATGGAATCGAATGGAATGGAATCTATTGGAGTGGAATGGAATCAACCCGAATGGAATGGAATGGATTGGAATGGAATAGAACGGAATCTACACGAATGGCATGAAATGGAATGCAATGGAATGGAATGGAATGGAATCGAATCAACCCGAATGGAATGGAATTGAATGGGATTAAATGGAATGGAATGGAATGGAATGGAATGGAATGGAATCAACGCGAATAAAATGGAATGGAATGCAATAGAATGGAATGGAATGGAAACAACCCGAATGGAATGGAATGGAATGGAATCGAATGGAATGGAATCACAACGAATGGAATGGAATGGAATCGAATGGAATGGAATCAAAACGAATGGAATGGAATGGAATGGAATGGAATCAACGGGAGTGGAATGGAATGGAATCAACTGGAGTGGATTGGAATGGCATGGAATGTTCTGGAATGGAAGGGAAGCAACCCGAATGGAATGGAATGGAATGGAATGCAACGGAATCAAACCAAATGGAATGGAATGTAATTGAATGGAATGGAATCAACCAAAATGGAATTGAAAGGAATGGAATGGAATGGAGTGGAATGGAATGGAATGGAATCAACCCGAATGGAATGGAATGGAATGGAAAGCAATGGTTTGGAATGTAATGGAATGGAATGGAATGGAATGGAATCAACACGAATGGAATGGAATGGAATGGAAGAGAATCAACCCGAATGGAACGGAATGGAGTGGAATGGAATGGAATTGAATGGAATGGAATGGAATCAAGCCGAAAGGAATGGAATGGAATGGAAAGGCATGGAATGGAATGGAATCAACCCGAACCGAATGGAATGAAATGGAATGGAATGGAATGGAATGGAATGGAATCAACCCGAATGGAATGGAATGGCATAGAATCAACCCGAATGGAATGAAACGGAATGGAGTGGAATGAAATGGAATGGAATGGAATGGAATGCAATGGAATGGAATGGAATGGAATGGAATGAAATGCAATGGAATGGAATGGAATGGAATGGAATGCAATGGAATATAATGGAATGGAATGCAATGGAATGGAATGGAATGGAATGCAATGGAATCAACCCGAATAGAATGGAATTGAATGGAATGGAATGAAATCAATGCAAATGGAATGGAATGAAATGGAATGGAATGGAATGGAATCAGCCCGAATAGAATTGAATGGAATGGGATGGAATGGAATCAACGCGAATCGAATGGAATGGAATGGAGTACAATGGAATGGAATGGAATCAACACGAATGGAATGGAATGGAATGGAATGGAAACAACCCGAATGGAATGGAATGGAATGGAATCGAATGGAATGGAATCAAAACGAATGGAATGGAATCAAATGGAATCGACTGGAACGGAATCAAAACGAATGGAATGGAATGGAATGGAATCAACGGGAGTGGAATGGAAAGGAATCAACTGGAGTGGAATGGAATGACATGGAATGTACTGGAATGGAATGGAAGCAACCCGAATGGAATGGAATGGAATGGAATCGAATGGAATGGAATGGAATGCAACGGAATGAAACCAAATGGAATGGAATGTAATTGAATGGAATGGAATCAACCAAAATGGAATTGAATGGAATGGAATGGAATGGAGTGGATTGGAATGGAATGGAATCAACCCGAATGGAATGGAATGGAATAGAATGCAATGGAATGGAAAGGAATGGAATGGAATGCAATGGAATGGAATGAAATCGAATGGAATGGAATCAACACGAATGGAATGGAATGGAATGGAATAGACTCAACCCGAATGGAACGGAATGGAATGGAATGGAATGGAATGGAAGGGAATCAAGCCGAAGGGAATGGAATGGAATGGAGTGGAAAGGAATGGAATGGAATGGAATCAATCCGAACAGAATGGAATGAAATGGAATGGAATGGAATGGAATGGAATCAACCCGAATGCAATGGAATGGAATGGAATGGAATGGAATGGAACAGAATCAACCCGAATGGAATGGAATGGATTAGAATCAACCTGAATGGAATGAAATGGAATGGAATGGAATGCAATGGAATGGAATGGAATGAAATGGAATGGAATGGAATGGAATGCAATGGAATGGAATGGAATGGAATGGAATGGAATCAATGCAAATGGAATGGAGTAAAATGTAATGGAATGGAGTGGAATCAGCCCGAATTGAATTGAATGGAATGGTATGGAATGGAATCAACGCGAATAGAATGGAATGGAATGGAATAGAATGGAATGGAACGGAATCAACACGAATGGCCTGGAATTGAATGGAATGGAATGGAATGGAATCAACCCGAATGGAATGAAAAGGAATGGAATGGAATGGAATGGAATGGAATGGAATGGAATGGAATAGAATGGAATGGAATGCAATGGAATGGAATGGAAAGGAATGGAATGGAATCAACCCGAATGGAATCGAACGGAATTGAATGGAATGGAGTCAATGCAAATGAAATGGAATGAAAAGGAAAGGAATGGAATGGAATCAGCCCGAATTGAATTGAATGGAATGGGATGGAATTGAATCAACGCGAATAGAATGGAATGCAATGGAATAGAATGGAATGGAATGGAATCAACCCGAATGGAATGGAATGGAAAGGAATGGAATGGAATGGAATCAACCAGAATGGAATGGAATGGAATGGAATAGAAAGGAATGGAATGGAATCTTCTGGAATGGAATGGAAGCAACCGAATGGAATGGAATGGAATCAACCGGAATGGAATGGAATGTTCTGGAATGGAATGGAAGCAAGCGAATGGAATTGAATGTAATGGAATGGAATTAAACCGAATGGATTGGAATGAAATGGAATGGAATGGAATGGAATGGAATCAACCCAAATGGAATGGAATGGAATGGAATGGAATGGAGTGGAATGGAATGGAATGGAATGGAATGGAATGGAATCAACCGGTATGGAATAGAATGGATTGGAATGGAATAGAACAGAATCTACCCGAATGGAATGAAATGGAATGCAATGGAATGGAATAGAATGGAATGAAATGGAATGCAAAGGGGTCAACCCGAATGGAATGGAATCAAATGGAATGGAATCAAATGTAATGGAAAGGAATCAACCGGAATGGAATGGAATGGTATGGAATGGAATGGAATGGAATCAACCCGAATGGAATGGAATGGAATGGGATGAAATGGAATGGAATGTGATGGAATGGAATCAACGCGAACAGAATGGAATGGAATGGAATAGAATGGAATGGAATGGAATCAAACCGAATGGAAGGTAATGAAATGGAATGGAATGGAATGGAATGGAATCAAACAGAATGGAATGGAATGGAATGGAATGGAATGGAATGGAATGGAATGGAATGGAATCAACCCGAATGGAATGAAATGGAATGGAATGGAATCAACGCGAATGGAATGGAATGTTATGGATTGGAGCGGAATGGAATCAACCCAAACGGAATGGAATGGAATGGAATGGAATGCAATGGAATGGAATCAAAAGGAATGGAATGGCATGGAATGGAATGGAATGGCATGGAATGGAATGGAATGGAATCAACCCGAATGCAATGGAATGGAATGGAATGGAATGGAATTAAAACAAATGGAATAGAATGGAATCAACCCGAATGGAATGGAATGGAATGGAATGGGATGGAATGGAATAGGATGCAATGCAATCAACCCGAATAGAAGGGAATGGAATGGAATAGAAAGGAATGGAACAAAATCAAACCGAACGGAATGGAATGGAATGCAATGGAATGGAATGGAATCAACCAGAAGGGAATGGAATGGAATGGAATGGAATGGAATGGAATCAACCCGAATGGAATGAAATGGAATGGAAAGGAATGCATTGGAATGGAATGGAATGGAATCAATCCGAAAGGAATAAAATGTAATGGAATGGAATTGAATGGAATGGAACCAAAAGGAATAGAATGGAATAGAATGGAATGGAATGGAATGGAATCAACTGGAATGGAATGGAATGGAATGGAATGGAATGGAATGGAAAGGAATCAACCGGAATGGAATGGAATGGATTGGAATGGAATAGAACGGAATCTACCCGAATGGAGTGAATTGGAATGCAATGGAATGGAATACAATGGAATGAAATGGAATGGAATGGAGTCAACCCGAATGGAATGGAATCGAATGGAATGGAATCAAATGGAATGGAATGGAATCAACCCGAATGGAATGGATTGGAGTGGAACGGAATGGAATGAAATGGAATGGAATCAACCCGAATGGAATGAAATGGAATGGAATGGAAAGCATTGCAATGGAAGGGAATGGAATCAAACCGAATGGAATGGAATGGAATGGAATGGAATCAAAAGGAATGGAATGGAATAGAATGGAATGGAATGGAATGGAATTGAATCAACCGGCATGGAATGGAATGGAGTGGAATGGAATGGAATGGAATGGAATGGAATGGAATGGAATGGAATGGAATCAACCGTAAAGGAATGGATTGGAATGGAATAGAACGGAATCTACCCGAATGGCATGAAATGGAATGCAATGGAATCGAATGGAATGGAATCGAATCAACCCGAATGGAAAGGAATGGAATGGGATTAAATGGAATGGAGGGGAATGGAATGGAATGGAATCAACGCGAATACAATGGAATGGAATGGAATAGAATGGAATGGAATGGAAACAACCCGAATGGAATGGAATGGAATGGAATCCAATGGAATGGAATCAAAACCAATGGAATGGAATGGAATAGAATGGAATGGAATGGAAACAACCCGAATGGAATGGAATGGAATGGAATCCAATGGAATGGAATCAAAACGAATGGAATGGAATGGAATGGAATCGAATGGAATGGAATCAAATCGAATGGAATGGAATGGAATGGAATGGAATCAACTGGAGTGGAATGGAATGGAATGGAATGGAATGGAATGGAATGGAATCCAATGGAATGGAATCAAAACGAATGGATTGGAATGGAATGGAATCGAATGGAATGGAATCAAATCGAATGGAATGGAATGGAATGGAATGGAATCAACTGGAGTGGAATGGAATGGAATGGAATGGATTGGAATGGAATCAACTGGAGTGGAATGGAATGGAATGGAATGTTCTGGAATGGAATGGAAGCAACCCGAATGGAATGGATTGGAATGGAATGGAATGGAATGGAATGCAATGGAATCAAACCAAATGGAACGGAATGTAATTGAATGGAATGGAATCAACCAAAATGGAATTGAATGGAATGGAATGGAATGGAGTGGAATGGAATGGAATGGAATCAAATCGAATTGAATGGAATGTAATGCAGTCGAATGGAACGGAACGGAATCAACCTGAATGGAGTGAAATGGGGTGGAATGGAATGCAATGGAATGGAAAGGAATGGAATGGAATGCAATGGAATGGAATGGAATCTTCTGGAATGGAATGGAAGCAACCGAATGGAATGGAATGGAAACAGCCGGAATGGAATGGAATGTTCTGGAATGGAATGGAAGCAACCGAATGGAATTGAATGTAATGGAAGGGAATTAAACCGAATGGATTGGAATGAAATGGAATGGAATGGAATGCAATGGAATGGAATGGAATGGAATGGAATGGAATGGAATGGAATGGAATGGAATCAACCCGAATAGAATGGAATTGAATGGAATGGAATGGAATCAATGCAAATGGAATGGAATAAAATGAAATGGAATGGAGTGGAATCAGCCCGAATAGAATTGAATGGAATGGTATGGAATGGAATCAACGCGAATTGAATGGAATGGAATGGAATAGAATGGAATGGAATGGAATCAACACGAATGGACTGGAATTGCATGGAATGGAATGGAATGGAATCAACCCGAATGGAATGAAAAGGAATTGAATGGAATGGAATGGAATAGAATGGAATGGAATGCAATGGAATGGAATGGAAAGGAATGGAATGGAATCAACCCGAATGGAATCGAATGGAATTGAATGGAATGGAGTCAATGCAAATGGAATGGAATGAAAAGGAAAGGAATGGAATGGAATCAGCCCGAATAGAATTGAATGGAACGGGATGGAATTGAATCAACGCGAATAGAATGGAATGCAATGGAATAGAATGGAATGGAATGGAATCAACCCGAATGGAATGGAATGGAAAGGAATGGAATGGAATGGAATCAACCAGAATGGAATGGAATGGAATGGAATGGAAAGGAATGGAATGGAAAGTTCTGGAATGGAATGGAAGCAACCGAATGGAATTGAATGTAATGGAATGGAATTAAACCGAAAGGATTGGAATGAAATGGAATGGAATGGAATGGAATGGAATGGCATGGAATGGAATCAACCCAAATGGAATGGAATGGAATGGAATGGAATGGAGTGGAATGGAATGGAATCAACCGGTGTGGAATGGAATGGATTGGAATGGAATAGAACAGAATCTACCCGAATGGAATGAAATGGAATGCAATGGAATGGAATAGAATGGAATGAAATAGAATGCAAAGGAGTCAACTCGAATGGAATGGAATCAAATGGAATGGAATCAAATGTAATGGAAAGGAATCAACCAGAATGGAATGGAATGGTATGGAATGGAATGGAATGGAATCAAAACGAATGGAATGGAATCGAATGGAATCGATTGGAACGGAATCAAAACGAATGGAATGGAATGGAATGGAATCAACGGGAGTGGAATGGAAAGGAATCAACTGGAGTGGAATGGAATGACATGGAATGTACTGGAATGGAATGGAAGCAACCCGAATGGAATGGAATGGAATGGAATCGAATGGAATGGAATGGAATGCAACGGAATGAAACCAAATGGAATGGAATGTAATTGAATGGAATGGAATCAACCAAAATGGAATTGAATGGAATGGAATGAAATGGAGTGGATTGGAATGGAATGGAATCAACCCGAATGGAATGGAATGGAATGGAATGCAATGGAATGGAAAGGAATGGAATGGAATGCAAAGGAATGGAAAGGAATGGAATGGAATGCAATGGAATGGAATGAAATCGAATGGAATGGAATCAAAACGAATGGAATGGAATGGAATGGAATAGACTCAACCCGAATGGAACGAAATGGAATGGAATGGAATGGAATGGAAGGGAATCAAGCCGAAGGGAATGGAATGGAATGGAGTGGAAAGGAATGGAATGGAATGGAACCAATCCGAACAGAATGGAATGAAATGGAATGGAATGGAATGGAATGGAATCAACCCGAATGCAATGGAATGGAATGGAATGGAATGGAATGGAACAGAATCAACCCGAATGGAATGGAATGGATTAGAATCAACCCGAATGGAATGAAATGGAATGGAATGGAATGCAATGGAATGGAATGGAATGAAATGGAATGGCATGGAATGGAATGCAATGGAATGGAATGGAATGGAATGGAATGGAATGGAATCAATGCAAATGGAATGGAATAAAGTGTAATGGAATGGAGTGGAATCAGCCCGAATTGAATTGAATGGAATGGTATGGAATGGAATCAACGCGAATAGAATGGAATGGAATGGAATAGAATGGAATGGAATGGAATCAACACGAATGGCCTGGAATTGAATGGAATGGAATGGAATGGAATCAACCCGAATGGAATGAAAAGGAATGGAATGGAATGGAATGGAATGGAATGGAATGGAATGGAATAGAATGGAATGGAATGCAATGGAATGGAATGGAAAGGAATGGAATGGAATCAACCCGAATGGAATCGAATGGAATTGAATGGAATGGAGTCAATGCAAATGGAATGGAATGAAAAGGAAAGGAATGGAATGGAATCAGCCCGAATTGAATTGAATGGAATGGGATGGAATTGAATCAACGCGAATAGAATGGAATGCAATGGAATAGAATGGAATGGAATGGAATCAACCCGAATGGAATGGAATGGAAAGGAATGGAATGGAATGGAATCAACCAGAATGGAATGGAATGGAATGGAATAGAAAGGAATGGAATGGAATCTTCTGGAATGGAATGGAAGCAACCGAATGGAATGGAATGGAATCAACCGGAATGGAATGGAATGTTCTGGAATGGAATGGAAGCAAGCGAATGGAATTGAATGTAATGGAATGGAATTAAACCGAATGGATTGGAATGAAATGGAATGGAATGGAATGGAATGGAATCAACCCAAATGGAATGGAATGGAATGGAATGGAATGGAGTGGAATGGAATGGAATGGAATGGAATGGAATGGAATGGAATGGAATCAACCGGTATGGAATGGAATGGATTGGAATGGAATAGAACAGAATCTACCCGAATGGAATGAAATGGAATGCAATGGAATGGAATAGAATGGAATGAAATGGAATGCAAAGGGGTCAACCCGAATGGAATGGAATCAAATGGAATGGAATCAAATGTAATGGAAAGGAATCAACCGGAATGGAATGGAATGGTATGGAATGGAATGGAATGGAATCAACCCGAATGGAATGGAATGGAGTGGGATGAAATGGAATGGAATGTGATGGAATGGAATCAACGCGAACAGAATGGAATGGAATGGAATAGAATGGAATGGAATGGAATCAAACCGAATGGAAGGTAATGAAATGGAATGGAATGGAATGGAAAGGAATCAACCAGAATGGAATGGAATGGAATGGAATGGAATGGAATGGAATGGAATGGAATGGAATGGAATCAACCCGAATGGAATGAAATGGAATGGAATGGAATCAACGCGAATGGAATGGAATGTTATGGATTGGAGCGGAATGGAATCAACCCAAACGGAATGGAATGGAATGGAATGGAATGCAATGGAATGGAATCAAAAGGAATGGAATGGCATGGAATGGAATGGAATGGCATGGAATGGAATGGAATGGAATCAACCCGAATGCAATGGAATGGAATGGAATGGAATGGAATTAAAACAAATGGAATAGAATGGAATCAACCCGAATGGAATGGAATGGAATGGAATGGGATGGAATGGAATAGGATGCAATGCAATCAACCCGAATAGAAGGGAATGGAATGGAATAGAAAGGAATGGAACAAAATCAAACCGAATGGAACGGAATGGAATGCAATGGAATGGAATGGAATCAACCAGAAGGGAATGGAATGGAATGGAATGGAATGGAATGGAATGGAATGGAATCAACCCGAATGGAATGAAATGGAATGGAAAGGAATGCATTGGAATGGAATGGAATGGAATCAATCCGAAAGGAATAAAATGTAATGGAATGGAATTGAATGGAATGGAACCAAAAGGAATGGAATGGAATAGAATGGAATGGAATGGAATGGAATCAACTGGAATGGAATGGAATGGAATGGAATGGAATGGAATGGAATGGAATGGAAAGGAATCAACCGGAATGGAATGGAATGGATTGGAATGGAATAGAACGGAATCTACCCGAATGGAGTGAATTGGAATGCAATGGAATGGAATACAATGGAATGAAATGGAATGGAATGGAGTCAACCCGAATGGAATGGAATCGAATGGAATGGAATCAAATGGAATGGAATGGAATCAACCCGAATGGAATGGATTGGAGTGGAACGGAATGGAATGAAATGGAATGGAATCAACCCGAATGGAATGAAATGGAATGGAATGGAAAGCATTGCAATGGAAGGGAATGGAATCAAACCGAATGGAATGGAATGGAATGGAATGGAATCAAAAGGAATGGAATGGAATAGAATGGAATGGAATGGAATGGAATTGAATCAACCGGCATGGAATGGAATGGAGTGGAATGGAATGGAATGGAATGGAATGGAATGGAATGGAATCAACCGAAAAGGAATGGATTGGAATGGAATAGAACGGAATCTACCCGAATGGCATGAAATGGAATGCAATGGAATCGAATGGAATGGAATCGAATCAACCCGAATGGAAAGGAATGGAATGGGATTAAATGGAATGGAGGGGAATGGAATGGAATGGAATCAACGCGAATACAATGGAATGGAATGGAATAGAATGGAATGGAATGGAAACAACCCGAATGGAATGGAATGGAATGGAATCCAATGGAATGGAATCCAAACGAATGGAATGGAATGGAATGGAATCGAATGGAATGGAATCAAATCGAATGGAATGGAATGGAATGGAATGGAATCAACTGGAGTGGAATGGAATGGAATGGAATGGAATGGAATGGAATCCAATGGAATGGAATCAAAACGAATGGAATGGAATGGAATGGAATCGAATGGAATGGAATCAAATCGAATGGAATGGAATGGAATGGAATGGAATCAACTGGAGTGGAATGGAATGGAATGGAATGGATTGGAATGGAATCAACTGGAGTGGAATGGAATGGAATGGAATGATCTGGAATGGAATGGAATGGAATCAACTGGAGTGGAATGGAATGGAATGGAATGGATTGGAATGGAATCAACTGGAGTGGAATGGAATGGAATGGAATGTTCTGGAATGGAATGGAAGCAACCCGAATGGAATGGATTGGAATGGAATGGAATGGAATGGAATCCAATGGAATCAAACCAAATGGAACGGAATGTAATTGAATGGAATGGAATCAACCAAAATGGAATTGAATGGAATGGAATGGAATGGAGTGGAATGGAATGGAATGGAATCAAATCGAATTGAATGGAATGTAATGCAGTCGAATGGAACGGAACGGAATCAACCTGAATGGAGTGAAATGGGGTGGAATGGAATGCAATGGAATGGAAAGGAATGGAATGGAATGCAATGGAATGGAATGGAATGGAATGGAATGGAATCAACCAGAATGGAATGGAATGGAAAGGAATGGAATGGAATCTTCTGGAATGGAATGGAAGCAACCAAATGGAATGGAATGGAAACAACCGGAATGGAATGGAATGTTCTGGAATGGAATGGAAGCAACCGAATGGAATTGAATGTAATGGAAGGGAATTAAACCGAATGGATTGGAATGAAATGGAATGGAATGGAATGCAATGGAATGGAATGGAATGGAATGGAATGGAATGGAATGGAATGGAATCAACCCGAATAGAATGGAATTGAATGGAATGGAATGGAATCAATGCAAATGGAATGGAATAAAATGAAATGGAATGGAGTGGAATCAGCCCGAATAGAATTGAATGGAATGGTATGGAATGGAATCAACGCGAATTGAATGGAATGGAATGGAATAGAATGGAATGGAATGGAATCAACACGAATGGACTGGAATTGCATGGAATGGAATGGAATGGAATCAACCCGAATGGAATGAAAAGGAATGGAATGGAATGGAATGGAATGGAATGGAATGGAATGGAATAGAATGGAATGGAATGCAATGGAATGGAATGGAAAGGAATGGAATGGAATCAACCCCAATGGAATTGAATGGAATGGAGTCAATGCAAATGGAATGGAATGAAAAGGAAAGGAATGGAATGGAATCAGCCCGAATAGAATTGAATGGAACGGGATGGAATTGAATCAACGCGAATAGAATGGAATGCAATGGAATAGAATGGAATGGAATGGAATCAACCCGAATGGAATGGAATAGAAAGGAATGGAATGGAATGGAATCAACCAGAATGGAATGGAATGGAATGGAATGGAAAGGAATGGAATGGAAAGTTCTGGAATGGAATGGAAGCAACCGAATGGAATTGAATGTAATGGAATGGAATTAAACCGAAAGGATTGGAATGAAATGGAATGGAATGGAATGGAATGGAATGGCATGGAATGGAATCAACCCAAATGGAATGGAATGGAATGGAATGGAATGGAGTGGAATGGAATGGAATCAACCGGTATGGAATGGAATGGATTGGAATGGAATAGAACAGAATCTACCCGAATGGAATGAAATGGAATGCAATGGAATGGAATAGAATGGAATGAAATAGAATGCAAAGGAGTCAACTCGAATGGAATGGAATCAAATGGAATGGAATCAAATGTAATGGAAAGGAATCAACCAGAATGGAATGGAATGGTATGGAATGGAATGGAATGGTATCAAAACGAATGGAATGGAATCGAATGGAATCGATTGGAACGGAATCAAAACGAATGGAATGGAATGGAATGGAATCAACCGGAGTGGAATGGAAAGGAATCAACTGGAGTGGAATGGAATGACATGGAATGTACTGGAATGGAATGGAAGCAACCCGAATGGAATGGAATGGAATGGAATCGAATGGAATGGAATGGAATGCAACGGAATGAAACCAAATGGAATGGAATGTAATTGAATGGAATGCAATCAACCAAAATGGAATTGAATGGAAAGGAATGGAATGGAATGCAATGGAATGGAATGAAATCGAATGGAATGGAATCAACACGAATGGAATGGAATGGAATGGAATAGACTCAACCCGAATGGAACGGAATGGAATGGAATGGAATGGAATGGAAGGGAATCAAGCCGAAGGGAATGGAATGGAATGGAGTGGAAAGGAATGGAATGGAATGGAATCAATCCGAACAGAATGGAATGAAATGGAATGGAATGGAATGGAATGGAATCAACCCGAATGCAATGGAATGGAATGGAATGGAATGGAATGGAACAGAATCAACCCGAATGGAATGGAATGGATTAGAATCAACCCGAATGGAATGAAATGGAATGGAATGGAATGCAATGGAATGGAATGGAATGAAATGGAATGGAATGGAATGGAATGCAATGGAATGGAATGGAATGGAATGGAATGGAATCAATGCAAATGGAATGGAATAAAATGTAATGGAATGGAGTGGAATCAGCCCGAATTGAATTGAATGGAATGGTATGGAATGGAATCAACGCGAATAGAATGGAATGGAATGGAATAGAATGGAATGGAATGGAATCAACACGAATGGCCTGGAATGGAATGGAATGGAATGGAATGGAATCAACCCGAATGGAATGAAAAGGAATGGAATGGAATGGAATGGAATGGAATGGAATGGAATGGAATGGAATAGAATGGAATGGAATGCAATGGAATGGAATGGAAAGGAATGGAATGGAATCAACCCGAATGGAATCGAATGGAATTGAATGGAATGGAGTCAATGCAAATGGAATGGAATGAAAAGGAAAGGAATGGAATGGAATCAGCCCGAATTGAATTGAATGGAATGGGATGGAATTGAATCAACGCGAATAGAATGGAATGCAATGGAATAGAAAGGAATGGAATGGAATCAATCCGAATGGAATGGAATGGAAAGGAATGGAATGGAATGGAATCAACCAGAATGGAATGGAATGGAATGGAATAGAAAGGAATGGAATGGAATCTTCTGGAATGGAATGGAAGCAACCGAATGGAATGGAATGGAATCAACCGGAATGGAATGGAATGTTCTGGAATGGAATGGAAGCAAGCGCATGGAATTGAATGTAATGGAATGGAATTAAACCGAATGGATTGGAATGAAATGGAATGGAATGGAATGGAATGGAATCAACCCAAATGGAATGGAATGGAATGGAATGGAGTGGAGTGGAATGGAATGGAATGGAATGGAATGGAATGGAATCAACCGGTATGGAATGGAATGGATTGGAATGGAATAGAACAGAATCTACCCGAATGGAATGAAATGGAATGCAATGGAATGGAATAGAATGGAATGAAATGGAATGCAAAGGGGTCAACCCGAATGGAATGGAATCAAATGGAATGGAATCAAATGTAATGGAAAGGAATCAACCGGAATGGAATGGAATGGTATGGAATGGAATGGAATGGAATCAACCCGAATGGAATGGAATGGAATGGGATGAAATGGAATGGAATGTGATGGAATGGAATCAACGCGAACAGAATGGAATGGAATGGAATAGAATGGAATGGAATGGAATCAAACCGAATGGAAGGTAATGAAATGGAATGGAATGGAATGGAATGGAATCAACCAGAATGGAATGGAATGGAATGGAATGGAATGGAATGGAATGGAATGGAATGGAATCAACCCGAATGGAATGAAATGGAATGGAATGGAATCAACGCGAATGGAATGGAATGTTATGGATTGGAGCGGAATGGAATCAACCCAAACGGAATGGAATGGAATGGAATGGAATGCAATGGAATGGAATCAAAAGGAATGGAATGGCATGGAATGGAATGGAATGGCATGGAATGGAATGGAATGGAATCAACCCGAATGCAATGGAATGGAATGGAATGGAATGGAATTAAAACAAATGGAATAGAATGGAATCAACCCGAATGGAATGGAATGGAATGGAATGGGATGGAATGGAATAGGATGCAATGCAATCAACCCGAATAGAAGGGAATGGAATGGAATAGAAAGGAATGGTACAAAATCAAACCGAATGGAATGGAATGGAATGCAATGGAATGGAATGGAATCAACCAGAAGGGAATGGAATGGAATGGAATGGAATGGAATGGAATCAACCCGAATGGAATGAAATGGAATGGAAAGGAATGCATTGGAATGGAATGGAATGGAATCAATCCGAAAGGAATAAAATGTAATGGAATGGAATTGAATGGAATGGAACCAAAAGGAATGGAATGGAATAGAATGGAATGGAATGGAATGGAATCAACTGGAATGGAATGGAATGGAATGGAATGGAATGGAATGGAATGGAAAGGAATCAACCGGAATGGAATGGAATGGATTGGAATGGAATAGAACGGAATCTACCCGAATGGAGTGAATTGGAATGCAATGGAATGGAATACAATGGAATGAAATGGAATGGAATGGAGTCAACCCGAATGGAATGGAATCGAATGGAATGGAATCAAATGGAATGGAATGGAATCAACCCGAATGGAATGGATTGGAGTGGAACGGAATTGAATGAAATGGAATGGAATCAACCCGAATGGAATGAAATGGAATGGAATGGAAAGCATTGCAATGGAATGGAATGGAATCAAACCGAATGGAATGGAATGGAATGGAATGGAATCAAAAGGAATGGAATGGAATAGAATGGAATGGAATGGAATGGAATTGAATCAACCGGCATGGAATGGAATGGAGTGGAATGGAATGGAATGGAATGGAATGGAATGGAATGGAATCAACCGTAAAGGAATGGATTGGAATGGAATAGAACGGAATCTACCCGAATGGCATGAAATGGAATGCAATGGAATCGAATGGAATGGAATCGAATCAACCCGAATGGAAAGGAATGGAATGGGATTAAATGGAATGGAGGGGAATGGAATGGAATGGAATCAACGCGAATACAATGGAATGGAATGGAATAGAATGGAATGGAATGGAAACAACCCGAATGGAATGGAATGGAATGGAATCCAATGGAATGGAATCAAAACGAATGGAATGGAATGGAATGGAATCGAATGGAATGGAATCAAATCGAATGGAATGGAATGGAATGGAATGGAATCAACTGGAGTGGAATGGAATGGAATGGAATGGAATGGAATGGAATGGAATGGAATGGAATCCAATGGAATGGAATCAAAACGAATGGAATGGAATGGAATGGAATCGAATGGAATGGAATCAAATCGAATGGAATGGAATGGAATGGAATGGAATCAACTGGAGTGGAATGGAATGGAATGGAATGGATTGGAATGGAATCAACTGGAGTGGAATGGAATGGAATGGAATGTTCTGGAATGGAATGGAAGCAACCCGAATGGAATGGATTGGAATGGAATGGAATGAAATGGAATGCAATGGAATCAAACCAAATGGAACGGAATGTAATTGAATGGAATGGAATCAACCAAAATGGAATTGAATGGAATGGAATGGAATGGAGTGGAATGGAATGGAATGGAATCAAATCGAATTGAATGGAATGTAATGCAGTCGAATGGAACGGAACGGAATCAACCTGAATGGAGTGAAATGGGGTGGAATGGAATGCAATGGAATGGAAAGGAATGGAATGGAATGCAATGGAATGGAATGGAGTGGAATGGAATGGAATCAACCAGAATGGAATGGAATGGAAAGGAATGGAATGGAATCTTCTGGAATGGAATGGAAGCAACCGAATGGAATGGAATGGAAACAACCGGAATGGAATGGAATGTTCTGGAATGGAATGGAAGCAACCGAATGGAATTGAATGTAATGGAAGGGAATTAAACCGAATGGATTGGAATGAAATGGAATGGAATGGAATGGAATGGAATGGAATGGAATGGATTGGAATGGAATCAACTGGAGTGGAATGGAATGTAATGGAATGTTCTGGAATGGAATGGAAGCAATCCGAATGGAATGGATTGGAATGGAATGGAATGGAATGGAATGCAATGGAATCAAACCCAATGGAACGGAATGTAATTGAATGGAATGGAATCAACCAAAATGGAATTGAATGGAATGGAATGGAATGGAGTGGAATGGAATGGAATGAAATCACATCGAATTGAATGGAATGGAATGCAGTCGAATGGAATGGAACGGAATCAACCTGAATGGAGTGAAATGGGGTGGAATGGAATGCAATGGAATGGAAAGGAATGGAATGGAATGCAATGGAATGGAATGGAATGGAATGGAATGGAATCAACCAGAATGGAATGGAATGGAAAGGAATGGAATGGAATATTCTGGAATGGAATGGAAGCAACCGAATGCAATGGAATGGAATGGAATGGAATGGAATGGAATCAACCAGAATGGAATGGAATGGAAAGGAATGGAATTGAATCTTCTGGAATGGAATGGAAGCAACCGAATGGAATGGAATGGAATCAACCGGAATGGAATGGAATGTTCTGGAATGGAATGGAAGCAACCGAATGGAATTGAATGTAATGGAAGGGAATTATACCGAATGGATTCGAATGAAATGGAATGGAATGGAATGGAATGGAATGGAATAGAATGGAATCAAACCAAATGGAACGGAATGGAATGGAATGGAATGGAGTGGAATGGAATGGAATGGAATGGAATCAACCGGTATGGAATGGAATGGATTGGAATGGAATAGAACAGAATCTACCCGAATGGAATGAGACGGAATGCAATGGAATGGAATAGAATGGAATGAAATGGAATGCAAAGGAGTCAACCCGAATGGAGTGGAATCAAATGGAATGGAATCAAATGTAATGGAAAGGAATCAACCAGAATGGAATGGAATGGTAAGGAATGGAATGGAATGGAATCAACCCGAATGGAATGGAATGGAATGGGATGGAATGGAATGGAATGGGATGGAATGGAATGTGATGGAATGGAATCAACGCGAATAGAATGGAATGGAATGGAATAGAATGGAATGGAATGGAATCAAACCGAATGGAAGGTAATGAAATGGAATGGAATGGAATGGAATGGAATCAACCAGAATGGAATGGAATGGAATGGAATGGAATGGAATGGAATGGAATGGAATGGAATCAACCCGAATGAATGAAATGCAATGGAATGGAATCAACGCGAATGGAATGGAATGTTATGGATTGGAGCGGAATGGAATCAACCCAAACGGAATGGAATGGAATGGAATGGAATGCAATGGAATGGAATCAAAAGGAATGGAATGGCATGGAATGGAATGGAATGGAATCAACCCGAATGCAATGGAATGGAATGGAATGGAATGGAATGGAATGGAATTAACCCAAATGGAATAGAATGGAATCAACCCGAATGGAATGGAATGGAATGGAATGGGATGGAATGGAATAGGATGCAATGGAATCAACCCGAATAGAAGGGAATGCAATGGAATAGAAAGGAATGGAACGAAATCAAACCAAATGGAATGGAATGGAATGCAATGGAATGGAATGGAATCAACCAGAAGGGAATGGAATGGAATGGAATGGAATGGAATGGAATGGAATGGAATGGAATGGCATGAACCCGAATGGAATGAAATGGAATGGAAAGGAATGCATTGGAATGGAATGGAATGGAATGAATCCGAATGGAATAAAATGTAATGGAATGGAATTGAATGGAATGGAACCAAAATGAATGGAATGGAATAGAATGGAATGGAATGGAATGGAATCAACCGGAATGGAATGGAATGGAATGGAATCAACCGGAATGGAATGGAATGGATTGGAATGGAATAAAACGGAATCTACCCGAATGGAGTGAATTGGAATGCAATGGAATGCAATAGAATGGAATGAAATGGAATGGAATGGAGTCAACCCGAATGGAATGGAATCGAATGGAATGGAATCAAATGGAATGGAATGGAATCAACCCGAATGGAATGGATTGGAGTGGAACGCAATGGAATGAAATGGAATGGAAACAACCCGAATGGAATGAAATGGAATGGAATGGAAAGCATTGCAATGGAATGGAATGGAATCAAACCGAATGGAATGCAATGGAATAGAATGGAATGGAATGGAATGGAATGGAATGGAATGGAATGGAATCAAAAGGAATGGAATGGAATAGAATGGAATGGAATGGAATGGAATGGAATCAACCGGCATGGAATGGAATGGAGTGGAATGGAATGGAATGGAATGGAATGGAATGGAATGGAATGGAATCAACCGTAATGGAATGGATTGGAATGGAATAGAACGGAATCTACCCGAATGGCATGAAATGGAATGCAATGGAATCGAATGGAATGGAATCGAATCAACACGAATTGAAAGGAATGGAATGGGATTAAATGGAATGGAGGGGAATGGAATGGAATGGAATCAACTGGAGTGGAATGGAATGGAATGGAATGTTCTGGAATGGAATGGAAGCAACCCGAATGGAATGGATTGGAATGGAATGGAATGGAATGGAATGCAATGGAATCAAACCAAATGGAACGGAATGTAATTGAATGGAATGGAATCAACCAAAATGGAATTGAATGGAATGGAATGGAATGGAGTGGAATGGAATGGAATGGAATCAAATCGAATTGAATGGAATGTAATGCAGTCGAATGGAACGGAACGGAATCAACCTGAATGGAGTGAAATGGGGTGGAATGGAATGCAATGGAATGGAAAGGAATGGAATGTAATGCAATGGAATGGAATGGAATGGAATGGAATGGAATCAACCAGAATGGAATGGAATGGAAAGGAATGGAATGGAATCTTCTGGAATGGAATGGAAGCAACCGAATGGAATGGAATGGAAACAACCGGAATGGAATGGAATGTTCTGGAATGGAATGGAAGCAACTGAATGGAATTGAATGTAATGGAAGGGAATTAAACCGAATGGATTGGAATGAAATGGAATGGAATGGAATGCAATGGAATGGAATGGAATGGAATGGAATGGAATGGAATCAACCCGAATAGAATGGAACTGAATGGAATGGAATGGAATCAATGCAAATGGAATGGAATAAAATGAAATGGAATGGAGTGGAATCAGCCCGAATAGAATTGAATGGAATGGTATGGAATGGAATCAACGCGAATAGAATGGAATGGAATGGAATAGAATGGAATGGAATGGAATCAACACGAATGGACTGGAATTGCATGGAATGGAATAGAATGGAATCAACCCGAATGGAATGAAAAGGAATGGAATGGAATGGAATGGAATGGAATGGAATGGAATGGAATGGAATAGAATGGAATGGAATGCAATGGAATGGAATGGAAAGGAATGGAATGGAATCAACCCGAATGGAATCGAATGGAATTGAATGGAATGGAGTCAATGCAAATGGAATGGAATGAAAAGGAAAGGAATGGAATGGAATCAGCCCGAATAGAATTGAATGGAACGGGATGGAATTGAATCAACGCGAATAGAATGGAATGCAATGGAATAGAATGGAATGGAATGGAATCAACCCGAATGGAATGGAATGGAAAGGAATGGAATGGAATGGAATCAACCAGAATGGAATGGAATGGAATGGAATGGAAAGGAATGGAATGGAAAGTTCTGGAATGGAATGGAAGCAACCGAATGGAATTGAATGTAATGGAATGGAATTAAACCGAAAGGATTGGAATGAAATGGAATGGAATGGAATGGAATGGAATGGAGTGGAATGGAATGGAATCAACCGGTATGGAATGGAATGGATTGGAATGGAATAGAACAGAATCTACCCGAATGGAATGAAATGGAATGCAATGGAATGGAATAGAATGGAATGAAATAGAATGCAAAGGAGTCAACTCGAATGGAATGGAATCAAATGGAATGGAATCAAATGTAATGGAAAGGAATCAACCAGAATGGAATGGAATGGTATGGAATGGAATGGAATGGAATCAAAACGAATGGAATGGAATCGAATGGAATCGATTGGAACGGAATCAAAACGAATGGAATGGAATGGAATGGAATCAACGGGAGTGGAATGGAAAGGAATCAACTGGAGTGGAATGGAATGACATGGAATGTACTGGAATGGAATGGAAGCAACCCGAATGGAATGGAATGGAATGGAATCGAATGGAATGGAATGGAATGCAACGGAATGAAACCAATTGGAATGGAATGTAATTGAATGGAATGGAATCAACCAAAATGGAATTGAATGGAATGGAATGGAATGGAGTGGATTGGAATGGAATGGAATCAACCCGAATGGAATGGAATGGAATGGAATGCAATGGAATGGAAAGGAATGGAATGGAATGCAATGGAATGGAATGAAATCGAATGGAATGGAATCAACACTAATGGAATGGAATGGAATGGAATAGACTCAACCCGAATGGAACGGAATGGAATGGAATGGAATGGAAGGGAATCAAGCCGAAGGGAATGGAATGGAATGGAGTGTAAAGGAATGGAATGGAATGGAATCAATCCGAACAGAATGGAATGAAATGGAATGGAATGGAATGGAATGGAATGGAATCAACCCGAATGCAATGGAATGGAATGGAATGGAATGGAACAGAATCAACCCGAATGGAATGGAATGGATTAGAATCAACCCGAATGGAATGACATGGATTGGAATGGAATGCAATGGAATGGAATGGAATGAAATGGAATGGAATGGAATGGAATGCAATGGAATGGAATGGAATGGAATGGAATGGAATCAATGCAAATGGAAAGGAATAAAATGGAATGGAATGGAGTGGAATCAGCCCGAATTGAATTGAATGGAATGGTATGGAATGGAATCAACGCGAATAGAATGGAATGGAATGGAATAGAATGGAATGGAATGGAATCAACACGAATGGCCTGGAATTGAATGGAATGGAATGGAATGGAATCAACCCGAATGGAATGAAAAGGAATGGAATGGAATGGAATGGAATGGAATGGAATGGAATGGAATAGAATGGAATGGAATGCAATGGAATGGAATGGAAAGGAATGGAATGGAATCAACCCGAATGGAATCGAATGGAATTGAATGGAATGGAGTCAATGCAGATGGAATGGAATGAAAAGGAAAGGAATGGAATGGAATCAGCCCGAATTGAATTGAATGGAATGGGATGGAATTGAATCAACGCGAATAGAATGGAATGCAATGGAATAGAATGGAATGGAATGGAATCAACCCGAATGGAATGGAATGGAAAGGAATGGAATGGAATGGAATCAACCAGAATGGAATGGAATGGAATGGAATAGAAAGGAATGGAATGGAATCTTCTGGAATGGAATGGAAGCAACCGAATGGAATGGAATGGAATCAACCGGAATGGAATGGAATGTTCTGGAATGGAATGGAAGCAAGCGAATGGAATTGAATGTAATGGAATGGAATTAAACCGAATGGATTGGAATGAAATGGAATGGAATGGAATGGAATGGAATGGAATGGAATCAACCCAAATGGAATGGAATGGAATGGAATGGAATGAAATCAAACCAAATGGAATGGAATGGAATGGAACGGAATGGAATGGAGTGGAATGGAATGGAATGGAATGGAATGGAATCAACCGGTATGGAATGGAATGGATTTGAATGGAATAGAACAGAATCTACCCGAATGGAATGAAATGGAATGCAATGGAATGGAATAGAATGGAATGAAATGGAATGCAAAGGGGTCAACCCGAATGGAATGGAATCAAATGGAATGGAATCAAATGTAATGGAAAGGAATCAACTGGAATGGAATGGAATGGTATGGAATGGAATGGAATGGAATCAACCCGAATGGAATGGAATGGAATGGGATGAAATGGAATGGAATGTGATGGAATGGAATCAACGCGAACAGAATGGAATGGAATGGAATAGAATGGAATGGAATGGAATCAAACCGAATGGAAGGTAATGAAATGGAATGGAATGGAATGGAATGGAATCAACCAGAATGGAATGGAATGGAATGGAATGGAATGGAATGGAATGGAATGGAATGGAATGGAATCAACCCGAATGGAATGAAATGGAATGGAATGGAATCAACGCGAATGGAATGGAATGTTATGGATTGGAGCGGAATGGAATCAACCCAAACGGAATGGAATGGAATGGAATGGAATGCAATGGAATGGAATCAAAAGGAATGGAATGGCATGGAATGGAATGGAATGGCATGGAATGGAATGGAATGGAATCAACCCGAATGCAATGGAATGGAATGGAATGGAATGGAATTAAAACAAATGGAATAGAATGGAATCAACCCGAATGGAATGGAATGGAATGGAATGGGATGGAATGGAATAGGATGCAATGCAATCAACCCGAATAGAAGGGAATGGAATGGAATAGAAAGGAATGGAACAAAATCAAACCGAATGGAATGGAATGGAATGCAATGGAATGGAATGGAATCAACCAGAAGGGAATGGAATGGAATGGAATGGAATGGAATGGAATGGAATCAACCCGAATGGAATGAAATGGAATGGAAAGGAATGCATTGGAATGGAATGGAATGGAATCAATCCGAAAGGAATAAAATGTAATGGAATGGAATTGAATGGAATGGAACCAAAAGGAATGGAATGGAATAGAATGGAATGGAATGGAATGGAATCAACCGGAATGGAATGGAATGGAATGGAATGGAATGGAAAGGAATCAACCGGAATGGAATGGAATGGATTGGAATGGAATAGAACGGAATCTACCCGAATGGAGTAAATTGGAATGCAATGGAATGGAATACAATGGAATGAAATGGAATGGAATGGAGTCAACCCGATTGGAATGGAATCGAATGGAATGGAATCAAATGGAATGGAATGGAATCAACCCGAATGGAATGGATTGGAGTGGAACGGAATGGAATGAAATGGAATGGAATCAACCCGAATGGAATGAAATGGAATGGAATGGAAAGCATTGCAATGGAATGGAATGGAATCAAACCGAATGGAATGGAATGGAATGGAATGGAATCAAAAGGAATGGAATGGAATAGAATGGAATGGAATGGAATGGAATTGAATCAACCGGCATGGAATGGAATGGAGTGGAATGGAATGGAATGGAATGGAATGGAATGGAATGGAATGGAATGGAATGGAATGGAATCAACCGTAAAGGAATGGATTGGAATGGAATAGAACGGAATCTACCCGAATGGCATGAAATGGAATGCAATGGAATCGAATGGAATGGAATCGAATCAACCCGAATGGAAAGGAATGGAATGGGATTAAATGGAATGGAGGGGAATGGAATGGAATGGAATCAACGCGAATACAATGGAATGGAATGGAAGAGAATGGAATGGAATGGAAACAACCCGAATGGAATGGAATGGAATGGAATCCAATGGAATGGAATCAAAACGAATGGAATGGAATGGAATGGAATCGAATGGAATGGAATCAAATCGAATGGAATGGAATGGAATGGAATGGAATCAACTGGAGTGGAATGGAATGGAATGGAATGGAATGGAATGGAATCCAATGGAATGGAATCAAAACGAATGGAATGGAATGGAATGGAATCGAATGGAATGGAATCAAATCGAATGGAATGGAATGGAATGGAATGGAATCAACTGAAGTGGAATGGAATGGAATGGAATGGATTGGAATGGAATCAACTGGAGTGGAATGGAATGGAATGGAATGTTCTGGAATGGAATGGAAGCAACCCGAATGGAAAGGATTGGAATGGAATGGAATGGAATGGAATGCAATGGAATCAAACCAAATGGAACGGAATGTAATTGAATGGAATGGAATCAACCAAAATGGAATTGAATGGAATGGAATGGAATGGAGTGGAATGGAATGGAATGGAATCAAATCGAATTGAATGGAATGTAATGCAGTCGAATGGAACGGAACGGAATCAACCTGAATGGAGTGAAATGGGGTGGAATGAAATGCAATGGAATGGAAAGGAATGGAATGGAATGCAATGGAATGGAATGGAATGGAATGGAATGGAATCAACCAGAATGGAATGGAATGGAAAGGAATGGAATGGAATCTTCTGGAATGGAATGGAAGCAACCGAATGGAATGGAATGGAAACAACCGGAATGGAATGGAATGTTCTGGAATGGAATGGAAGCAACCGAATGGAATTGAATGTAATGGAAGGGAATTAAACCGAATGGATTGGAATGAAATTGAATGGAATGGAATGGAATGGATTGGAATGGAATCAACTGGAGTGGAATGGAATGGAATGGAATGTTCTGGAATGGAATGGAAGCAACCCGAATGGAATGGATTGGAATGGAATGGAATGGAATGGAATGCAATGGAATCAAAACAAATGGAACGGAATGTAATTGAATGGAATGGAATCAACCAAAATGGAATTGAATGGAATGGAATGGAATGGAGTGGAATGGAATGGAATGGAATCACATCGAATTGAGTGGAATGTAATGCAGTCGAATGGAATGGAACGGAATCAACCTGAATGGAGTGAAATGGGGTGGAATGGAATGCAATGGAATGGAAAGGAATGGAATGGAATGCAATGGAATGGAATGGAATGGAATGGAATGGAATCAACCAGAATGGAATGGAATGGAAAGGAATGGAATGGAATCTTCTGGAATGGAATGGAAGCAACCGAATGCAATGGAATGGAATGGAATGGAATGGAATGGAATCAACCAGAATGGAATGGAATGGAAACGAATGGAATGGAATCTTCTGGAATGAAATGGAAGCAACCGAATGGAATGGAATGGAATCAACCGGAATGGAATGGAATGTTCTGGAATGGAATGGAAGCAACCGAATGGAATTGAATGTAATGGAAGGGAATTATACCAAATGGATTCGTATGAAATGGAATGGAATGGAATGGAATGGAATGGAATGGAATGGAATGGAATCAACCCAAATGGAACGGAATGGAATGGAATGGAATGGAGTGGAATGGAATGGAATGGAATGGAATCAACCGGTATGGAATGGAATGGATTGGAATGGAATAGAACACAAACTACCCGAATGGAATGAGACGGAATGCAATGGAATGGAATAGAATGGAATGAAATGGAATGCAAAGGAGTCAACCCGAATGGAGTGGAATCAAATGGAATGGAATCAAATGTAATGGAAAGGAATCAACGAGAATGGAATGGAATGGTATGGAATGGAATGGAATGGAATCAACCCGAATGGAATGGAATGGAATGGGATGGAATGGAATGGAATGGGATGGAATGGAATGTGATGGAATGGAATCAACGCGAATAGAATGGAATGGAATGGAATAGAATGGAATGGAATGGAATCAAACCGAATGGAAGGTAATGAAATGGAATGGAATGGAATGGAATGGAATCAACCAGAATGGAATGGAATGGAATGGAATGGAATGGAATGGAATGGAATGGAATGGAATGGAATCAACCCGAATGAATGAAATGCAATGGAATGGAATCAACGCGAATGGAATGGAATGTTATGGATTGGAGCGGAATGGAATCAACCCAAACGGAATGGAATGGAATGGAATGGAATGCAATGGAATGGAATCAAAAGGAATGGAATGGCATGGAATGGAATGGAATGGAATCAACCCGAATGCAATGGAATGGAATGGAATGGAATGGAATGGAATGGAATGGAATTAACCCAAATGGAATAGAATGGAATCAACCCGAATGGAATGGAATGGAATGGAATGGGATGGAATGGAATAGGATGCAATGGAATCAACCCGAATAGAAGGGAATGCAATGGAATAGAAAGGAATGGAACGAAATCAAACCAAATGGAATGGAATGGAATGGAATGGAATGGAATGGAATGGAATGGCATGAACCCGAATGGAATGAAATGGAATGGAAAGGAATGCATTGGAATGGAATGGAATGGAATGAATCCGAATGGAATAAAATGTAATGGAATGGAATTGAATGGAATGGAACCAAAATGAATGGAATGGAATAGAATGGAATGGAATGGAATGGAATCAACCGGAATGGAATGGAATGGAATGGAATCAACCGGAATGGAATGGAATGGATTGGAATGGAATAGAACGGAATCTACCCGAATGGAGTGAATTGGAATGCAATGGAATGCAATAGAATGGAATGAAATGGAATGGAATGGAGTCAACCCGAATGGAATGGAATCGAATGGAATGGAATCAAATGGAATGGAATGGAATCAACCTGAATGGAATGGATTGGAGTGGAACGCAATGGAATGAAATGGAATGGAATCAACCCGAATGGAATGAAATGGAATGGAATGGAAAGCATTGCAATGGAATGGAATGGAATCAAACCGAATGGAATGCAATCGAATGGAATGGAATGGAATGGAATGGAATGGAATGGAATGGAATAAAAAGGAATGGAATGGAATAGAATGGAATGGAATGGAATGGAATGGAATCAACCGGCATGGAATGGAATGGAGTGGAATGGAATGGAATGGAATGGAATGGAATGGAATGGAATGGAATCAACCGTAATGGAATGGATTGGAATGGAATAGAACGGAATCTACCCGAATGGCATGAAATGGAATGCAATGGAATCGAATGGAATGGAATCGAATCAACCCGAATTGAAAGGAATGGAATGGGATTCAATGGAATGGAGGGGAATGGAATGGAATGGAATCAACGCGAATACAATGGAATGGAATGGAATAGAATGGAATGGAATGGAAACAACCCGAATGGAATGGAATGGAATGGAATCCAATGGAATGGAATCAAAACGAATGGAATGGAATGGAATGGAATCAAATGGAATGGAATCAAATCGAATGGAATGGAATGGATTGGAATGGAATCAACCGGAGTGGAATGGAATGGAATGGAATAGATTGGAATGGAATCAAATGGAGTGGAATGGAATGGAATGGAATGTTCTGGAATGGAATGGAAGCAACACGAATGGAATGGATTGGAATGGAATGGAATGGAATGGAATGCAATGGAATCAAACCAAATGGAATGGAATGTAATTGAATGGAATGGAATCAACCAAAATGGAATTGAATGGAATGGAATGGAATGGAGTGGAATGGAATGGAATGGAATCAAACCGAATTGAATGGAATGTAATGCAGTGGAATGGAATGGAACGGAATCAACCTGAATGGAGTGAAATGGGGTGGAATGGAATGCAGTGGAACGGAAAGGAATGGAATGGAATGCAATGGAATGGAATGGAATGGAATGGAATCAACCCGAATGGATCGGAATGGAATGGAATGGAATGGAATGGAATGGAATGGAATGGAATCAAGCCGAAGGGAATGGAATGGAATGGAATGGAATCGAATCAACCCGAACCGAATGGAATGAAATGGAATGGAATGGAATGGAATGCAATGGAACGGAATGGAATCAACCCGAATGGAATGGAATGGAATGGAATGGAATAGAATCAACCCGAATGGAATGGAATGGAATGGAATGGAATAGAATCAACCCGAATCGAATGAAATGGAATGGAATGGAATGCAATGGAATGGAATGGATTGGAATGGAATGCAATGGAATGGAATGGAATGCAAAGGAATGGAATGGAATGCAATGGAATGGAATCAACCCGAATAGAATGGATTTGAATGGAATGGAATGGAATCTATGCAAATGGAATGGAATGAAATGGAATGGAATGGAATGGAATCAGCCCGAATAGAATTGAATGGAATGGGATGGAATGGAATCAACGCGAATAGAATGGAATGGAATGGAATAGAATGGAATTGAATGGAATCAACCCAAATGGAATGGAATGTAATGGGATGGAATAGAATGGAATGGAATAGAATCAATCCGAATGGAATGGAATGGAATGGAATAAACCAGAATGGAATGGAATGGAATGGAATGGAATGGAATCAACCCGAAAGAAATGAAATGGAATGGAAAGGAATGCATTGGAATGCAATGTAATGGAAGCAATTCGATTGGAATAAAATGGAATGCAATGAAATGGAATGGAATCAAAAGGAATGTAATGGAATAGAATGGAATGGAATGGAATGGAATCAACCAGAATGGAATGGAATGGAATGGAATGGAATGGAAAGGAATCAACCGGAAAGGAATGGAATGGATTGGAATGGAATAGAACGGAATCTACCCGAATGGAGTGAATTGGAATGCAATGGAATGGAATAGAATGGAATGAAATGGAATGGAATGGAGTCAACCCGAATGGAATGGAATCGAATGGAATGGAATCAAATGGAATGGAATTGAATCAACCCGAATGGAATGGATTGGAGTGGAACGGAATGGAATGAAATGGAATGGTATCAACCCGAATAGAATGAAATGGAATGGAATGGAAAGCATTGCAATGGAATGGAATGGAATCAAACCGAATGGAAAGGAATGGAATGGAATGGAATGAAAAGGAATGGAATGGAATAGAATGGAATGGAATTGAATCAACCGGCATGGAATGGAATGGAGTGGAATGGAATGGAATGGAATGGAATGGAATGGAATGGAATGGAATCAACCGTAATGGAATGGATTGGAATGGAATAGAACGGAATCTACCCGAATGGCATGAAATGGAACGCAATGGAATCGAATGGAATGGAATCGAATCAACCCGAATGGAAAGGAAAGGAATGGGATTAAATGGAATGGAGGGGAATGGAATGGAATGGAATCAACGCGAATACAATGGAATGGAATGGAATAGAATGGAATGGAATGGAAACAACCCGAATGGAATGGAATGGAATGGAATCAACGCGAATACAATGGAATGGAATGGAATAGAATGGAATGGAATGGAAACAACCCGAATGGAATGGAATGGAATGGAATCCAATGGAATGGAATCAAAACGAATGGAATGGAATGGAATGGAATCGAATGGAATGGAATCAAATCGAATGGAATGGAATGGAATGGGATTAAATGGAATGGAGGGGAATGGAATGGAATGGAATCAACGCGAATAGAATGGAATGGAATGGAATAGAATAGAATGGAATGGAAACAACCCGAATGGAATGGAATGGAATGGAATCCAATGGAATGGAATCAAAACGAATGGAATGGAATGGAATGGAATCGAATGGAATGGAATAAAATCGAATGGAATGGAATGGAATGGAATGGAATCAACTGGAGTGGAATGGAATGGAATGGAATGGAATGGAATGGAATGGAATCCAATGGAATGAAATCAAAACGAATGGAATGGAATGGAATGGAATCGAATGGAATGGAATCAAATCGAATGGAATGGAATGGAATCAACTGGAGTGGAAGGGAATGGAATGGAATGGATTGGAATGGAATCAACTGGAGTGGAATGGAATGGAATGGAATGTTCTGGAATGGAATGGAAGCAACCCGAATGGAATGGATTGGAATGGAATGGAATGGAATGGAATGCAATGGAATCAAACCAAATGGAACGGAATGTAATTGAATGGAATGGAATCAAACAAAATGGAATTGAATGGAATGGAATGGAATGGAGTGGAATGGAATGGAATGGAATCAAATCGAATTGAATGGAATGTAATGCAGTCGAATGGAATGGAACGGAATCAACCTGAATGGAGTGAAATGGGGTGGAATGGAATGCAATGGAATGGAAAGGAATGGAATGGAATGCAATGGAATGGAATGGAATGGAATGGAATGGAATGGAATCAACCAGAATGGAATAGAATGGAAAGGAATGGAATGGAATCTTCTGGAATGGAATGGAAGCAACCGAATGGAATGGAATGGAAACAAACGGAATGGAATGGAATGTTCTGGAATGGAATGGAAGCAACCGAATGGAATTGAATGTAATGGAAGGGAATTAAACCGAATGGATTGGAATGAAATGGAATGGAATGGAATGGAATGGAATGGATTGGAATGGAATCAACTGGAGTGGGATGGAATGGAATGGAATGTTCTGGAATGGAATGGAAGCAACCCGAATGGAATGGATTGGAATGGAATGGAATGGAATGGAATGCAATGGAATCAAACCAAATGGAACGGAATGTAATTGAATGGAATGGAATCAACCAAAATGGAATTGAATGGAATGGAATGGAATGGAGTGGAATGGAATGGAATGGAATCAAATCGAATTGAATGGAATGTAATGCAGTCGAATGGAATGGAACGGAATCAACCTGAATGGAGTGAAATGGGGTGGAATGGAATGCAATGGAATGGAAAGGAATGGAATGGAATGCAATGGAATGGAATGGAATGGAATGGAATCAACCAGAATGGAATGGAATGGAAAGGAATGGAATGGAATCTTCTGGAATGGAATGGAAGCAACCGAATGCAATGGAATGGAATGGAATGGAATGGAATCAACCAGAATGGAATGGAATGGAAAGGAATGGAATGGAATCTTCTGGAATGGAATGGAAGCAACCGAATGGAATGGAATGGAATCAACCGGAATGGAATGGAATGTTCTGGAATGGAATGGAAGCAACCGAATGGAATTGAATGTAATGGAAGGGAATTAAACCGAATGGATTGGAATGAAATGGAATGGAATGGAATGGAATGGAATGGAATGGAATGGAATGGAATGGAATCAACCCAAATGGAACGGAATGGAATGGAATGGAATGGAGTGGAATGGAATGGAATGGAATGGAATCAACTGGTATGGAATGGAATGGATTGGAATGGAATAGAACAGAATCTACCCGAATGGAATGAGACGGAATGCAATGGAATGGAATAGAATGGAATGAAATGGAATGCAAAGGAGTCAACCCGAATGGAATGGAATGGTATGGAATGGAATGGAATGGAATCAACCCGAATGGAATGGAATGGAATGGGATGGAATGGAATGGAATGGGATGGAATGGAATGGAATGTGATGGAATGGAATCGACGCGAATAGAATGGAATGGAATGGAATAGAATGGAATGGAATGGAATCAGACCGAATGGAAGGTAATGAAATGGAATGGAATGGAATGGAATGGAATCAACCAGAATGGAATGGAATGGAATGGAATGGAATGGAATCAACCCGAATGAATGAAATGGAATGGAATGGAATCAACGCGAATGGAATGGAATGTTATGGATTGGAGCGGAATGGAATCAACCCAAACGGAATGGAATGGAATGGAATGGAATGCAATGGAATGGAATCAAAAGGAATGGAATGGCATGGAATGGAATGGAATGGAATCAACCCGAATGCAATGGAATGGAATGGAATGGAATGGAATTAACCCAAATGGAATGGAATGGAATCAACCCGAATGGAATGGAATGGAATGGAATGGGATGGAATGGAATAGGATGCAATGGAATCAACCCGAATAGAAGGGAATGCAATGGAATAGAAAGGAATGGAACGAAATCAAACCGAATGGAATGGAATGGAATGCAATGGAATGGAATGGAATCAACCAGAAGGGAATGGAATGGAATGGAATGAAATGGAATGGAATGGAATGGAATGGAATGGAATGGAATGGAATGGAATCAACCCGAATGGAATGAAATGGAATGGAAAGGAATGCATTGGAATGGAATGGAATGGAATGAATCCGAATGGAATAAAATGTAATGGAATGGAATTGAATGGAATGGAACCGAAATGAATGGAATGGAATAGAATGGAATGGAATGGAATGGAATCAACCGGAATGGAATGGAATGGAATGGAATGGAATGGAATCAACCGGAATGGAATGGAATGGATTGGAATGGAATAGAACGGAATCTACCCGAATGGAGTGAATTGGAATGCAATGGAATGCAATAGAATGGAATGAAATGGAATGTAAAGGAGTCAACACGAATGGAATGGAATCGAATGGAATGGAATCAAATGGAATGGAATGGAATCAACCCGAATGGAATGGATTGGAGTGGAACGCAATGGAATGAAATGGAATGGAATCAACCCGAATGGAATGAAATGGAATGGAATGGAAAGCATTGCAATGGAATGGAATGGAATCAAACCGAATGGAATGGAATGGAATGGAATGGAATGGAATGGAGTCAAAAGGAATGGAATGGAATAGAATGGAATGGAATGGAATGGAATGGAATCAACCGGCATGGAAAGGAATGGAGTGGAATGGAATGGAATGGAATGGAATGGAATGGAATCAACCGTAATGGAATGGATTGGAATGGAATAGAACGGAATCTACCCGAATGGCATGAAATGGAATGCAATGGAATCGAAAGGAATGGAATCGAATCAACCCGAATTGAAAGGAATGGAATGGGATTAAATGGAATGGAAGGGAATGGAATGGAATGGAATCAACGCGAATACAATGGAATGGAATGGAATAGAATGGAATGGAATGGAAACAACCCGAATGGAATGGAATGGAATGGAATCCAATGGAATGGAATCAAAACGAATGGAATGGAATGGAATGGAATCGAATGGAATGGAATCAAATCGAATGGAATGGAATGGCATGGAATGGAATCAACCGGAGTGGAATAGAATGGAATGGAATGGATTGGAATGGAATCAACTGGAGTGGAATGGAATGGAATGGAATGTTCTGGAATGGAATGGAAGCAACCCGAATGGAATGGATTGGAATGGAATGGAATGGAATGGAATGCAATGGAATGAAACCAAATGGAATGGAATGTAATTGAATGGAATGGAATGAACCAAAATGGAATTGAATGGAATGGAATGGAATGGAGTGGAATGGAATGGAACGGAATCAAACCGAATTGAATGGAATGTAATGCAGTGGAATGGAATGGAACGGAATCAACCTGAATGGAGTGAAATGGGGTGGAATGGAATGCAGTGGAACGGAAAGGAATGGAATGGAATGCAATGGAATGGAATGGAATGGAATGGAATCAACCCGAATGGAATGGAATGGAATGGAATGGAATCAACCCGAATGGATCGGAATGGAATGGAATGGAATGGAATGGAATGGAATGGAATCAAGACGAAGGGAATGGAATGGAATGGAATGGAATCGAATCAACCCGAACCGAATGGAATGAAATGGAATGGAATGGAATGGAATGCAATGGAACGGAATGGAATCAACCCGAATGGAATGGAATGGAATGGAATGGAATAGAATCAACCCGAATGGAATGAAATGGAATGGAATGGAATGCAATGGAATGGAATGGATTGGAATGGAATGCAATGGAATGGAATGGAATGCAAAGGAATGGAATGGAATGCAATGGAATGGAATCAACCCGAATAGAATGGAATTGAATGGAATGGAATGGAATCTATGCAAATGGAATGGAATGAAATGGAATGGAATGGAATGGAATCAGCCCGAATAGAATTGAATGGAATGGGATGGAATGGAATCAACGCGAATAGAATGGAATGGAATGGAATAGAATGGAATTGAATGGAATCCACCCAAATGGAATGGAATGTAATGGGATGGAATAGAATGGAATGGAATAGAATCAATCCGAATGGAATGGAATGGAATGGAATAAACCAGAATGGAATGGAATGGAATGGAATCAACCCGAAAGAAATGAAATTGAATGGAAAGGAATGCATTGGAATGCAATGTAATGGAAGCAATTCGAATGGAATAAAATGAAATGCAATGAAATGGAATGGAATCAAAAGGAATGTAATGGAATAGAATGGAATGGAATGGAATGGAATCGAATGGAATGGAATCAACCGGAATTGAGTGGAATGGAATGGAATGTAATGGAATGGAATGGAATTTTCTGGAATGGAATGGAAGCAACTGAATGGAATGGAATGGAATGCAAACAAACCCAATGGATTGGAATGAAATGGAATGGAACGGAATGGAATTGAATGGAATGGAATGGAATCAATGCGAATAGAATGGAATGGAACGGAAGAGAATGGAATGGAATGGAATCAACCCGAATGGAATGGAATGGAATGGAATGGAATAGAATGGAAAGGAATGGAATCAACCAGAATGGAATGGAATGGAATGGAATGGAATGGAATGGAATGGAATGGAATCAACCCGAATGGAGTGACATGGAATGGAATGGAATGCAATGGAATGCAATGGAATGGAATGGAATGGAATCAAACCGAATGTAATGTAATGTAGTGTAATGTAATGTAATGGCATGGAATGGAATCTAAACGAATGGAATGGAATGGAATGGAACGGAATCTACCGGAAAGGAATGGAATGGAATGGAATGTTCTGGAATGGAATGGAAGCAACCCGAATGGAATGGAATGTAATGGAAGGGAATGGAATAGAATGGAATCAACCAGAATGGAGTGGAGTGGAATGGAATGGAATCAACCCGAATGGAATGAAATGGAATGGAATGGAATGCAATGGAATGGGATTGAATGGAATCAAACCGAATGGAATGGAATGGAATGGAATGGAATGGAATGGAATCAAAACGAATGGAACGGAATGGAATGGAATGGAAAGGAATCAACCTGAATAGAAGGGAATGGAATGGAATGGAATGTTCTTGACTGGAATGGAAGCAACAAGAATGGAATGGAATGGAATGGAATGGAATCGAATGTAATGGAATGGAATGGAATTAACCCGGATGGAATGGAATGGAATGGAAACAACCCAAATGGAGTGGAATGGTATGGAATGGAATGGAATGTCATCAATCCTAATGGAATGGAATGGAATGGAATGGCGTGGAATGGAATGGTATTAACACGAATGGAATGGAATGGAATGGAATGGAATCATCCTGAATGGAATGGAATGGAATCGAATGAAATGGAATGGAGAGAACCCGAATAGAATGGAATGGAATGGAATGGAATGGAATGGAATGGAATGGAATAAACCCGAAGGGAATGGAATGGAAAGAATGCAATGGAATGGAATGGAATGGAATGGAATGGAATCATCCCGAATGGAATGAAATGGAATGGAAAGGAATGCATTGGAATGGAATAGAATTGAATGCCATGGAATGGAATCAACACGAATGGAAGGGAACGGAATGGAATGTAATGGAATGGAATCAACATGAATGGACTGAAACGGAATGGAATGGAATGCAATGGAATGGAATGGAGTGGAATCAACACGAATGGAATGGAATGGAATGGAATGGAATCAACGCGAATGGAATGGAATGGAATGGAATGGAATGGAATGGAATGGAATGGAATCCACCCAAATGGAATGGAATGGAATGGGATGGAATGGAATGCAATGGGATGGAATGCAATCAACGAGAATAGAATGGAATGGAATGGAATAGAATGGAATGGAATCGAATCAATCCGAATGGAATGGAATGGAATGGAATCAACAAGAATGGAATGGAATGGAATGGAATGGAATGGAATGGAATCAACCCGAATGAAATGAAAAGGAATGGAAAGGAATGCATTGGAATGGAATGTAATGGAAGCAATCAGAATGGAATAAAATGGAATGGAATGGAATGGAATGGAATCAAAAGGAATGGAATGGAATAGAATGGAGTAGAATGGAATGGAATGGAATGGAATCAACCGGAATGGAATGGAATGGAATGGAATGGAATCAACCGGAATGGAATGGAATGCATTGGAATGGAATAGAACGGAATCTACCCGAATGCAATGAAATGGAATGCAACGGAATGGAATAGAATGGAATGAAATGGAATGGAATGGAGTCACCCCGAATGGAATGGAATAGAATGGAATGGAATCAAATGGAATGGAATGGAATGAACTCGAATGGAATGGAATGGTATGGAATGGAATGGAATCACCCTGAATGGAATGGAATGGAATGGAATGGAATCAACACGAATGGAATGGAATTGAATGGAATGGAATGAAATGGAATCGATTCAACCTGAATGGAATGGAATGGAATGGAATGGAATGGAATCAACCCGAATGGAATGGAATGGAATGGAATAGTATGGAATGGAATGGAATGGAATGGAATGGAATCGAATCAACCCGAATGGAATGGAATGGAATGGAATGCAATGAAATGGAATGGAATCAACCCGAATGGAATGGAATGGAACGGAATGGAATGCAATGGAATGGAATGGAATGGAATGGAATCAACCCGAA
Organism: Pan paniscus; assembly: GCF_029289425.2. Classification (NCBI taxonomy): domain Eukaryota; kingdom Metazoa; phylum Chordata; class Mammalia; order Primates; family Hominidae; genus Pan; species Pan paniscus. Next base: position 45,085,651 of record NC_073267.2, read on the forward strand.
TGGAATGGAATAGAATGGAATGGAATGGAATGGAATGGATACAACCCGAAGGGAATGGAATGGAATGGAATGGAATGGAATGGAATGGAATGGAATGTAGCAGAATGGAATGGAATGGAATGGAAAGGAATGGAATGGAACGGAATCAACCAGAATGGAATGAAATTGAATGGAAAGCAATGCAATGGAATGGAATGGAATGGAATCTAAAACAATGGAATGGAATGGAATGGAATCAATCGGAATGGAATGGAATGGAATGGAATGGAATGGAATGGAATGGAATGGAATCAATAGGAATCGAATGGAATGGATTGGAATGGAATGGAATGGAATCAACCCGAATGGAATGGAATGGTATGGAATGGAATGGAATGTCATCAATCCTAATGGAATAGAATGGAATGGAATGGCGTGGAATGGAATGGTAGCAACACGAATGGAATGGGATGGAATGGAGTGGAATCAATAGGAATCGAATGGAATGGATAGGAATGGAATGAAATGGAATCAACCCGAATGGAATGGAATGGTATGGAATGGAATGGAATGTCATCAATCCTAATGGAATAGAATGGAATGGAATTGCGTGGAATGGAATGGTAGCAACACGAATGGAATGGAATGAAATGGAATGGAATGGAATCGAATGGAATGGAATGGAATCATCCCGAATAGAATGGAATGGAACGGAATGGAATGGAATGGAATGGAATCAACCGGAATGGAATGGAATGGAATGGCATGGAATGGAAAGGAATGGAATGGAATGCAATGGAATCAACCATAATGGAATGGAATGGAATGGAATGGAATGGAATGGAATGGATTGGAACAGAATGGAATCAACCAGAATGGAATGGATTGGAATAGAATGGAATGGAATGGAATGGAATGGTAGCAACCGAATGGAATGGAATGGAATGGAACGGAATGGAATCAACCCAAATGGAATGGAATGGAATGGAATGGAATGTTATCAAACCAAATGGAATGGAATGGAATAGATTGGAATCAACCGGGGTGGAATGCAATGGATTGGAATGGAATAGAACGGAATCTACCCGAATAGAATGAAATGGAATGCAATGGAATGGAATGGAATTGAATCGAATCAACCCGAATGGAATGGAATGGAATGGGATTTAATGGAATGGAAAGGAATGGAATCAACGCGAATAGAGTGCATTGGAATGGAATAGAATGGAATGGAATGGAATCAACCCGAATGGAATGGAATGGAATGGAATGGAATGGAATGGAATGGAATGGAATGTAATGGAATCAACCAGAATGTAATGTATTGGAATGTAATGTAATGGAATGGAATGTTCTTGACTGGAATGGATGCAAATAACCCGGATGGAAAGGAATGGAATGGAATGGAATCAACCCAAATGGAAAGGAATGGTATGGAAAGGATTGGAATGTCATCAGTCCTAATGGAATGGAATGGAATGGAATGGCGTGGAATGGAATGGTATCAACACGAATGGAATAGAATGGAATGGAATGGAATGGAATGGAATGGAATCAACCCGAAGGGAATGGAATGGAATGGAATGGAAAGGAATGGAATGGAATGGAATCAAACCAAACCGAATGGAATGAAATGGAATGGAATGGAATGGAATGGAATGGAATGGAATGTTCTTGACTGGAATGGAAGCCACCCGAATGGAATGGAACGGAATAGAGTCGAATGGAGTGGAATGGAATGCAATTAACCCAAATGGAATGGAGTGGAATGGAATGGAATCAACCCAACCGGAATGGAATGGTATGGAATGGAATGGAATGGCATCAACCCTAATGGAATGGAATGGAATGGAATGGCGTGGAATGGAATGGTATCAACACGAATGGAATGGAATGGAATGGAATGGAAGGGAATGGAATCATCCCGAATGGAAAGGAATGGAAAGGAATCAACATGAACGGAATGAAACGGAATGGAATGGAATGCGATGGAATGGAATGGAACGGAATCAACACGAATGGAATGGAATAGAATGGAAAGGAATGGAACGGATTGGAATCAACCCGTATGGAATGGAATGGAATGGAATGGAATGGAATGGAATCCACCCAAATGGAATGGAATGCAACTGAATGCAATGGAATCAACCCGAATGGAATGGAATGGAATGGGATGGAATGGAATGGAATGGGATGGAATGGAATCAAAGCGAATAGAATGGAATGGAATGGAATAGAATGGAATGGAATGGAAGAGAATGTAATGGTATGGAAGAGAATGGAATTGAATGGAATCAAACCGAATGGAATGGAATGGAACGGAATGGAATCAACGAGAATGGAATAGAATGGAATTGAATGGAATGCAATGGAATGGAATCAACGAGAATGGAATAGAATGGAATTGAATGGAATGCAATGGAATGGAAACAACCCGAATGGAATCAAGCCGAATGGAATAAAATGGAATTGAATGGAATGGAATGGAATCAAAAGGAATGGAAAGGAATAGAATGGAATGGAATGGAATGGAATGGAATGGAATGGAATGGAATGGAATGGAATCAACCGGAATGGAATGGAATGGAATGGAATGCCATCAACCCGAATGGAATGAAATGGAATGGAATGGAGTGCAAAGCAATGGAATGGAATAGAAGGGAATGGAAAGGAATGGCATGGAATCAAGCCGAATAGAATGGAAAGAAATGGAATGCAGTGGCATCGAATGGAATCAACACGAATGGAAGGGAATGGAATGGAATGGAATGGAATGGAATGCCATCAACCCGAATGGAATGAAATGGAATGGAATGGAATGGAATGGAGTGCAAAGGAATGGAATGGAATAGAAGGGAATGGAAAGGAATGGCATGGAATCAAGCCGAATGGAATGGAATGGAATGGAATGCAGTGGCATCGAATGGAATCAACACGAATGGAAGGGAATGGAATGGAATGGAATGGAATGGAATGGAATGGAATCAACACCAATGGAATGAAACGGAATGGAATGGAATGCAATTGAATGGAATTGAATGGAATCAACACGAATGGAATGGAATCGAATGGAATGGAATCAACCAAAATGGAATGGAATGGAATGGAATGGAATGGAATCAACCCGAATAGAAAGTAATGGAATGGAATGGAATGAATGGAATGGTATCAACCCGAATGGAATGGAATGGAACGTAATGGAATCAACCTGAAAGGAATGGAATGGAAAGGAATGGAATCTAATGGAATGAAATGGAATGGAATCAACCCGAATGGAATGGAATGGAATGGAATGGAATCATCGAGAATGGAATGAAATGGAATGGAATGGAATTGAATGGAATGGAATGGAATCAACTCTAATGGAATCGAATGGAATGGAATCATCGAGAATGGAATGAAATGGAATGGAATGGAATTGAATGGAATGGAATGGAATCAACTCTAATGGAATGGAATGGAAGGGAACGGAATGGAATGGAATGGAATGGAATCAACACGAAGGAAATGAAATGGAATGGAATGGAATGGAATGGAATGGAATGGAATCAACCGGAATGGAATGGAATGGAATGGCATGGCATGGAATGGAATCAACACGAATGGAAGGGAATGGAATGGAATGGAATGGAATGGAATGGAATCAACACGAATGGAATGAAACGGAATGGAATGGAATTCAATGAAGTGGAATGGAGTGGAATCAACACGAATGGAATGGAATAGAATAGAATGGAACGGAATGGAATGGAATCAAAACGAATGGAATAGAATGGAATGGAATGGAATGGAATGGAGTCAACACAAATGGAATGGAAAGGAATGGCATGGAATGGAATGGAATGGAATCAACCCGAATGAAATGGAATGGAGTGGAATGGAATGGAATGGAATCAACCAGAATGGAATAGAATAGAATGCAATGGAATGGAATAAACCCAAATGGAATGAAACGGAATGGAATGGAATGCATTGGAATGGAATGGAATGGAATCAAAATGAATGGAATGAAATGGATTGGAATCGAATGGAATGGAAGCAAAAGGAATGCAATGGATAAGAATGGAATGGAATGGAATGCAATGGAATCAACCGAAATGGAATGGAATGGAATGGAATGTTCTGGAATGGAATGGAAGCAACCGAATGGAATGGAATGGAATGGAATAAACCCGAATGGAATGGAATGGAATGGAATGGAAAGAAATGGAATGGAATCACCCTGAGTGGAATGGAATGGAATGGAATGGAATGCAACGGAATGGAAGGGAATGGAATCAAACCGAACGGAATGGAATGGAATGGAATTGAATGGAATGGAATGGAATCCACCCAAATGGTATAGAATGGAATGGAATGCAATGGATTCAACCCGAATGGAATGGAATGGAATGCGATGGAATGGAATGAAATGGGATGGAATGGAATCAACGCGAATAGAATGGAATGGAATGGAATAGAATGGAATGGAATGGAATAGAAAGAAATGGAATGGATTCAACCCGAATGGAATGGAATGAAATGGAATGGAATGGAATCAACCGGAATGGAATGGAATGGTATGGATTGGAACGGAATGGAATCAACCCAAACGGAATGGAATGGAATGGAGTGGAATGGAATGGAATGGAATGGAATGGAATCAACAGCAATGGAATGGTATGGAATGGAATGGAATGGAATCAACCCGAATGGAATGGAATGAAATGGGATAGAATGGAATAGAATGAAATCGAATGGAATGGAATGGAATAGAATGGAATGGAATGGAATGGAATGGAATGGAATAAACCAGAATGGAATGGAATGGAAAGAAATGGAATGGAATCAACCGGAAAGGAATGGAATGGAATGGAATGGAACGGAATGGAATGGAATCAACCCGAATTTAATGGAATGGAATGGAATGGAAGGGAATGGAATGGATTCAACCCGAAGGGAATGGAATGGAATAGAATGGAATGGAATGGAATGGAATGAACCCGACTGGAATGGAATGGAATGGAATATAATGGAAAGGAATGGAATGGAATGGAATCAACCCGAATGGAATGAAATTGAATGGAATGGAATGAAACGGAATGGAAAGGAATGGAATGGAATGGAATGGAATGGAATGGAATGGAATGGAATCAACCACAAAGGAATGGAGTTGAATGGAATGGAATGCAATGGAATGGAATGGAATCAATCGGAATGGAATGGAATGGAACGGAATGGAATGGAAAGGAATGGCATGGAATCAATCGGAATGGAATGGAATGGATTCGAATGGAACGGAATGAAATCAACCCGAACGGAATGGAATGGAATGGAATGGAATGGAATAGAACGGAATCTACAAGAATGGAATGGAATGGAATGGAATGGAATGGAATGGAATGGAATGGAATCAACCCGAGTGGAATGGAATTGTATGGAATGGAATGGAATGGAATCAACCCGAATGGAATGCAATGGAATGGAGTGGAATGGAATGGAATGGAATGGAATGGAATCAACCCGAATGGAATGGAATGGAATGGAATGGAATGGAATGGAATGGAATGGAATGGAATAGAGTGGAATGGAATGGAATCAACCCAACGGGAATGGAATGGTATGGAATGGAATGGAATGGCATCAACCCTAATTTAATGGAATGGAATGGAATGGCGTGGAATTGAATGGTATCAACACGAATGGAAGAGAATGGAATGGAATGGAAGGGAATGGAATCATCCCGAATGGAATGGAATGGCATAGAATCAACACGAATGGAATGAAACGGAATGGAATGGAATGCAATGGAATGGAATGGAATGGAATGCAATGGAATGGAATGGAATGGAATGGAATGCAATGGAATGGAATGGAATGGAATGGAATTCAATGGAATGGAATGGAATGGAATGCAATGGAATGGAATGGAATGGAATGCAATGGAATCAACCCGAATAGAATGGAATTGAATGGAATGGAATGGAATCAATGCAAATGGAATGGAATGAAATGGAATGGAATGGAATGGAATCAGCCCGAATAGAATTGAATGGAATGGGATGGAATGGAATCAACGCGAATCGAATGGAATGGAATGGAGTACAATGGAATGGAATGGAATCAACACGAATGGAATGGAATGGAATGGAATGGAAACAACCCGAATGGAATGGAATGGAATGGAATCGAATGGAACGTAATCAAAACGAATGCAATGGAATCGAATGGAATCGAATGGAATGGAATCAAAACGAATGGAATGGAATGGAATGGAATCAACGGGAGTGGAATGGAAAGGAATCAACTGGAGTGGAATGGAATGACATGGAATGTACTGGAATGGAATGGAAGCAACCCGAATGGAATGGAATGGAATGGAATGGAATCGAATGGAATGGAATGGAATGCAACGGAATGAAACCAAATGGAATGGAATGTAATTGAATGGAATGGAATCAACCAAAATGGAATTGAATGGAATGGAATGGAATGGAGTGGATTGGAATGGAATGGAATCAACCCGAATGGAATGGAATGGAATGGAATGCAATGGAATGGAAAGGAATGGAATGGAATGCAATGGAATGGAATGAAATCGAATGGAATGGAATCAACACGAATGGAATGGAATGGAATGGAATAGACTCAACCCGAATGGAACGGAATGGAATGGAATGGAATGGAATGGAAGGGAATCAAGCCGAAGGGAATGGAATGGAATGGAATGGAATGGAATGGAAAGGAATGGAATGGAATGGAATCAATCCGAACAGAATGGAATGAAATGGAATGGAATGGAATGGAATGGAATCAACTCGAATGCAATGGAATGGAATGGAATGGAATGGAACAGAATCAACCCGAATGGAATGGAATGGATTAGAATCAACCCGAATGGAATGACATGGAATGGAATGGAATGCAATGGAATGGAATGGAATGAAATGGAATGGAATGGAATGGAATGCAATGGAATGGAATGGAATGGAATGGAATGGAATGGAATGGAATGGAATCAATGCAAATGGAATGGAATAAAATGGAATGGAATGGAGTGGAATCAGCCCGAATAGAATTGAATGGAATGGTATGGAATGGAATCAACGCGAATAGAATGGAATGGAATGGAATAGAATGGAATGGAATGGAATCAACACGAATGGCCTGGAATTGAATTGAATGGAATGGAATGGAATGGAATCAACCCGAATGGAATGAAAAGGAATGGAATGGAATGGAATGGAATGGAATGGAATGGAATGGAATAGAATGGAATGGAATGCAATGGAATGGAATGGAAAGGAATGGAATTGAATCAACCCGAATGGAATCGAACGGAATTGAATGGAATGGAGTCAATGCAAATGGAATGGAATGAAAAGGAAAGGAATGGAATGGAATCAGCCCGAATTGAATTGAATGGAATGGGATGGAATTGAATCAACGCGAATAGAATGGAATGCAATGGAATAGAATGGAATGGAATGGAATCAACCCGAATGGAATGGAATGGAAAGGAATGGAATGGAATGGAATCAACCAGAATGGAATGGAATGGAATGGAATGGAAAGGAATGGAATGGAATCTTCTGGAATGGAATGGAAGCAACCGAATGGAATGGAATGGAATCAACCGGAATGGAATAGAGTGTTCTGGAATGGAATGGAAGCAAGCGAATGGAATTGAATGTAATGGAATGGAAATAAACCGAATGGATTGGAATGAAATGGAATGGAATGGAATGGAATGGAATTGAATGGAATGGAATCAACCCAAATGGACTGGAATGGAATGGAATGGAATGGAATGGAGTGGAATGGAATGGAATGGAATGGAATGGAATGGAATCAACCGGTATGGAATGGAATGGATTGGAATGGAATAGAACAGAATCTACCCGAATGGAATGAAATGGAATGCAATGGAATGGAATAGAATGGAATGAAATGGAATGCAAAGGGGTCAACCCGAATGGAATGGAATCAAATGGAATGGAAACAAATGTAATGGAAAGGAATCAACCGGAATGGAATGGAATGGTATGGAATGGAATGGAATGGAATCAACCCGAATGGAATGGAATGGAATGGGATGAAATGGAATGGAAAGTGATGGAATGGAATCAACGCGAACAGAATGGAATGGAATGGAATAGAATGGAATGGAATGGAATCAAACCGAATGGAAGGTAATGAAATGGAATGGAATGGAATGGAATGGAATCAACCAGAATGGAATGGAATGGAATGGAATGGAATGGAATGGAATCAACCCGAATGGAATGAAATGGAATGGAATGGAATCAACGCGAATGGAATGGAATGTTATGGATTGGAGCGGAATGGAATCAACCCAAACGGAATGGAATGGAATGGAATGGAATGCAATGGAATGGAATCAAAAGGAATGGAATGGCATGGAATGGAATGGAATGGCATGGAATGGAATGGAATGGAATCAACCCGAATGCAATGGAATGGAATGGAATGGAATGGAAGTAAAACAAATGGAATAGAATGGAATCATCCCGAATGGAATGGAATGGAATGGAATTGGATGGAATGGAATAGGATGCAATGCAATCAACCCGAATAGAAGGGAATGGAATGGAATAGAAAGGAATGGAACAAAATCAAACCGAATGGAATGGAATGGAATGCAATGGAATGGAATGGAATCAACCAGAAGGGAATGGAATGGAATGGAATGGAATGGAATGGAATGGAATGGAATGGAATGCAATGGAATCAACCCGAATGGAATGAAATGGAATGGAAAGGAATGCATTGGAATGGAATGGAATGGAATCAATCCGAATGGAATAAAATGTAATGGAATGGAATTGAATGGAATGGAACCAAAAGGAATGGAATGGAATAGAATGGAATGGAATGGAATGGAATCAACCGGAATGGAATGGAATGGAATGGAATGGAATGGATTGGAAAGGAATCAACCGGAATGGAATGGAATGGATTGGAATGCAATAGAACGGAATCTACCCGAATGGAGTGAATTGGAATGCAATGGAATGGAATAGAATGGAATGAAATGGAATGGAATGGAGTCAACCCGAATGGAATGGAATCGAATGGAATGGAATCAAATGGAATGGAATGGAATCAACCCGAATGGAATGGATTGGAGTGGAACGGAATGGAATGAAATGGAATGGAATCAACCCGAATGGAATGGAATGGTATGGAATGGAATGGAATGTCATCAATCCTAATGGAATAGAATGGAATGGAATGGCGTGGAATGGAATGGTAGCAACACGAATGGAATGGAATGGAATGGAGTGGAATCAATAGGAATCGAATGGAATGGATAGGAATGGAATGAAATGGAATCAACCCGAATGGAATGGAATGGTATGGAATGGAATGGAATGTCATCAATCCTAATGGAATAGAATGGAATGGAATGGCGTGGAATGGAATGGTAGCAACACGAATGGAATGGAATGAAATGGAATGGAATGGAGTCGAATGGAATGGAATGGAATCATCCCGAATGGAATGGAATGGAACGGAATGGAATGGAATGGAATGGAATCAACCGGAATGGAATGGAATGGAATGGCATGGAATGGAATGGAATGGAATGGAATGCAATGGAATCAACTATAATGGAATGGAATGGAATGGAATGGAATGGAATGGATTGGAACAGAATGGAATCAACCAGAATGGAATGGATTGGAATAGAATGGAATGGAATGGAATGGAATGGTAGCAACCGAATGGAATGGAATGGAATGGAACGGAACGGAATCAACCCAAATGGAATGGAATGGAATGGAATGGAATGTTATCAAACCAAATGGAATGGAATGGAAAGGATTGGAATCAACCGGGGTGGAATGCAATGGATTGGAATGGAATAGAACGGAAACTACCCGAATAGAATGAAATGGAATGCAATGGAATGGAATGGAATGGAATCGAATCAACCCGAATGGAATGGAATGGAATGGGATTTAATGGAAGGGAAAGGAATGGAATCAACGCGAATAGAGTGGATTGGAATGGAATAGAATGGAATGGAATGGAATCAACCCGAATGGAATGGAATGGAATGGAATGGAATGGAATGGAATGGAATGGAATCAACCAGAATGTAATGTATTGGAATGTAATGTAATGGAATGGAATGTTCTTGACTGGAATGGATGCAAATAACCCGGATGGAAAGGAATGGAATGGAATGGAATCAACCCAAATGGAATGGAATAGTATGGAAAGGATTGGAATGTCATCAGTCCTAATGGAATGGAATGGAATGGAATGGCGTGGAATGGAATGGTATCAACACGAATGGAATAGAATGGAATGGAATGGAATGGAATGGAATGGAATCAACCCGAAGGGAATGGAATGGAATGGAATGGAAAGGAATGGAATGGAATGGAATCAAACCAAACCGAATGGAATGAAATGGAATGGAATGGAATGGAATGGAATGGAATGGAATGGAATGTTCTTGACTTGAATGGAAGCCACCCGAATGGAATGGAACGGAATGGAGTCGAATGGAGTGGAATGGAATGCAATTAACCCAAATGGAATGGAGTGGAATGGAATGGAATCAACCCAACCGGAATGGAATGGTATGGAATGGAATGGAATGGCATCAACCCTAATGGAATGGAATGGAATGGAATGGAATGGCGTGGAATGGAATGGTATCAACACGAATGGAATGGAATGGAATGGAATGGAAGGGAATGTAATCATCCCGAATGGAAAGGAATGGAAAGGAATCAACATGAACGGAATGAAACGGAATGGAATGGAATGCGATGGAATGGAATGGAACGGAATCAACACGAATGGAATGGAATAGAATGGAAAGGAATGGAACGGATTGGAATGAACCTGTATGGAATGGAATGGAATGGAATGGAATGGAATGGAATGGAATGGAATCCACCCAAATGGAATGGAATGCAACTGAATGCAATGGAATCAACCCGAATGGAATGGAATGGAATGGGATGGAATGGAATGGAATGGGATGGAATGGAATCAAAGCGAATAGAATGGAATGGAATGGAATAGAATGGAATGGAATGGAAGAGAATGTAATGGTATGGAAGAGAATGGAATTGAATGGAATCAAACCGAATGGAATGGAATGGAACGGAAGGGAATCAACGAGAATGGAATAGAATGGAATTGAATGGAATGCAATGGAATGGAATAAACGAGAATGGAATAGAATGGAATTGAATGGAATGCAATGGAATGGAAACAACCCGATTGGAATGAAGCCGAATGGAATAAAATGGAATTGAATGGAATGGAATGGAATCAAAAGGAATGGAAAGGAATAGAATGGAATGGAATGGAATGGAATGGAATGGAATGGAATGGAATGGAATCAACCGGAATGGAATGGAATGGAATGGAATGCCATCAACCCGAATGGAATGAAATGGAATGGAATGGAGTGCAAAGCAATGGAATGGAATAGAAGGGAATGGAAAGGAATGGCATGGAATCAAGCCGAATAGAATGGAAAGAAATGGAATGCAGTGGCATCGAATGGAATCAACACGAATGGAAGGGAATGGAATGGAATGGAATGGAATGGAATGCCATCAACCCGAATGGAATGAAATGGAATGGAACGGAATGGAATGGAGTGCAAAGGAATGGAATGGAATAGAAGGGAATGGAAAGGAATGGCATGGAATCAAGCCGAATGGAATGGAATGGAATGGAATGCAGTGGCATCGAATGGAATCAACACGAATGGAAGGGAATGGAATGGAATGGAATGGAATGGAATGGAATGGAATCAACACCAATGGAATGAAACGGAATGGAATGGAATGCAATTGAATGGAATTGAATGGAACCAACACGAATGGAATGGAATCGAATGGAATGGAATCAACCAAAATGGAATGGAATGGAATGGAATGGAATGGAATCAACCCGAATAGAAAGTAATGGAATGGAATGGAATGAATGGAATGGTATCAACCCGAATGGAATGGAATGGAACGTAATGGAATCAACCTGAAAGGAATGGAATGGAAAGGAATGGAATCTAATGGAATGAAATGGAATGGAATCAACCCGAATGGAATGGAATGGAATGGAATGGAATCATCGAGAATGGAATGAAATGGAATGGAATGGAATTGAATGGAATGGAATGGAATCAACTCTAATGGAATCGAATGGAATGGAATCATCGAGAATGGAATGAAATGGAATGGAATGGAATTGAATGGAATGGAATGGAATCAACTCTAATGGAATGGAATGGAAGGGAACGGAATGGAATGGAATGGAATGGAATCAACACGAAGGAAATGAAATGGAATGGAATGGAATGGAATGGAATGGAATGGAATCAACCGGAATGGAATGGAATGGAATGGCATGGCATGGAATGGAATCAACACGAATGGAAGGGAATGGAATGGAATGGAATGGAATGGAATGGAATCAACACGAATGGAATGAAACGGAATGGAATGGAATTCAATGAAGTGGAATGGAGTGGAATCAACACGAATGGAATGGAATAGAATAGAATGGAACGGAATGGAATGGAATCAAAACGAATGGAATAGAATGGAATGGAATGGAATGGAATGGAGTCAACACAAATGGAATGGAAAGGAATGGCATGGAATGGAATGGAATGGAATCAACCCGAATGAAATGGAATGGAGTGGAATGGAATGGAATGGAATCAACCAGAATGGAATAGAATAGAATGCAATGGAATGGAATAAACCCAAATGGAATGAAACGGAATGGAATGGAATGCATTGGAATGGAATGGAATGGAATCAAAATGAATGGAATGAAATGGATTGGAATCGAATGGAATGGAAGCAAAAGGAATGCAATGGATAAGAATGGAATGGAATGGAATGCAATGGAATCAACCGAAATGGAATGGAATGGAATGGAATGTTCTGGAATGGAATGGAAGCAACCGAATGGAATGGAATGGAATGGAATAAACCCGAATGGAATGGAATGGAATGGAATGGAAAGAAATGGAATGGAATCACCCTGAGTGGAATGGAATGGAATGGAATGGAATGCAACGGAATGGAAGGGAATGGAATCAAACCGAACGGAATGGAATGGAATGGAATTGAATGGAATGGAATGGAATCCACCCAAATGGTATGGAATGGAATGGAATGCAATGGATTCAACCCGAATGGAATGGAATGGAATGCGATGGAATGGAATGAAATGGGATGGAATGGAATCAACGCGAATAGAATGGAATGGAATGGAATAGAATGGAATGGAATGGAATAGAAAGAAATGGAATGGATTCAACCCGAATGGAATGGAATGAAATGGAATGGAATGGAATCAACCGGAATGGAATGGAATGGTATGGATTGGAACGGAATGGAATCAACCCAAACGGAATGGAATGGAATGGAGTGGAATGGAATGGAATGGAATGGAATGGAATCAACAGCAATGGAATGGTATGGAATGGAATGGAATGGAATCAACCCGAATGGAATGGAATGAAATGGGATAGAATGGAATAGAATGAAATCGAATGGAATGGAATGGAATAGAATGGAATGGAATGGAATGGAATGGAATGGAATAAACCAGAATGGAATGGAATGGAAAGAAATGGAATGGAATCAACCGGAAAGGAATGGAATGGAATGGAATGGAACGGAATGGAATGGAATCAACCCGAATTTAATGGAATGGAATGGAATGGAAGGGAATGGAATGGATTCAACCCGAAGGGAATGGAATGGAATAGAATGGAATGGAATGGAATGGAATGAACCCGACTGGAATGGAATGGAATGGAATATAATGGAAAGGAATGGAATGGAATGGAATCAACCCGAATGGAATGAAATTGAATGGAATGGAATGAAACGGAATGGAAAGGAATGGAATGGAATGGAATGGAATGGAATGGAATGGAATGGAATCAACCACAAAGGAATGGAGTTGAATGGAATGGAATGCAATGGAATGGAATGGAATCAATCGGAATGGAATGGAATGGAACGGAATGGAATGGAAAGGAATGGCATGGAATCAATCGGAATGGAATGGAATGGATTCGAATGGAACGGAATGAAATCAACCCGAACGGAATGGAATGGAATGGAATGGAATGGAATAGAACGGAATCTACAAGAATGGAATGGAATGGAATGGAATGGAATGGAATGGAATGGAATGGAATCAACCCGAGTGGAATGGAATTGTATGGAATGGAATGGAATGGAATCAACCCGAATGGAATGCAATGGAATGGAGTGGAATGGAATGGAATGGAATGGAATGGAATCAACCCGAATGGAATGGAATGGAATGGAATGGAATGGAATGGAATGGAATGGAATGGAATAGAGTGGAATGGAATGGAATCAACCCAACGGGAATGGAATGGTATGGAATGGAATGGAATGGCATCAACCCTAATTTAATGGAATGGAATGGAATGGCGTGGAATTGAATGGTATCAACACGAATGGAAGAGAATGGAATGGAATGGAAGGGAATGGAATCATCCCGAATGGAATGGAATGGCATAGAATCAACACGAATGGAATGAAACGGAATGGAATGGAATGCAATGGAATGGAATGGAATGGAATGCAATGGAATGGAATGGAATGGAATGGAATGCAATGGAATGGAATGGAATGGAATGGAATTCAATGGAATGGAATGGAATGGAATGCAATGGAATGGAATGGAATGGAATGCAATGGAATCAACCCGAATAGAATGGAATTGAATGGAATGGAATGGAATCAATGCAAATGGAATGGAATGAAATGGAATGGAATGGAATGGAATCAGCCCGAATAGAATTGAATGGAATGGGATGGAATGGAATCAACGCGAATCGAATGGAATGGAATGGAGTACAATGGAATGGAATGGAATCAACACGAATGGAATGGAATGGAATGGAATGGAAACAACCCGAATGGAATGGAATGGAATGGAATCGAATGGAACGTAATCAAAACGAATGCAATGGAATCGAATGGAATCGAATGGAATGGAATCAAAACGAATGGAATGGAATGGAATGGAATCAACGGGAGTGGAATGGAAAGGAATCAACTGGAGTGGAATGGAATGACATGGAATGTACTGGAATGGAATGGAAGCAACCCGAATGGAATGGAATGGAATGGAATGGAATCGAATGGAATGGAATGGAATGCAACGGAATGAAACCAAATGGAATGGAATGTAATTGAATGGAATGGAATCAACCAAAATGGAATTGAATGGAATGGAATGGAATGGAGTGGATTGGAATGGAATGGAATCAACCCGAATGGAATGGAATGGAATGGAATGCAATGGAATGGAAAGGAATGGAATGGAATGCAATGGAATGGAATGAAATCGAATGGAATGGAATCAACACGAATGGAATGGAATGGAATGGAATAGACTCAACCCGAATGGAACGGAATGGAATGGAATGGAATGGAATGGAAGGGAATCAAGCCGAAGGGAATGGAATGGAATGGAATGGAATGGAATGGAAAGGAATGGAATGGAATGGAATCAATCCGAACAGAATGGAATGAAATGGAATGGAATGGAATGGAATGGAATCAACTCGAATGCAATGGAATGGAATGGAATGGAATGGAACAGAATCAACCCGAATGGAATGGAATGGATTAGAATCAACCCGAATGGAATGACATGGAATGGAATGGAATGCAATGGAATGGAATGGAATGAAATGGAATGGAATGGAATGGAATGCAATGGAATGGAATGGAATGGAATGGAATGGAATGGAATGGAATCAATGCAAATGGAATGGAATAAAATGGAATGGAATGGAGTGGAATCAGCCCGAATAGAATTGAATGGAATGGTATGGAATGGAATCAACGCGAATAGAATGGAATGGAATGGAATAGAATGGAATGGAATGGAATCAACACGAATGGCCTGGAATTGAATTGAATGGAATGGAATGGAATGGAATCAACCCGAATGGAATGAAAAGGAATGGAATGGAATGGAATGGAATGGAATGGAATGGAATGGAATAGAATGGAATGGAATGCAATGGAATGGAATGGAAAGGAATGGAATTGAATCAACCCGAATGGAATCGAACGGAATTGAATGGAATGGAGTCAATGCAAATGGAATGGAATGAAAAGGAAAGGAATGGAATGGAATCAGCCCGAATTGAATTGAATGGAATGGGATGGAATTGAATCAACGCGAATAGAATGGAATGCAATGGAATAGAATGGAATGGAATGGAATCAACCCGAATGGAATGGAATGGAAAGGAATGGAATGGAATGGAATCAACCAGAATGGAATGGAATGGAATGGAATGGAAAGGAATGGAATGGAATCTTCTGGAATGGAATGGAAGCAACCGAATGGAATGGAATGGAATCAACCGGAATGGAATAGAGTGTTCTGGAATGGAATGGAAGCAAGCGAATGGAATTGAATGTAATGGAATGGAAATAAACCGAATGGATTGGAATGAAATGGAATGGAATGGAATGGAATGGAATTGAATGGAATGGAATCAACCCAAATGGACTGGAATGGAATGGAATGGAATGGAATGGAGTGGAATGGAATGGAATGGAATGGAATGGAATCAACCGGTATGGAATGGAATGGATTGGAATGGAATAGAACAGAATCTACCCGAATGGAATGAAATGGAATGCAATGGAATGGAATAGAATGGAATGAAATGGAATGCAAAGGGGTCAACCCGAATGGAATGGAATCAAATGGAATGGAAACAAATGTAATGGAAAGGAATCAACCGGAATGGAATGGAATGGTATGGAATGGAATGGAATGGAATCAACCCGAATGGAATGGAATGGAATGGGATGAAATGGAATGGAAAGTGATGGAATGGAATCAACGCGAACAGAATGGAATGGAATGGAATAGAATGGAATGGAATGGAATCAAACCGAATGGAAGGTAATGAAATGGAATGGAATGGAATGGAATGGAATCAACCAGAATGGAATGGAATGGAATGGAATGGAATGGAATGGAATCAACCCGAATGGAATGAAATGGAATGGAATGGAATCAACGCGAATGGAATGGAATGTTATGGATTGGAGCGGAATGGAATCAACCCAAACGGAATGGAATGGAATGGAATGGAATGCAATGGAATGGAATCAAAAGGAATGGAATGGCATGGAATGGAATGGAATGGCATGGAATGGAATGGAATGGAATCAACCCGAATGCAATGGAATGGAATGGAATGGAATGGAAGTAAAACAAATGGAATAGAATGGAATCATCCCGAATGGAATGGAATGGAATGGAATTGGATGGAATGGAATAGGATGCAATGCAATCAACCCGAATAGAAGGGAATGGAATGGAATAGAAAGGAATGGAACAAAATCAAACCGAATGGAATGGAATGGAATGCAATGGAATGGAATGGAATCAACCAGAAGGGAATGGAATGGAATGGAATGGAATGGAATGGAATGGAATGGAATGGAATGCAATGGAATCAACCCGAATGGAATGAAATGGAATGGAAAGGAATGCATTGGAATGGAATGGAATGGAATCAATCCGAATGGAATAAAATGTAATGGAATGGAATTGAATGGAATGGAACCAAAAGGAATGGAATGGAATAGAATGGAATGGAATGGAATGGAATCAACCGGAATGGAATGGAATGGAATGGAATGGAATGGATTGGAAAGGAATCAACCGGAATGGAATGGAATGGATTGGAATGGAATAGAACGGAATCTACCCGAATGGAGTGAATTGGAATGCAATGGAATGGAATAGAATGGAATGAAATGGAATGGAATGGAGTCAACCCGAATGGAATGGAATCGAATGGAATGGAATCAAATGGAATGGAATGGAATCAACCCGAATGGAATGGATTGGAGTGGAACGGAATGGAATGAAATGGAATGGAATCAACCCGAATGGAATGGAATGGTATGGAATGGAATGGAATGTCATCAATCCTAATGGAATAGAATGGAATGGAATGGCGTGGAATGGAATGGTAGCAACACGAATGGAATGGAATGGAATGGAGTGGAATCAATAGGAATCGAATGGAATGGATAGGAATGGAATGAAATGGAATCAACCCGAATGGAATGGAATGGTATGGAATGGAATGGAATGTCATCAATCCTAATGGAATAGAATGGAATGGAATGGCGTGGAATGGAATGGTAGCAACACGAATGGAATGGAATGAAATGGAATGGAATGGAGTCGAATGGAATGGAATGGAATCATCCCGAATGGAATGGAATGGAACGGAATGGAATGGAATGGAATGGAATCAACCGGAATGGAATGGAATGGAATGGCATGGAATGGAATGGAATGGAATGGAATGCAATGGAATCAACTATAATGGAATGGAATGGAATGGAATGGAATGGAATGGATTGGAACAGAATGGAATCAACCAGAATGGAATGGATTGGAATAGAATGGAATGGAATGGAATGGAATGGTAGCAACCGAATGGAATGGAATGGAATGGAACGGAACGGAATCAACCCAAATGGAATGGAATGGAATGGAATGGAATGTTATCAAACCAAATGGAATGGAATGGAAAGGATTGGAATCAACCGGGGTGGAATGCAATGGATTGGAATGGAATAGAACGGAAACTACCCGAATAGAATGAAATGGAATGCAATGGAATGGAATGGAATGGAATCGAATCAACCCGAATGGAATGGAATGGAATGGGATTTAATGGAAGGGAAAGGAATGGAATCAACGCGAATAGAGTGGATTGGAATGGAATAGAATGGAATGGAATGGAATCAACCCGAATGGAATGGAATGGAATGGAATGGAATGGAATGGAATGGAATGGAATGGAATCAACCAGAATGTAATGTATTGGAATGTAATGTAATGGAATGGAATGTTCTTGACTGGAATGGATGCAAATAACCCGGATGGAAAGGAATGGAATGGAATGGAATCAACCCAAATGGAATGGAATAGTATGGAAAGGATTGGAATGTCATCAGTCCTAATGGAATGGAATGGAATGGAATGGCGTGGAATGGAATGGTATCAACACGAATGGAATAGAATGGAATGGAATGGAATGGAATGGAATGGAATCAACCCGAAGGGAATGGAATGGAATGGAATGGAAAGGAATGGAATGGAATGGAATCAAACCAAACCGAATGGAATGAAATGGAATGGAATGGAATGGAATGGAATGGAATGGAATGGAATGTTCTTGACTTGAATGGAAGCCACCCGAATGGAATGGAACGGAATGGAGTCGAATGGAGTGGAATGGAATGCAATTAACCCAAATGGAATGGAGTGGAATGGAATGGAATCAACCCAACCGGAATGGAATGGTATGGAATGGAATGGAATGGCATCAACCCTAATGGAATGGAATGGAATGGAATGGAATGGCGTGGAATGGAATGGTATCAACACGAATGGAATGGAATGGAATGGAATGGAAGGGAATGTAATCATCCCGAATGGAAAGGAATGGAAAGGAATCAACATGAACGGAATGAAACGGAATGGAATGGAATGCGATGGAATGGAATGGAACGGAATCAACACGAATGGAATGGAATAGAATGGAAAGGAATGGAACGGATTGGAATGAACCTGTATGGAATGGAATGGAATGGAATGGAATGGAATGGAATGGAATGGAATCCACCCAAATGGAATGGAATGCAACTGAATGCAATGGAATCAACCCGAATGGAATGGAATGGAATGGGATGGAATGGAATGGAATGGGATGGAATGGAATCAAAGCGAATAGAATGGAATGGAATGGAATAGAATGGAATGGAATGGAAGAGAATGTAATGGTATGGAAGAGAATGGAATTGAATGGAATCAAACCGAATGGAATGGAATGGAACGGAAGGGAATCAACGAGAATGGAATAGAATGGAATTGAATGGAATGCAATGGAATGGAATAAACGAGAATGGAATAGAATGGAATTGAATGGAATGCAATGGAATGGAAACAACCCGATTGGAATGAAGCCGAATGGAATAAAATGGAATTGAATGGAATGGAATGGAATCAAAAGGAATGGAAAGGAATAGAATGGAATGGAATGGAATGGAATGGAATGGAATGGAATGGAATGGAATCAACCGGAATGGAATGGAATGGAATGGAATGCCATCAACCCGAATGGAATGAAATGGAATGGAATGGAGTGCAAAGCAATGGAATGGAATAGAAGGGAATGGAAAGGAATGGCATGGAATCAAGCCGAATAGAATGGAAAGAAATGGAATGCAGTGGCATCGAATGGAATCAACACGAATGGAAGGGAATGGAATGGAATGGAATGGAATGGAATGCCATCAACCCGAATGGAATGAAATGGAATGGAACGGAATGGAATGGAGTGCAAAGGAATGGAATGGAATAGAAGGGAATGGAAAGGAATGGCATGGAATCAAGCCGAATGGAATGGAATGGAATGGAATGCAGTGGCATCGAATGGAATCAACACGAATGGAAGGGAATGGAATGGAATGGAATGGAATGGAATGGAATGGAATGGAATCAACACCAATGGAATGAAACGGAATGGAATGGAATGCAATTGAATGGAATTGAATGGAACCAACACGAATGGAATGGAATCGAATGGAATGGAATCAACCAAAATGGAATGGAATGGAATGGAATGGAATGGAATCAACCCGAATAGAATGTAATGGAATGGAATGGAATGAATGGAATGGTATCAACCCGAATGGAATGGAATGGAACGTAATGGAATCAACCTGAAAGGAATGGAATGGAAAGGAATGGAATCTAATGGAATGAAATGGAATGGAATCAACCCGAATGGAATGGAATGGAATGGAATGGAATCATCGAGAATGGAATGAAATGGAATGGAATGGAATTGAATGGAATGGAATGGAATCAACTCTAATGGAATCGAATGGAATGGAATCATCGAGAATGGAATGAAATGGAATGGAATGGAATTGAATGGAATGGAATGGAATCAACTCTAATGGAATGGAATGGAAGGGAACGGAATGGAATGGAATGGAATGGAATCAACACGAAGGAAATGAAATGGAATGGAATGGAATGGAATGGAATGGAATGGAATCAACCGGAATGGAATGGAATGGAATGGCATGGCATGGAATGGAATCAACACGAATGGAAGGGAATGGAATGGAATGGAATGGAATGGAATCAACACGAATGGAATGAAACGGAATGGAATGGAATTCAATGAAGTGGAATGGAGTGGAATCAACACGAATGGAATGGAATAGAATAGAATGGAACGGAATGGAATGGAATCAAAACGAATGGAATAGAATGGAATGGAATGGAATGGAATGGAGTCAACACAAATGGAATGGAAAGGAATGGCATGGAATGGAATGGAATGGAATCAACCCGAATGAAATGGAATGGAGTGGAATGGAATGGAATGGAATCAACCAGAATGGAATAGAATAGAATGCAATGGAATGGAATAAACCCAAATGGAATGAAATGGAATGGAATGGAATGCATTGGAATGGAATGGAATGGAATCAAAATGAATGGAATGAAATGGATTGGAATCGAATGGAATGGAAGCAAAAGGAATGCAATGGATAAGAATGGAATGGAATGGAATGCAATGGAATCAACCGAAATGGAATGGAATGGAATGGAATGTTCTGGAATGGAATGGAAGCAACCGAATGGAATGGAATGGAATGGAATAAACCCGAATGGAATGGAATGGAATGGAATGGAAAGAAATGGAATGGAATCACCCTGAGTGGAATGGAATGGAATGGAATGGAATGCAACGGAATGGAAGGGAATGGAATCAAACCGAACGGAATGGAATGGAATGGAATTGAATGGAATGGAATGGAATCCACCCAAATGGTATGGAATGGAATGGAATGCAATGGATTCAACCCGAATGGAATGGAATGGAATGCGATGGAATGGAATGAAATGGGATGGAATGGAATCAACGCGAATAGAATGGAATGGAATGGAATAGAATGGAATGGAATGGAATAGAAAGAAATGGAATGGATTCAACCCGAATGGAATGGAATGAAATGGAATGGAATGGAATCAACCGGAATGGAATGGAATGGTATGGATTGGAACGGAATGGAATCAACCCAAACGGAATGGAATGGAATGGAGTGGAATGGAATGGAATGGAATGGAATGGAATCAACAGCAATGGAATGGTATGGAATGGAATGGAATGGAATCAACCCGAATGGAATGGAATGAAATGGGATAGAATGGAATAGAATGAAATCGAATGGAATGGAATGGAATAGAATGGAATGGAATGGAATGGAATGGAATGGAATAAACCAGAATGGAATGGAATGGAAAGAAATGGAATGGAATCAACCGGAAAGGAATGGAATGGAATGGAATGGAACGGAATGGAATGGAATCAACCCGAATTTAATGGAATGGAATGGAATGGAAGGGAATGGAATGGATTCAACCCGAAGGGAATGGAATGGAATAGAATGGAATGGAATGGAATGGAATGAACCCGACTGGAATGGAATGGAATGGAATATAATGGAAAGGAATGGAATGGAATGGAATCAACCCGAATGGAATGAAATTGAATGGAATGGAATGAAACGGAATGGAAAGGAATGGAATGGAATGGAATGGAATGGAATGGAATGGAATCAACCACAAAGGAATGGAGTTGAATGGAATGGAATGCAATGGAATGGAATGGAATCAATCGGAATGGAATGGAATGGAACGGAATGGAATGGAAAGGAATGGCATGGAATCAATCGGAATGGAATGGAATGGATTCGAATGGAACGGAATGAAATCAACCCGAACGGAATGGAATGGAATGGAATGGAATGGAATAGAACGGAATCTACAAGAATGGAATGGAATGGAATGGAATGGAATGGAATGGAATGGAATGGAATGGAATCAACCCGAGTGGAATGGAATTGTATGGAATGGAATGGAATGGAATCAACCCGAATGGAATGCAATGGAATGGAGTGGAATGGAATGGAATGGAATGGAATGGAATCAACCCGAATGGAATGGAATGGAATGGAATGGAATGGAATGGAATGGAATGGAATGGAATAGAGTGGTATGGAATGGAATCAACCCAACGGGAATGGAATGGTATGGAATGGAATGGAATGGCATCAACCCTAATTTAATGGAATGGAATGGAATGGCGTGGAATTGAATGGTATCAACACGAATGGAAGAGAATGGAATGGAATGGAAGGGAATGGAATCATCCCGAATGGAATGGAATGGCATAGAATCAACACGAATGGAATGAAACGGAATGGAATGGAATGCAATGGAATGGAATGGAATGGAATGCAATGGAATGGAATGGAATGGAATGGAATGCAATGGAATGGAATGGAATGGAATGGAATTCAATGGAATGGAATGGAATGGAATGCAATGGAATGGAATGGAATGGAATGCAATGGAATCAACCCGAATAGAATGGAATTGAATGGAATGGAATGGAATCAATGCAAATGGAATGGAATGAAATGGAATGGAATGGAATGGAATCAGCCCGAATAGAATTGAATGGAATGGGATGGAATGGAATCAACGCGAATCGAATGGAATGGAATGGAGTACAATGGAATGGAATGGAATCAACACGAATGGAATGGAATGGAATGGAATGGAAACAACCCGAATGGAATGGAATGGAATGGAATCGAATGGAACGTAATCAAAACGAATGCAATGGAATCGAATGGAATCGAATGGAATGGAATCAAAACGAATGGAATGGAATGGAATGGAATCAACGGGAGTGGAATGGAAAGGAATCAACTGGAGTGGAATGGAATGACATGGAATGTACTGGAATGGAATGGAAGCAACCCGAATGGAATGGAATGGAATGGAATGGAATCGAATGGAATGGAATGGAATGCAACGGAATGAAACCAAATGGAATGGAATGTAATTGAATGGAATGGAATCAACCAAAATGGAATTGAATGGAATGGAATGGAATGGAGTGGATTGGAATGGAATGGAATCAACCCGAATGGAATGGAATGGAATGGAATGCAATGGAATGGAAAGGAATGGAATGGAATGCAATGGAATGGAATGAAATCGAATGGAATGGAATCAACACGAATGGAATGGAATGGAATGGAATAGACTCAACCCGAATGGAACGGAATGGAATGGAATGGAATGGAATGGAAGGGAATCAAGCCGAAGGGAATGGAATGGAATGGAATGGAATGGAATGGAAAGGAATGGAATGGAATGGAATCAATCCGAACAGAATGGAATGAAATGGAATGGAATGGAATGGAATGGAATCAACTCGAATGCAATGGAATGGAATGGAATGGAATGGAACAGAATCAACCCGAATGGAATGGAATGGATTAGAATCAACCCGAATGGAATGACATGGAATGGAATGAAATGCAATGGAATGGAATGGAATGAAATGGAATGGAATGGAATGGAATGCAATGGAATGGAATGGAATGGAATGGAATGGAATGGAATGGAATGGAATCAATGCAAATGGAATGGAATAAAATGGAATGGAATGGAGTGGAATCAGCCCGAATAGAATTGAATGGAATGGTATGGAATGGAATCAACGCGAATAGAATGGAATGGAATGGAATAGAATGGAATGGAATGGAATCAACACGAATGGCCTGGAATTGAATTGAATGGAATGGAATGGAATGGAATCAACCCGAATGGAATGAAAAGGAATGGAATGGAATGGAATGGAATGGAATGGAATGGAATGGAATAGAATGGAATGGAATGCAATGGAATGGAATGGAAAGGAATGGAATTGAATCAACCCGAATGGAATCGAACGGAATTGAATGGAATGGAGTCAATGCAAATGGAATGGAATGAAAAGGAAAGGAATGGAATGGAATCAGCCCGAATTGAATTGAATGGAATGGGATGGAATTGAATCAACGCGAATAGAATGGAATGCAATGGAATAGAATGGAATGGAATGGAATCAACCCGAATGGAATGGAATGGAAAGGAATGGAATGGAATGGAATCAACCAGAATGGAATGGAATGGAATGGAATGGAAAGGAATGGAATGGAATCTTCTGGAATGGAATGGAAGCAACCGAATGGAATGGAATGGAATCAACCGGAATGGAATAGAGTGTTCTGGAATGGAATGGAAGCAAGCGAATGGAATTGAATGTAATGGAATGGAAATAAACCGAATGGATTGGAATGAAATGGAATGGAATGGAATGGAATGGAATTGAATGGAATGGAATCAACCCAAATGGACTGGAATGGAATGGAATGGAATGGAATGGAGTGGAATGGAATGGAATGGAATGGAATGGAATCAACCGGTATGGAATGGAATGGATTGGAATGGAATAGAACAGAATCTACCCGAATGGAATGAAATGGAATGCAATGGAATGGAATAGAATGGAATGAAATGGAATGCAAAGGGGTCAACCCGAATGGAATGGAATCAAATGGAATGGAAACAAATGTAATGGAAAGGAATCAACCGGAATGGAATGGAATGGTATGGAATGGAATGGAATGGAATCAACCCGAATGGAATGGAATGGAATGGGATGAAATGGAATGGAAAGTGATGGAATGGAATCAACGCGAACAGAATGGAATGGAATGGAATAGAATGGAATGGAATGGAATCAAACCGAATGGAAGGTAATGAAATGGAATGGAATGGAATGGAATGGAATCAACCAGAATGGAATGGAATGGAATGGAATGGAATGGAATGGAATGGAATCAACCCGAATGGAATGAAATGGAATGGAATGGAATCAACGCGAATGGAATGGAATGTTATGGATTGGAGCGGAATGGAATCAACCCAAACGGAATGGAATGGAATGGAATGGAATGCAATGGAATGGAATCAAAAGGAATGGAATGGCATGGAATGGAATGGAATGGCATGGAATGGAATGGAATGGAATCAACCCGAATGCAATGGAATGGAATGGAATGGAATGGAAGTAAAACAAATGGAATAGAATGGAATCATCCCGAATGGAATGGAATGGAATGGAATTGGATGGAATGGAATAGGATGCAATGCAATCAACCCGAATAGAAGGGAATGGAATGGAATAGAAAGGAATGGAACAAAATCAAACCGAATGGAATGGAATGGAATGCAATGGAATGGAATGGAATCAACCAGAAGGGAATGGAATGGAATGGAATGGAATGGAATGGAATGGAATGGAATGGAATGCAATGGAATCAACCCGAATGGAATGAAATGGAATGGAAAGGAATGCATTGGAATGGAATGGAATGGAATCAATCCGAATGGAATAAAATGTAATGGAATGGAATTGAATGGAATGGAACCAAAAGGAATGGAATGGAATAGAATGGAATGGAATGGAATGGAATCAACCGGAATGGAATGGAATGGAATGGAATGGAATGGATTGGAAAGGAATCAACCGGAATGGAATGGAATGGATTGGAATGGAATAGAACGGAATCTACCCGAATGGAGTGAATTGGAATGCAATGGAATGGAATAGAATGGAATGAAATGGAATGGAATGGAGTCAACCCGAATGGAATGGAATCGAATGGAATGGAATCAAATGGAATGGAATGGAATCAACCCGAATGGAATGGATTGGAGTGGAACGGAATGGAATGAAATGGAATGGAATCAACCCGAATGGAATGGAATGGTATGGAATGGAATGGAATGTCATCAATCCTAATGGAATAGAATGGAATGGAATGGCGTGGAATGGAATGGTAGCAACACGAATGGAATGGAATGGAATGGAGTGGAATCAATAGGAATCGAATGGAATGGATAGGAATGGAATGAAATGGAATCAACCCGAATGGAATGGAATGGTATGGAATGGAATGGAATGTCATCAATCCTAATGGAATAGAATGGAATGGAATGGCGTGGAATGGAATGGTAGCAACACGAATGGAATGGAATGAAATGGAATGGAATGGAGTCGAATGGAATGGAATGGAATCATCCCGAATGGAATGGAATGGAACGGAATGGAATGGAATGGAATGGAATCAACCGGAATGGAATGGAATGGAATGGCATGGAATGGAATGGAATGGAATGGAATGCAATGGAATCAACTATAATGGAATGGAATGGAATGGAATGGAATGGAATGGATTGGAACAGAATGGAATCAACCAGAATGGAATGGATTGGAATAGAATGGAATGGAATGGAATGGAATGGTAGCAACCGAATGGAATGGAATGGAATGGAACGGAACGGAATCAACCCAAATGGAATGGAATGGAATGGAATGGAATGTTATCAAACCAAATGGAATGGAATGGAAAGGATTGGAATCAACCGGGGTGGAATGCAATGGATTGGAATGGAATAGAACGGAAACTACCCGAATAGAATGAAATGGAATGCAATGGAATGGAATGGAATGGAATCGAATCAACCCGAATGGAATGGAATGGAATGGGATTTAATGGAAGGGAAAGGAATGGAATCAACGCGAATAGAGTGGATTGGAATGGAATAGAATGGAATGGAATGGAATCAACCCGAATGGAATGGAATGGAATGGAATGGAATGGAATGGAATGGAATGGAATCAACCAGAATGTAATGTATTGGAATGTAATGTAATGGAATGGAATGTTCTTGACTGGAATGGATGCAAATAACCCGGATGGAAAGGAATGGAATGGAATGGAATCAACCCAAATGGAATGGAATAGTATGGAAAGGATTGGAATGTCATCAGTCCTAATGGAATGGAATGGAATGGAATGGCGTGGAATGGAATGGTATCAACACGAATGGAATAGAATGGAATGGAATGGAATGGAATGGAATGGAATCAACCCGAAGGGAATGGAATGGAATGGAATGGAAAGGAATGGAATGGAATGGAATCAAACCAAACCGAATGGAATGAAATGGAATGGAATGGAATGGAATGGAATGGAATGGAATGGAATGTTCTTGACTTGAATGGAAGCCACCCGAATGGAATGGAACGGAATGGAGTCGAATGGAGTGGAATGGAATGCAATTAACCCAAATGGAATGGAGTGGAATGGAATGGAATCAACCCAACCGGAATGGAATGGTATGGAATGGAATGGAATGGCATCAACCCTAATGGAATGGAATGGAATGGAATGGAATGGCGTGGAATGGAATGGTATCAACACGAATGGAATGGAATGGAATGGAATGGAAGGGAATGTAATCATCCCGAATGGAAAGGAATGGAAAGGAATCAACATGAACGGAATGAAACGGAATGGAATGGAATGCGATGGAATGGAATGGAACGGAATCAACACGAATGGAATGGAATAGAATGGAAAGGAATGGAACGGATTGGAATGAACCTGTATGGAATGGAATGGAATGGAATGGAATGGAATGGAATGGAATGGAATCCACCCAAATGGAATGGAATGCAACTGAATGCAATGGAATCAACCCGAATGGAATGGAATGGAATGGGATGGAATGGAATGGAATGGGATGGAATGGAATCAAAGCGAATAGAATGGAATGGAATGGAATAGAATGGAATGGAATGGAAGAGAATGTAATGGTATGGAAGAGAATGGAATTGAATGGAATCAAACCGAATGGAATGGAATGGAACGGAAGGGAATCAACGAGAATGGAATAGAATGGAATTGAATGGAATGCAATGGAATGGAATAAACGAGAATGGAATAGAATGGAATTGAATGGAATGCAATGGAATGGAAACAACCCGATTGGAATGAAGCCGAATGGAATAAAATGGAATTGAATGGAATGGAATGGAATCAAAAGGAATGGAAAGGAATAGAATGGAATGGAATGGAATGGAATGGAATGGAATGGAATGGAATCAACCGGAATGGAATGGAATGGAATGGAATGCCATCAACCCGAATGGAATGAAATGGAATGGAATGGAGTGCAAAGCAATGGAATGGAATAGAAGGGAATGGAAAGGAATGGCATGGAATCAAGCCGAATAGAATGGAAAGAAATGGAATGCAGTGGCATCGAATGGAATCAACACGAATGGAAGGGAATGGAATGGAATGGAATGGAATGGAATGCCATCAACCCGAATGGAATGAAATGGAATGGAACGGAATGGAATGGAGTGCAAAGGAATGGAATGGAATAGAAGGGAATGGAAAGGAATGGCATGGAATCAAGCCGAATGGAATGGAATGGAATGGAATGCAGTGGCATCGAATGGAATCAACACGAATGGAAGGGAATGGAATGGAATGGAATGGAATGGAATGGAATGGAATGGAATGGAATCAACACCAATGGAATGAAACGGAATGGAATGGAATGCAATTGAATGGAATTGAATGGAACCAACACGAATGGAATGGAATCGAATGGAATGGAATCAACCAAAATGGAATGGAATGGAATGGAATGGAATGGAATCAACCCGAATAGAATGTAATGGAATGGAATGGAATGAATGGAATGGTATCAACCCGAATGGAATGGAATGGAACGTAATGGAATCAACCTGAAAGGAATGGAATGGAAAGGAATGGAATCTAATGGAATGAAATGGAATGGAATCAACCCGAATGGAATGGAATGGAATGGAATGGAATCATCGAGAATGGAATGAAATGGAATGGAATGGAATTGAATGGAATGGAATGGAATCAACTCTAATGGAATCGAATGGAATGGAATCATCGAGAATGGAATGAAATGGAATGGAATGGAATTGAATGGAATGGAATGGAATCAACTCTAATGGAATGGAATGGAAGGGAACGGAATGGAATGGAATGGAATGGAATCAACACGAAGGAAATGAAATGGAATGGAATGGAATGGAATGGAATGGAATGGAATCAACCGGAATGGAATGGAATGGAATGGCATGGCATGGAATGGAATCAACACGAATGGAAGGGAATGGAATGGAATGGAATGGAATGGAATCAACACGAATGGAATGAAACGGAATGGAATGGAATTCAATGAAGTGGAATGGAGTGGAATCAACACGAATGGAATGGAATAGAATAGAATGGAACGGAATGGAATGGAATCAAAACGAATGGAATAGAATGGAATGGAATGGAATGGAATGGAGTCAACACAAATGGAATGGAAAGGAATGGCATGGAATGGAATGGAATGGAATCAACCCGAATGAAATGGAATGGAGTGGAATGGAATGGAATGGAATCAACCAGAATGGAATAGAATAGAATGCAATGGAATGGAATAAACCCAAATGGAATGAAATGGAATGGAATGGAATGCATTGGAATGGAATGGAATGGAATCAAAATGAATGGAATGAAATGGATTGGAATCGAATGGAATGGAAGCAAAAGGAATGCAATGGATAAGAATGGAATGGAATGGAATGCAATGGAATCAACCGAAATGGAATGGAATGGAATGGAATGTTCTGGAATGGAATGGAAGCAACCGAATGGAATGGAATGGAATGGAATAAACCCGAATGGAATGGAATGGAATGGAATGGAAAGAAATGGAATGGAATCACCCTGAGTGGAATGGAATGGAATGGAATGGAATGCAACGGAATGGAAGGGAATGGAATCAAACCGAACGGAATGGAATGGAATGGAATTGAATGGAATGGAATGGAATCCACCCAAATGGTATGGAATGGAATGGAATGCAATGGATTCAACCCGAATGGAATGGAATGGAATGCGATGGAATGGAATGAAATGGGATGGAATGGAATCAACGCGAATAGAATGGAATGGAATGGAATAGAATGGAATGGAATGGAATAGAAAGAAATGGAATGGATTCAACCCGAATGGAATGGAATGAAATGGAATGGAATGGAATCAACCGGAATGGAATGGAATGGTATGGATTGGAACGGAATGGAATCAACCCAAACGGAATGGAATGGAATGGAGTGGAATGGAATGGAATGGAATGGAATGGAATCAACAGCAATGGAATGGTATGGAATGGAATGGAATGGAATCAACCCGAATGGAATGGAATGAAATGGGATAGAATGGAATAGAATGAAATCGAATGGAATGGAATGGAATAGAATGGAATGGAATGGAATGGAATGGAATGGAATAAACCAGAATGGAATGGAATGGAAAGAAATGGAATGGAATCAACCGGAAAGGAATGGAATGGAATGGAATGGAACGGAATGGAATGGAATCAACCCGAATTTAATGGAATGGAATGGAATGGAAGGGAATGGAATGGATTCAACCCGAAGGGAATGGAATGGAATAGAATGGAATGGAATGGAATGGAATGAACCCGACTGGAATGGAATGGAATGGAATATAATGGAAAGGAATGGAATGGAATGGAATCAACCCGAATGGAATGAAATTGAATGGAATGGAATGAAACGGAATGGAAAGGAATGGAATGGAATGGAATGGAATGGAATGGAATGGAATCAACCACAAAGGAATGGAGTTGAATGGAATGGAATGCAATGGAATGGAATGGAATCAATCGGAATGGAATGGAATGGAACGGAATGGAATGGAAAGGAATGGCATGGAATCAATCGGAATGGAATGGAATGGATTCGAATGGAACGGAATGAAATCAACCCGAACGGAATGGAATGGAATGGAATGGAATGGAATAGAACGGAATCTACAAGAATGGAATGGAATGGAATGGAATGGAATGGAATGGAATGGAATGGAATCAACCCGAGTGGAATGGAATTGTATGGAATGGAATGGAATGGAATCAACCCGAATGGAATGCAATGGAATGGAGTGGAGTGGAATATAATGGAATGGAATGGAATCAACCCGAATGGAATGGAATGGAATGGAATGGAATGGAATGGAATAGAGTGGAATGGAATGGAATCAACCCAACGGGAATGGAATGGTATGGAATGGAATGGAATGGCATCAACCCTAATGGAATGGAATGGAATGGAATGGCGTGGAATTGAATGGTATCAACACGAATGGAAGAGAATGGAATGGAATGGAAGGGAATGGAATCATCCCGAATGGAATGGAATGGCATAGGATCAACACGAATGGAATGAAACGGAATGGAATGGAATGCAATGGAATGGAATGGAATGGAATGGAATGCAATGGAATGGAATGGAATGGAATGGAATGGAATGGAATGGAATGGAATGGAATTCAATGGAATGGAATGGAATGGAATGCAATGGAATGGAATGGAATGGAATGCAATGGAATCAACCCGAATAGAATGGAATTGAATGGAATGGAATGGAATCAATGCAAATGGAATGGAATGAAATGGAATGGAATGGAATGGAACCAGCCTGAATAGAATTGAATGGAATGGGATGGAATGGAATCAACGCGAATCGAATGGAATGGAATGGAGTACAATGGAATGGAATGGAATCAACACGAATGGAATGGAATGGAATGGAATAAACCAGAATGGAATGGAATGGAAAGAAATGGAATGGAATCAACCGGAAAAGAATGGAATGGAATGGAATGGAACGGAATGGAATGGAATCAACCCGAATTTAATGGAATGGAATGGAATGGAAGGGAATGGAATGGATTCAACCCGAAGGGAATGGAATGGAATAGAATGGAATGGAATGGAATGGAATGAACCCGACTGGAATGGAATGGAATGGAATATAATGGAAAGGAATGGAATGGAATGGAATCAACCCGAATGGAATGAAATTGAATGGAATGGAATGAAACGGAATGGAAAGGAATGGAATGGAATGGAATGGAATGGAATGGAATGGAATGGAATGGAATCAACCACAAAGGAATGGAGTTGAATGGAATGGAATGCAATGGAATGGAATGGAATCAATCGGAATGGAATGGAATGGAACGGAATGGAATGGAAAGGAATGGCATGGAATCAATCGGAATGGAATGGAATGGATTCGAATGGAACGGAATGAAATCAACCCGAACGGAATGGAATGGAATGGAATGGAATGGAATAGAACGGAATCTACAAGAATGGAATGGAATGGAATGGAATGGAATGGAATGGAATGGAATGGAATCAACCCGAGTGGAATGGAATTGTATGGAATGGAATGGAATGGAATCAACCCGAATGGAATGCAATGGAATGGAGTGGAAGGGAATGGAATGGAATGGAATGGAATCAACCCGAATGGAATGGAATGGAATGGAATGGAATGGAATGGAATGGAATAGAGTGGAATGGAATGGAATCAACCCAACGGGAATGGAATGGTATGGAATGGAATGGAATGGCATCAACCCTAATGGAATGGAATGGAATGGAATGGAATGGCGTGGAATTGAATGGTATCAACACGAATGGAAGAGAATGGAATGGAATGGAAGGGAATGGAATCATCCCGAATGGAATGGAATGGCATAGAATCAACACGAATGGAATGAAACGGAATGGAATGGAATGCAATGGAATGGAATGGAATGGAATGCAATGGAATGGAATGGAATGGAATGGAATGCAATGGAATGGAATGGAATGGAATGGAATTCAATGGAATGGAATGGAATGGAATGCAATGGAATGGAATGGAATGGAATGCAATGGAATCAAACCGAATAGAATGGAATTGAATGGAATGGAATGGAATCAATGCAAATGGAATGGAATGAAATGGAATGGAATGGAATGGAATCAGCCCGAATAGAATTGAATGGAATGGGATGGAATGGAATCAACGCGAATGGAATGGAATGGAATGGAGTACAATGGAATGGAATGGAATCAACACGAATGGAATGGAATGGAATGGAATGGAAACAACCCGAATGGAATGGAATGGAATGGAATCGAATGGAATGTAATCAAAACGAATGCAATGGAATGGAATGGAATCAACGGGAGTGGAATGGAAAGGAATCAACTGGAGTGGAATGGAATGACATGGAATGTACTGGAATGGAATGGAAGCAACCCGAATGGAATGGAATGGAATGGAATGGAATCGAATGGAATGGAATGGAATCCAACGGAATGAAACCAAATGGAATGGAATGTAATTGAATGGAATGGAATCAACCAAAATGGAATTGAATGGAATGGAATGGAATGGAGTGGATTGGAATGGAATGGAATCAACCCGAATGGAATGGAATGGAATGGAATGCAATGGAATGGAAAGGAATGGAATGGAATGCAATGGAATGGAATGAAATCGAATGGAATGGAATCAACACGAATGGAATGGAATGGAATGGAATAGACTCAACCCGAATGGAACGGAATGGAATGGAATGGAATGGAATGGAAGGGAATCAAGCCGAAGGGAATGGAATGGAATGGAATGGAATGGAATGGAAAGGAATGGAATGGAATGGAATCAATCCGAACAGAATGGAATGAAATGGAATGGAATGGAATGGAATGGAATCAACCCGAATGCAATGGAATGGAATGGAATGGAATGGAACAGAATCAACCCGAATGGAATGGAATGGATTAGAATCAACCCGAATGGAATGACATGGAATGGAATGGAATGCAATGGAATGGAATGGAATGAAATGGAATGGAATGGAATGGAATGCAATGGAATGGAATGGAA
The DNA here is from genome assembly GCF_029289425.2 of Pan paniscus. Lineage (NCBI taxonomy): Eukaryota > Metazoa > Chordata > Mammalia > Primates > Hominidae > Pan > Pan paniscus. The sequence continues at coordinate 45,120,284 of NC_073267.2, forward strand.
TGGAAAGGAATGGAATGGAATGGAATGGAATGGAATCAATGCAAATGGAATGGAATAAAATGGAATGGAATGGAGTGGAATCAGCCCGAATAGAATTGAATGGAATGGTATGGAATGGAATCAACGCGAATAGAATGGAATGGAATGGAATAGAATGGAATGGAATGGAATCAACACGAATGGCCTGGAATTGAATGGAATGGAATGGAATGGAATCAACCCGAATGGAATGAAAAGGAATGGAATGGAATGGAATGGAATGGAATAGAATGGAATGGAATGCAATGGAATGGAATGGAAAGGAATGGAATTGAATCAACCCGAATGGAATCGAACGGAATTGAATGGAATGGAGTCAATGCAAATGGAATGGAATGAAAAGGAAAGGAATGGAATGGAATCAGCCCGAATTGAATTGAATGGAATGGGATGGAATTGAATCAACGCGAATAGAATGGAATGCAATGGAATAGAATGGAATGGAATGGAATCAACCCGAATGGAATGGAATGGAAAGGAATGGAATGGAATGGAATCAACCAGAATGGAATGGAATGGAATGGAATGGAAAGGAATGGAATGGAATCTTCTGGAATGGAATGGAAGCAACCGAATGGAATGGAATGGAATCAACCGGAATGGAATGGAGTGTTCTGGAATGGAATGGAAGCAAGCGAATGGAATTGAATGTAATGGAATGGAAATAAACCGAATGGATTGGAATGAAATGGAATGGAATGGAATGGAATGGAATTGAATGGAATGGAATCAACCCAAATGGACTGGAATGGAATGGAATGGAATGGAATGGAGTGGAATGGAATGGAATGGAATGGAATGGAATCAACCGGTATGGAATGGAATGGATTGGAAGGGAATAGAACAGAATCTACCCGAATGGAATGAAATGGAATGCAATGGAATGGAATAGAATGGAATGAAATGGAATGCAAAGGGGTCAACCCGAATGGAATGGAATCAAATGGAATGGAATCAAATGTAATGGAAAGGAATCAACCGGAATGGAATGGAATGGTATGGAATGGAATGGAATGGAATCAACCCGAATGGAATGGAATGGAATGGGATGAAATGGAATGGAATGTGATGGAATGGAATCAACGCGAACAGAATGGAATGGAATGGAATAGAATGGAATGGCATGGAATCAAACCGAATGGAAGGTAATGAAATGGAATGGAATGGAATGGAATGGAAGTAAAACAAATGGAATAGAATGGAATCAACCCGAATGGAATGGAATGGAATGGAATTGGATGGAATGGAATAGGATGCAATGCAATCAACCCGAATAGAAGGGAATGGAATGGAATAGAAAGGAATGGAACAAAATCAAACCGAATGGAATGGAATGGAATGCAATGGAATGGAATGGAATCAACCAGAAGGGAATGGAATGGAATGGAATGGAATGGAATGGAATGGAATGGAATGGAATGGAATGGAATGGAATGGAATGGAATGGAATGGAATGGAATCAACCCGAATGGAATGAAATGGAATGGAAAGGAATGCATTGGAATGGAATGGAATGGAATCAATCCGAATGGAATAAAATGTAATGGAATGGAATTGAATGGAATGGAACCAAAAGGAATGGAATGGAATAGAATGGAATGGAATGGAATGGAATCAACCGGAATGGAATGGAATGGAATGGAATGGAATGGAAAGGAATCAACCGGAATGGAATGGAATGGATTGGAATGGAATAGAACGGAATCTACCCGAATGGAGTGAATTGGAATGCAATGGAATGGAATAGAATGGAATGAAATGGAATGGAATGGAGTCAACCCGAATGGAATGGAATCGAATGGAATGGAATCAAATGGAATGGAATGGAATCAACCCGAATGGAATGGATTGGAGTGGAACGGAATGGAATGAAATGGAATGGAATCAACCCGAATGGAATGAAATGGAATGGAATGGAAAGCATTGCAATGGAATGGAATGGAATCAAACCGAATGGAATGGAATGGAATGGAATGGAATCAAAAGGAATGGAATGGAATAGAATGGAATGGAATGGAATGGAATTGAATCAACCGGCATGGAATGGAATGGAGTGGAATGGAATAGAATGGAATGGAATGGAATGGAGTGGAATGGAATAGAATGGAATGGAATGGAATGGAATGGAATGGAATGGAATCAACCGTAAAGGAATGGATTGGAATGGAATAGAACGGAATCTACCCGAATGGCATGAAATGGAATGCAATGGAATCGAATGGAATGGAATCGAATCAACCCGAATGGAAAGGAATGGAATGGGATTAAATGGAATGGAGGGGAATGGAATGGAATGGAATCAACGCGAATACAATGGAATGGAATGGAATAGAATGGAATGGAATGGAAACAACCCGAATGGAATGGAATGGAATGGAATCCAATGGAATGGAATCAAAACGAATGGAATGGAATGGAATGGAATCGAATGGAATGGAATCAAATCGAATGGAATGGAATGGAATGGGATTAAATGGAATGGAGGGGAATGGAATGGAATGGAATCAACATGAATAGAATGGAATGGAATGGAATAGAATGGAATGGAATGGAAACAACCCGAATGGAATGGAATGGAATGGAATCCAATGGAATGGAATCAAAACGAATGGAATGGAATGGAATGGAATCGAATGGAATGGAATCAAATCGAATGGAATGGAATGGAATGGAATGGAATCAACTGGAGTGGAATGGAATGGAATGGAATGGAATGGAATGGAATCCAATGGAATGGAATCAAAACGAATGGAATGGAATGGAATGGAATCGAATGGAATGGAATCAAATCGAATGGAATGCAATGGAATGGAATGGAATCAACTGGAGTGGAATGGAATGGAATGGAATGGATTGGAATGGAATCAACTGGAGTGGAATGGAATGGAATGGAATGTTCTGGAATGGAATGGAAGCAACACGAATGGAATGGATTGGAATGGAATGGAATGGAATGGAATGCAATGGAATCAAACCAAATGGAACGGAATGTAATTAAATGGAATGGAATCAACCAAAATGGAATTGAATGGAATGGAATGGAATGGAGTGGAATGGAATGGAATGGAATCAAATCGAATTGAATGGAATGTAATGCAGTCGAATGGAATGGAACGGAATCAACCTGAATGGAGTGAAATGGGGTGGAATGGAATGCAATGGAATGGAAAGGAATGGAATGGAATGCAATGGAATGGAATGGAATGGAATGGAATGGAATCAACCAGAATGGAATGGAATGGAAAGGAATGGAATGGAATCTTCTGGAATGGAATGGAAGCAACCGAATGGAATGGAATGGAAACAAACGGAATGGAATGGAATGTTCTGGAATGGAATGGAAGCAACCGAATGGAATTGAATGTAATGGAAGGGAATTAAACCGAATGGATTGGAATGAAATGGAATGGAATGGAATGGAATGGAATGGATTGGAATGGAATCAACTGGAGTGGAATGGAATGGAATGGAATGTTCTGGAATGGAATGGAAGCAACCCGAATGGAATGGATTGGAATGGAATGGAATGGAATGGAATGCAATGGAATCAAACCAAATGGAACGGAATGTAATTGAATGGAATGGAATCAACCAAAATGGAATTGAATGGAATGGAATGGAATGGAGTGGAATGGAATGGAATGGAATCAAATCGAATTGAATGGAATGTAATGCAGTCGAATGGAATGGAACGGAATCAACCTGAATGGAGTGAAATGGGGTGGAATGAAATGCAATGGAATGGAAAGGAATGGAATGGAATGCAAGGGAATGGAATGGAGTGGAATGGAATCAACCAGAATGGAATGGAATGGAAAGGAATGGAATGGAATCTTCTGGAATGGAATGGAAGCAACCGAATGCAATGGAATGGAATGGAATGGAATGGAATCAACCAGAATGGAATGGAATGGAAAGGAATGGAATGGAATCTTCTGGAATGGAATGGAAGCAACCGAATGGAATGGAATGGAATCAACCGGAATGGAATGGAATGTTCTGGAATGGAATGGAAGCAACCGAATGGAATTGAATGTAATGGAAGGGAATTAAACCGAATGGATTGGAATGAAATGGAATGGAATGGAATGGAATGGAATGGAATGGAATGGAATCAACCCAAATGGAACGGAATGGAATGGAATGGAATGGAGTGGAATGGAATGGAATGGAATGGAATGGAATCAACTGGTATGGAATGGAATGGATTGGAATGGAATAGAACAGAATCTACCCGAATGGAATGAGACGGAATGCAATGGAATGGAATAGAATGGAATGAAATGGAATGCAAAGGAGTCAACCCGAATGGAATGGAATGGTATGGAATGGAATGGAATGGAATCAACCCGAATGGAATGGAATGGAATGGGATGGAATGGAATGGAATGGGATGGAATGGAATGGAATGTGATGGAATGGAATCGACGCGAATAGAATGGAATGGAATGGAATAGAATGGAATGGAATGGAATCAGACCGAATGGAAGGTAATGAAATGGAATGGAATGGAATGGAATGGAATCAACCAGAATGGAATGGAATGGAATGGAATGGAATGGAATGGAATGGAATGGAATCAACCCGAATGAATGAAATGGAATGGAATGGAATCAACGCGATTGGAATGGAATGTTATGGATTGGAGCGGAATGGAATCAACCCAAACGGAATGGAATGGAATGGAATGGAATGCAATGGAATGGAATCAAAAGGAATGGAATGGCATGGAATGGAATGGAATGGAATCAACCCGAATGCAATGGAATGGAATGGAATGGAATGGAATGGAATGGAATGGAATTAACCCAAATGGAATGGAATGGAATCAACCCGAATGGAATGGAATGGAATGGAATGGGATGGAATGGAATAGGATGCAATGGAATCAACCCGAATAGAAGGGAATGCAATGGAATAGAAAGGAATGGAACGAAATCAAACCGAATGGAATGGAATGGAATGCAATGGAATGGAATGGAATCAACCAGAAGGGAATGGAATGGAATGGAATGAAATGGTATGAAATGGAATGGAATGGAATGGAATGGAATGGAATCAACCCGAATGGAATGAAATGGAATGGAAAGGAATGCATTGGAATGGAATGGAATGGAATGAATCCGAATGGAATAAAATGTAATGGAATGGAATTGAATGGAATGGAACCAAAATGAATGGAATGGAATAGAATGGAATGGAATGGAATGGAATCAACCGGAATGGAATGGAATGGAATGGAATCAACCGGAATGGAATGGAATGGATTGGAATGGAATAGAACGGAATCTACCCGAATGGAGTGAATTGGAATGCAATGGAATGCAATAGAATGGAATGAAATGGAATGTAAAGGAGTCAACACGAATGGAATGGAATCGAATGGAATGGAATCAAATGGAATGGAATGGAATCAACCCGAATGGAATGGATTGGAGTGGAACGCAATGGAATGAAATGGAATGGAATCAACCCGAATGGAATGAAATGGAATGGAATGGAAAGCATTGCAATGGAATGGAAAGGAATCAAACCGAATGGAATGGAATGGAATGGAATGGAATGGAATGGAGTCAAAAGGAATGTAATGGAATAGAATGGAATGGAATGGAATGGAATGGAATCAACCGGCATGGAAAGGAATGGAGTGGAATGGAATGGAATGGAATGGAATGGAATGGAATGGAATGGAATCAACCGTAATGGAATGGATTGGAATGGAATAGAACGGAATCTACCCGAATGGCATGAAATGGAATGCAATGGAATCGAAAGGAATGGAATCGAATCAACCCGAATTGAAAGGAATGGAATGGGATTAAATGGAATGGAAGGGAATGGAATGGAATGGAATCAACGCGAATACAATGGAATGGAATGGAATAGAATGGAATGGAATGGAAACAACCCAAATGGAATGGAATGGAATGGAATCCAATGGAATGGAATCAAAACGAATGGAATGGAATGGAATGGAATCGAATGGAATGGAATCAAATCGAATGGAATGGAATGGCATGGAATGGAATCAACCGGAGTGGAATAGAATGGAATGGAATGGATTGGAATGAAATCAACTGGAGTGGAATGGAATGGAATGGAATGTTCTGGAATGGAATGGAAGCAACCCGAATGGAATGGATTGGAATGGAATGGAATGGAATGGAATGCAATGGAATGAAACCAAATGGAATGGAATGTAATTGAATGGAATGGAATGAACCAAAATGGAATTGAATGGAATGGAATGGAATGGAGTGGAATGGAATGGAACGGAATCAAACCGAATTGAATGGAATGTAATGCAGTGGAATGGAATGGAACGGAATCAACCTGAATGGAGTGAAATGGGGTGGAATGGAATGCAGTGGAACGGAAAGGAATGGAATGGAATGCAATGGAATGGAATGGAATGGAATGGAATCAACCCGAATGGAATGGAATGGAATGGAATGGAATCAACCCGAATGGATCGGAATGGAATGGAATGGAATGGAATGGAATGGAATGGAATCAAGACGAAGGGAATGGAATGGAATGGAATGGAATCGAATCAACCCGAACCGAATGGAATGAAATGGAATGGAATGGAATGGAATGCAATGGAACGGAATGGAATCAACCCGAATGGAATGGAATGGAATGGAATGGAATAGAATCAACCCGAATGGAATGAAATGGAATGGAATGGAATGCAATGGAATGGAATGGATTGGAATGGAATGCAATGGAATGGAATGGAATGCAAAGGAATGGAATGGAATGCAATGGAATGTAATCAACCCGAATAGAATGGAATTGAATGGAATGGAATGGAATCTATGCAAATGGAATGGAATGAAATGGAATGGAATGGAATGGAATCAGCCCGAATAGAATAGAATGGAATGGGATGGAATGGAATCAACGCGAATAGAATGGAATGGAATGGAATAGAATGGAATTGAATGAAATCCACCCAAATGGAATGGAATGTAATGGGATGGAATAGAATGGAATGGAATAGAATCAATCCGAATGGAATGGAATGGAATGGAATAAACCAGAATGGAATGGAATGGAATGGAATCAACCCGAAAGAAATGAAATGGAATGGAAAGGAATGCATTGGAATGCAATGTAATGGAAGCAATTCGAACGGAATAAAATGGAATGCAATGAAATGGAATGGAATCAAAAGGAATGTAATGGAATAGAATGGAATGGAATGGAATGGAATCGAATGGAATGGAATCAACCGGAATGGAGTGGAATGGAATGGAATGGAATGGAATGGAATGGAATTTTCTGGAATGGAATGGAAGCAACTGAATGGAATGGAATGGAATGCAAACAAACCCAATGGATTGGAATGAAATGGAATGGAACGGAATGGAATTGAATGGAATGGAATGGAATCAATGCGAATAGAATGGAATGGAATGGAAGAGAATGGAATGGAATGGAATGTTCTTGACTGGAATGGAAGCCACCCGAATGGAATGGAACGGAATGGAGTCGAATGGAGTGGAATGGAATGCAATTAACCCGGATGGAATGGAATGGAATGGAAACGAATGGAATGGAATAGAGCGGAATGGAATGGAATCAACCCAACGGGAATGGAATGGTATGGAATGGAATGGAATGGCATCAACCCTAATGGAATGGAATGGAGTGAAATGGCGTGTAATGGAATGGTATCAACACGAATGGAAGAGGATGGAATGGAATGGAAGGGAATGGAATCATCCCGAATGGAATGGAATGGAAAGGAATCAACATGAATGGAATGAAACGGAATGGAATGGAATGCGATGGAATGGAATGGAACGGAATCAACACGAATGGAATGGAATAGAATGGAAAGGAATGGAACGGATTGGAATCAACAAGTATGGAATGGAATGGAATGGAATGGAATGGAATGGAATGGAATGGAATCCACCCAAATGGAATGGAATGCAAGTGAATGCAATGGAATCAACCCGAATGGAATGGAATGGAATGGGATGGAATGGAATGGAATGGGATGGAATGGAATCAAGGCGAATAGAATGGAATGGAATGGAATAGAATGGAATGGAATGGAAGAGAATGTAATGGCATGGAAGAGGATGGAATTCAATGGAATCAACCCGAATGGAATGGAATGGAATGGAATGGAATCAACCAGAATGGAATAGAATGGAATTGAATGGAATGCAATGGAATGGAAACAACCCGAATGGAATCAAGCCGAATGGAATAAAATGGAATAGAATGGAATGGAATGGAATCAAAAGGAATGGAATGGTATAGAATGGAATGGAATGGAATGGAATATTCCGGAATGGAAAGGAAGCAACAGAATGGAATGGAATGTAATGGAATGCAGTCAAACCGAATGGATTGGAATGAAATGGAATGGAATGGAAAGGAATGGAATGGAATGGAATCTAACGGAATGGATTGGAATGAAATGGAATGGAATGGAATGGAATGGAATGGAGTCAACACAAATGGAATGGAATGGAATGGAATGGAATGGAATGAAATGGAATCAACCCGAATGAATTGGAATGGAGTGGAATGGAATGGAATGGAATCAACCAGAATGGAATAGAATGGAATGGCATGGAATGGAATAAACCCGAATGGAATGAAATGGAATGGAATGGAATGCATTGGAATGGAATGGAATGGAATCAAACCGAATGGAATAAAATGGATTGGAATGGAATGGAATGGAAGAAAAAGGAATGGAATGGAATAGAATGGAATGGAATGGAATGCAATGGAATCAACTGGAGTGGAATGGAATGGATTGGAATGTTCCGGAATGGAATGGAAGCAACCGAATGGAATGGAATGGAATTGAATGGAATGGAATGGAATAAACCCGAATGGAATGGAATGGAATGGACTCGACCAGAATGGAGCGGAATGGAATGGAATCGAATGGAATGGAATGAACCCAAATGGAATGGAATGGAAAGAATGGAAAGGAATGGAATGGAATGTTGTGGAATGGAATGGAAGCAACTCCAATGGAATGGAATGGAATGGAATTGAAGGGAATGGAAACGAATAGGATCAACCAGAATGGAATGTAATGGAATGGAATGGAATGGAATCAACCCGAATGGAATGAAATGGAATTTAATGGAATGCAATGGAATGGAATCGAATGGAATCAACCGGAATGGAATGGAATGGAATGGTATGTTCTTGACTGGAATGGAAGCAACACGAATGGCATGGAATGGAATGGAATCGAATGGAGTGGAATGGAATGGAATGGAATGGAATCAGCACGAATGGAATACAATGGAATGGAATGGAATAGAATGGAATGGAATAAACAAGAATGCAATGGAATGGAATGAAGTAGAATGGAATGCAATGCAATGGAATGGAATGGAATGGAATGGAATGGAACGCAATGGAATAGAATGGAATGGAATGGAATGGAATCAACCGGAATGGAATGGAATGGCTTGGAATGGAATAGAATGGAAACTACCCGAATGCAATGCAATGCAATGCAATGGAATGGAATAGAATGGAATGAAATGGAAAGGAATGGAGTCAACCCGAGTGGAATGGAATCGAATGGAATGGAATGGAGTCAAGCCGAATGGAATGGAAACGAATGGAATGGAGTCAACCCGAATGGAATTGAATCGAATGGAATGGAATCAAATGGAATGGAATGGAATCAACCCGAATGGAATGGAATGGATTGGAATGGAATGGAAAGGAATGGAATCAACACGAAAGGAATGGAATGGAATGGAATGGAATGGAATCAACCGAAATGGAATGGAATGGAATGGAATGCAATGGAAGGGAATCAAACCGAATGTAATGTAACGGAATGGAATGGAATGGAATGGAATGAAATGGAATGGAATCAACCCGAATGGAATGGAATGTAATGGAATGCAATGCAATGGAATGGAATGGAATGGAATGGAATCAACACGAATGGAATGGAATGGAATGGAATTCAATGGAATGGAATCAACACGAATGGAATGAAACGGAATGGAATGGAACGAAATGGAATGGAATGGAATGGAATCAACACGAATGGAATGGAATAGAATGGAATGGAATGGAATGGAATGGAATGCAATGGAATGGAATCAACCCGAAATGAATGGAATGGAAAGGAATGGAATGGAATGGAATCAACCCAAATGGAATGGAATGGAATGGAATGGAATGGAATGGAATTTAATGGAGTCAACCCGAATGGAAAGAAATGGAATGGAATGGAATGCAATGGAATGGAATGGAATGGAATCAACTCGAATGGAATGGAATGGAATGGAATGGAATGGAATGGAATCAACATCAATGGAAGGAAATGCAATGGAATGGAATGGAAAGGTATCAACCCGAATGGAATGAAATGGAATGGATTGGAATGCAATGGAATGGAATGGAATGGAATCAACCCGTTTGGAATGGAATGGAATGGAATGGAATGGAATGGATTGGAATGGAATCAACCCAAAGGGAATGGAATGGAATGGAATGGAATGGAATGGAATGGAATGGGATGGAATGGAATGGAATCAACCTGAATGGAGCGAAATGGAGTGGAATGGAATACAATGGAATAGAAAGGAATGAAATGGAATGCAGTGGAATGGAATGGAATGGAATGGAATGGAATCAACCCGAATGAAATGGAATGGAATGGAATGGAATCAACCCGAATGGAATGGAATGGATTGGAATGGAATCAATCAACCGAAAGGAAATGGAATGGAATGGAATGGAATAGAATGGAATCAACCAGAATGGAATGGAATGAAATGGAATGGAATGGAATGGAATCAACCGGAATGGAATGAAATGCAATGGAATGGAATGCAATGGAAGGGAATAGAATGTAATAGAATGCAATGGAATGGAATGGAAGGGAATGAAATGGAATCAACCCGAATGGAATGGAATGGAATGGAATGCCATCAACCCGAATGGAATGAAATGGAATGGAATGGAATGGAGTGAAAAGGAATGGAATGGAATAGAAGGGAATGGAAAGGAATTGCATGGAATCAAGCCGAATGGAATGGAATGGAATGGAATGGAGTGGCATCGAATGGAATCAACACGAATGGAAGGGAATGGAATGGAATGGAATGGAATGGAATGGAATCAACACCAATGGAATGAAACGGAATGGAATGGAATGCAATTGAATGGAATTGAATGGAATCAACACGAATGGAATGGAATCGAATGGAATGGAATCAACCAAAATGGAATGGAATGGAATGGAATGGAATGGAATGGAATCAACCCGAATAGAATGTAATGTAATGGAATGTAATGGAATGGAATGGTATCAACCCGAATGGAATGGAATGGAATGTAATGGAATCAACCTGAAAGGAAAGGAATGGAAAGGAATGGAATCTAATGGAATGAAATGGAATGGAATCAACCCGAATGGAATGGAATGGAATGGAATGGAATCATCGAGAATGGAATGAAATGGAATGGAATGGAATAGAATGGAATGGAATGGAATAAACCACAAAGGAATGGATTTGAATGGAATGGAATGCAATGGAATGGAGTGGAATCAATCGGAATGGAATGGAAAGGAGCGGAATGGAATGGAAAGAATGGCATGGAATCAATCGGAATGGAATGCAATGGATTCGAATGGAACGGAATGGAATCAACCCGAACGGAATGGAATGGAATGGAATGGAATGGAATGGAATGGAATAGAACGGAATCTACAAGAATGGAATGGAATGGAATGGAATGGAATGGAATGGAATGGAATGAACCCGAATGGAATGGAATGGAATGGAATGGAATGGAATGGAATGGAATGGAATCAACCCGAGTGGAATGGAATGGTATGGAATGGAATGGAATGGAATCAACCCAAATGGAATGCAATGGAATGGAGTGGAATGGAATGGAATGGAACGGAATGTAACGGAATGGAATCAACCCGAATGGAATGGAATGGAATGGAATGGAATGGAATGGAATGGAATGGAATGGAATCAACCCACATGGAATGGAATGGATTGGAATGGAGAGGAATGGAATGGAATGGAATGGAATGGAATGTTCTTGACTGGAATGGAAGCCACCCGAATGGAATGGAACGGAATGGAGTCGAATGGAATGGAATGGAATGCAATTAACCCAAATGGAATGGAGTGGAATGGAATGGAATCAACCCAACGGGAATGGAATGGTAAGGAATGGAATGGAATGGCATCAACCCTAATGGAATGGATTGTAATGGAATGGCGTGGAATGGAATGGTATCAACACGAATGGAATGGAATGGAATGGAATGGAAGGGAATGGAATCATCCCGAATGGAATGGAATTGAAAGGAATCAACATGAATGGAATGAAACGGAATGGAATAGAATGCGATGGAATGGAATGGAACGGAATCAACACGAATGGAATGAAATAGAATGGAAAGGAATGGAACGGATTGGAATCAACCCGTATGGAATGGAATGGAATGGAATGGAATGGAATGGAATGGAATGGAATCCACCCAAATGGAATGGAATGCAACTGAATGCAATGGAATCAACCCGAATGGAATGGAATGGAATGGGATGGAATGGAATGGAATGGGATGGAATGGAATCAATGCGAATAGAATGGAATGGAATGGAATAGAATGGAATGGAATGGAAGAGAATGTAATAGTATGGAAGAGAATGGAATTGAATGGAATCAACCCGAATGGAATGGAATGGAATGGAATGGAATCAACCAGAATGGAATAGAATGGAATTGAATGGAATGCAATGGAATGGAAAAAACCCGAATGGAATCAAGCCGAATGGAATAAAATGGAATTGAATGGAATGGAATGGAATCAAAAGGAATGGAATGGAATAGAATGGAATGGAATGGAATGGAATGGAATGGAATGGAATGGAATCAACACGAATGGAAGGGAATGGAATGCAATGGAATGGAATGGAATCAACACGAATGGAATGAAACGGAATGGAATGGAATTCAATGGAGTGGAATGGAATGGAATCAACACGAATGGAATGGAATAGAATGGAATGGAACGGAATGGAATGGAATCAAACCGAATGGAATGGAATGGAATGGAGTCAACACAAATGGAATGGAATGGAATGGAATGGAATGGAATGGAATGGAATCAACCCGAATGAAATGGAATGGAGTGGAATGGAATGGAATGCAATCAACCGGAATGGAATAGAATAGAATGCAATGGAATGGAATAAACCCATATGGAATGAAATGGAACGGAATGGAATGCATTGGAATGGAATGGAATGGAATCAAAACGAATGGAATAAAATGGATTGGAATGGAATGGAATGGAAGCAAAAGGAATGGAATGGATAAGAATTGAATGGAATGGAATGCAATGGAATCAACCGAAATGGAATGGAATGGAATGGAATGTTCTGGAATGGAATGGAAGCAACCGAATGGAATGGAATGGAATGGAATGGAATGGAATGGAATGGAATAAACCCGAATGGAATGGAATGGAATGGAAAGAAATGGAATGGAATCAACCTGAGTGGAATGGAATGGAATGGAATGGAATGCAACGGAATGGAAGGGAATGGAATCAATCCGAACGGAATGGAATGGAATGGAATTGAATGGAATGGAATGGAATCCACCCAAATGGTATGGAATGGAATGGAATGCAATGGATTCAACCCGAATGGAATGGAATGGAATGCAATGGAATGTAATGGAATGGGATGGAATGGAATCAACGCGAATAGAATGGAATGGAATGGAATAGAATGGAATGGAATGGAATAGAAAGAAATGGAATGGAATCAACTCGTATTGAAAGGAATGGAATGGGATTAAATGGAATGGAGGGGAATGGAATGGAATGGAATCAACGCGAATACAATGGAATGGAATGGAATAGAATGGAATGGAATGGAAACAACCCGAATGGAATGGAATGGAATGGAATCCAATGGAATGGAATCAAAACGAATGGAATGGAATGGAATGGAATCGAATGGAATGGAATCAAATCGAATGGAATGGAATGGAATGGAATGGAATCAACCGGAGTGGAATGGAATGGAATGGAATGGATTGGAATGGAATCAACTGGAGTGGAATGGAATGGAATGGAATGTTCTGGAATGGAATGGAAGCAACCCGAATGGAATGGATTGGAATGGAATGGAATGGAATGGAATGCAATGGAATCAAACCAAATGGAATGGAATGTAATTGAATGGAATGGAATGAACCAAAATGGAATTGAATGGAATGGAATGGAATGGAGTGGAATGGAATGGAACGGAATCAAACCGAATTGAATGGAATGTAATGCAGTGGAATGGAATGGAACGGAATCAACCTGAATGGAGTGAAATGGGGTGGAATGGAATGCAGTGGAACGGAAAGGAATGGAATGGAAGGCAATGGAATGGAATGGAATGGAATGGAATCAACCCGAATGGAATGGAATGGAATGGAATCAACCCGAATGGATCGGAATGGAATGGAATGGAATGGAATGGAATCAAGACGAAGGGAATGGAATGGAATGGAATGGAATCGAATCAACCCGAAACGAATGGAATGAAATGGAATGGAATGGAATGGAATGCAATGGAACGGAATGGAATCAACCCGAATGGAATGGAATGGAATGGAATGGAATAGAATCATCCCGAATGGAATGAAATGGAATGGAATGGAGTGCAATGGAATGGAATGGATTGGAATGGAATGCAATGGAATGGAATGGAATGGAATGCAAAGGAATGGAATGGAATGCAATGGAATGGAATCAACCCGAATAGAATGGAATTGAATGGAATGGAATGGAATCTATGCAAATGGAATGGAATGAAATGGAACGGAATGGAATGGAATCAGCCCGAATAGAATTGAATGGAATGGGATGGAATGGAATCAACGCGAAAAGAATGGAATGGAATGGAATAGAATGGAATTGAATGGAATCAACCCAAATGGAATGGAATGTAATGGGATGGAATAGAATGGAATGGAATAGAATCAATCCGAATGGACTGGAATGGAATGGAATAAACCAGAATGGAATGGAATGGAATGGAATGGAATGGAATCAACCCGAAAGAAATGAAATGGAATGGAAAGGAATGCATTGGAATGCAATGTAATGGAAGCAATTCGAATGGAATAAAATGGAATGCAATGAAATGGAATGGAATCAAAAGGAATGTAATGGAATAGAATGGAATGGAATGGAATGGAATCGAATGGAATGGAATCAACCGGAATGGAGTGGAATGGAATGGAATGGAATGGAATGGAATTTTCTGGAATGGAATGGAAGCAACTGAATGGAATGGAATGGAATGCAATCAAACCCAATGGATTGGAATGAAATGGAATGGAACGGAATGGAATTGAATGGAATGGAATGGAATCAATGCGAATAGAATGGAATGGAATGGAAGAGAATGGAATGGAATGGAATCAACCCGAATGGAATGGAATGGAATGGAATGGAATAGAATGGAAAGGAATGGAATCAACCAGAATGGAATGGAATGGAATGGAATGGAATGGAATGGAATGGAATGGAATGGAATCAACCCGAACGGAGTGACATGGAACGGAATGGAATGCAATGGAATGCAATGGAATGGAATGGAATGGAATCAAACCGAATGTAATGTAATGCAGTGTAATGTAATGTAATGGCATGGAATGGAATCTAAACGAATGGAATGGAATGGAATGGAACGGAATCTACCGGAAAGGAATGGAATGGAATGGAATGTTCTGGAATGGAATGGAAGCAACCCGAATGGAATGGAATGTAATGGAAGGGAATGGAATGGAATGGAATCAACCCGAATGGAATGAAATGGAATGGAATGGAATGCAATGGAATGGGATTGAATGGAATCAAACCGAATGGAATGGAATGGAATGGAATGGAATGGAATGGAATGGAATGGAATCAAAACGAATGGAACGGAATGGAATGGAATGGAAAGGAATCAACCTGAATAGAAGGGAATGGAATGGAATGGAATGTTCTTGACTGGAATGGAAGCAACACGAATGGAATGGAATGGAATGGAATGGAATCGAATGTAATGGAATGGAATGGAATTAACCCGGATGGAATGGAATGGAATGGAAACAAACCAAATGGAGTGGAATGGTATGGAATGGAATGGAATGTCATCAATCCTAATGGAATGGAATGGAATGGAATGGCGTGGAATGGAATGGTATTAACACGAATGGAATGGAATGGAATGGAATGGAATGGAATGGAATCATCCTGAATGGAATGGAATGGAATCGAATGAAATGGAATGGAGACAAAACGAATAGAATGGAATGGAATGGAATGGAATGGAATGGAATGGAATGGAATAAACCCGAAGGGAATGGAATGGAAAGAATGCAATGGAATGGAATGGAATGGAATGGAATGGAATGGAATCATCCCGAATGGAATGAAATGGAATGGAAAGGAATGCATTGGAATGGAATAGAATTGAATGCCATGGAATGGAATCAACACGAATGGAAGGGAACGGAATGGAATGTAATGGAATGGAATCAACATGAATGGAATGAAACGGAATGGAATGGAATGCAATGGAATGGAATGGAGTGGAATCAACACGAATGGAATGGAATGGAATGGAATGGAATGGAATCAACGTGAATGGAATGGAATGGAATGGAATGGAATGGAATGGAATGGAATCCACCCAAATGGAATGGAATGGAATGGGATGGAATGGAATGCAATGGGATGGAATGCAATCAACGAGAATAGAATGGAATGGAATGGAATAGAATGGAATGGAATCGAATCAATCCGAATGGAATGGAATGGAATGGAATCAACCAGAATGGAATGGAATGGAATGGAATCAACCAGAATGAAATGAAAAGGAATGGAAAGGAATGCATTGGAATGGAATGTAATGGAAGCAATCAGAATGGAATAAAATGGAATGGAATGGAATGGAATGGAATCAAAAGGAATGGAATGGAATAGAATGCAATAGAATGGAATGGAATGGAATGGAATCAACCGGAATGGAATGGAATGGAATGGAATGGAATCAACCGGAATGGAATGGAATGCATTGGAATGGAATAGAACGGAATCTACCCGAATGCAATGAAATGGAATGCAACGGAATGGAATAGAATGCAGTGAAATGGAATGGAATGGAGTCACCCCAAATGGAATGGAATAGAATGGAATGGAATCAAATGGAATGGAATGGAATGAACTCGAATGGAATGGAATGGTATGGAATGGAATGGAATCACCCTGAATGGAATGGAATGGAATGGAATGGAATGGAATGGAATCAACACGAAGGGAATGGAATTGAATGGAATGGAATGAAATGGAATCGATTCAACCTGAAAGGAATGGAATGGAATGGAATGGAATGGAATCAACCCGAATGGAATGGAATGGAATGGAATAGTATGGAATGGAATGGAATGGAATGGAATGGAATCGAATCAACCCGAATGGAATGGAATGGAATGGAATGGAATGGAATGAAATGGAATGGAATCAACCCGAATGGAATGGAATGGAACGGAATGGAATGCAATGGAATGGAATGGAATGGAATGGAATCAACCCGAATGGAATGGAATGGAATGGAATGGAATGGAATGGAAAGGAATGGAATGGAACGGAATCAAACGAAACCGAATGGAATGAAATGGAATGGAATGGAATGGAATGGAATGGAATGTTCTTGACTGGAATGGAAGCCACCCGAATGGAATGGAACGGAATGGAGTCGAATGGAATGGAATGGAATGCATTTAACCCAAATGGAATGGAGTGGAATGGAATGGAATCAACCCAACCGGAATGGAATGGTATGGAATGGAATGGAATGGCATCAACCCTAATGGAATGGAATGGAATGGAATGGAATGGAATGGAATGGAATGGAATGGAATAAACCAGAATGGAATGGAATGGAAAGAAATGGAATGGAATCAACCGGAAAGGAATGGAATGGAATGGAATAGAATGGAATGGAACGGAATGGAATGGAATCAACCGGAAAGGAATGGAATGGAATGGAATGCAATGAAACGGAATGGAATGGAATCAACCCGAATGGAATGGAATGGAATGGAATGGAATGGAAGGGAATGGAGTGGATTCAACCCGAAGGGAATGGAATTGAATAGAATGGAATGGAATGGAATTGTATGGAATGAACCCGACTGGAATGGAATTGAATGGAATATAATGGAAAGGAATGGAATGGAGAGGAATCAACCCGAATGGAATGAAATTGAATGGAATGGAAAGAAACGGAATGGAAAGGAAAGGAATGGAATGGAATGGAATGGAATGGAATGGAATGGAATGGAATAAACCACAAAGGAATGGAGTTGAATGGAATGGAATGCAATGGAATGGAATGGAATCAATCAGAATGGAATGGAATGGAGCGGAATGGAATGGAAAGAATGGCATGGAATCAATCGGAATGGAATGGAATGGATTCGAATGGAACGGAATGGAATCAACCCGAACGGAATGGAATGGAATGGAATGGAATACAACGGAATCTACAAGAATGGAATGGAATGGAATGGAATGGAATGGAATGGAATCAACCCGAATGGAATGGAATGGAATGGAATGGAATGGGATGGAATCAACCCGAGTGGAATGGAATGGTATGGAATGGAATGGAATGGAATCAACCCAAATGGAATGCAATGGAATGGAGTGGAATGGAATGGAATAGAACGGAATATAACGGAATGGAATCAACCCGAATGGAATGGAATGGAATGGAATGGATTGGAATGGAGAGGAATGGAATGGAATGGAATGGAATGGAATGTTCTTGACTGGAATGGAAGCCACCAGAATTGAATGGAACGTAATGGAGTCGAATGGAATGGAATGGAATGCAATTAACCCAAATGGAATGGAGTGGAATGGAATGGAATCAACCCAACGGGAATGGAATGGTATGGAATGGAATGGAATGGCATCAACCCTAATGGAACGGAATGGAATGGAATGGCGTGGAATGGAATGGTATCAACACGAATGGAATGGAATGGAATGGAATGGAAGGGAATAGAATCATCCCGAATGGAATGGAATGGAAAGGAATCAACATGAATGGAATGAAACGGAATGGAATGGAATGCGATGGAATGGAATGGAACGGAATCAACACGAATGGAATGAAATAGAATGGAAAGGAATGGAACGGATTGGAATCAACCCGTATGGAATGGAATGGAATGGAATGGAATGGAATGGAATGGAATGGAATGGAATGGAATGGAATGGAATCCACCCAAATGGAATGGAATGCAACTGAATGCAATGGAATCAACCCGAATGGAATGGAATGGAATGGGATGGAATGGAATGGAATGGGATGGAATGGAATCAATGCGAATAGAATGGAATGGAATGGAATAGAATGGAATGGAATGGAAGAGAATGTAATGGTATGGAAGAGAATGGAATTGAATGGAATCAACCCGAAAGGAATGGAATGGAATGGAATGGAATCAACCAGAATGGAATAGAATGGAATTGAATGGAATGCAATGGAATGGAAACAACCAGAATGGAATCAAGCCGAATGGAATAAAATGGAATTGAATGGAATGCAATGGAATCAAAACGAATGGAATGGAATAGAATGGAATGGAATGGAATGGAATGGAATGGAATCAACACGAATGGAAGGGAATGGAATGGAATGGAATGGAATGGAATCAACACGAATGGAATGAAACGGAATGGAATGGAATTCAATGGAGTGGAATGGAAGGGAATCAACACGAATGGAATGGAATAGAATGGAATGGAACGGAATGGAATGGAATCAAACCGAATGGAATGGAATGGAATGGAATGGAGTCAACACAAATGGAAAGGAATGGAATGGAATGGAATGGAATGGAATGGAATGGAATCAACCCGAATGAAATGGAATGGAGTGGAATGGAGTGGAATGCAATCAACCAGAATGGAATAGAATAGAATGCAATGGAGTGGAATAAACCCAAATGGAATGAAATGGAATGGTATTGAATGCATTGGAATGGAATGGAATGGAATCAAACCGAATGGAATAAAATGGATTGGAATGGAATGGAATGGAAGCAAAAGGAATGGAATGGATAAGAATGGAATGGAATGGAATGCAATGGAATCAACCGAAATGCAATGGAATGAAATGGAATGTTCTGGAATGGAATTGAAGCAACCGAATGGAATGGAATGGAATGGAATGGAATGGAATAAACCCGAATGGAATGGAATGGAATGGAAAGAAATGGAATGGAATCAACCTGAGTGGAATGGAATGGAATGGAATGGAATGCAACGGAATGGAAGGGAATGGAATCAACAGCAATGGAATGGTATGGAATGGAATGGAATGGAATCAACCCGAATGAAATGGAATGAAATGGGATAGAATGGAATAGAATGAAATGGAATGAAATGGAATGGAATGGAATGGAATGGAATGGAATGGAATGGAATAAACCAGAATGGAATGGAATGGAAAGAAATGGAATGGAATCAACCGGAAAGGAATGGAATGGAATGGAATGGAATGGAACGGAATGGAATGGAATCAGTCGGAATGGAATGGAATGGAACGGAATGGAATGGAAAGGAATGGCATGGAATCAATCGGAATGGAATGGAATGGATTCGAATGGAACGGAATGGAATCAACCCGAAAGAAATGGAATGGAATGGAATGGAATGGAATGGAATAGAACGGAATCTACAAGAATGGAATGGAATGGAATGGAATGGAATGGAATGGAATCAACCCGAATGGAATGGAATGGAATGGAATGGAATGGAATGGAATGAAATCAACCCGAGTGGAATGGAATGGTATGGAATGGAATGGAATGGAATCAACCCGAATGGAATGCAATGGAATGGAGTGGAATGGAATGGAATGGAATGGAATGGAATGGAATGGAATGGAATGGAATCAACCCACATGGAATGGAATGGATTGGAATGGATAGGAATGGAATGGAATGGAATGGAGTGGAATGTTCTTTACTGGAATGGAAGCCACCCGAATGGAATGGAACGGAATGGAGTCGAATGGAATGGAATGGAATGCAATTAACCCAAATGGAATGGAGTGGAATGGAATGGAATCAACCCAACGGGAATGGAATTGTATGGAATGGAATGGAATGGCATCAACCCTAATGGAATGGAATGGAATGGAATGGCGTGGAAAGGAATGGTATCAACACGAATGGAATGGAATGGAATGGAAGGGAATGGAATCATCCCGAATGGAATGGAATGGAAAGGAATCAGCATGAATGGAATGAAACGGAATGGAATGGAATGCGATGGAATGGAATGGAACGGAATCAACACGTATGGAATGTAATAGAATGGAAAGGAATGGAACGGATTGGAATCAACCAGTATGGAATGGAATGGAATGGAATGGAATGGAATGGAATGGAATGGAATCCACCCAAATGGAATGGAATGCAACTGAATGCAATGGAATCAACCCGAATGGAATGGAATGGAATGGGATGGAATGGAATGGAATGGGATGGAATGGAATCAATGCGAATAGAATGGAATGGAATGGAAGAGAATGTAATGGTATGGAAGAGAATGGAATTGAATGGAATCAACCCGAATGGAATGGAATGGAATGGAATGGAATCAACGAGAATGGAATAGAATGGAATTGAATGGAATGCAATGGATTGGAAACAACCCGAATGGAATCAAGCCGAATGTAATAAAATGGAAATGAATGGAATGGAATGGAATCAAAAGGAATGGAATGGAATAGAATGGAATGGAATGGAATGGAATGGAATGGAATGGAATGGAATGGAATGGAATCAACCGGAATGGAATGAAATGCAATGGATTGGAATGCAATGGAAGGGAATAGAATGGAATAGAATGCAATGGAATGGAATGGAATGGAATGAAATGGAATCAACCCGAATGGAATGGAATGGAATGGAATGCCATCAACCCGAATGGAATGACATGGAATGGAATGGAATGGAATGGAGTGCAAAGGAATGGAATGGAATAGAAGGGAATGGAAAGGAATGGCATGGAATCAAGCCGAATGGAATGGAATGGAATGGAATGCAGTGGCATCGAATGGAATCAACACGAATGGAAGGGAATGGAATGGAATGGAATGGAATGGAATGGAATGGAATCAACACCAATGGAATGAAACGGAATGGAATGGAATGCAATTGAATGGAATTGAATTGAATCAACACCAATGGAATGGAATCGAATGGAATGGAATCAACCAAAATGGAATGGAATGAAATGGAATGGAATGGAATCAACCCATATAGAATGTAATGGAATGGAATGGAATGGAATGGAATGGTATCAACCCGAATGGAATGGAATGGAACGTAATGGAATCAATCTGAAAGGAATGGAATGGAAAGGAATGGAATCTAATGGAATGAAATGGAATGGAATCAACCCGAAAGAAATGAAATGGAATGGAAAGGAATGCATTGGAATGCAATGTAATGGAAGCAATTCGAATGGAATAAAATGGAATGCAATGAAATGGAATGGAATCAAAAGGAATGTAATGGAATAGAATGGAATGGAATGGAATGGAATCGAATGGAATGGAATCAACCGGAATGGAGTGGAATGGAATGGAATGGAATGGAATGGAATTTTCTGGAATGGAATGGAAGCAACTGAATGGAATGGAATGGAATGCAATCAAACCCAATGGATTGGAATGAAATGGAATGGAACGGAATGGAATTGAATGGAATGGAATGGAATGGAATCAATGCGAATAGAATGGAATGGAATGGAAGAGAATGGAATGGAATGGAATCAACCCGAATGGAATGGAATGGAATGGAATGGAATGGAATAGAATGGAAAGGAATGGAATCAACCAGAATGGAATGGAATGGAATGGAATGGAATGGAATGGAATGGAATCAACCCGAATGGAGTGACATGGAATGGAATGGAATGCAATGGAATGCAATGGAATGGAATGGAATGGAATCAAACCGAATGTAATGTAATGCAGTGTAATGTAATGTAATGGCATGGAATGGAATCTAAACGAATGGAATGGAATGGAATGGAACGGAATCTACCGGAAAGGAATGGAATGGAATGGAATGTACTGGAATGGAATGGAATAGAATGGAAAGGAATGGAATCAACCAGAATGGAATGGAATGTAATGGAAGGGAATGGAATGGAATGGAATCAACCCGAATGGAATGAAATGGAATGGAATGGAATGCAATGGAATGGGATTGAATGGAATCAAACCGAATGGAATGGAATGGAATGGAATGGAATGGAATCAAAACGAATGGAACGGAATGGAATGGAATGGAAAGGAATCAACCTGAATAGAAGGGAATGGAATGGAATGGAATGTTCTTGACTGGAATGGAAGCAACACGAATGGAATGGAATGGAATGGAATGGAATCGAATGTAATGGAATGGAATGGAATTAACCCGGATGGAATGGAATGGAATGGAAACAACCCAAATGGAGTGGAATGGTATGGAATGGAATGGAATGTCATCAATCCTAATGGAATGGAATGGAATGGAATGGCGTGGAATGGAATGGTATTAACACGAATGGAATGGAATGGAATGGAATGGAATGGAATCATCCTGAATGGAATGGAATGGAATCGAATGAAATGGAATGGAGACAAACCGAATAGAATGGAATGGAATGGAATGGAATGGAATGGAATGGAATAAACCCGAAGGGAATGGAATGGAAAGAATGCAATGGAATGGAATGGAATGGAATGGAATGGAATGGAATGGAATCATCCCGAATGGAATGAAATGGAATGGAAAGGAATGCATTGGAATGGAATAGAATTGAATGCCATGGAATGGAATCAACACGAATGGAAGGGAACGGAATGGAATGTAATGGAATGGAATCAACATGAATGGAATGAAACGGAATGGAATGGAATGCAATGGAATGGAATGGAGAGGAATCAACACGAATGGAATGGAATGGAATGGAATGGAATGGAATCAACGCGAATGGAATGGAATGGAATGGAATGGAATGGAATGGAATGGAATGGAATGGAATCCACCCAAATGGAATGGAATGGAATGGGATGGAATGGAATGCAATGGGATGGAATGCAATCAACGAGAATAGAATGGAATGGAATGGAATAGAATGGAATGGAATCGAATCAATCCGAATGGAATGGAATGGAATGGAATCAACCAGAATGGAATGGAATGGAATGGAATCAACCAGAATGAAATGAAAAGGAATGGAAAGGAATGCATTGGAATGGAATGTAATGGAAGCAATCAGAATGGAATAAAATGGAATGGAATGGAATGGAATGGAATCAAAAGGAATGGAATGGAATAGAATGGAATAGAATGGAATGGAATGGAATGGAATCAACCAGAATGGAATGGAATGGAATGGAATGGAATCAACCGGAATGGAATGGAATGCATTGGAATGGAATAGAACGGAATCTACCCGAATGCAATGAAATGGAATGCAACGGAATGGAATAGAATGCAATGAAATGGAATGGAATGGAGTCACCCCAAATGGAATGGAATAGAATGGAATGGAATCAAATGGAATGGAATGGAATGAACTCGAATGGAATGGAATGGTATGGAATGGAATGGAATCACCCTGAATGGAATGGAATGGAATGGAATGGAATGGAATCAACACGAATGGAATGGAATTGAATGGAATGGAATGAAATGGAATCGATTCAACCTGAATGGAATGGAATGGAATGGAATGGAATGGAATCAACCCGAATGGAATGGAATGGAATGGAATGGAATAGTATGGAATGGAATGGAATGGAATGGAATGGAATCGAATCAACCCGAATGGAATGGAATGGAATGGAATGGAATGGAATGAAATGGAATGGAATCAACCCGAATGGAATGGAATGGAACGGAATGGAATGCAATGGAATGGAATGGAATGGAATGGAATCAACCCGAATGGAATGGAATAGAATGGAATGGAATGGAATGGAATGGAATGGAATGGAATGTAGCAGAATGGAATGGAATGGAATGGAAAGGAATGGAATGGAACGGAATCAACCAGAATGGAATGAAATTGAATGGAAAGCAATGCAATGGAATGGAATGGAATGGAATCTAAAACAATGGAATGGAATGGAATGGAATCAATCGGAATGGAATGGAATGGAATGCAATGGAATGGAATGGAATCAATAGGAATCGAATGGAATGGATTGGAATGGAATGGAAGGGAATCAACCCGAATGGAATGGAATGGTATGGAATGGAATGGAATGTCATCAATCCTAATGGAATAGAATGGAATGGAATGGCGTGGAATGGAAAGGTAGCAACACGAATGGAATGGAATGGAATGGAGTGGAATCAATAGGAATCGAATGGAATGGATAGGAATGGAATGGAATGGAATCAACCCGAATGGAATGGAATGGTATGCAATGGAATGGAATGTCATCAATCCTAATGGAATAGAATGGAATGGAATGGCGTGGAATGGAATGGTAGCAACACGAATGGAATGGAATGAAATGGAATGGAATGGAATGGAATGGAATGGAATCATCCCGAATGGAATGGAATGGAACGGAATGGAATGGAATGGAATGGAATCAACCGGAATGGAATGGAATGGAATGGCATGGAATAGAATGGAATGGAAAGGAATGCAATGGAATCAACCATAATGGAATGGAATGGATTGGAACAGAATGGAATCAACCAGAATGGAATGGATTGGAATAGAATGGAATGGAATGGAATGGAATGGTAGCAACCGAATGGAATGGAATGGAATGGAACGGAATGGAATCAACCCAAATGGAATGGAATGGAATGGAATGGAATGGAATGGAATGTTATCAAACCAAATGGAATGGAATGGAATGGATTGGAATCAACCGGGGTGGAATGCAATGGATTGGAATGGAATAGAACGGAATCTACCCGAATAGAATGAAATGGAATGCAATGGAATGGAATGGAATTGAATCGAATCAACCCGAATGGAATGGAATGAAATGTGATTTAATGGAATGGAAAGGAATGGAATCAACGCGAATAGAGTGGATTGGAATGGAATAGAAAGGAATGGAATGGAATCAACCCGAATGGAATGGAATGGAATGGAATGGAATGGAATGGAATCAACCAGAATGTAATGTATTGGAATGTAATGTAATGGAACGGAATGTTCTTGACTGGAATGGATGCAAATAACCCGGATGGAAAGGAATGGAATGGAATGGAATCAACCCAAATGGAATGGAATGGTATGGAAAGGATTGGAATGTCATCAGTCCTAATGGAATGGAATGGAATGGAATGGCGTGGAATGGAATGGTATCAACACGAATGGAATAGAATGGAATGGAATGGAATGGAATGGAATGGAATGGAATGGAATGGAATCAACCCGAAGGGAATGGAATGGAATGGAATGGAATGGAAAGGAATGGAATGGAACGGAATCAAACGAAACCGAATGGAATGAAATGGAATGGAATGGAATGGAATGGAATGTTCTTGACTGGAATGGAAGCCACCCGAATGGAATGGAACGGAATGGAGTCGAATGGAATGGAATGGAATGCAATTAACCCAAATGGAATGGAGTGGAATGGAATGGAATCAACCCAACCGGAATGGAATGGTATGGAATGGAATGGAATGGCATGAACCCTAATGGAATGGAATGGAATGGAATGGAATGGAATGGAATGGAATAAACCAGAATGGAATGGAATGGAAAGAAATGGAATGGAATCAACCGGAAAGGAATGGAATGGAATGGAATAGAATGGAATGGAACGGAATGGAATGGAATCAACCGGAAAGGAATGGAATGGAATGGAATGCAATGAAACGGAATGGAATGGAATCAACCCGAATGGAATGGAATGGAATGGAATGGAATGGAAGGGAATGGAGTGGATTCAACCCGAAGGGAATGGAATGGAATAGAATGGAATGGAATGGAATGGTATGGAATGAACCCGACTGGAATGGAATTGAATGGAATATAATGGAAAGGAATGGAATGGAGAGGAATAAACCCAAATGGAATGAAATTGAATGGATTGGAAAGAAACGGAATGGAAAGGAAAGGAATGGAATGGAATGGAATGGAATGGAATGGAATGGAATGGAATAAACCACAAAGGAATGGAGTTGAATGGAATGGAATGCAATGGAATGGAATGGAATCAATCGGAATGGAATGGAATGGAGCAGAATGGAATGGAAAGAATGGCACGGAATCAATCGGAATTGAATGGAATGGATTCGAATGGAACGGAATGGAATCAACCCGAACGGAATGGAATGGAATGGAATGGAATGGAATACAACGGAATCTACAAGAATGGAATGGAATGGAATGGAATGGAATGGAATGGAATCAACCCGAATGGAATGGAATGGAATGGAATGGCGTGGAAAGGAATGGTATCAACACGAATGGAATGGAATGGAATGGAAGGGAATGGAATCATCCCGAATGGAATGGAATGGAAAGGAATCAGCATGAATGGAATGAAACGGAATGGAATGGAATGCGATGGAATGGAATGGAACGGAATCAACACGTATGGAATGTAATAGAATGGAAAGGAATGGAACGGATTGGAATCAACCAGTATGGAATGGAATGGAATGGAATGGAATGGAATGGAATGGAATGGAATCCACCCAAATGGAATGGAATGCAACTGAATGCAATGGAATCAACCCGAATGGAATGGAATGGAATGGGATGGAATGGAATGGAATGGGATGGAATGGAATCAATGCGAATAGAATGGAATGGAATGGAATAGAATGGAATGGAATGGAAGAGAATGTAATGGTATGGAAGAGAATGGAATTGAATGGAATCAACCCGAATGGAATGGAATGGAATGGAATGGAATCAACGAGAATGGAATAGAATGGAATTGAATGGAATGCAATGGATTGGAAACAACCCGAATGGAATCAAGCCGAATGTAATAAAATGGAAATGAATGGAATGGAATGGAATCAAAAGGAATGGAATGGAATAGAATGGAATGGAATGGAATGGAATGGAATGGAATGGAATGGAATGGAATGGAATCAACAGGAATGGAATGAAATGCAATGGATTGGAATGCAATGGAAGGGAATAGAATGGAATAGAATGCAATGGAATGGAATGGAATGGAATGAAATGGAATCAACCCGAATGGAATGGAATGGAATGGAATGCCATCAACCCGAATGGAATGACATGGAATGGAATGGAATGGAATGGAGTGCAAAGGAATGGAATGGAATAGAAGGGAATGGAAAGGAATGGCATGGAATCAAGCCGAATGGAATGGAATGGAATGGAATGCAGTGGCATCGAATGGAATCAACACGAATGGAAGGGAATGGAATGGAATGGAATGGAATGGAATGGAATAAACACCAATGGAATGAAACGGAATGGAATGGAATGCAATTGAATGGAATTGAATTGAATCAACACCAATGGAATGGAATCGAATGGAATGGAATCAACCAAAATGGAATGGAATGAAATGGAATGGAATGGAATGGAATGGTATCAACCCGAATGGAATGGAATGGAACGTAATGGAATCAACCTGAAAGGAATGGAATGGAAAGGAATGGAATCTAATGGAATGAAATGGAATGGAATCAACCCGAATGGAATGGAATGGAATGGAATGGAATCATCGAGAATGGAATGAAATGGAATGGAATGGAATTGAATGGAATGGAATGGAATCAACTCTAATGGAATGGAATGGAAGGGAACGGAATGGAATGGAATGGAATGGAATCAACACGAAGGAAATGAAATGGAATGGAATGGAATGAAATGGAATGGAATGGAATGGAATGGAATGGAATGGAATGGAATGGAATCAACCAGAATGGAATGGAATGGAATGGAATGGAATGGAATGGAATGGAATCAACCCGAATGGAATGGAATGGTATGGATTGGAACGGAATGGAATCAACCCAAACGGAATGGAATGGAATGGAGTGGAATTGAAAGGAATCAACAGGAATGGAATGGTATGGAATGGAATGGAATGGAATCAAACGGAATGGAATGGATTGGAATGGCATAGAATGGAATGGAATGGAACGGAATGGAATGGAATGGAATGGAATGGAATAGAATGGAATGGAATAAACCCGAATGGAAAGGAATGGAATGGAATGGAATGGAAAGAAATGGAATGGAATCAACCTGAGTGGAATGGAATGGAATGGTATGGAATGGAATGCAATGGAATGGAATGGAAAGGAATCAACCCGAATGGAATGGAATGCAATGGAATTGAATGGAATGGAATGGAATCCACGCAAATGGTATGGAATGGAATGGAATGCAGTGGAATCAACCCGAATGGAATGGAATGGAATTGGATGGAATGGAATGGAATGGGATGGAATGGAATCAACGCGAATAGAATGGAATGGAATGGAATAGAATGGAATGGAATGGAATAGGAAGAAATGGAATGGAATCAACCAGAATGGAATTGAATGAAATGGAATGGAATGGAATTAACCGGAATGGAATGGAATGGAATGGTATGGATTGGAACGGAATGGAATCAACACAAAAGGAATGGAATGGAATGGAGTGGAATGGAATGGAATGGAATGGAATGGAATGGAATGGAATCAACAGCAATGGAAAGGTATGGAATGGAATGGAATGGAATCATCCCGAATGGAATGGAATGGAATGGAATGGGATAGAATGGAATAGAATGGAATGGAATGGAATGGAATGGAATGGAATGGAATAAACCAGAATGGAATGGAATGGAATGGAATGGAATGGAAAGAAATGGAATGGAATCAACCGGAATGGAATGGAATGGAATGGAATGGAATGGAATCAACCCGAATGGAATGGAATGGAATGGAAGGGAATGGAATTTATTCCACCCGAAGGGAATGGAATGGAATGGAATGGAATGGAATGGAATGGAATGGAATAGAATGGAATGAACCCGAATGGAATGGAATGGAATGGAATATAATGGAAAGGAATGGAATGGAATGCATTCAACCCGAATGGAATGAAATTGAATGGAATGGAATGAAACGGAATGGAAAGGAAAGGAATGGAATGGAAAGGAAAGAAATCAACCACAATGGAATGGAGTGGAATGGAATGGAATGCAATGGAATGGAATGGAATCAATCGGAATGGAATGGAATGGAATGTTCTGGAATGGAATAGAAGCAACCCGAATGGAATGGAAGGCAATGGAATGGAGTGGAATGGCATGGAATTAACACAAATGGAATGGAAAGGAATGGAATCTAATGGAATGAAATGGAATGGAATCAACCCGAATGGAATGGAATTTAATGGAATGGAATGGAATGGAATCATCGAGAATGGAATGAAATGGAATGGAATGGAATTGAATGGAATGGAATGGAATCAACTCTAATGGAATGGAATGGAAGGGAACGGAATGGAATGGAATGGAATGGAATCAACACGAAGGAAATGAAATGGAATGGAATGGAATGGAATGGAATGGAATGGAATGGAATGGAATCAACCGGAATGGAATGGAATGGCATGGCATGGAATGGAATCAACACGAATGGAAGGGAATGGAATGGAATGTATCGGAATGGAATGGAATAGAATGGAATGGGATGGAATGGAAGGGAATGGAATGGATTCAACACGAAGGGAATGGAATGGAATGGAATGGAATGGAATGGAATGGAATGGAATGAACCCGAATGGAATGGAATGCAATGGAATATAATGGAAAGGAATGGAATGGAATGGAATCAACCCGAATGGATTGAAATTGAATGGAATGGAATGGAATGGAATGAAATCTACCGGAATGGAATGGAATGGAATGGAATGGAATGTTCTGGAATGGAATGGAAGCAACCCGAATGGAATGGAATGGAATGGAAGGGAATGGAATAGAATTCAATCAACCAGAATGGAATGGAATGGAATGGAATGGAATGGAATGGAATCAACCCGAATGGAATGAAATGGAATGGAATGTAATGCAATGGAATGGAATTGAATGTAATCAAACCGAATGGAATGGAATGGAATGGAATCAAAACGAATGGAACGGAATGGAATGGAATCAACATGAATAGAAGGGAATGGAATGGAATGGAATGGAATGGAGGCAACCCAAATGGAATGGAATGGAATGGAATGGAATGGAATCAACCTGAACAGAAGGGAATGGAAGGGAATGGAATGGAATGGAATGGAATGGAATGGAATGGAAGCAACCCAAATGGAATGGAATGGAATGGAATGGAATGGAATTAACCCAGATGGAATGGAATGGAATGGAATGGAATCAACCCAAATGGAGTGGAATGGTATGGAATGGAATGGAATGTCATCAATCCTAATGGAATGGAATGGAATGGAATGGCGTTTAATGTAATGGTATCAATACGAATGGAATGGAATGGAATGGAATCATCCCGAATGGAATGCAATGGAATGGAATGGAATCGAATCGAATCGAATGAAATGGAATGGAAACAACCCGAATGGAATGCAATGGAATGGAATGGAAGGGAATAAACCCGAAGGGAATGGAACGGAATGGAATGGAATGGAATGGAATAGAATGGAATCATCCAGAATGGAATGAAATGGAATTGAAAGGAAGGCATTGGAATGGAATAGAATGGAATGCCATGGAATGGAATCAACACGAATGGAAGGGAATGGAATGGAATGTAATGGAAAGGAATCAACATGAATGGAATGAAACGGAATGGAATGGAATGCAATGGAATGGAATGGAATGGAATCAACACGAACGGAATGGAATGGAATGAGATGGAATGGAATGAAATGGGATGGAATGCAATCAACGAGAATAGAATGGAATGGAACGGAATAGAATGGAATGGAATGGAATCAATCCGAATGGAATGGAATGTAATGGAATCAACCAGAATGGAATGGCATGGAATGGAATGCAATGGAATGGAATCAACCCGAATGAAATGAAATGGAATGGAAAGGAATGCATTGGAATGGAATGTAATGCACGCAATCCGAATGGAATAAAATGGAATGGAATGGAATGGAATGGAATCAAAAGGAATGGAATGGAATAGAATGGAATGGAATGGAATGGAATGGAGTGGAATCAACCGGAATGGAATGGAGTGGAATGGAATGGAAACCACCCGAATGAAATGGAATGGAATGGAATGGAATCAACCCAAATGGAACGGAATGGAATGGAATGGAATCAATCAACCGAAAGGAAATGGAATGGAATGGAATGGAATAGAATGGAATCAACCAGAATGGAATGGAATGAAATGGAATGGAATGGAATGGTATCAACCGGAAAGGAATGAAATGCAATGGAATGGAATGCAATGGAAGGGAATAGAATGGAATTGAATGCAATGGAATGGAATGGAATGGAATGAAATGGAATCAACCCGAATGGAATGGAATGGAAGGGAATGGAATCAACCCGAATGGAATGAAATGGAATGGAATGGAATGGAATGGAGTGCAAAGGAATGGAATGGAATAGAAGGGAATGGAAAGGAATGGCATGGAATCAAGCCGAATGGAATGGA
Organism: Pan paniscus; assembly: GCF_029289425.2. Classification (NCBI taxonomy): domain Eukaryota; kingdom Metazoa; phylum Chordata; class Mammalia; order Primates; family Hominidae; genus Pan; species Pan paniscus. The sequence goes on from NC_073267.2 coordinate 45,153,038, forward strand.
ATGGAATGGAATGCAGTGGCATCGAATGGAATCAACACGAATGGAAGGGAATGGAATGGAATGGAATGGTATGGAATGGAATCAACACCAATGGAATGAAACGGAATGGAATGGAATGCAATTGAATGGAATTGAATGGAATCAACACGAATGGAATGGAATGGAATGGAATGGAATGGAATGGAATCAACCAAAATGGAATGGAATGGAATGGAATGGAATGGAATGAACCCGAATAGATTGTAATGTAATGTAATGGAATGGAATGGAATGGTATCAACCCGAATGGAATGGAATGGAACGTAATGGAATCAACCTGAAAGGAATGGAATGGAAAGGAATGGAATCTAATGGAATGAAATGGAATGGAACCAACCAGAATGGAATGGAATGGAATGGAATGGAATCATCGAGAATGGAATGAAATGGAATGGAATGGAATGGAATGGAATGGAATGGAATGGAATGGAATGGAATCAACCAGAAGTTAATGGAATGGAAAGGAATCAACCCGACGGGAATGCAATGGAATGAAATGGAAAGGAATGGAATGGAATGGAATGGAATGGAATGGAATCAACTCTAATGGAATGGAATGGAAGGGAACGGAATGGAATGGAATGGAATGGAATCAACACGAAGGAAATGAAATGGAATGGAATGGAATGGAATGGAATCATCCGGAATTGAATGGAATGGAATGGAATGGTATGGCATGGAATGGAATCAACACGAATGGAAGGGAATGGAATGGAATGGAATGGAATGGAATGGAATGGAATGGAATGGAATCAACACGAATGGAATGAAACGGAATGGAATGGAATTCAATGGAATGGAAAGGAATGGAATCAACACGAATGGAATGGAATAGAATGGAATGGAACGGAATGGAATGGAATCAAACCGAATGGAATGGAATGGAATGTAATGGAATGGAATGGAATGGAATGGAATGGAATCAACCAGAATAGAATGTAATGTAATGTAATGGAATGCAATGGAATGGAATGGAATGGAATCAACCCGAATGGAATGGAATGGAATGGAATGGAATGGAATGGAATGGAAAGGAATGGAATGAAATGGAATGGAGTAAACCCGAATGGAATGGAATGGAATGGAATGGAATGGAATCAACCGGAATAGAATGTAATGTAATGCAATGGAATGGAATGGAATGGTATCAATCCGAATGGAATGGAATGGAACGGAATGGAATCAACCTGAAAGGAATGGAATGGAAAGTAATGGAATCTAAAGGAATGAAATGGAATGGAATCAACCCGAATGGAATGGAATGGAATGGAATGGAATCAACCCAAATGGAATGAAATGGAATGGAATGGAATGCAATGGAATGGAATTGAATGGAATCTACCCGAATGGAATGCAATGGAATGGAATGGAATCAACCCGAAGGGAATGGAATCGAATGGAATCAACCCGAAGGGAATAGAATGGAATGGAATGAAATGGAGTGGAATGGAATGGAATGGAATGCAATGGAATCAACCCTAATGGAATTTAATGGAAGGGAATGGAATGGAATGGAATGGAATGGAATCAAGCGGAAAGGAATGGAATGGAATGGAATGGAATGGTATGGCATGGAATGGAATCAACACGAATGGAAGGGAATGGAATGGAATGGAATGGAATGGAATGGAATGGAATGGAATCAACACGAATGGAATGAAGCGGAATGGAATGGAATTCCACGGAATGGAATGGAATGGAATCAACACGAATGGAATGGAATAGAATGGAATGTAACGGAATGGAATGGAATCAAACCGAATGGAATGGAATGGAGTGGAATGCAATCAACCAGAATAGAATGTAATGTAATGTACTGGAAGGGAATGGAATGGAATGGAATTTAATCAGCCCGAATGGAATGGAATGGAAAGGAATGGAATGGAATGGAATGAAATGGAATGGAATCAACCCGAATGGAATGGAATGGATTGGAATGGAATGGAATGGAATGAAATCACCCCGAATGGAATGAAATGGAATGGAATGAAATGCAGTGGAATGGAATGGACTGGAATCAACCCGAATGGAATGGAATGTAATGGAATCAACCCGAAGGTAATGGAATGTAAAGGATTGAAATGGAATGGAATGGAATCAACGCTAATGGAATGGAATGGAATGGAATCAACCTGAATGGAGTGAAATGGAGTGGTATGGAATGCAATGGAATGGAAAGGAAAGAAATGGAATGCAATGGAATGGAATGGAAAGGAATGGAATGAAATGGAATGGAATAGACCCGAATGGAATGGAATGGAATGGAATGGAATGGAATGGAATGGAATGGAATGGAATGGAATGGAATGGAATCAACCCGAATAGAATGTAATGTAATGCAATGGAATGGAATGGAATGGTATCAATCCGAATCGAATGGAATGGAACGGAATGGAATCAACCTGAAAGGAATGGAATGGAAAGGAATGGAATCTAATGGAATGAAATGGAATGGAATCAACCCGAATGGAATGAAATGGAATGGAATGGAATGCAATGGAATGGAATTGAATGGAATCTACCCGAATGGAATGCAATGGAATGGAATGGAATCAACCCGAAGGGAATGGAATGGAATGGAATCAACCCGAAGGGAATGGAATGGAATGGAATGAAATGGAATGGAATGGAATGGAATGGAATGGAATGGAATCAACCCAAATGGAATGGAATGGAAGGGAATGGAATGGAATGAAATGGAATGGAATCAACCCGAATGGAATGGAATGGAATTGAATGCAATGCAGTGGAATGGAAAGGAATGGAATCAACACGAATGGAATGGAATGGAATGGAATTCAATGGAATGGAATCAACACGAATGGAATGAAACGGAAGGGAATGGAACGCAATGGAATGGAATGCAATGGAATCAACATGAATGGAATGGAATAGAATGGAATGGAATGGAATGGAATGGAATGGAATGGAATGGAATGGAATCAACCCGAAATGAATGGAATGGAAAGGAATGGAATGGCAAGAATCAACCCAAATGGAATGGAATGGAATGGAACTTAATGGAGTCAACCCGAATGGAATGAAATGGAATGGAACGGAATGCAATGGAATGGAATGGAATGGAATCAACCCGATTGGAATGGAATGGAATGGAATGGAATCAACATCAATGGAAGGAAATGCAATGGAATGGAATGGAAAGGTATCAACCCGAATGGAATGAAATGGAATGGAATGGAAGGCAATGGAACGGAATGGAATGGAATCAACCCGTTTGGAATGGAATGGAATGGAATGGATTGGAATGGAATCAACCCAAAGGGAATGGAATGGAATGGAATGGGATGGAATGGAATGTTATCAACCCTAATGGAATGGAATGGAATGGAATGGAGTGGAATGGAATCAACCTGATTGGAGCGAAATGGAGTGGAATGGAATGCAATGGAATAGAAAGGAATGAAATGGAATGCAGTGGAATGGAATGGAATGGAATGGAATGGAATCAACCCGAATGGAATGGAATGGAATGGAATGAAATCAATCAACCGAAAGGAAATGGAATGGAATGGAATGGAATAGAATGGAATCAACCAGAATGGAATGGAATGAAATGGAATGGAATGGAATGGAATCAACCGGAAAGGAATGAAATGCAATGGAATGGAATGCAATGGAAGGGAATAGAATGGAATAGAATGCAAAGGAATGGAATGGAAGGGAATGGAATCAACCCGAATGGAATGAAATGGAATGGAATGGAATGGAATGGAGTGCAAAGGAATGGAATGGAATAGAAGGGAATGGAAAGGAATGGCATGGAATCAAGCCGAATGGAATGGAATGGAATGGAATGCAGTGGCATCGAATGGAATCAACACGAATGGAAGGGAATGGAATGGAATGGAATGGTATGGAATGGAATCAACACCAATGGAATGAAACGGAATGGAATGGAATGCAATTGAATGGAATTGAATGGAATCAACACGAATGGAATGGAATGGAATGGAATGGAATGGAATCAACCAAAATGGAATGGAATGGAATGGAATGGAATGGAATCAACCCGAATATAATGTAATGTAATGTAATGGAATGGAATGGAATGGTATCAACCCGAATGGAATGGAATGGAACGTAATGGAATCAACCTGAAAGGAATGGAATGGAAACGAATGGAATCTAATGGAATGAAATGGAATGGAATGGAATGGAATGGAATGGAATGGAATCAACCAGAAGGGAATGGAATGGAATGGAATCAACCCGACGGGAATGGAATGGAATGGAATGGAATGGAATGGAATGGAATGGAATGGAATGGAATCAACTCTAATGGAATGGAATGGAAGGGAACGGAATGGAATGGAATGGAATGGAATCAACACGAAGGAAATGAAATGGAATGGAATAGAATGGAATGGAATGGAATGGAATGGAATCAACCGGAATGGAATGGAATGGAATGGAATGGTATGGCATGGAAAGAAATCAACACGAATGGAAGGGAATGGAATGGAATGGAATGGAATGGAATGGAATCAACACGAATGGAATGAAACGGAATGGAATGGAATGGAAACGAATCGATTCGAATGAAATGGAATGGAAACAACCCGAATGGAATGCAATGGAAAGGAATGGAAGGTAATAAACCCGAAGGGCATGGAACTTAAAGGAATGGAATGGAATGGAATGGAATTGAATGGAATGGAATCATCCCGAATGGAATGGAATGGAATGGAATGGAATCATTACGAATGCAATGAAATGGAATGGAAAGGAAGGCATTGAAATGGAATAGAATGGAATGACATGGAATGGAATCAACACGAATGTAAGGGAATGGAATGGAATGTAATGGAATGGAATCAACATAAATGGAATGAAACAGAATGGAATGGAATGCAATGTAATGGAATGGAATGGAATCAACACGAATGGAATGGATTGGAATGGAATGGAATGGAATGGAATCAACCCGAATGCAATGGAATGGAATGGAATGGAATGGAATCAACCCAAATGGAATGGAATGGAATGGAATGGAATCAACTCGAATGCAATGGAATGGAATGGAATGGAATCAACCGGAATGGAATGGAATGAAATGGGATTTAATGGAATGGAAAGGAATGGAATCAACGCGAATAGAGTGGATTGGAATGGAATAGAAAGGAATGGAATGGAATCAACCCGAATGGAATGGAATGGAATGGAATGGAATGGAATGGAATCAACCAGAATGTAATGTATTGGAATGTAATGTAATGGAACGGAATGTTCTTGACTGGAATGGATGCAAATAACCCGGATGGAAAGGAATGGAATGGAATGGAATCAACCCAAATGGAATGGAATGGTATGGAAAGGATTGGAATGTCATCAGTCCTAATGGAATGGAATGGAATGGAATGGCGTGGAATGGAATGGTATCAACACGAATGGAATAGAATGGAATGGAATGGAATGGTATGGAATGGAATGGAATCAACCCGAAGGGAATGGAATGGAATGGAATGGAATGGAAAGGAATGGAATGGAACGGAATCAAACGAAACCGAATGGAATGAAATGGAATGGAATGGAATGGAATGGAATGTTCTTGACTGGAATGGAAGCCACCCGAATGGAATGGAACGGAATGGAGTCGAATGGAATGGAATGGAATGCAATTAACCCAAATGGAATGGAGTGGAATGGAATGGAATCAACCCAACCGGAATGGAATGGTATGGAATGGAATGGAATGGCATGAACCCTAATGGAATGGAATGGAATGGAATGGAATGGAATGGAATGGAATGGAATAAACCAGAATGGAATGGAATGGAAAGAAATGGAATGGAATCAACCGGAAAGGAATGGAATGGAATGGAATAGAATGGAATGGAACGGAATGGAATGGAATCAACCGGAAAGGAATGGAATGGAATGGAATGCAATGAAACGGAATGGAATGGAATCAACCCGAATGGAATGGAATGGAATGGAATGGAATGGAAGGGAATGGAGTGGATTCAACCCGAAGGGAATGGAATGGAATAGAATGGAATGGAATGGAATGGTACGGAATGAACCCGACTGGAATGGAATTGAATGGAATATAATGGAAAGGAATGGAATGGAGAGGAATAAACCCAAATGGAATGAAATTGAATGGAATGGAAAGAAACGGAATGGAAAGGAAAGGAATGGAATGGAATGGAATGGAATGGAATGGAATGGAATGGAATGGAATAAACCACAAAGGAATGGAGTTGAATGGAATGGAATGCAATGGAATGGAATGGAATCAATCGGAATGGAATGGAATGGAGCGGAATGGAATGGAAAGAATGGCAGGGAATCAATCGGAATTGAATGGAATGGATTCGAATGGAACGGAATGGAATCAACCCGAACGGAATGGAATGGAATGGAATGGAATGGAATGGAATGGAATCAACCCGAATGGAATGGAATGGAATGGAATAGTATGGAATGGAATGGAATGGAATGGAATGGAATCGAATCAACCCGAATGGAATGGAATGGAATGGAATGGAATGAAATGGAATGGAATCAACCCGAATGGAATGGAATGGAACGGAATGGAATGCAATGGAATGGAATGGAATGGAATGGAATCAACCCGAATGGAATGGAATAGAATGGAATGGAATGGAATGGAATGGAATGGAATGGAATGTAGCAGAATGGAATGGAATGGAATGGAAAGGAATGGAATGGAACGGAATCAACCAGAATGGAATGAAATTGAATGGAAAGCAATGCAATGGAATGGAATGGAATGGAATCTAAAACAATGGAATGGAATGGAATGGAATCAATCGGAATGGAATGGAATGGAATGCAATGGAATGGAATGGAATCAATAGGAATCGAATGGAATGGATTGGAATGGAATGGAAGGGAATCAACCCGAATGGAATGGAATGGTATGGAATGGAATGGAATGTCATCAATCCTAATGGAATAGAATGGAATGGAATGGCGTGGAATGGAATGGTAGCAAAACGAATGGAATGGAATGGAATGGAGTGGAATCAATAGGAATCGAATGGAATGGATAGGAATGGAATGGAATGGAATCAACCCGAATGGAATGGAATGGTATGCAATGGAATGGAATGTCATCAATCCTAATGGAATAGAATGGAATGGAATGGCGTGGAATGGAATGGTAGCAACACGAATGGAATGGAATGGAATGGAATGGAATGGAATCATCCCGAATGGAATGGAATGGAACGGAATGGAATGGAATGGAATGGAATCAACTGGAATGGAATGGAATGGAATGGCATGGAATGGAATGGAATGGAAAGGAATGCAATGGAATCAACCATAATGGAATGGAATGGATTGGAACAGAATGGAATCAACCAGAATGGAATGGATTGGAATAGAATGGAATGGAATGGAATGGAATGGTAGCAACCGAATGGAATGGAATGGAATGGAACGGAATGGAATCAACCCAAATGGAATGGAATGGAATGGAATGGAATGGAATGGAATGTTATCAAACCAAATGGAATGGAATGGAATGGATTGGAATCAACCGGGGTGGAATGCAATGGATTGGAATGGAATAGAACGGAATCTACCCGAATAGAATGAAATGGAATGCAATGGAATGGAATGGAATTGAATCGAATCAACCCGAATGGAATGGAATGAAATGTGATTTAATGGAATGGAAAGGAATGGAATCAACGCGAATAGAGTGGATTGGAATGGAATAGAAAGGAATGGAATGGAATCAACCCGAATGGAATGGAATGGAATGGAATGGAATGGAATGGAATCAACCAGAATGTAATGTATTGGAATGTAATGTAATGGAACGGAATGTTCTTGACTGGAATGGATGCAAATAACCCGGATGGAAAGGAATGGAATGGAATGGAATCAACCCAAATGGAATGGAATGGTATGGAAAGGATTGGAATGTCATCAGTCCTAATGGAATGGAATGGAATGGAATGGCGTGGAATGGAATGGTATCAACACGAATGGAATAGAATGGAATGGAATGGAATGGAATGGAATGGAATGGAATGGAATCAACCCGAAGGGAATGGAATGGAATGGAATGGAATGGAAAGGAATGGAATGGAACGGAATCAAACGAAACCGAATGGAATGAAATGGAATGGAATGGAATGGAATGGAATGTTCTTGACTGGAATGGAAGCCACCCGAATGGAATGGAACGGAATGGAGTCGAATGGAATGGAATGGAATGCAATTAACCCAAATGGAATGGAGTGGAATGGAATGGAATCAACCCAACCGGAATGGAATGGTATGGAATGGAATGGAATGGCATGAACCCTAATGGAATGGAATGGAATGGAATGGAATGGAATAAACCAGAATGGAATGGAATGGAAAGAAATGGAATGGAATCAACCGGAAAGGAATGGAATGGAATGGAATAGAATGGAATGGAACGGAATGGAATGGAATCAACCGGAAAGGAATGGAATGGAATGGAATGCAATGAAACGGAATGGAATGGAATCAACCCGAATGGAATGGAATGGAATGGAATGGAATGGAAGGGAATGGAGTGGATTCAACCCGAAGGGAATGGAATGGAATAGAATGGAATGGAATGGAATGGTATGGAATGAACCCGACTGGAATGGAATTGAATGGAATATAATGGAAAGGAATGGAATGGAGAGGAATAAACCCAAATGGAATGAAATTGAATGGATTGGAAAGAAACGGAATGGAAAGGAAAGGAATGGAATGGAATGGAATGGAATGGAATGGAATGGAATAAACCACAAAGGAATGGAGTTGAATGGAATGGAATGCAATGGAATGGAATGGAATCAATCGGAATGGAATGGAATGGAGCGGAATGGAATGGAAAGAATGGCACGGAATCAATCGGAATTGAATGGAATGGATTCGAATGGAACGGAATGGAATCAACCCGAACGGAATGGAATGGAATGGAATGGAATGGAATACAACGGAATCTACAAGAATGGAATGGAATGGAATGGAATGGAATGGAATGGAATCAACCCGAATGGAATGGAATGGAATGGAATGGCGTGGAAAGGAATGGTATCAACACGAATGGAATGGAATGGAATGGAAGGGAATGGAATCATCCCGAATGGAATGGAATGGAAAGGAATCAGCATGAATGGAATGAAACGGAATGGAATGGAATGCGATGGAATGGAATGGAACGGAATCAACACGTATGGAATGTAATAGAATGGAAAGGAATGGAACGGATTGGAATCAACCAGTATGGAATGGAATGGAATGGAATGGAATGGAATGGAATGGAATGGAATGGAATGGAATCCACCCAAATGGAATGGAATGCAACTGAATGCAATGGAATCAACCCGAATGGAATGGAATGGAATGGGATGGAATGGAATGGAATGGGATGGAATGGAATCAATGCGAATAGAATGGAATGGAATGGAATAGAATGGAATGGAATGGAAGAGAATGTAATGGTATGGAAGAGAATGGAATTGAATGGAATCAACCCGAATGGAATGGAATGGAATGGAATGGAATCAACGAGAATGGAATAGAATGGAATTGAATGGAATGCAATGGATTGGAAACAACCCGAATGGAATCAAGCCGAATGTAATAAAATGGAAATGAATGGAATGGAATGGAATCAAAAGGAATGGAATGGAATAGAATGGAATGGAATGGAATGGAATGGAATGGAATGGAATGGAATGGAATGGAATCAACAGGAATGGAATGAAATGCAATGGATTGGAATGCAATGGAAGGGAATAGAATGGAATAGAATGCAATGGAATGGAATGGAATGGAATGAAATGGAATCAACCCGAATGGAATGGAATGGAATGGAATGCCATCAACCCGAATGGAATGACATGGAATGGAATGGAATGGAATGGAGTGCAAAGGAATGGAATGGAATAGAAGGGAATGGAAAGGAATGGCATGGAATCAAGCCGAATGGAATGGAATGGAATGGAATGCAGTGGCATCGAATGGAATCAACACGAATGGAAGGGAATGGAATGGAATGGAATGGAATGGAATGGAATAAACACCAATGGAATGAAACGGAATGGAATGGAATGCAATTGAATGGAATTGAATTGAATCAACACCAATGGAATGGAATCGAATGGAATGGAATCAACCAAAATGGAATGGAATGAAATGGAATGGAATGGAATGGAATGGTATCAACCCGAATGGAATGGAATGGAACGTAATGGAATCAACCTGAAAGGAATGGAATGGAAAGGAATGGAATCTAATGGAATGAAATGGAATGGAATCAACCCGAATGGAATGGAATGGAATGGAATGGAATCATCGAGAATGGAATGAAATGGAATGGAATGGAATTGAATGGAATGGAATGGAATCAACTCTAATGGAATGGAATGGAAGGGAACGGAATGGAATGGAATGGAATGGAATCAACACGAAGGAAATGAAATGGAATGGAATGGAATGAAATGGAATGGAATGGAATGGAATGGAATGGAATGGAATGGAATGGAATCAACCAGAATGGAATGGAATGGAATGGAATGGAATGGAATGGAATGGAATCAACCCGAATGGAATGGAATGGTATGGATTGGAACGGAATGGAATCAACCCAAACGGAATGGAATGGAATGGAGTGGAATTGAAAGGAATCAACAGGAATGGAATGGTATGGAATGGAATGGAATGGAATCAAACGGAATGGAATGGATTGGAATGGCATAGAATGGAATGGAATGGAACGGAATGGAATGGAATGGAATGGAATGGAATAGAATGGAATGGAATAAACCCGAATGGAAAGGAATGGAATGGAATGGAATGGAAAGAAATGGAATGGAATCAACCTGAGTGGAATGGAATGGAATGGTATGGAATGGAATGCAATGGAATGGAATGGAAAGGAATCAACCCGAATGGAATGGAATGCAATGGAATTGAATGGAATGGAATGGAATCCACGCAAATGGTATGGAATGGAATGGAATGCAGTGGAATCAACCCGAATGGAATGGAATGGAATTGGATGGAATGGAATGGAATGGGATGGAATGGAATCAACGCGAATAGAATGGAATGGAATGGAATAGAATGGAATGGAATGGAATAGGAAGAAATGGAATGGAATCAACCAGAATGGAATTGAATGAAATGGAATGGAATGGAATTAACCGGAATGGAATGGAATGGAATGGTATGGATTGGAACGGAATGGAATCAACACAAAAGGAATGGAATGGAATGGAGTGGAATGGAATGGAATGGAATGGAATGGAATGGAATGGAATCAACAGCAATGGAAAGGTATGGAATGGAATGGAATGGAATCATCCCGAATGGAATGGAATGGAATGGAATGGGATAGAATGGAATAGAATGGAATGGAATGGAATGGAATGGAATGGAATGGAATAAACCAGAATGGAATGGAATGGAATGGAATGGAATGGAAAGAAATGGAATGGAATCAACCGGAATGGAATGGAATGGAATGGAATGGAATGGAATCAACCCGAATGGAATGGAATGGAATGGAAGGGAATGGAATTTATTCCACCCGAAGGGAATGGAATGGAATGGAATGGAATGGAATGGAATGGAATGGAATAGAATGGAATGAACCCGAATGGAATGGAATGGAATGGAATATAATGGAAAGGAATGGAATGGAATGCATTCAACCCGAATGGAATGAAATTGAATGGAATGGAATGAAACGGAATGGAAAGGAAAGGAATGGAATGGAAAGGAAAGAAATCAACCACAATGGAATGGAGTGGAATGGAATGGAATGCAATGGAATGGAATGGAATCAATCGGAATGGAATGGAATGGAATGTTCTGGAATGGAATAGAAGCAACCCGAATGGAATGGAAGGCAATGGAATGGAGTGGAATGGCATGGAATTAACACAAATGGAATGGAAAGGAATGGAATCTAATGGAATGAAATGGAATGGAATCAACCCGAATGGAATGGAATGGAATGGAATGGAATGGAATCATCGAGAATGGAATGAAATGGAATGGAATGGAATTGAATGGAATGGAATGGAATCAACTCTAATGGAATGGAATGGAAGGGAACGGAATGGAATGGAATGGAATGGAATCAACACGAAGGAAATGAAATGGAATGGAATGGAATGGAATGGAATGGAATGGAATGGAATGGAATCAACCGGAATGGAATGGAATGGCATGGCATGGAATGGAATCAACACGAATGGAAGGGAATGGAATGGAATGTATCGGAATGGAATGGAATAGAATGGAATGGGATGGAATGGAAGGGAATGGAATGGATTCAACACGAAGGGAATGGAATGGAATGGAATGGAATGGAATGGAATGGAATGGAATGAACCCGAATGGAATGGAATGCAATGGAATATAATGGAAAGGAATGGAATGGAATGGAATCAACCCGAATGGATTGAAATTGAATGGAATGGAATGGAATGGAATGAAATCTACCGGAATGGAATGGAATGGAATGGAATGGAATGTTCTGGAATGGAATGGAAGCAACCCGAATGGAATGGAATGGAATGGAAGGGAATGGAATAGAATTCAATCAACCAGAATGGAATGGAATGGAATGGAATGGAATGGAATGGAATCAACCCGAATGGAATGAAATGGAATGGAATGTAATGCAATGGAATGGAATTGAATGTAATCAAACCGAATGGAATGGAATGGAATGGAATCAAAACGAATGGAACGGAATGGAATGGAATCAACATGAATAGAAGGGAATGGAATGGAATGGAATGGAATGGAGGCAACCCAAATGGAATGGAATGGAATGGAATGGAATGGAATCAACCTGAACAGAAGGGAATGGAAGGGAATGGAATGGAATGGAATGGAATGGAATGGAAGCAACCCAAATGGAATGGAATGGAATGGAATGGAATGGAATTAACCCAGATGGAATGGAATGGAATGGAATGGAATCAACCCAAATGGAGTGGAATGGTATGGAATGGAATGGAATGTCATCAATCCTAATGGAATGGAATGGAATGGAATGGCGTTTAATGTAATGGTATCAACACGAATGGAATGGAATGGAATGGAATCATCCCGAATGGAATGCAATGGAATGGAATGGAATCGAATCGAATCGAATGAAATGGAATGGAAACAACCCGAATGGAATGCAATGGAATGGAATGGAAGGGAATAAACCCGAAGGGAATGGAACGGAATGGAATGGAATGGAATGGAATAGAATGGAATCATCCAGAATGGAATGAAATGGAATTGAAAGGAAGGCATTGGAATGGAATAGAATGGAATGCCATGGAATGGAATCAACACGAATGGAAGGGAATGGAATGGAATGTAATGGAAAGGAATCAACATGAATGGAATGAAACGGAATGGAATGGAATGCAATGGAATGGAATGGAATGGAATCAACACGAACGGAATGGAATGGAATGAGATGGAATGGAATGAAATGGGATGGAATGCAATCAACGAGAATAGAATGGAATGGAACGGAATAGAATGGAATGGAATGGAATCAATCCGAATGGAATGGAATGTAATGGAATCAACCAGAATGGAATGGCATGGAATGGAATGCAATGGAATGGAATCAACCCGAATGAAATGAAATGGAATGGAAAGGAATGCATTGGAATGGAATGTAATGCACGCAATCCGAATGGAATAAAATGGAATGGAATGGAATGGAATGGAATCAAAAGGAATGGAATGGAATAGAATGGAATGGAATGGAATGGAATGGAGTGGAATCAACCGGAATGGAATGGAATGGAATGGAATGGAAACCACCCGAATGAAATGGAATGGAATGGAATGGAATCAACCCAAATGGAACGGAATGGAATGGAATGGAATCAATCAACCGAAAGGAAATGGAATGGAATGGAATGGAATAGAATGGAATCAACCAGAATGGAATGGAATGAAATGGAATGGAATGGAATGGTATCAACCGGAAAGGAATGAAATGCAATGGAATGGAATGCAATGGAAGGGAATAGAATGGAATAGAATGCAATGGAATGGAATGGAATGGAATGAAATGGAATCAACCCGAATGGAATGGAATGGAAGGGAATGGAATCAACCCGAATGGAATGAAATGGAATGGAATGGAATGGAATGGAGTGCAAAGGAATGGAATGGAATAGAAGGGAATGGAAAGGAATGGCATGGAATCAAGCCGAATGGAATGGAATGGAATGGAATGCAGTGGCATCGAATGGAATCAACACGAATGGAAGGGAATGGAATGGAATGGAATGGTATGGAATGGAATCAACACCAATGGAATGAAACGGAATGGAATGGAATGCAATTGAATGGAATTGAATGGAATCAACACGAATGGAATGGAATGGAATGGAATGGAATGGAATGGAATCAACCAAAATGGAATGGAATGGAATGGAATGGAATGGAATGAACCCGAATAGATTGTAATGTAATGTAATGGAATGGAATGGAATGGTATCAACCCGAATGGAATGGAATGGAACGTAATGGAATCAACCTGAAAGGAATGGAATGGAAAGGAATGGAATCTAATGGAATGAAATGGAATGGAACCAACCAGAATGGAATGGAATGGAATGGAATGGAATCATCGAGAATGGAATGAAATGGAATGGAATGGAATGGAATGGAATGGAATGGAATGGAATGGAATGGAATCAACCAGAAGTTAATGGAATGGAAAGGAATCAACCCGACGGGAATGCAATGGAATGAAATGGAAAGGAATGGAATGGAATGGAATGGAATGGAATGGAATCAACTCTAATGGAATGGAATGGAAGGGAACGGAATGGAATGTAATGGAATGGAATCAACACGAAGGAAATGAAATGGAATGGAATGGAATGGAATGGAATCATCCGGAATTGAATGGAATGGAATGGAATGGTATGGCATGGAATGGAATCAACACGAATGGAAGGGAATGGAATGGAATGGAATGGAATGGAATGGAATGGAATGGAATGGAATCAACACGAATGGAATGAAACGGAATGGAATGGAATTCAATGGAATGGAAAGGAATGGAATCAACACGAATGGAATGGAATAGAATGGAATGGAACGGAATGGAATGGAATCAAACCGAATGGAATGGAATGGAATGGAATGGAATGGAATGGAATGGAATGGAATCAACCAGAATAGAATGTAATGTAATGTAATGGAATGCAATGGAATGGAATGGAATGGAATCAACCCGAATGGAATGGAATGGAATGGAATGGAATGGAATGGAATGGAAAGGAATGGAATGAAATGGAATGGAGTAAACCCGAATGGAATGGAATGGAATGGAATGGAATGGAATCAACCGGAATAGAATGTAATGTAATGCAATGGAATGGAATGGAATGGTATCAATCCGAATGGAATGGAATGGAACGGAATGGAATCAACCTGAAAGGAATGGAATGGAAAGTAATGGAATCTAATGGAATGAAATGGAATGGAATCAACCCGAATGGAATGGAATGGAATGGAATGGAATCAACCCAAATGGAATGAAATGGAATGGAATGGAATGCAATGGAATGGAATTGAATGGAATCTACCCGAATGGAATGCAATGGAATGGAATGGAATCAACCCGAAGGGAATGGAATCGAATGGAATCAACCCGAAGGGAATAGAATGGAATGGAATGAAATGGAGTGGAATGGAATGGAATGGAATGCAATGGAATCAACCCTAATGGAATTTAATGGAAGGGAATGGAATGGAATGGAATGGAATGGAATCAAGCGGAAAGGAATGGAATGGAATGGAATGGAATGGTATGGCATGGAATGGAATCAACACGAATGGAAGGGAATGGAATGGAATGGAATGGAATGGAATGGAATGGAATGGAATCAACACGAATGGAATGAAGCGGAATGGAATGGAATTCCACGGAATGGAATGGAATGGAATCAACACGAATGGAATGGAATAGAATGGAATGTAACGGAATGGAATGGAATCAAACCGAAAGGAATGGAATGGAGTGGAATGCAATCAACCAGAATAGAATGTAATGTAATGTACTGGAAGGGAATGGAATGGAATGGAATTTAATCAGCCCGAATGGAATGGAATGGAAAGGAATGGAATGGAATGGAATGAAATGGAATGGAATCAACCCGAATGGAATGGAATGGATTGGAATGGAATGGAATGGAATGAAATCACCCCGAATGGAATGAAATGGAATGGAATGAAATGCAGTGGAATGGAATGGACTGGAATCAACCCGAATGGAATGGAATGTAATGGAATCAACCCGAAGGTAATGGAATGTAAAGGATTGAAATGGAATGGAATGGAATCAACGCTAATGGAATGGAATGGAATGGAATCAACCTGAATGGAGTGAAATGGAGTGGTATGGAATGCAATGGAATGGAAAGGAAAGAAATGGAATGCAATGGAATGGAATGGAAAGGAATGGAATGAAATGGAATGGAATAGACCCGAATGGAATGGAATGGAATGGAATGGAATGGAATGGAATGGAATGGAATGGAATGGAATGGAATGGAATCAACCCGAATAGAATGTAATGTAATGCAATGGAATGGAATGGAATGGTATCAATCCGAATCGAATGGAATGGAACGGAATGGAATCAACCTGAAAGGAATGGAATGGAAAGGAATGGAATCTAATGGAATGAAATGGAATGGAATCAACCCGAATGGAATGAAATGGAATGGAATGGAATGCAATGGAATGGAATTGAATGGAATCTACCCGAATGGAATGCAATGGAATGGAATGGAATCAACCCGAAGGGAATGGAATGGAATGGAATCAACCCGAAGGGAATGGAATGGAATGGAATGAAATGGAATGGAATGGAATGGAATGGAATGGAATGGAATCAACCCAAATGGAATGGAATGGAAGGGAATGGAATGGAATGAAATGGAATGGAATCAACCCGAATGGAATGGAATGGAATTGAATGCAATGCAGTGGAATGGAAAGGAATGGAATCAACACGAATGGAATGGAATGGAATGGAATTCAATGGAATGGAATCAACACGAATGGAATGAAACGGAAGGGAATGGAACGCAATGGAATGGAATGCAATGGAATCAACATGAATGGAATGGAATAGAATGGAATGGAATGGAATGGAATGGAATGGAATGGAATGGAATCAACCCGAAATGAATGGAATGGAAAGGAATGGAATGGCAAGAATCAACCCAAATGGAATGGAATGGAATGGAACTTAATGGAGTCAACCCGAATGGAATGAAATGGAATGGAACGGAATGCAATGGAATGGAATGGAATGGAATCAACCCGATTGGAATGGAATGGAATGGAATGGAATCAACATCAATGGAAGGAAATGCAATGGAATGGAATGGAAAGGTATCAACCCGAATGGAATGAAATGGAATGGAATGGAAGGCAATGGAACGGAATGGAATGGAATCAACCCGTTTGGAATGGAATGGAATGGAATGGATTGGAATGGAATCAACCCAAAGGGAATGGAATGGAATGGAATGGGATGGAATGGAATGTTATCAACCCTAATGGAATGGAATGGAATGGAATGGAGTGGAATGGAATCAACCTGATTGGAGCGAAATGGAGTGGAATGGAATGCAATGGAATAGAAAGGAATGAAATGGAATGCAGTGGAATGGAATGGAATGGAATGGAATGGAATCAACCCGAATGGAATGGAATGGAATGGAATGAAATCAATCAACCGAAAGGAAATGGAATGGAATGGAATGGAATAGAATGGAATCAACCAGAATGGAATGGAATGAAATGGAATGGAATGGAATGGAATCAACCGGAAAGGAATGAAATGCAATGGAATGGAATGCAATGGAAGGGAATAGAATGGAATAGAATGCAAAGGAATGGAATGGAAGGGAATGGAATCAACCCGAATGGAATGAAATGGAATGGAATGGAATGGAATGGAGTGCAAAGGAATGGAATGGAATAGAAGGGAATGGAAAGGAATGGCATGGAATCAAGCCGAATGGAATGGAATGGAATGGAATGCAGTGGCATCGAATGGAATCAACACGAATGGAAGGGAATGGAATGGAATGGAATGGTATGGAATGGAATCAACACCAATGGAATGAAACGGAATGGAATGGAATGCAATTGAATGGAATTGAATGGAATCAACACGAATGGAATGGAATGGAATGGAATGGAATGGAATCAACCAAAATGGAATGGAATGGAATGGAATGGAATGGAATCAACCCGAATATAATGTAATGTAATGTAATGGAATGGAATGGAATGGTATCAACCCGAATGGAATGGAATGGAACGTAATGGAATCAACCTGAAAGGAATGGAATGGAAACGAATGGAATCTAATGGAATGAAATGGAATGGAATGGAATGGAATGGAATGGAATGGAATCAACCAGAAGGGAATGGAATGGAATGGAATCAACCCGACGGGAATGGAATGGAATGGAATGGAATGGAATGGAATGGAATGGAATGGAATGGAATGGAATGGAATCAACTCTAATGGAATGGAATGGAAGGGAACGGAATGGAATGGAATGGAATGGAATCAA
The DNA here is from genome assembly GCF_029289425.2 of Pan paniscus. NCBI lineage: Eukaryota > Metazoa > Chordata > Mammalia > Primates > Hominidae > Pan > Pan paniscus. The sequence goes on from NC_073267.2 coordinate 45,171,688, forward strand.
CACGAAGGAAATGAAATGGAATGGAATAGAATGGAATGGAATGGAATGGAATGGAATCAACCGGAATTGAATGGAATGGAATGGAATGGTATGGCATGGAAAGGAATCAACACGAATGGAAGGGAATGGAATGGAATGGAATGGAATGGAATGGAATCAACACGAATGGAATGAAACGGAATGGAATGGAATGGAAACGAATCGATTCGAATGAAATGGAATGGAAACAACCCGAATGGAATGCAATGGAAAGGAATGGAAGGTAATAAACCCGAAGGGCATGGAACTTAAAGGAATGGAATGGAATGGAATGGAATTGAATGGAATGGAATCATCCTGAATGGAATGGAATGGAATGGAATGGAATCATTACGAATGCAATGAAATGGAATGGAAAGGAAGGCATTGAAATGGAATAGAATGGAATGACATGGAATGGAATCAACACGAATGTAAGGGAATGGAATGGAATGTAATGGAATGGAATCAACATAAATGGAATGAAACGGAATGGAATGGAATGCAATGTAATGGAATGGAATGGAATCAACACGAATGGAATGGATTGGAATGGAATGGAATGGAATGGAATCAACCCGAATGCAATGGAATGGAATGGAATGGAATGGAATCAACCCAAATGGAATGGAATGGAATGGAATGGAATCAACTCGAATGCAATGGAATGGAATGGAATGGAATCAACCGGAATGGAATGGAATGGAATGAGATGGAATGGAATGCAATGGGATGGAATGCAATCAACGAGAATAGAATGGAATGGAATGGAATAGAATGGAATGGAATGGAATGGAATGGAATGGAATAAACCCGAATGGAATGGAATGGTATGAGATGGAATGGAATGCAATGGGATGGAATGCAATCAACGAGAATAGAATGGAATGGAATGGAATAGAATGGAATGGAATGGAATCAATCCGAATGGAATGGAATGGAATGGAATGGAATGGAATCAACCAGAATGGAATGGAATGGTATGGAATGGAATGGAATGGAATCAACCCGAATGAAATGAAATGGAATGGAAAGGAATGCATTGGAATGGAATGGAATGGATGCAATCCGAATGGAATAAAATGGAATGGAATGGAATGGAATGGAATCAAAAGGAATGGAATGGAATAGAATGGAATGAAATGGAATGGAATGGAGTGGAATCAACCGGAATGGAATGGAATGGAGTGTAATGGAATGGAATGGAATGGAATGGAATGGAATTTTATGGAATGGAATGGAAGCAACCGAATGGAATGGAATGGAATGCAATCAAACCCAGTGGATTGGAATGAAATGGAATGGAATGGAATGGAATGGAATGGAATGGAATGGAATGGAATGGAATGGAATCAACCGGAATGGAATGGAATGCATTGGAATGGAATAGAATGGAATCTACCCGAATGCAATGAAATGGAATGCAACGGAATGGAATAGAATGGAATGAAACGGAATGGAATGGAGTCAACCCAAATGGCATGGAATAGAATGGAATGGAATCAAATGGAATGGAATGAACTCGAATGGAATGGAATGGTATGGAATGGAATGGAATGAAATGCAATGGAATCAACACGAATGGAATGGAATGGAATGGAATGGAATGGAATGGAATGGAATGAAATGGAATCGAATCAATCCGAATGGAATGGAATAGAATGGAATGGAATGGAATGGAATCAACCAGAGTGGAATGGAGTGGAATGGAATAGGATGGAATGGAATGGAATGGAATGGAGTGGAATGGAATGGAATCAACCCAAATGGAATGGAATGGAATGAAATGGAATGGAATTAACCCAAATGGAATGGAATGGAATGGAATGGAATGGAATGGAATGGAATGGAATCAACACGAATGGAATGGAATAGAATGGAATGGAATGGAATGGAATGGATTCAACCCGAAGGGAAGGGAATGGAATGGAATGGAATGGAATGGAATGGAATGGAATGGAATGGATTCAACCCGAAGGGAATGGAATGGAATGGAATGGAATGGAATGGAATGGAATGGAATGGAATGGAATCAACCCAAATGGAATCACATGGAATGGAATGGAATGCAATGGAATGAAATGGTATGGAATCAAACCGAATTTGATGTAATGTAATGTAATGGAATGTAATGTAATGGAATGGAATGGAATGGAATCTAAACGAATGGAATGGAATGGAATGGAATCAAAACGAATGGAACGGAATGGAATGGAATCAACATGAATAGAAGGGAATGGAATGGAATGGAATGGAATGGAATGGAGGCAACCCAAATGGAATGGAATGGAATGGAATGGAATGGAATGGAATGGAATCAACCTGAATAGAAGGGAATGGAAGGGAATGGAATGGAATCGAATCGAATGAAATGGAATGGAAACAACCCGAATGGAATGCAATGGAATGGAATGGAAGGGAATAAACCCGAAGGGAATCGAACGGAATGGAATGGAATGGAATGGAATAGAATGGAATCATCCAGAATGGAACGAAATGGAATTGAAAGGAAGGCATTGGAATGGAATAGAATGGAATGCCATGGAATGGAATCAACACGAATGGAAGGGAATGGAATGGAATGTAATGGAAAGGAATCAACATGAGTGGAATGAAACGGAATGGAATGGAATGCAATGGAATGGAATGGAATGGAATCAACACGAACGGAATGGAATGGAATGAGATGGAATGGAATGAAATGGGATGGAATGCAATCAACGAGAATAGAATGGAATGGAATGGAATAGAATGGAATGGAATGGAATCAATCCGAATGGAATGGAATGTAATGGAATCAACCAGAATGGAATGGAATGGAATGGAATGCAATGGAATGGAATCAAACCGAATGAAATGAAATGGAATGGAAAGGAATGCATTGGAATGGAATGTAATGGACGCAATCCGAATGGAATAAAATGGAATGGAATGGAATGGAATGGAATCAAAAGGTGTGGAATGGAATAGAATGGAATGGAATGGAATGGAATGGAATGGAGTGGAATCAACCGGAATGGAATGGAATGGAATGGAATGGAATGGAATGGAATGGAATGGAATTTTATGGAATGGAATGGAAGCAACCGAATGGAATGGAATGGAATGCAATCAAACCCAATGGATTGGAATGAAATGGAATGGAATGGAATGGAATGGAATGGAATGGAATGGAATGGAATGGAATGGAATCAACCGGAATGGAAAGGAATGCGTTGGAATGGAATAGCATGGAATCTACCCGAATGCAATGAAATGGAATGCAACGGAATGGAATAGAATGGAATGAAACGGAATGGAATGGAGTGAACCCCAATGGCATGGAATAGAATGGAATGGAATCAAATGGAATTAAATGAACTCGAATGGAATGGAATGGTATGGAATGGAATGGAATGGAATGGAATCAACATGAATGGAATGGAATGGAATGGAATGAAATGGAATCGAATCAATCCGAATGGAATGGAATGGAATGGAATGGAATGGAATGGAATGGAATGGAATGGAATCAACCAGAGTGGAGTGGAGTGGAATGGAATAGGATGGAATGCAATGGAATGGAAAGGAATGGAATGGAATCAACCCAAATGGAATGGAATGGAATGGAATGGAATGAAATGGAATGGAATTAACCCGAATGGACTGGAATGGAATGGAATGGAATGGAACGGAATGGAATGGAATCAACCCGAATGGAATGGAATGGAATGGAATGGATTCAACCCGAAGGGAATGGAATGGAATGGAATGGAATGGAATGGAATGGAGTGGAATGGATTCAACCCAAAGGGAATGGAATGGAATGGAATGGAATGGAATGGAATGGAATGGAATGGAATGGAATCAACCCAAATGGAATGACATGGAATGGAATGGAATGCAATGGAATGAAATGGTATGGAATCAAACCGAATTTGATGTAATGTAATCTAATGGAATGGAATGGAATGGAATCTAAACGAATGGAATGGAACGGAATGGAATGAAATCTGCCGGAATGGAATGGAATGGAATGGAATGTTCTGGAATGGAATGGAAGCAACCCGAATGGAATGAAATGGAATGGAAGGGAATGGAATAGAATTCAATCAACCAGAATGGAATGGAATGGAATGGAATGGAATGGAATCAACCCGAATGGAATGAAATGGAATGGAATGGAATGCAATGGAATGTAATTGAATGGAATCAAACCGAATGGAATGGAATGGAATGGAATCAAAACGAATGGAACGGAATGGAATGGAAGGGAATGGAATCAACCTGAATAGAAGGGAATGGAAGGGAATGGAATGGAATGGAATGGAATGTTCTTGAATGGAAAGGAAGCAACCCAAATGGAATGGAATGGAATGGAATGGAATGGAATGGAATTAACCCGGAGGGAATGGAATGGAATGGAATGGAATCAACCCAAATGGAGTGGAATGGTATGGAATGGAATGGAATGTCATCAGTGCTAATGGAATGGAATGGAATGGAATCATCCCGAATGGAATGCAATGGAATGGAATGGAATGGAATCAAATCGAATGAAATGGAATGGAAACAACCCGAATGGAATGCAATGGAATGGAATGGAAGGGAATAAACCCGAAGGGAATGGAACGGAATGGAATGGAATGGAATGGAATGGAATGGAATGGAATCAATGCAAATGGAATGGAATGAAATGGAATGGAATGGAATGGAATGGAATCAACCAGAATGGAATGAAATGGAATGGATTAGAATGGAATGGAATGGAATCAAGCCGAATGGAATGGAATGGAATGGAATGGAATGGAATGGAATGGAATGGAATCAACCAGAATGGAATGAAATGGAATGGAATGGAATGGAACGGAATGGAATCCACCGGAACGGAAAGGATTGGAATGCAATGGTATGGAATGGAATGTTCTGGAATGGAATGGAAGCAACCGAATGGAATGGAATGGAATGGAACGGAATGGAATCAACCCAAATGGAATGGAATGGAATGGAATGGAATGGATTGGAATGGAATAGAACGGAATCTACCCGAATGGAATGAACTGGGATGCAATGGAATGGAATGGAATGGAATGGAATGGAACGGAATGGAATCGAGTCAACCGGAATGGAATGGAGTGGAATGGGATTTAATGGAAAGAATTGGAATGGAATGGAATGGAATGCAATCATCGCGAATAGAATGGAATGGAATAGAATTGAATGGAAAGCAATCACCCCGAATGGTTGGGAATGGAATGGAATGGAATGGAATGCAATGGAATGGCATGGAATCAACTAGAATGGAATGGAATGGAATGCAATGGAATGGAATGCAATGGAATCATCCCGAATGGAATGACATGGAATGGGATTAAATGGAATGGAATGGAATGGAATGGAATGGAATGGAACCAACGCGAATAGAATGGAATGGAATGGAATGGAATGGAATCGAATGGAATAGAATCAAAACGAATGGAATGGAATGGAATGGCGTCGAATGGAATGGAATGAAAACGAATGGAATTGAATGGAATGGAATCAACCGTAGTGGAATGGAATGGAATGGAATGGAATGGAATGGAATGGAATGGAATCAACTGGAGTGGAATGGAATGGAATGGAATGTTCTGGAATGAAATGGAAGCAACCCGAATGGAATGGAATGGAATGGAATGCAATGGAATCAAACCAAATGGAATGGAATGTAATTGAATGGAATGGAATCAACCAAAATGGAATTGAATGGAATGGAATGGAACGGAGTGGAATGGAATGGAATGGAATCAACCCGAATGGAATGGAATGGAATGCAATGGAATGGAATGGAATGGAATCAACCTGAAGGGAGTAAAATGGGGTGGAATGGAATGCAATGGAATTGAAAGGAATGAAATGGAATGCAATGGAATGGAATGGAATGGAATGGAATCAACCCGAATGGAATGGAATGGAATGGAATAGAATCAACCCAAATGGAATGGAATAGAATGGAATCAACCCGAATGGAATGAAATGGAATGGAAAGGAATGCATTGGAATGGAATGGAATGGAATAAATCCGAATGGAATAAAATGTAATGTAATGTTGGAATGGAATAGAATCAAAAGGAATGGAATGGAATAGAATGGAATGGAATGGAATGGAATCAACCGGAGTGGAATGGAATGGAATGGATTAGAATCAACCGGAATGGAATGAAATGGAATGGAATGGAATGCAATGGAATGTAATGGAATGGAATGGAATGGAATGCAATGGAATGGAATGGAATGCAATGGAATGGAATGGAATAGAATGGAATGGAATGCAATGGAATGGAATGGAATGGAAAGGAATGGAATGGAATGGTATGGAATCAACACGAATACAATGGAATTGAATGGAATGGAATGGAATCAATGCAAATGGAATGGAATGAAATGGAATGGAATGGGATGGAATCAGCCCGAATAGAATTGAATGGAATGGGATGGAATGGAATCAACGCGAATAGAATGGAATGGAATGGAATAGAATGGAATGGAATCAACAGGAATGGAATGGAATGGAATGGAATTGAATGGAATCAACACGAATGGAATGGAATGGAACGGAATGGAATCAACCGGAATGGAATGGAATGGAATGCAATGGAATGGAATCAACATGAATGGAAAGAAACGGAATGGAATGGAATGCAATGGAATGGAATGGAATGGAATAAACACGAATGGAATGGAATGGAATGGAATGGATTGGAATCAACCCGAATGCAATGGAATGGAATGGAATGGAATGGAATGGAATGGAATGGAATGGAATGGAATCAACCCGAATGGAATGGAATGGAATGAGATGGAATGGAATGCAATGGGATGGAATGCAATCAATGAGAATAGAATGGAATGGAATGGAATAGAATGGAATGGAATGGAATCAATCCGAATTGAATGGAATGGAATGAAATCAACCAGAATGCAATGGAATGGAACGGAATGGAATGGAATGGAATCAATGCAAATGGAATGGAATGAAATGGAATGGAATGGAATGGAATCAGGCCGAATAGAATTGAATGGAATGGGATGGAATGGAATCAACGCGAATAGAATGGAATGCAATGGATTAGAATGGAATGGAATGGAATCAAGCCGAATGGAATGGAATGGAATGGAATGGAATGGAATGGAATGGAATGGAATCATCCCGAATGGAATGGAATGGAATGGAATGGAATCATTACGAATGCAATGAAATGGAATGGAAAAGAAGGCATTGCAATGGAATAGAATGGAATGACATGGAATGGAATCAACACGAATGTAAGGGAATGGAATGGAATGTAATGGAATGGAATCAACATAAATGGAATGAAACGGAATGGAATGGAATGCAATGTAATGGAATGGAATGGAATCAACACGAATGGAATGGAATGGAATGGAATGGAATGGAATCAACCCGAATGCAATGGAATGGAATGGCATGGAATGGAATGGAATGGAATGGAATCAACCCAAATGGAATGGAATGGAATGGAATGGAATGGAATGGAATCAACCCGAATGGAATGGAATGGAATGAGATGGAATGGAATGCAATGGGATGGAATGCAATCAACGAGAACAGAATGGAATGGAATGGAATAGAATGGAATGGAATGGAATCAATCCGAATGGAATGGAATGGAATGGAATCAACCAGAATGGAATGGAATGGAATGGAATGGAATCAACCCGAATGAAATGAAATGGAATGGAAAGGAATGCATTGGAATGGAATGTAATGGACGCAATCCGAATGGAATAAAATGGAATGGAATGGAATGGAATGGAATGGAATGGAGTGGAATCAACCGGAATGGAATGGAATGGAATGGAATGGAATTTTATGGAATGGAATGGAAGCAACCGAAATGAATGGAATGGAATGCAATCAAACCCAATGGATTGGAATGAAATGGAATGGAATGGAATGGAATGGAATGGAATGGAATGGAATGGAATCAACCGGAATGGAACGGAATGCATTGAAATGGAATAGAATGGAATCTACCCGAATGCAATGAAATGGAATGCAACGGAATGGAATAGAATGGAATGAAACGGAATGGAATGGAGTCAAACCAAATGGCATGGAAAAGAATGGAATGGAAGCAAATGGAATGCAATGAACTAGAATGGAATGGAATGGTATGGAATGGAATGGAATGGAATGTAATTGAATGGAATCAACACGAATGGAATGGAATGGTATGGAATGGAATGGAATGAAATGGAATCGAATCAATCCGAATGGAATGGAATGGAATCGAATGGAATGGAATGGAATCAACCAGAGTGGAATGGAGTGGAATGGAATAGGATGGAATGGAATGGAATGGAATGGAATGGAATCAACCCAAATGGAATGGAATGGAATGGAATGCAATGAAATGGAATGGAATTAACCCGAATGGACTGGAATGGAATGGAATGGAATGGAATGGAATGGAATCAACCCGAATGGAATGGAATGGAATGGAATGGAATGGAATGGAATGGAATGGAATGGATTCAACCCGAAGGGAATGGAATGGAATGGAATGGAATGGAATGGAATGGAATGGATTCAACCCGAAGGGAATGGAATGGAATGGAATGGAATGGAATCAACTCAAATGGAATGACATGGAATGGAATGGAATGCAATGGAATGAAATGGTATGGAATCAAATCGAATTTGATGTAATGGAATGGAATGGAATGGAATGGAATGGAATGGAATGGAATGGAATGAAATCTAAACGAATGGAATGGAATGGAATGGAATGAAATCTACCGGAATTGAATGGAACGGAATGGAATGTTCTGGAATTGAATGGAAGCAACCCGAATGGAATGGAATGGAATGGAAGAGAATGGAATAGATTTCAATCAACCAGAATGGAATGGAATGGAATGGAATGGAAAGGAATGGAATCAACCCGAATGGAATGAAAAGGAATGGAACGTTATGCAATGGAATGGAATTGAATGAAATCAAACCGAATGGAATGGATTGGAATGGAATCAAAACGAAAGGAATGGAATTGAATGGAATGGAATGGAATCAACCTGAAAAGAAGGGAATGGAAGGTAATGGAATGGAATGGAATGGAATGTTCTTGAATGGAATGGAAGCAACCCAAATGGAATGGAATGGAATGGAATGGAATGGAATGGAATTAACCCGGATGGAATGGAATGGAATGGAATGGAATGGAATCAACCCAAATGGAGTGGAATGGTATGGAATGGAATGGAATGTCATCAATCCTAATGGAATGGAATGGAATGGAATGGCGTGGAATGTAAGGGTATCAACACGAATGGAATAGAATGGAATGGAATCATCCCGAATGGAATGCAATGGAATGGAATGGAATGGAATCGAATCGAATGAAATGGAATGGAAACAACCCGAATGGAATGCAATGGAATGGAATGGAAGGGAATAAACCCGAAGGGAATGGAACAGAATGGAATGGAATGGAATGGAATGGAATGGAATGGAATGGAATGGAATCATCCAGAATGGAATGAAATGGAATTGAAAGGAAGGCATTGGAATGGAATAGAATGGAATGCCATGGAATGGAATCAACACGAATGGAAGGGAATGGAATGGAATGTAATGGAATGGAATCAACATGAATGGAATGAAACGGAATGGAATGGAATGCAATGGAATGGAATGGAATGGAATCAACACGAATGGAATGGAATGGAATGGAATGGAATCAACCCAAATGCAATGGAATGGAATGGAATGGAATCAACCCGAATGGAAAGGAATGGAATGAGATGGAATGGAATGCAATGGGATGGAATGCAATCAACGAGAATAGAATGGAATAGAATGGAATAGAATGGAATGGAATGGAATCAATCCGAATTGAATGGAATGGAATGGAATCAACCAGAATGGAATGGAATGGAATAGAATGGAATGGAATGGAATGGAATGGAATCCAATCAATGCAAATGGAATGGAATGAAATGGAACGGAATGGAATGGAATCAGGCCGAATAGAATTGAATGGAATGGGATGGAATGTAATCAACGAGAATAGAATGGAATGCAATGAATTAGAATGGAATGGAATGGAATCAAGCCGAACGGAATGGAATGGAATGGAATGGAATGGAATGGAATGGAATCAACCAGAATGGAATGAAATGGAATGGAATGGAATGGAATGGAATGGAATCGACCGGAACGGAAAGGATTGGAATGCAATGGTATGGAATGGAATGTTCTGGAATGGAATGGAAGCAACCGAATGGAATGGAATGGAATGGAACGGAATGGAATCAACCCAAATGGAATGGAATGGAATGGAATGGAATGGATTGGAATGGAATAGAACGGAATCTACCCGAATGGAATGAACTGGTATGCAATGGAATGGAATGGAATGGAATGGAACGGAATGGAATCGAGTCAACCGGAATGGAATGGAGTGGAATGGGATTTAATGGAATGGAATGGAATGGAATGGAATGGAATGGAATCATCGCGAATAGAATGGAATGGAATAGAATGGAATGGAAAGCAATCACCCCGAATGGATGGGAATGGAATGAAATGGAATGGAATGGAATGGCAAGGAATCAACCAGAATGGAATGGAATGGAATGCAATGGAATGGAATGGAATGGAATGGAATCAACCCGAATGGAATGACATGGAATGGGATTAAATGGAATGGAATGGAATGGAATGGAATGGAACGGAATGGAATCAACCCGAATGGAATGGAATGGAATGCAATGGAATGGAATGGAATGGAATGGAATCAACCCGAATGGAATGGAATGGAATGGAATAGAATCAACCTTAATGGAAGGGAATAGAATGGAATCAACCCGAATGGAATGAAATGGAATGGAAAGGAATGCATTGGAATGGAATGGAATGGAATAAATCCGAATGGAATAAAATGTAATGTAATGTAATGGAATGGAATAGAATCAAAAGGAATGGAATGGAATAGAATGGAATGGAATGGAATGGAATCAACCGGAATGGAATGCAATGGAATGGAATGGAATCAACCGGAATGGAATGAAATGGAATGGAATGGAATACAATGGAATGTAATGGAATGGAATGGAATGGAATGCAATGGAATGGAATGGAATGCAATGGAATGGAATGCAATGGAAAGGAATGGAATGGAATGGAATGGAATCAACCCGAATAGAATGGAATTGAATGGAATGGAATGAAATCAATGCAAATGGAGTGGAATGAAATGGAATGAAATGGAATGGAATCAGCCCGAATAGAATTGAATGGAATGGGATGGAAAGGAATCAACGCGAATAGAATGGAATGGAATGGAATATAATGGAATGGAATGGAATCAACACGAATGGCATGGAATGGAATGGAATTGAATGGAATCAACACGAATGGAATGGAATGGAACGGAATGGAATCAACCGGAATGGAATGGAATGGAATGGAATGGAATGGAATGGAATCAACATGAATGGAATGAAACGGAATGGAATGGAATGCAATGGAATGGAATGGAATGGAATCAACACGAATGGAATGGAATGGAATGGAATGGAATGGAATGGATTGGAATCAACCCGAATGCATTGGAATGGAATGGAATGGAATGGAATCAACCCGAATAGAATTGAATGGAATGGGATGGAATGGAATCAACGCGAAAAGAATGGAATGCAATGGATTAGAATGGAATGGAATGGAATCAAGCCGAATGGAATGGAGTGGAATGGAATGGAATGGAATAAACCAGAATGGAATGAAATGGAATGGAATGGAATGGAACCGAATGGAATCGACCGGAATGGAAAGGATTGGAATGCAATGGTATGGAATGGAATGTTCTGGAATGGAATGGAAGCAACCGAATGGAATGGAATGGAATTGGACGGAATGGAATCAACCCAAATGGAATGGAATGGAATAGAATGGAATGGACTGGAATGGAATAGAATGGAATCTACCCGAATGGAATGAACTGGTATTCAATGGAATGGAATGGAATGGAATGGAATGGAATGGAATGGAACAGAATGGAATCGAGTCAACCAGAATGGAATGGAGTGGAATGGGATTTAATGGAATGGAATGGAATGGAATGGAAACATCGCGAATAGAATGGAATGGAATAGAATGGAATGGAAAGCAATCACCCCGAATGGATGGGAATGGAATGGAATGGAATGGAATGGAACGGAAAGGAATGGAATCAACCAGAATGGAATGGAATGGAATGCAATGGAAAGGGATGGAATGGAATAGAATGGAATGGAATGGAATGGAATGGAATCAACCAGAATGGAATGGAGTGGAATGGAATAGGATGGAATGGAATGGAATGGAATGGAATGGAATGGAATGGAATCAACCCAAATGGAATGGAATGGAATGGAATGGAATGAAATGGAATGGAATTAACCCGAATGGACTAGAATGGAATGGAATGGAATGGAATGGAATCAACCCGAATGGAATGGAATGGAATGCAATGGAATGAAATGGTATGGAATCAAACCGAATTTGATGTAATGTAATGTAATGGAAGGTAATGGAATGGAATGGAATGGAATGGAATCTAAACGAATGGAATGGAATGGAATGGAATGAAATCTACCGGAATGGAATGGAATGGAATGGAATGTTCTGGAATGGAATGGAAGCAACCCGAAAGGAATGGAATGGAATGGAAGGGAATGGAATAGAATTCAATCAACCAGAATGGAATGGAATGGAATGGAATGGAATGGAATGGAATGGAATGGAATCAACCCGAATGGAATGAAATGGAATGGAATGTAATGCAATGGAATGGAATTGAATGGAATCAAACCGAATGGAAAGGAATGGAATGGAATCAAAAAGAATGGAACGGAATGGAATGGAATGGAACGGAATGTAATGGAATGGAATGGAATCAACCTGAATAGAAGGGAATGGAAGGGAATGGAATGGAATGGAATGGAATGGAAGCAACCCAAATGGAATGGAATGGAATGGAATGCAATGGAATGGAATTAACCCAGATGGAATGAAATGAAATGGAATGGAATCAACCCAAATGAAGTGGAATGGTATGGAATGGAATGGAATGTCATCAATCCTAATGGAATGGATTGGAATGGAATGGCGTTTAATGTAATGGTATCAACACGAATGGAATGGAATGGAATGGAATCATCCCGAATGGAATGCAATGGAATGGAATGGAATGGAATCGAATCGAATGAAATGGAATGGAAACAACCCGAATGGAATGCAATGGAATGGAATGGAAGGGAATAAACCCGAAGGGAATGGAACGGAATGGAATGGAATGGAATGGAATGGAATAGAATGGAATCATCCAGAATGGAATGAAATGGAATTGAAAGGAAGGCATTGGAATGGAATAGAATGGAATGCCATGGAATGGAATCAATACGAATGGAAGGGAATGGAATGAAATGTAATGGAAAGGAATCAACATGAATGGAATGAAACGGAATGGAATGGAATGCAATGGAATGGAATGGAATGGAATCAACACGAACGGAATGGAATGGAATGAGACGGAATGGAATGCAATGGGATGGAATGCAATCAACGAGAATAGAATGGAATGGAATGGAATAGAATGGAATGGAATGGAATCAATCCGAATGGAATGGAATGGAATGGAATCAAACAGAATGGAATGGAATGGAATGGAATGCAATGGAATGGAATCAACCCGAATGAAATGAAATGGAATGGAAAGGAATGCATTGGAATGGAATGTAATGGACGCAATCCGAATGGAATAAAATGGAATGGAATGGAATGGAACGGAATCAAAAGGAATGGAATGGAATAGAATGAAATGGAATGGAATGGAATGGAGTGGAATCAAACGAATGGAATGGAATGGAATGGAATGGAATGGAATGGAATTTTATGGAATGGAGTGGAAGCAACCGAATGGAATGGAATGGAATGCAATCAAACTCAATGGATTGGAATGAAATGGAATGGAATGGAATGGAATGGAATGGAATGGAATGGAATCAACCGGAATGGAATGGAATGCATTGGAATGGAATAGAATGGAATCTACCCGAATGCAATGAAATGGAATGCAACGGAATGGAATAGAATGGAATGAAACGGAATGGAATGGAGTGAACCCAAATGGCATGGAATGGAATGGAATGGAATCAAATGGAATGGAATGAACTCGAATATAATGGAATGGTATGGAATGGAATGGAATGGAATGGAATGGAATGGAATGGAATCAACACGAATGGAATGGAATGGAATGGAATGAAATGGAATCGAATCAATCCGAATGGAATGGAATGGAATGGAATGGAATGGAATGGAATCAACCAGAGTGGAGTGGAGTGGAATGGAATAGGATGGAATGGAATGGAATGGAATGGAATGGAATGGAATGGAATGGAATCAACCCAAATGGAATGGAATGGAATGGAATGGAATGAAATGGAATGGAATTAACCCGATTGGACTGGAATGGAATGGAATGGAATAGAATGGAATGGAATGGAATCAACCCGAATGGAATGGAATGGAATGGAATGGAATGGAATGGAATGGAATGGATTCACCCCGAAGGGAATGGAATGGAATGGAATGGAATGGAATGGAATGGAATGGAATGGAATGGAATGGATTCAACCCGAAGGGAATGGAATGGAATGGAATGGAATGGAATGGAATGGAATGGAATCAACCCAAATGGAATGACATGGAATGGAATGGAATGCAATGGAATGAAATGGTATGGAATCAAACCGAATTTGATATAATGTAATCTAATGGAATGGAATGGAATGGAATGGAATGGAATCTAAACGAATGGAATGGAATGGAATGGAGTGAAATCTACCGGAATGGAATGGAATGGAATGGAATGTTCTGGAATGGAATGGAAGCAACCCGAATGGAATGGAATGGAATGGAAGGGAATGGAATAGAATTCAATCAACCAGAATGGAATGGAATGGAATGGAATGGAATGGAATCAACCCGAATGGAATGAAATGGAATGGAATGTAATGCAATGGAATGGAATTGAATGGAATCAAACCGAATGGAATGGAATGGAATGGAATCAAAACGAATGGAACGGAATGGAATGGAAGGGAATGGAATCAACCTGAATAGAAGGGAATGGAAGGGAATGGAATGGAATGGAATGGAATGTTCTTGAATGGAATGGAAGCAACCCAAATGGAATGGAATGGAATGGAATGGAATGGAAAGGAATGGAATGGAATTAACCCGGATGGAATGGAATGGAATGGAATGGAATCAACCCAAATGGAGTGGAATGATATGGAATGGAATGGAATGTCATCAATCCTAATGGAATGGAATGGAATGGAATCATCCCGAATGGAATGCAATGGAATGGAATGGAATGGAATGGAATCAAATCGAATGAAATGGAATGGAAACAACCCGAATGGAATGCAATGGAATGGAATGGAAGGGAATAAACCCGAAGGGAATGGAACGGAATGGAATGGAATGGAATGGAATGGAATGGAATCAATGCAAATGGAATGGAATGAAATGGAATGGAATGGAATGGAATCAGGCCGAATAGAATTGATTGGAATGGGATGGAATGTAATCAACGAGAATAGAATGGAATGCAATGGATTAGAATGGAATGGAATGGAATTAAGCCGAATGGAATGGAATGGAATGGAATGGAATGGAATGGAATGGAATGGAATGGAATCAACCAGAATGGAATGAAATGGAATGGAATGGAATTGAACGGAATGGAATCGACCGGAATGGAAAGGATTGGAATGCAATGGTATGGAATGGAATGTTCTGGAATGGAATGGAAGCAACCGAATGGAATGGAATGGAATGGAACGGAATGGAATCAACCCAAATGGAATGCAATGGAATGGAATGGAATGGATTGGAATGGAATAGAACGGAATCTACCCAAATGGAATGAACTGGTATTAAATGGAATGGAATGGAATGGAATGGAATGGAATGGAATGGAACGGAATGGAACCGAGTCAACCGGAATGGAATGGAGTGGAATGGGATTTAATGGAATGGAATGGAATGGAATGGAATGGAATGGAATGGAATCATGGCGAATAGAATGGAATGGAATAGAATTGAATGGAAAGCAATCACCCCGAATGGATGGGAATGGAATGGAATGGAAAGGAATGGAATGGAATGGAATGCAATGGAATGGCATGGAATCAACCAGAATGGAATGGAATGGAATGCAATGGAATGGAATGCAATGGAATCATCCCGAATGGAATGACATGGAATGGGATTAAATGGAATGGAATGGAATGGAACCAACGCGAATAGAATGGAATGGAATGGAATAGAATGGAATCGAATGGAAACAACCCGAATGGAATGGAATGGAATGGAATCGAATGGAATAGAATCAAAACGAATGGAATGGAATGGAATGGAGTCGAATGGAATGGAATGAAAACGAATGGAATGGAATTGAATGGAATGGAATCAACCGTAGTGGAATGGAATGGAATGGAATGGAATGGAATGGAATGGAATCAACTGGAGTGGAATGGAATGGAATGGAAAGTTCTGGAATGAAATGGAAGCAACCCGAATGGAATGGAATGGAATGGAATGCAATGGAATCAAACCAAATGGAATCGAATGTAATTGAATGGAATGGAATCAACCAAAATGGAATTGAATGGAATGGAATGGAACGGAGTGGAATGGAATGGAATGGAATCAACCCGAATGGAATGGAATGGAATGCAATGGAATGGAATGGAATGGAATCAACCTGAAGGGAGTAAAATGGGGTGGAAAGGAATGCAATGGAATTGAAAGGAATGAAATGGAATGCAATGGAAAGGAATGGAATGGAATGGAATCAACCCGAATGGAATGGAATGGAATGGAATAGAATCAACCCGAATGGAAGGGAATAGAATGGAATCAACCCGAATGGAATGAAATTGAATGGAAAGGAATGCATTGGAATGGAATGGAATGGAATAAATCCGAATGGAATAAAATGTAATGTAATGTAATGGAATGGAATAGAATCAAAAGGAATGGAATGGAATGGAATGGAATGGAATCAACCGGAATGGAATGGAATGGAATGGAATGGAATCAACCGGAATGGAATGAAATGGAATGGAATGGAATACAATGGAATGTAATGGAATGGAATTGAATGGAATGCAATGGAATGGAATGGAATGCAATGGAATGGAATGGAATGGAATGGAATGCAATGGAATGGAATGGAATGGAAAGGAATGGAATGGAATGGAATGGAATCAACCCGAATAGAATGGAATGGAATGGAATGGAATGGAATCAATGCAAATGGAATGGAATGAAATGGAATGAAATGGAATGGAATCAGCCCGAATAGAATTGAATGGAATGGGATGGAATGGAATCAACGCGAATAGAATGGAATGGAATGGAATAGAATGGAATGGAATGGAATCAACACGAATGGAATGGAATGGAATGGAATTGAATGGAATCAACACGAATGGAATGGAATGGAAGGGAATGGAATCAACCGGAATGGAATGGAATGTAATGTAATGGAATGGAATGGAATCAACATGAATGGAATGAAACGGAATGGAATGGAATGCAATGGAATGGAATGGAATGGAATCAACACGAATGGAATGGAATGGAATGGAATGGATTGGAATCAACCCGAATGCATTGGAATGGAATGGAATGGAATGGAATGGAATGGAATCAACCCGAGTGGAATGGAATGGAATGAGATGGAATGGAATGCAATGGGATGGAATGCAATCAATGAGAATAGAATGGAATGGAATGGAATAGAATGGAATGGAATGGAATCAATCCGAATTGAATGGAATGGAATGGAATCAACCAGAATGGAGTGGAATGGAATGGAATGGAATGGAATCAATGCAAATGGAATGGAATGTAATGAAATGGAATGGAATGGAATCAGGCCGAATAGAATTGAATGGAATGGGATGGAATGGAATCAACGCGAATAGAATGGAATGCAATGGATTAGAATGGAATGGAATGGAATCAAGCCGAATGGAATGGAATGGAATGGAATGGAATGGAATGGAATGGAATGGAATCAACCAGAATGGAATGAAATGGAATGGAATGGAATGGAACGGAATGGAATCGACCGGAATGGAAAGGATTGGAATGCAATGGTATGGAATGTAATGTTCTGGAATGGAATGGAAGCAACGGAATGGAATGGAATGGAATGGAACGGAATGGAATCAACCCAAATGGAATGGAATGGAATAGAATGGAATGGACTGGAATGGAATAGAATGGAATCTACCCAAATGAAATGAACTGGTATTAAATGGAATGGAATGGAATGGAATGGAATGGAATGGAATGGAACAGAATGGAATCGAGTCAACCGGAATGGAATGGAGTGGAATGGGATTTAATGCAATGGAATGGAATGGAATGGAATGGAATGGAAACATCGCGAATAGAATGGAATGGAATAGAATGGAATGGAAAGCAATCACCCCGAATGGATGGGAATGGAATGGAATGGAATGGAATGGAATGGAACGGAATGGAATGGAATCAACCGGAATGGAATGGAATGGAATGCAATGGAAAGGAATGGAATGGAATAGAATGGAATGGAATGGAATGGAATCAACCAGAATGGAATGGAGTGCAATGGAATAGGATGGAATGGAATGGAATGGAATGGAATGGAATGGAATCAACCCAAATGGAATGGAATGGAATGGAATGGAATTAAATGCAATGGAATTAACCCGAATGGACTGGAATGGAATGGAATGGAATGGAATCAACCCGAATGGAATGGAATGGAATGGAATGGAATGGATTCAACCCGAAGGGAAGGGAATGGAATGGAATGGAATGGAATGGAATGGAATGGATTCAACCTGAATGGAATGGAATGGAATGGAATGGAATGGAATGGAATGGAAAGGAATGGAATCAACCCAAATGGAATGACAAAGAATGGAATGGAATGCAATGGAATGAAATGGTATGGAATCAAACCGAATTTGATGTAATGTAATGGAATGGAATGGAAACGAAAGGAATGGAATCTAAACGAACGGAATGGAATGGAATGGAATGTCATCAATCCTAATGGAATGGAATGGAATGGAATGAAATGGCGTGGAATGGAATGGTATCAACACGAATGGAATGGAATGGAATGGAATGGAATGGATTCATCCCGAATGGAATGGAATGGAATGGAATGGAATGGAATGCAATCGAATGAAATGGAATGGAAACAACACGAATGGAATGGAATGGAAGGGAATGGAATGGAATGGAATGGAAGGGAATAAACACGAAGGGAATGGAACGGAATGGAATGGAATGGAATGGAATGGAATGGAATGGAATCATCCCGAATGGAATGAAATGGAACGAAAAGGAATGCATTGGAATGGAATGGAATGGAAAGCCATGGAATGGAATCAACACTAACGGAAGGTAATGGAATTTAATGGAATGGAATGGAATCAACATGAATGGAATGTAACGGAATGGAATGCAATGGAATGGAATGGAATGGAATCAACACGAATGGAATGGAATGGAATGGAATGGAATCACCCCGAATGCAATGGAATGGAATGGATTAGAATGGAATGGAATGGAATGGAATGGAATGGAATGGAATCAACCCAAATGGAATGGAATGGAATTGAAAATAATGGAATGGAATCAACTCAAATGGAATGGAATGGAATGGGATGGAATGGAATTCATTGGGATGGAATGCAATCAGCGAGAATAGAATGGAATGGAATGGAATAGAAGGGAATGGAATGGAATCAATCCGAATGGAATGGAATGGAATGGAATCAACCAGAATGGAAAGGAATGGAATGGAATGGAATGGAATGGAATGGAATGGAATCAACCCGAAAGAAATGAAATGAAATGGAAAGGAATGCATTGGAATGCAATGTAATGGAAGCAATCCGAATGGAATAAAATGGAATGGAATGGAATCAAAAGGAATGGAATGGAATAGAATGGAATGGAATGGAATGGAATGGAATCAACTGGAATGGAATGGAATGGAATGGAATGGAATGGAATTTTCTGGAATGGAATGGAAGCAACCGAATGGAATGGAATGGAATGGAATGGAATGCAATCAAACCCAATGGGTTGGAATGAAATGGAATGGAATGGAATGGAATGGAATGGAATGGAATGGGATCAACCCGAAAGAAATGAAATGAAATGGAAAGGAATGCATTGGAATGCAATGTAATGGAAGCAATCCGAATGGAATAAAATGGAATGGAATGGAATCAAAAGGAATGGAATGGAATAGAATGGAATGGAATGGAATGGAATGGAATCAACTGGAATGGAATGGAATGGCATGGCATGGAATGGAATTTTCTAGAATGGAATGGAAGCAACCGAATGGAATGGAATGGAATGGAATGGAATGCAATCAAACCCAATGGGTTGGAATGAAATGGAATGGAATGGAATGGAATGGAATGGAATGGAATCAACCCGAATGGAATGACATGGAATGGAATGGAATGCAATGGAATGGAATGGAATGGAATCAAACCGAATTTAATGAAATGTAATGTAATGGAATGGAATGGAATGGAATGGAATCTAAACGAATGGAATGGAATGGAATGGAATGAAATCTACCGGAATGGAATGGAATAGAATGGAATGTTCTGGAATGGAATGGAAGCAACCCGAATGGAATGGAATGGAATGGAAGGGAATGGAATAGAATGGAATCAACCAGATTGGAATGGAATGGAATGGAATGGAATCTACCCGAATGGAATGGAATGGAATGGAATGGAATGGAATGGAATGGAATCAAATCGAATGGAACGGAAGGATATGGAATGGAATGGAATCAACCTGAATAGAAGGGAATGGAATGGAATGGAATGGAATGGAATGTTCTTGAATGGAATGGAAGCAACCCGAATGGAATGGATTGGAATGGAATTGAATGTAATGGAATGGAATGGAATTAACCCGGATGGAATGGAATGGATTGGAATGTAATCAACCCAAATGGAGTGGAATGGTATGGAATGGAATGGAATGTCATCAATCCTAATGGAATGGAATGGTATGGAATGGCGTGGAATGCAATGTTATCAACACGAATGGAATGGAATGGAATGGAATGGAATGGAATGGAATGGAATCATCCCGAATGCAATGGAATGGAATGGAAACGAATCGATTCGAATGAAATGGAATGGAAACAACCCGAATGGAATGCAATGGAAAGGAATGGAAGGTAATAAACACGAAGGTCATGGAACTTAAAGGAATGGAATGGAATGCAATGGAGTGGAATCATCCCGAATGGAATGGAATGGAATGGAATGGAATCATTACGAATGCAATGAAATGGAATGGAAAAGAAGGCATTGAAATGGAATAGAATGGAATGACATGGAATGGAATCAACACGAATATAAGGGAATGGAATGGAATGTAATGGAAAGGAATCAACATAAATGGAATGAAACGGAATGGAATGGAATGCAATGTAATGGAATGGAATGGAATCAACACGAATGGAATGGATTGGAATGGACTGGAATGGAATGGAATCAACCCGAATGCAATGGAATGGAATGGAATGGAATGGAATCAACCCAAATGGAATGGAATGGAATGGAATGGAATCAACCCGAATGCAATGGAATGGAATGGAATGGAATGGAATCAACCCAAATGGAATGGAATGGAATGGAATGGAATGGAATCAACCCGAATGGAATGGAATGGAATGAGATGGAATGGAATGCAATGGGATGGAATGCAATCAACGAGAATAGAATGGAATGGAATGGAATAGAATGGAATGGAATAGAATGGAATGGAATGGAATGGAATCAACCGGAATGGAATGGAATGGAATGGAATGGAATCAACAGGAATGGAATGAAATGGAATGGAATGGAATGCAATGGAATGTAATGGAATGGAATGGAATGGAATGCAATGGAATGGAATGGAATGCAATGGAACGGAATGGAATAGAATCGAATGGAATGGAATGCAATGGAATGGAATGTAATGGAAAGGAATGGAATGGAATGGAATGCAATCAACCCGAATAGAATGGAATTGAATGGAATGGAATGGAATCAATGCAAATGGTATGGAATGAAATGGAATGGAATGGAATGGAATCAGCCCGAATAGAATTGAATGGAATGGGATGGAATGGAATCAACGCGAATAGAATGGAATGGAATGGAATGGAATAGAATGGAATGGAATGGAATCAACCGGAATGGAATGGAATGGAATGGAATGGAATGGAATTTTCTGGAATGGAATGGAAGCAACCGAATGGAATGGAATGGAATGGAATTCAATCAAACCCAATGGATTGGAATGAAATGGAATGGAATGGAATGGAATGGAATGGAATGGAATCATCCCGAATGGAATGACATGGAATGGAATGGAATGCAATGGAATGGAAAGGAATGGAATCAAACCGAATTTAATGTAATGTAATGTAATGTAATGTAATGGAATGGAATGGAATGGAATGGAATCTAAACGAATGGAATGGAATGGAATGGAATGAAATCTACCGGAATGGAATGGAATGGAATGGAATGTTCTGGAATGGAATGGAAGCAACCCGAATGGAATGGAATGGAATGGAAGGGAATGGAATAGAATGGAATCAACCAGATTTGAATGTAATGGAATGGAATGGAATCTACCCGAATGGAATGGAATGGAATGGAATGGAATCAAATCGAATGGAACGGAAGGATATGGAATGGAATGGAATCAACGTGAATAGAATGGAATGGAATGGAATGGAATGGAATGGAATGTTCTTTAATGGAATGGAAGCAACCCGAATGGAATGGATTGGAATGGAATCGAATGTAATGGAATGGAATGGAATTAACCCGGATGGAATGGAATGGATTGGAATGTAATCAACCCAAATGGAGTGGAATGGTATGCAATGGAATGGAATGTCATCAATCCTAATGGAATGGAATGGAATGGAATGGCGTGGAATGCAATGTTATCAACACGAATGGAATGGAATGGAATGGAATGGAATGGAATGGAATCATCCCGAATGCAATGGAATGGAATGGAAACGAATCGATTCGAATGAAATGGAATGGAATCAAAACGAATGGAATGGAATGGAATGGAATCGAATGGAATGGAATCAAATCGAATGGAATGCAATGGAATGGAATGGAATCAACTGGAGTGGAATGGAATGGAATGGAATGGATTGGAATGGAATCAACTGGAGTGGAATGGAATGGAATGGAATGTTCTGGAATGGAATGGAAGCAACACGAATGGAATGGATTGGAATGGAATGGAATGGAATGGAATGCAATGGAATCAAACCAAATGGAACGGAATGTAATTAAATGGAATGGAATCAACCAAAATGGAATTGAATGGAATGGAATGGAATGGAGTGGAATGGAATGGAATGGAATCAAATCGAATTGAATGGAATGTAATGCAGTCGAATGGAATGGAACGGAATCAACCTGAATGGAGTGAAATGGGGTGGAATGGAATGCAATGGAATGGAAAGGAATGGAATGGAATGCAATGGAATGGAATGGAATGGAATGGAATGGAATCAACCAGAATGGAATGGAATGGAAAGGAATGGAATGGAATCTTCTGGAATGGAATGGAAGCAACCGAATGGAATGGAATGGAAACAAACGGAATGGAATGGAATGTTCTGGAATGGAATGGAAGCAACCGAATGGAATTGAATGTAATGGAAGGGAATTAAACCGAATGGATTGGAATGAAATGGAATGGAATGGAATGGAATGGAATGGATTGGAATGGAATCAACTGGAGTGGAATGGAATGGAATGGAATGTTCTGGAATGGAATGGAAGCAACCCGAATGGAATGGATTGGAATGGAATGGAATGGAATGGAATGCAATGGAATCAAACCAAATGGAACGGAATGTAATTGAATGGAATGGAATCAACCAAAATGGAATTGAATGGAATGGAATGGAATGGAGTGGAATGGAATGGAATGGAATCAAATCGAATTGAATGGAATGTAATGCAGTCAAATGGAATGGAACGGAATCAACCTGAATGGAGTGAAATGGGGTGGAGTGGAATGCAATGGAATGGAAAGGAATGGAATGGAATGCAATGGAATGGAATGGAGTGGAATGGAATCAACCAGAATGGAATGGAATGGAAAGGAATGGAATGGAATCTTCTGGAATGGAATGGAAGCAACCGAATGCAATGGAATGGAATGGAATGGAATGGAATCAACCAGAATGGAATGGAATGGAAAGGAATGGAATGGAATCTTCTGGAATGGAATGGAAGCAACCGAATGGAATGGAATGGAATCAACCGGAATGGAATGGAATGTTCTGGAATGGAATGGAAGCAACCGAATGGAATTGAATGTAATGGAAGGGAATTAAACCGAATGGATTGGAATGAAATGGAATGGAATGGAATGGAATGGAATGGAATGGAATGGAATGGAATCAACCCAAATGGAACGGAATGGAATGGAATGGAATGGAGTGGAATGGAATGGAATGGAATGGAATCAACTGGTATGGAATGGAATGGATTGGAATGGAATAGAACAGAATCTACCCGAATGGAATGAGACGGAATGCAATGGAATGGAATAGAATGGAATGAAATGGAATGCAAAGGAGTCAACCCGAATGGAATGGAATGGTATGGAATGGAATGGAATGGAATCAACCCGAATGGAATGGAATGGAATGGGATGGAATGGAATGGAATGGGATGGAATGGAATGGAATGTGATGGAATGGAATCGACGCGAATAGAATGGAATGGAATGGAATAGAATGGAATGGAATGGAATCAGACCGAATGGAAGGTAATGAAATGGAATGGAATGGAATGGAATGGAATCAACCAGAATGGAATGGAATGGAATGGAATGGAATGGAATGGAATGGAATCAACCCGAATGAATGAAATGGAATGGAATGGAATCAACGCGATTGGAATGGAATGTTATGGATTGGAGCGGAATGGAATCAACCCAAACGGAATGGAATGGAATGGAATGGAATGCAATGGAATGGAATCAAAAGGAATGGAATGGCATGGAATGGAATGGAATGGAATCAACCCGAATGCAATGGAATGGAATGGAATGGAATGGAATGGAATGGAATGGAATTAACCCAAATGGAATGGAATGGAATCAACCCGAATGGAATGGAATGGAATGGAATGGGATGGAATGGAATAGGATGCAATGGAATCAACCCGAATAGAAGGGAATGCAATGGAATAGAAAGGAATGGAACGAAATCAAACCGAATGGAATGGAATGGAATGCAATGGAATGGAATGGAATCAACCAGAAGGGAATGGAATGGAATGGAATGAAATGGAATGAAATGGAATGGAATGGAATGGAATGGAATGGAATCAACCCGAATGGAATGAAATGGAATGGAAAGGAATGCATTGGAATGGAATGGAATGGAATGAATCCGAATGGAATAAAATGTAATGGAATGGAATTGAATGGAATGGAACCAAAATGAATGGAATGGAATAGAATGGAATGGAATGGAATGGAATCAACCGGAATGGAATGGAATGGAATGGAATCAACCGGAATGGAATGGAATGGATTGGAATGGAATAGAACGGAATCTACCCGAATGGAGTGAATTGGAATGCAATGGAATGCAATAGAATGGAATGAAATGGAATGTAAAGGAGTCAACACGAATGGAATGGAATCGAATGGAATGGAATCAAATGGAATGGAATGGAATCAACCCGAATGGAATGGATTGGAGTGGAACGCAATGGAATGAAATGGAATGGAATCAACCCGAATGGAATGAAATGGAATGGAATGGAAAGCATTGCAATGGAATGGAAAGGAATCAAACCGAATGGAATGGAATGGAATGGAATGGAATGGAATGGAGTCAAAAGGAATGTAATGGAATAGAATGGAATGGAATGGAATGGAATGGAATCAACCGGCATGGAAAGGAATGGAGTGGAATGGAATGGAATGGAATGGAATGGAATGGAATGGAATGGAATCAACCGTAATGGAATGGATTGGAATGGAATAGAACGGAATCTACCCGAATGGCATGAAATGGAATGCAATGGAATCGAAAGGAATGGAATCGAATCAACCCGAATTGAAAGGAATGGAATGGGATTAAATGGAATGGAAGGGAATGGAATGGAATGGAATCAACGCGAATACAATGGAATGGAATGGAATAGAATGGAATGGAATGGAAACAACCCGAATGGAATGGAATGGAATGGAATCCAATGGAATGGAATCAAAACGAATGGAATAGAATGGAATGGAATGGAATGGAATGGAATGGAATGGAATGGAATCAACCCGAAGGGAATGGAATGGAATGGAATGGAAAGGAATGGAATGGAATGGAATCAAACCAAACCGAATGGAATGAAATGGAATGGAACGGAATGGAATGGAATGGAATGGAAGGGAATGGAATCATCCCGAATGGAAAGGAATGGAAAGGAATCAACATGAACGCAATGAAACGGAATGGAATGGAATGCGATGGAATGGAATGGAACGGAATCAACACGAATGGAATGGAATAGAATGGAAAGGAATGGAACGGATTGGAATCAACCCGTATGGAATGGAATGGAATGGAATGGAATGGAATGGAATGGAATGGAATGGAATGGAATCCACCCAAATGGAATGGAATGCAACTGAATGCAATGGAATCAACCCGAATGGAATGGAATGGAATGGGATGGAATGGAATGGAATGGGATGGAATGGAATCAAAGCGAATAGAATGGAATGGAATGGAATAGAATGGAATGGAATGGAAGACAATGTAATGGTATGGAAGAGAATGGAATTGAATGGAATCAAACCGAATGGAATGGAATGGAACGGAATGGAATCAACGAGAATGGAATAGAATGGAATTGAATGGAATGCAATGGAATGGAATCAACAAGAATGGAATAGAATGGAATTGAATGGAATGCAATGGAATGGAAACAACCCGAATGGAATCAAGCCGAATGGAATAAAATGGAATTGAATGGAATGGAATGGAATCAAAAGGAATGGAAAGGAATAGAATGGAATGGAATGGAATGGAATGGAATGGAATGGAATGGAATGGAATCAACCGGAATGGAATGGAATGGAATGGAATGCCATCAACCCGAATGGAATGAAATGGAATGGAATGGAGTGCAAAGCAATGGAATGGAATAGAAGGGAATGGAAAGGAATGGCATGGAATCAAGCCGAATAGAATGGAAAGAAATGGAATGCAGTGGCATCGAATGGAATCAACACGAATGGAAGGGAATGGAATGGAATGGAATGCCATCAACCCGAATGGAATGAAATGGAATGGAATGGAATGGAATGGAGTGCAAAGGAATGGAATGGAATAGAAGGGAATGGAAAGGAATGGCATGGAATCAAGCAGAATGGAATGGAATGGAATGGAATGCAGTGGCATCGAATGGAATCAACACGAATGGAAGGGAATGGAATGGAATGGAATGGAATGGAATGGAATGGAATCAACACCAATGGAATGAAACGGAATGGAATGGAATGCAATTGAATGGAATTGAATGGAATCAACACGAATGGAATGGAATCGAATGGAATGGAATCAACCAAAATGGAATGGAATGGAATGGAATGGAATGGAATCAACCCGAATAGAATGTAATGGAATGGAATGGAATGGAATGGAATGGTATCAACCCGAATGGAATGGAATGGAACATAATGGAATCAACCTGAAAGGAATGGAATGGAAAGGAATGGAATCTAATGGAATGAAATGGAATGGAATCAACCCGAATGGAATGGAATGGAATGGAATGGAATCATCGAGAATGGAATGAAATGGAATGGAATGAAATTGAATGGAATGGAATGGAATCAACTCTAATGGAATGGAATGGAATGGAATCATCGAGAATGGAATGAAATGGAATGGAATGGAATTGAATGGAATGGAATGGAATCAACTCTAATGGAATGGAATGGAAGGGAACGGAATGGAATGGAATGGAATGGAATCAACACGAAGGAAATGAAATGGAATGGAATGGAATGGAATGGAATGGAATGGAATGGAATCAACCGGAATGGAATGGAATGGAATGGCATGGCATGGAATGGAATCAACACGAATGGAAGGGAATGGAATGGAATGGAATGGAATGGAATCAACACGAATGGAATGAAACGGAATGGAATGGAATTCAATGAAGTGGAATGGAGTGGAATCAACACGAATGGAATGGAATAGAATGGAATGGAACGGAATGGAATGGAATCAAAACGAATGGAATGGAATGGAATGGAATGGAATGGAATGGAATGGAGTCAACACAAATGGAATGGAAAGGAATGGCATGGAATGGAATGGAATGGAATCAACCCGAATGAAATGGAGTGGAGTGGAATGGAATGGAATGGAATCAACCAGAATGGAATAGAATAGAATGCAATGGAATGGAATAAACCCAAATGGAATGAAATGGAATGGAATGGAATGCATTGGAATGGAATGGAATGGAATCAAAATGAATGGAATGAAATGGATTGGAATGGAATGGAATGGAAGCAAAAGGAATGCAATGGATAAGAATGGAATGGAATGGAATGCAATGGAATCAACCAAAATGGAATGCAATGGAATGGAATGTTCTGGAATGGAATGGAAGCAACCGAATGGAATGGAATGGAATGGAATAAACCCGAATGGAATGGAATGGAATGGAATGGAAAGAAATGGAATGGAATCAACCTGAGTGGAATGGAATGGAATGGAATGGAATGCAACTGAATGGAAGGGAATGGAATCAAACCGAACGGAACGGAATGGAATGGAATTGAATGGAATGGAATGGAATCCACCCAAATGGTATGAAATGGAATGGAATGCAATGGATTCAACCCGAATGGAATGGAATGGAATGCGATGGAATGGAATGAAATGGGATGGAATGGAATCAACGCGAGTAGAATGGAATGGAATGGAATAGAATGGAATGGTATGGAATAGAAAGAAATGGAATGGATTCAACCCGAATGGAATGGAATGAAATGGAATGGAATGGAATCAACCGGAATGGAATGGAATGATATGGATTGGAACGGAATGGAATCAACTCAAACGGAATGGAATGGAATGGAGTGGAATGGAATGGAATGGAATGGAATGGAATCAACAGCAATGGAATGGTATCGAATGGAATGGAATGGAATCAACCCGAATGGAATGGAATGAAATGGGATAGAATGGAATAGAATGAAATCGAATGGAATGGAATGGAATAGAATGGAATGGAATGGAATGGAATGGAATAAACCAGAATGGAATGGAATGGAAAGAAATGGAATGGAATCAACCGGAAAGGAATGGAATGGAATGGAATGGAAAGGAATGGAATGGAATCAACCCAAATTTAATGGAATGGAATGGAATGGAAGGGAATGGAATGGATTCAACCCGAAGGGAATGGAATGGAATAGAATGGAATGGAATGGAATGGAATGAACCCGACTGGAACGGAATGGAATGGAATATAATGGAAAGGAATGGAATGGAATGGAATCAACCCGAATGGAATGAAATTGAATGGAATGGAATGAAACGGAATGGAAAGGAATGGAATGGAATGGAATGGAATGGAATGGAATGGAATGGAATGGAATCAACCACAAAGGAATGGAGTTGAATGGAATGGAATGCAATGGAATGGAATGGAATCAATCGGAATGGAATGGAATGGAACGGAATGGAATGGAAAGGAATGGCATGGAATCAATCGGAATGGAATGGAATGGATTAGAATGGAACGGAATGGAATCAACCCGAACGGAATGGAATGGAATGGAATGGAATGGAATAGAACGGAATCTACAAGAATGGAATGGAATGGAATGGAATGGAATGGAATGGAATGGAATCAACCCGAGTGGAATGGAATTGTATGGAATGGAATGGAATGGAATCAACCCGAATGGAATGCAATGGAATGGAGTGGAATGGAATGGAATGGAATGGAATGGAATCAACCCGAATGGAATGGAATGGAATGGAATGGAATGGAATGGAATAGAGCGGAATGGAATGGAATCAACCCAACGGGAATGGAATGGTATGGAATGGAATGGAATGGCATCAACCCTAATGGAATGGAATGGAGTGAAATGGCGTGGAATGGAATGGTATCAACACGAATGGAAGAGGATGGAATGGAATGGAAGGGAATGGATTCATCCCGAATGGAATGGAATGGAAAGGAATCAACATGAATGGAATGAAACGGAATGGAATGGAATGCGATGGAATGGAATGGAACGGAATCAACACGAATGGAATGGAATAGAATGGAAAGGAATGGAACGGATTGGAATCAACAAGTATGGAATGGAATGGAATGGAATGGAATGGAATGGAATGGAATCCACCCAAATGGAATGGAATGCAAGTGAATGCAATGGAATCAACCCGAATGGAATGGAATGGAATGGGATGGAATGGAATGGAATGGGATGGAATGGAATCAAGGCGAATAGAATGGAATGGAATGGAATAGAATGGAATGGAATGGAAGAGAATGTAATGGCATGGAAGAGGATGGAATTCAATGGAATCAACCCGAATGGAATGGAATGGAATGGAATGGAATCAACCAGAATGGAATAGAATGGAATTGAATGGAATGCAATGGAATGGAAACAACCCGAATGGAATCAAGCCGAATGGAATAAAATGGAATTGAATGGAATGGAGTGGAATCAAAAGGAATGGAATGGTATAGAATGGAATGGAATGGAATGGAATATTCCGGAATGGAAAGGAAGCAACAGAATGGAATGGAATGTAATGGAATGCAGTCAAACCGAATGGATTGGAATGAAATGGAATGGAATGGAAAGGAATGGAATGGAATGGAATCTAACGGAATGGATTGGAATGAAATGGAATGGAATGGAATGGAATGGAATGGAGTCAACACAAATGGAATGGAATGGAATGGAATGGAATGGAATGAAATGGAATCAACCCGAATGAATTGGAACGGAGTGGAATGGAATGGAATGGAATCAACCAGAATGGAATAGAATGGAATGGCATGGAATGGAATAAACCCGAATGGAATGAAATGGAATGGAATGGAATGCATTGGAATGGAATGGAATGGAATCAAACCGAATGGAATAAAATGGATTGGAATGGAATGGAATGGAAGCAAAAGGAATGGAATGGAATAGAATGGAATGGAATGGAATGCAATGGAATCAACTGGAATGGAATGGAATGGATTGGAATGTTCTGGAATGGAATGGAAGCAACCGAATGGAATGGAATGGAATTGAATGGAATGGAATGGAATAAACCCGAATGGAATGGAATGGAATGGACTCGACCAGAATGGACCGGAATGGAATGGAATCGAATGGAATGGAATGAACCCAAATGGAATGGAATGGAAAGAATGGAAAGGAATGGAATGGAATGTTGTGGAATGGAATGGAAGCAACTCCAATGGAATGGAATGGAATGGAATTGAAGGGAATGGAAACGAATAGGATCAACCAGAATGGAATGTAATGGAATGGAATGGAATGGAATCAACCCGAATGGAATGAAATGGAATTGAATGGAATGCAATGGAATGGAATCGAATGGAATCAACCGGAATGGAATGGAATGGAATGGTATGTTCTTGACTGGAATGGAAGCAACACGAATGGCATGGAATGGAATGGAATCGAATGGAGTGGAATGGAATGGAAAGGAATGGAATCAGCACGAATGGAATACAATGGAATGGAATGGAATAGAATGGAATGGAATAAACCAGAATGCAATGGAATGCAATGAAGTAGAATGGAATGCAATGCAATGCAATGGAATGGAATGGAATGGAATGGAACGCAATGGAATAGAATGGAATGGAATGGAATGGAATCAACCGGAATGGAATGGAATGGCTTGGAATGGAATAGAATGGAAACTACCCGAATGCAATGCAATGCAATGCAATGGAATGGAATAGAATGGAATGAAATGGAAAGGAATGGAGTCAACCCGAGTGGAATGGAATCGAATGGAATGGAATGGAGTCAAGCCGAATGGAATGGAAACGAATGG
Source organism: Pan paniscus (assembly GCF_029289425.2). Classification (NCBI taxonomy): domain Eukaryota; kingdom Metazoa; phylum Chordata; class Mammalia; order Primates; family Hominidae; genus Pan; species Pan paniscus. Next base: position 45,203,967 of record NC_073267.2, read on the forward strand.
AATGGAGTCAACCCGAATGGAATTGAATCGAATGGAATGGAATCAAATGGAATGGAATGGAATCAACCCGAATGGAATGGAATGGATTGGAATGGAATGGAAAGGAATGGAATCAACACGAAAGGAATGGAATGGAATGGAATGGAATGGAATCAACCGAAATGGAATGGAATGGAATGGAATGCAATGGAAGGGAATCAAACCGAATGTAATGTAACGGAATGGAATGGAATGGAATGGAATGAAATGGAATGGAATCAACCCGAATGGAATGGAATGTAATGGAATGCAATGCAATGGAATGGAATGGAATGGAATGGAATCAACACGAATGGAATGGAATGGAATGGAATTCAATGGAATGGAATCAACACGAATGGAATGAAACGGAATGGAATGGAACGAAATGGAATGGAATGGAATGGAATCAACACGAATGGAATGGAATAGAATGGAATGGAATGGAATGGAATGGAATGCAATGGAATGGAATCAACCCGAAATGAATGGAATGGAAAGGAATGGAATGGAATGGAATCAACCCAAATGGAATGGAATGGAATGGAATGGAATGGAATGGAATTTAATGGAGTCAACCCGAATGGAAAGAAATGGAATGGAATGGAATGCAATGGAATGGAATGGAATGGAATCAACCCGAATGGAATGGAATGGAATGGAATGGAATGGAATGGAATCAACATCAATGGAAGGAAATGCAATGGAATGGAATGGAAAGGTATCAACCCGAATGGAATGAAATGGAATGGATTGGAATGCAATGGAATGGAATGGAATGGAATCAACCCGTTTGGAATGGAATGGAATGGAATGGAATGGAATGGATTGGAATGGAATCAACCCAAAGGGAATGGAATGGAATGGAATGGAATGGAATGGAATGGAATGGAATGGGATGGAATGGAATGGAATCAACCTGAATGGAGCGAAATGGAGTGGAATGGAATACAATGGAATAGAAAGGAATGAAATGGAATGCAGTGGAATGGAATGGAATGGAATGGAATGGAATCAACCCGAATGAAATGGAATGGAATGGAATGGAATCAACCCGAATGGAATGGAATGGATTGGAATGGAATCAATCAACCGAAAGGAAATGGAATGGAATGGAATGGAATAGAATGGAATCAACCAGAATGGAATGGAATGAAATGGAATGGAATGGAATGGAATCAACCGGAATGGAATGAAATGCAATGGAATGGAATGCAATGGAAGGGAATAGAATGTAATAGAATGCAATGGAATGGAATGGAATGGAATGAAATGGAATCAACCCGAATGGAATGGAATGGAATGGAATGCCATCAACCCGAATGGAATGAAATGGAATGGAATGGAATGGAGTGAAAAGGAATGGAATGGAATAGAAGGGAATGGAAAGGAATTGCATGGAATCAAGCCGAATGGAATGGAATGGAATGGAATGGAGTGGCATCGAATGGAATCAACACGAATGGAAGGGAATGGAATGGAATGGAATGGAATGGAATGGAATCAACACCAATGGAATGAAACGGAATGGAATGGAATGCAATTGAATGGAATTGAATGGAATCAACACGAATGGAATGGAATCGAATGGAATGGAATCAACCAAAATGGAATGGAATGGAATGGAATGGAATGGAATGGAATCAACCCGAATAGAATGTAATGTAATGGAATGTAATGAAATGGAATGGTATCAACCCGAATGGAATGGAATGGAATGTAATGGAATCAACCTGAAAGGAAAGGAATGGAAAGGAATGGAATCTAATGGAATGAAATGGAATGGAATCAACCCGAATGGAATGGAATGGAATGGAATGGAATCATCGAGAATGGAATGAAATGGAATGGAATGGAATAGAATGGAATGGAATGGAATAAACCACAAAGGAATGGATTTGAATGGAATGGAATGCAATGGAATGGAATGGAATCAATCGGAATGGAATGGAAAGGAGCGGAATGGAATGGAAAGAATGGCATGGAATCAATCGGAATGGAATGCAATGGATTCGAATGGAACGGAATGGAATCAACCCGAACGGAATGGAATGGAATGGAATGGAATGGAATGGAATGGAATGGAATAGAACGGAATCTACAAGAATGGAATGGAATGGAATGGAATGGAATGGAATGGAATGGAATGAACCCGAATGGAATGGAATGGAATGGAATGGAATGGAATGGAATGGAATGGAATCAACCCGAGTGGAATGGAATGGTATGGAATGGAATGGAATGGAATCAACCCAAATGGAATGCAATGGAATGGAGTGGAATGGAATGGAATGGAACGGAATGTAACGGAATGGAATCAACCCGAATGGAATGGAATGGAATGGAATGGAATGGAATGGAATGGAATGGAATGGAATCAACCCACATGGAATGGAATGGATTGGAATGGAGAGGAATGGAATGGAATGGAATGGAATGGAATGTTCTTGACTGGAATGGAAGCCACCCGAATGGAATGGAACGGAATGGAGTCGAATGGAATGGAATGGAATGCAATTAACCCAAATGGAATGGAGTGGAATGGAATGGAATCAACCCAACGGGAATGGAATGGTATGGAATGGAATGGAATGGCATCAACCCTAATGGAATGGATTGGAATGGAATGGCGTGGAATGGAATGGTATCAACACGAATGGAATGGAATGGAATGGAATGGAAGGGAATGGAATCATCCCGAATGGAATGGAATTGAAAGGAATCAACATGAATGGAATGAAACGGAATGGAATGGAATGCGATGGAATGGAATGGAACGGAATCAACACGAATGGAATGAAACAGAATGGAAAGGAATGGAACGGATTGGAATCAACCCGTATGGAATGGAATGGAATGGAATGGAATGGAATGGAATGGAATGGAATCCACCCAAATGGAATGGAATGCAACTGAATGCAATGGAATCAACCCGAATGGAATGGAATGGAATGGGATGGAATGGAATGGAATGGGATGGAATGGAATCAATGCGAATAGAATGGAATGGAATGGAATAGAATGGAATGGAATGGAAGAGAATGTAATAGTATGGAAGAGAATGGAATTGAATGGAATCAACCCGAATGGAATGGAATGGAATGGAATGGAATCAACCAGAATGGAATAGAATGGAATTGAATGGAATGCAATGGAATGGAAACAACCCGAATGGAATCAAGCCGAATGGAATAAAATGGAATTGAATGGAATGGAATGGAATCAAAAGGAATGGAATGGAATAGAATGGAATGGAATGGAATGGAATGGAATGGAATGGAATGGAATGGAATCAACACGAATGGAAGGGAATGGATTGCAATGGAATGGAATGGAATCAACACGAATGGAATGAAACGGAATGGAATGGAATTCAATGGAGTGGAATGGAATGGAATCAACACGAATGGAATGGAATAGAATGGAATGGAACGGAATGGAATGGAATCAAACCGAATGGAATGGAATGGAATGGAGTCAACACAAATGGAATGGAATGGAATGGAATGGAATGGAATGGAATGGAATGGAATGGAATGGAATGGAATCAACCCGAATGAAATGGAATGGAGTGGAATGGAATGGAATGCAATCAACCGGAATGGAATAGAATAGAATGCAATGGAATGGAATAAACCCATATGGAATGAAATGGAACGGAATGGAATGCATTGGAATGGAATGGAATGGAATCAAAACGAATGGAATAAAATGGATTGGAATGGAATGGAATGGAAGCAAAAGGAATGGAATGGATAAGAATTGAATGGAATGGAATGCAATGGAATCAACCGAAATGGAATGGAATGGAATGGAATGTTCTGGAATGGAATGGAAGCAACCGAATGGAATGGAATGGAATGGAATGGAATGGAATGGAATAAACCCGAATGGAATGGAATGGAATGGAAAGAAATGGAATGGAATCAACCTGAGTGGAATGGAATGGAATGGAATGGAATGCAACGGAATGGAAGGGAATGGAATCAATCCGAACGGAATGGAATGGAATGGAATTGAATGGAATGGAATGGAATCCACCCAAATGGTATGGAATGGAATGGAATGCAATGGATTCAACCCGAATGGAATGGAATGGAATGCAATGGAATGTAATGGAATGGGATGGAATGGAATCAACGCGAATAGAATGGAATGGAATGGAATAGAATGGAATGGAATGGAATAGAAAGAAATGGAATGGAATCAACTCGTATTGAAAGGAATGGAATGGGATTAAATGGAATGGAGGGGAATGGAATGGAATGGAATCAACGCGAATACAATGGAATGGAATGGAATAGAATGGAATGGAATGGAAACAACCCGAATGGAATGGAATGGAATGGAATCCAATGGAATGGAATCAAAACGAATGGAATGGAATGGAATGGAATCGAATGGAATGGAATCAAATCGAATGGAATGGAATGGAATGGAATGGAATCAACCGGAGTGGAATGGAATGGAATGGAATGGATTGGAATGGAATCAACTGGAGTGGAATGGAATGGAATGGAATGTTCTGGAATGGAATGGAAGCAACCCGAATGGAATGGATTGGAATGGAATGGAATGGAATGGAATGCAATGGAATCAAACCAAATGGAATGGAATGTAATTGAATGGAATGGAATGAACCAAAATGGAATTGAATGGAATGGAATGGAATGGAGTGGAATGGAATGGAACGGAATCAAACCGAATTGAATGGAATGTAATGCAGTGGAATGGAATGGAACGGAATCAACCTGAATGGAGTGAAATGGGGTGGAATGGAATGCAGTGGAACGGAAAGGAATGGAATGGAAGGCAATGGAATGGAATGGAATGGAATGAAATCAACCCGAATGGAATGGAACGGAATGGAATCAACCCGAATGGATCGGAATGGAATGGAATGGAATGGAATGGAATCAAGACGAAGGGAATGGAATGGAATGGAATGGAATCGAATCAACCCGAAACGAATGGAATGAAATGGAATGGAATGGAATGGAATGCAATGGAACGGAATGGAATCAACCCGAATGGAATGGAATGGAATGGAATGGAATAGAATCAACCCGAATGGAATGAAATGGAATGGAATGGAATGCAATGGAATGGAATGGATTGGAATGGAATGCAATGGAATGGAATGGAATGGAATGCAAAGGAATGGAATGGAATGCAATGGAATGGAATCAACCCGAATAGAATGGAATTGAATGGAATGGAATGGAATCTATGCAAATGGAATGGAATGAAATGGAACGGAATGGAATGGAATCAGCCCGAATAGAATTGAATGGAATGGGATGGAATGGAATCAACGCGAAAAGAATGGAATGGAACGGAATAGAATGGAATTGAATGGAATCAACCCAAATGGAATGGAATGTAATGGGATGGAATAGAATGGAATGGAATAGAATCAATCCGAATGGACTGGAATGGAATGGAATAAACCAGAATGGAATGGAATGGAATGGAATGGAATGGAATCAACCCGAAAGAAATGAAATGGAATGGAAAGGAATGCATTGGAATGCAATGTAATGGAAGCAATTCGAATGGAATAAAATGGAATGCAATGAAATGGAATGGAATCAAAAGGAATGTAATGGAATAGAATGGAATGGAATGGAATGGAATCGAATGGAATGGAATCAACCGGAATGGAGTGGAATGGAATGGAATGGAATGGAATGGAATTTTCTGGAATGGAATGGAAGCAACTGAATGGAATGGAATGGAATGCAATCAAACCCAATGGATTGGAATGAAATGGAATGGAACGGAATGGAATTGAATGGAATGGAATGGAATCAATGCGAATAGAATGGAATGGAATGGAAGAGAATGGAATGGAATGGAATCAACCCGAATGGAATGGAATGGAATGGAATGGAATAGAATGGAAAGGAATGGAATCAACCAGAATGGAATGGAATGGAATGGAATGGAATGGAATGGAATGGAATGGAATGGAATGGAATCAACCCGAACGGAGTGACATGGAATGGAATGGAATGCAATGGAATGCAATGGAATGGAATGGAATGGAATCAAACCGAATGTAATGTAATGCAGTGTAATGTAATGTAATGGCATGGAATGGAATCTAAACGAATGGAATGGAATGGAATGGAACGGAATCTACCGGAAAGGAATGGAATGGAATGGAATGTTCTGGAATGGAATGGAAGCAACCCGAATGGAATGGAATGTAATGGAAGGGAATGGAATGGAATGGAATCAACCCGAATGGAATGAAATGGAATGGAATGGAATGCAATGGAATGGGATTGAATGGAATCAAACCGAATGGAATGGAATGGAATGGAATGGAATGGAATGGAATGGAATCAAAACGAATGGAACGGAATGGAATGGAATGGAAAGGAATCAACCTGAATAGAAGGGAATGGAATGGAATGGAATGTTCTTGACTGGAATGGAAGCAACACGAATGGAATGGAATGGAATGGAATGGAATCGAATGTAATGGAATGGAATGGAATTAACCCGGATGGAATGGAATGGAATGGAAACAACCCAAATGGAGTGGAATGGTATGGAATGGAATGGAATGTCATCAATCCTAATGGAATGGAATGGAATGGAATGGCGTGGAATGGAATGGTATTAACACGAATGGAATGGAATGGAATGGAATGGAATGGAATGGAATCATCCTGAATGGAATGGAATGGAATCGAATGAAATGGAATGGAGACAAACCGAATAGAATGGAATGGAATGGAATGGAATGGAATGGAATGGAATAAACCCGAAGGGAATGGAATGGAAAGAATGCAATGGAATGGAATGGAATGGAATGGAATGGAATGGAATCATCCCGAATGGAATGAAATGGAATGGAAAGGAATGCATTGGAATGGAATAGAATTGAATGCCATGGAATGGAATCAACACGAATGGAAGGGAACGGAATGGAATGTAATGGAATGGAATCAACATGAATGGAATGAAACGGAATGGAATGGAATGCAATGGAATGGAATGGAGTGGAATCAACACGAATGGAATGGAATGGAATGGAATGGAATGGAATCAACGCGAATGGAATGGAATGGAATGGAATGGAATGGAATGGAATCCACCCAAATGGAATGGAATGGAATGGGATGGAATGGAATGCAATGGGATGGAATGCAATCAACGAGAATAGAATGGAATGGAATGGAATAGAATGGAATGGAATCGAATCAATCCGAATGGAATGGAATGGAATGGAATCAACCAGAATGGAATGGAATGGAATGGAATCAACCAGAATGAAATGAAAAGGAATGGAAAGGAATGCATTGGAATGGAATGTAATGGAAGCAATCAGAATGGAATAAAATGGAATGGAATGGAATGGAATGGAATCAAAAGGAATGGAATGGAATAGAATGGAATAGAATGGAATGGAATGGAATGGAATCAACCGGAATGGAATGGAATGGAATGGAATGGAATCAACCGGAATGGAATGGAATGCATTGGAATGGAATAGAACGGAATCTACCCGAATGCAATGAAATGGAATGCAACGGAATGGAATAGAATGCAATGAAATGGAATGGAATGGAGTCACCCCAAATGGAATGGAATAGAATGGAATGGAATCAAATGGAATGGAATGGAATGAACTCGAATGGAATGGAATGGTATGGAATGGAATGGAATCACCCTGAATGGAATGGAATGGAATGGAATGGAATGGAATGGAATCAACACGAAGGGAATGGAATTGAATGGAATGGAATGAAATGGAATCGATTCAACCTGAAAGGAATGGAATGGAATGGAATGGAATGGAATCAACCCGAATGGAATGGAATGGAATGGAATAGTATGGAATGGAATGGAATGGAATGGAATGGAATCGAATCAACCCGAATGGAATGGAATGGAATGGAATGGAATGGAATGAAATGGAATGGAATCAACCCGAATGGAATGGAATGGAACGGAATGGAATGCAATGGAATGGAATGGAATGGAATGGAATCAACCCGAATGGAATGGAATGGAATGGAAAGGAATGGAAAGGAATGGAATGGAACGGAATCAAACGAAACCGAATGGAATGAAATGGAATGGAATGGAATGGAATGGAATGGAATGGAATGGAATGTTCTTGACTGGAATGGAAGCCACCCGAATGGAATGGAACGGAATGGAGTCGAATGGAATGGAATGGAATGCATTTAACCCAAATGGAATGGAGTGGAATGGAATGGAATCAACCCAACCGGAATGGAATGGTATGGAATGGAATGGAATGGCATCATCCCTAATGGAATGGAATGGAATGGAATGGAATGGAATGGAATGGAATGGAATGGAATGGAATAAACCAGAATGGAATGGAATGGAAAGAAATGGAATGGAATCAACCGGAAAGGAATGGAATGGAATGGAATAGAATGGAATGGAACGGAATGGAATGGAATCAACCGGAAAGGAATGGAATGGAATGGAATGCAATGAAACGGAATGGAATGGAATCAACCCGAATGGAATGGAATGGAATGGAATGGAATGGAAGGGAATGGAGTGGATTCAACCCGAAGGGAATGGAATTGAATAGAATGGAATGGAATGGAATGGTATGGAATGAACCCGACTGGAATGGAATTGAATGGAATATAATGGAAAGGAATGGAATGGAGAGGAATCAACCCGAATGGAATGAAATTGAATGGAATTGAAAGAAACGGAATGGAAAGGAAAGGAATGGAATGGAATGGAATGGAATGGAATGGAATGGAATGGAATGGAATAAACCACAAAGGAATGGAGTTGAATGGAATGGAATGCAATGGAATGGAATGGAATCAATCAGAATGGAATGGAATGGAGCGGAATGGAATGGAAAGAATGGCATGGAATCAATCGGAATGGAATGGAATGGATTCGAATGGAACGGAATGGAAACAACCCGAACGGAATGGAATGCAATGGAATGGAATGGAATACAACGGAATCTACAAGAATGGAATGGAATGGAATGGAATGGAATGGAATGGAATGGAATGGAATCAACCCGAATGGAATGGAATGGAATGGAATGGAATGGGATGGAATCAACCCGAGTGGAATGAAATGGTATGGAATGGAATGGAATGGAATCAACCCAAATGGAATGCAATGGAATGGAGTGGAATGGAATGGAATGGAACGGAATATAACGGAATGGAATCAACCCGAATGGAATGGAATGGAATGGAATGGAATGGAATGGAATCAACCCACATGGAATGGAATGGATTGGAATGGAGAGGAATGGAATGGAATGGAATGGAATGGAATGTTCTTGACTGGAATGGAAGCCACCCGAATTGAATGGAACGTAATGGAGTCGAATGGAATGGAATGGAATGCAATTAACCCAAATGGAATGGAGTGGAATGGAATGGAATCAACCCAACGGGAATGGAATGGTATGGAATGGAATGGAATGGCATCAACCCTAATGGAATGGAATGGAATGGAATGGCGTGGAATGGAATGGTATCAACACGAATGGAATGGAATGGAATGGAATGGAAGGGAATAGAATCATCCCGAATGGAATGGAATGGAAAGGAATCAACATGAATGGAATGAAACGGAATGGAATGGAATGCGATGGAATGGAATGGAACGGAATCAACACGAATGGAATGAAATAGAATGGAAAGGAATGGAACGGATTGGAATCAACCCGTATGGAATGGAATGGAATGGAATGGAATGGAATGGAATGGAATGGAATGGAATGGAATCCACCCAAATGGAATGGAATGCAACTGAATGCAATGGAATCAACCCGAATGGAATGGAATGGAATGAGATGGAATGGAATGGAATGGGATGGAATGGAATCAATGCGAATAGAATGGAATGGAATGGAATAGAATGGAATGGAATGGAAGAGAATGTAATGGTATGGAAGAGAATGGAATTGAATGGAATCAACCCGAATGGAATGGAATGGAATGGAATGGAATCAACCAGAATGGAATAGAATGGAATTGAATGGAATGCAATGGAATGGAAACAACCAGAATGGAATCAAGCCGAATGGAATAAAATGGAATTGAATGGAATGCAATGGAATCAAAACGAATGGAATGGAATAGAATGGAATGGAATGGAATGGAATGGAATGGAATCAACACGAATGGAAGGGAATGGAATGGAATGGAATGGAATGGAATCAACACGAATGGAATGAAACGGAATGGAATGGAATTCAATGGAGTGGAATGGAAGGGAATCAACACGAATGGAATGGAATAGAATGGAATGGAACGGAATGGAATGGAATCAAACCGAATGGAATGGAATGGAATGGAATGGAGTCAACACAAATGGAAAGGAATGGAATGGAATGGAATGGAATGGAATGGAATGGAATCAACCCGAATGAAATGGAATGGAGTGGAATGGAGTGGAATGCAATCAACCAGAATGGAATAGAATAGAATGCAATGGAGTGGAATAAACCCAAATGGAATGAAATGGAATGGAATTGAATGCATTGGAATGGAATGGAATGGAATCAAACCGAATGGAATAAAATGGATTGGAATGGAATGGAATGGAAGCAAAAGGAATGGAATGGATAAGAATGGAATGGAATGGAATGCAATGGAATCAACCGAAATGCAATGGAATGAAATGGAATGTTCTGGAATGGAATTGAAGCAACCGAATGGAATGGAATGGAATGGAATGGAATGGAATAAACCCGAATGGAATGGAATGGAATGGAAAGAAATGGAATGGAATCAACCTGAGTGGAATGGAATGGAATGGAATGGAATGCAACGGAATGGAAGGGAATGGAATCAACAGCAATGGAATGGTATGGAATGGAATGGAATGGAATCAACCCGAATGGAATGGAATGAAATGGGATAGAATGGAATAGAATGAAATGGAATGAAATGGAATGGAATGGAATGGAATGGAATGGAATGGAATGGAATAAACCAGAATGGAATGGAATGGAAAGAAATGGAATGGAATCAACCGGAAAGGAATGGAATGGAATGGAATGGAATGGAATGGAACGGAATGGAATGGAATCAACCCGAATGGAATGGAATGGAATGGAATGGAAGGGAATGGAATGGATTCAACACGAAGGGAATGGAATGGAATAGAATGGAATGGAATGGAATGGAATGGAATGAACCCGAATGGAATGGAATGGAATGGAAAATAATGGAAAGGAATGGAATGGAATGGAATCAACCCGAATGGAATGAAATTGAATGGAATGGAATAAAACGGAATGGAAAGGAATGGAATGGAATGGAATGGAATGGAATGGAATGGAATGGAATCAACCACAAAGGAATGGAGTTGAATGGAATGGAATGCAATGGAATGGAATGGAATCAGTCGGAATGGAATGGAATGGAACGGAATGGAATGGAAAGGAATGGCATGGAATCAATCGGAATGGAATGGAATGGATTCGAATGGAACGGAATGGAATCAACCCGAAAGAAATGGAATGGAATGGAATGGAATGGAATGGAATGGAATAGAACGGAATCTACAAGAATGGAATGGAATGGAATGGAATGGAATGGAATGGAATCAACCCGAATGGAATGGAATGGAATGGAATGGAATGGAATGGAATGAAATCAACCCGAGTGGAATGGAATGGTATGGAATGGAATGGAATGGAATCAACCCGAATGGAATGCAATGGAATGGAGTGGAATGGAATGGAATGGAATGGAATGGAATGGAATGGAATGGAATGGAATCAACCCACATGGAATGGAATGGATTGGAATGGATAGGAATGGAATGGAATGGAATGGAATGGAATGTTCTTTACTGGAATGGAAGCCACCCGAATGGAATGGAACGGAATGGAGTCGAATGGAATGGCATGGAATGCAATTAACCCAAATGGAATGGAGTGGAATGGAATGGAATCAACCCAACGGGAATGGAATTGTATGGAATGGAATGGAATGGCATCAACCCTAATGGAATGGAATGGAATGGAATGGCGTGGAAAGGAATGGTATCAACACGAATGGAATGGAATGGAATGGAAGGGAATGGAATCATCCCGAATGGAATGGAATGGAAAGGAATCAGCATGAATGGAATGAAACGGAATGGAATGGAATGCGATGGAATGGAATGGAACGGAATCAACACGTATGGAATGTAATAGAATGGAAAGGAATGGAACGGATTGGAATCAACCAGTATGGAATGGAATGGAATGGAATGGAATGGAATGGAATGGAATGGAATGGAATCCACCCAAATGGAATGGAATGCAACTGAATGCAATGGAATCAACCCGAATGGAATGGAATGGAATGGGATGGAATGGAATGGAATGGGATGGAATGGAATCAATGCGAATAGCATGGAATGGAATGGAATAGAATGGAATGGAATGGAAGAGAATGTAATGGTATGGAAGAGAATGGAATTGAATGGAATCAACCCGAATGGAATGGAATGGAATGGAATGGAATCAACGAGAATGGAATAGAATGGAATTGAATGGAATGCAATGGATTGGAAACAACCCGAATGGAATCAAGCCGAATGTAATAAAATGGAAATGAACGGAATGGAATGGAATCAAAAGGAATGGAATGGAATAGAATGGAATGGAATGGAATGGAATGGAATGGAATGGAATGGAATGGAATGGAATCAACCGGAATGGAATGAAATGCAATGGATTGGAATGCAATGGAAGGGAATAGAATGGAATAGAATGCAATGGAATGGAATGGAATGGAATGGAATGAAATGGAATCAACCCGAATGGAATGGAATGGAATGGAATGCCATCAACCCGAATGGAATGACATGGAATGGAATGGAATGGAATGGAGTGCAAAGAAATGGAATGGAATAGAAGGGAATGGAAAGGAATGGCATGGAATCAAGCCGAATGGAATGGAATGGAATGGAATGCAGTGGCATCGAATGGAATCAACACGAATGGAAGGGAATGGAATGGAATGGAATGGAATGGAATGGAATGGAATCAACACCAATGGAATGAAACGGAATGGAATGGAATGCAATTGAATGGAATTGAATTGAATCAACACCAATGGAATGGAATCGAATGGAATGGAATCAACCAAAATGGAATGGAATGAAATGGAATGGAATGGAATCAACCCATATAGAATGTAATGGAATGGAATGGAATGGAATGGAATGGAATGGTATCAACCCGAATGGAATGGAATGGAACGTAATGGAATCAACCTGAAAGGAATGGAATGGAAAGGAATGGAATCTAATGGAATGAAATGGAATGGAATCAACCCGAAAGAAATGAAATGGAATGGAAAGGAATGCATTGGAATGCAATGTAATGGAAGCAATTCGAATGGAATAAAATGGAATGCAATGAAATGGAATGGAATCAAAAGGAATGTAATGGAATGGAATGGAATGGAATGGAATGGAATGGAATCGAATGGAATGGAATCAACCGGAATGGAGTGGAATGGAATGGAATGGAATGGAATGGAATTTTCTGGAATGGAATGGAAGCAACTGAATGGAATGGAATGGAATGCAATCAAACCCAATGGATTGGAATGAAATGGAATGGAACGGAATGGAATTGAATGGAATGGAATGGAATGGAATCAATGCGAATAGAATGGAATGGAATGGAAGAGAATGGAATGGAATGGAATCAACCCGAATGGAATGGAATGGAATGGAATGGAATGGAATAGAATGGAAAGGAATGGAATCAACCAGAATGGAATGGAATGGAATGGAATGGAATGGAATGGAATGGAATGGAATCAACCCGAATGGAGTGACATGGAATGGAATGGAATGCAATGGAATGCAATGGAATGGAATGGAATGGAATCAAACCGAATGTAATGTAATGCAGTGTAATGTAATGTAATGGCATGGAATGGAATCTAAACGAATGGAATGGAATGGAATGGAACGGAATCTACCGGAAAGGAATGGAATGGAATGGAATGTACTGGAATGGAATGGAAGCAACCCGAATGGAATGGAATGTAATGGAATGGAATGGCATGGAATGGAATGGAATGGAATGGAATGGAATCAACCCGAATGGAATGAAATGGAATGGAATGGAATGCAATGGAATGGGATTCAATGGAATCAAACCGAATGGAATGGAATGGAATGGAATGGAATGGCATGGAATCAAAACGAATGGAACGGAATGGAATGGAATGGAAAGGAATCAACCTGAATAGAAGGGAATGGAATGGAATGGAATGTTCTTGACTGGAATGGAAGCAACACGAATGGAATGGAATGGAATGGAATGGAATCGAATGTAATGGAATGGAATGGAATTAACCCGGATGGAATGGAATGGAATGGAAACAACCCAAATGGAGTGGAATGGTATGGAATGGAATGGAATGTCATCAATCCTAATGGAATGGAATGGAATGGAATGGCGTGGAATGGAATGGTATTAACACGAATGGAATGGAATGGAATGGAATGGAATGGAATCATCCTGAATGGAATGGAATGGAATCGAATGAAATGGAATGGAGACAAACCGAATAGAATGGAATGGAATGGAATGGAATGGAATGGAATGGAATGGAATGGAATAAACCCGAAGGGAATGGAATGGAAAGAATGCAATGGAATGGAATGGAATGGAATGGAATGGAATGGAATGGAATGGAATCATCCCGAATGGAATGAAATGGAATGGAAAGGAATGCATTGGAATGGAATAGAATTGAATGCCATGGAATGGAATCAACACGAATGGAAGGGAACGGAATGGAATGTAATGGAATGGAATCAACATGAATGGAATGAAACGGAATGGAATGGAATGCAATGGAATGGAATGGAGTGGAATCAACACGAATGGAATGGAATGGAATGGAATGGAATGGAATCAACGCGAATGGAATGGAATGGAATGGAATGGAATGGAATGGAATGGAATGGAATCCACCCAAATGGAATGGAATGGAATGGGATGGAATGGAATGCAATGGGATGGAATGCAATCAACGAGAATAGAATGGAATGGAATGGAATAGAATGGAATGGAATCGAATCAATCCGAATGGAATGGAATGGAATGGAATCAACCAGAATGGAATGGAATGGAATGGAATCAACCAGAATGAAATGAAAAGGAATGGAAAGGAATGCATTGGAATGGAATGTAATGGAAGCAATCAGAATGGAATAAAATGGAATGGAATGGAATGGAATGGAATCAAAAGGAATGGAATGGAATAGAATGGAATAGAATGGAATGGAATGGAATGGAATCAACCAGAATGGAATGGAATGGAATGGAATGGAATCAACCGGAATGGAATGGAATGCATTGGAATGGAATAGAACGGAATCTACCCGAATGCAATGAAATGGAATGCAACGGAATGGAATAGAATGCAATGAAATGGAATGGAATGGAGTCACCCCAAATGGAATGGAATAGAATGGAATGGAATCAAATGGAATGGAATGGAATGAACTCGAATGGAATGGAATGGTATGGAATGGAATGGAATCACCCTGAATGGAATGGAATGGAATGGAATGGAATCAACACGAATGGAATGGAATTGAATGGAATGGAATGAAATGGAATCGATTCAACCTGAATGGAATGGAATGGAATGGAATCAACCCGAATGGAATGGAATGGAATGGAATAGTATGGAATGGAATGGAATGGAATGGAATGGAATCGAATCAACCCGAATGGAATGGAATGGAATGGAATGGAATGAAATGGAATGGAATCAACCCGAATGGAATGGAATGGAACGGAATGGAATGCAATGGAATGGAATGGAATGGAATGGAATCAACCCGAATGGAATGGAATAGAATGGAATGGAATGGAATGCAATGGAATGGAATGGAATGTAGCAGAATGGAATGGAATGGAATGGAAAGGAATGGAATGGAACGGAATCAACCAGAATGGAATGAAATTGAATGGAAAGCAATGCAATGGAATGGAATGGAATGGAATCTAAAACAATGGAATGGAATGGAATGGAATCAATCGGAATGGAATGGAATGGAATGCAATGGAATGGAATGGAATCAATAGGAATCGAATGGAATGGATTGGAATGGAATGGAAGGGAATCAACCCGAATGGAATGGAATGGTATGGAATGGAATGGAATGTCATCAATCCTAATGGAATAGAATGGAATGGAATGGCGTGGAATGGAATGGTAGCAACACGAATGGAATGGAATGGAATGGAGTGGAATCAATAGGAATCGAATGGAATGGATAGGAATGGAATGGAATGGAATCAACCCGAATGGAATGGAATGGTATGCAATGGAATGGAATGTCATCAATCCTAATGGAATAGAATGGAATGGAATGGCGTGGAATGGAATGGTAGCAACACGAATGGAATGGAATGAAATGGAATGGAATGGAATGGAATGGAATGGAATCATCCCGAATGGAATGGAATGGAACGGAATGGAATGGAATGGAATGGAATCAACCGGAATGGAATGGAATGGAATGGCATGGAATGGAATGGAATGGAAAGGAATGCAATGGAATCAACCATAATGGAATGGAATGGATTGGAACAGAATGGAATCAACCAGAATGGAATGGATTGGAATAGAATGGAATGGAATGGAATGGAATGGTAGCAACCGAATGGAATGGAATGGAATGGAACGGAATGGAATCAACCCAAATGGAATGGAATGGAATGGAATGGAATGGAATGGAATGTTATCAAACCAAATGGAATGGAATGGAATGGATTGGAATCAACCGGGGTGGAATGCAATGGATTGGAATGGAATAGAACGGAATCTACCCGAATAGAATGAAATGGAATGCAATGGAATGGAATGGAATTGAATCGAATCAACCCGAATGGAATGGAATGAAATGGGATTTAATGGAATGGAAAGGAATGGAATCAACGCGAATAGAGTGGATTGGAATGGAATAGAAAGGAATGGAATGGAATCAACCCGAATGGAATGGAATGGAATGGAATGGAATGGAATGGAATCAACCAGAATGTAATGTATTGGAATGTAATGTAATGGAACGGAATGTTCTTGACTGGAATGGATGCAAATAACCCGGATGGAAAGGAATGGAATGGAATGGAATCAACCCAAATGGAATGGAATGGTATGGAAAGGATTGGAATGTCATCAGTCCTAATGGAATGGAGTGGAATGGAATGGCGTGGAATGGAATGGTATCAACACGAATGGAATAGAATGGAATGGAATGGAATGGAATGGAATGGAATGGAATGGAATCAACCCGAAGGGAATGGAATGGAATGGAATGGAATGGAAAGGAATGGAATGGAACGGAATCAAACGAAACCGAATGGAATGAAATGGAATGGAATGGAATGGAATGGAATGTTCTTGACTTGAATGGAAGCCACCCGAATGGAATGGAACGGAATGGAGTCGAATGGAATGGAATGGAATGCAATTAACCCAAATGGAATGGAGTGGAATGGAATGGAATCAACCCAACCGGAATGGAATGGTATGGAATGGAATGGAATGGCATCATCCCTAATGGAATGGAATGGAATGGAATGGAATGGAATGGAATGGAATGGAATAAACCAGAATGGAATGGAATGGAAAGAAATGGAATGGAATCAACCGGAAAGGAATGGAATGGAATGGAATAGAATGGAATGGAACGGAATGGAATGGAATCAACCGGAAAGGAATGGAATGGAATGGAATGCAATGAAACGGAATGGAATGGAATCAACACGAATGGAATGGAATGGAATGGAATGGAATGGAAGGGAATGGAGTGGATTCAACCCGAAGGGAATGGAATGGAATAGAATGGAATGGAATGGAATGGTATGGAATGAACCCGACTGGAATGGAATTAAATGGAATATAATGGAAAGGAATGGAATGGAGAGGAATAAACCCAAATGGAATGAAATTGAATGGAATGGAAAGAAACGGAATGGAAAGGAAAGGAATGGAATGGAATGGAATGGAATGGAATGGAATGGAATGGAATGGAATAAACCACAAAGGAATGGAGTTGAATGGAATGGAATGCAATGGAATGGAATGGAATCAATCGGAATGGAATGGAATGGAGCGGAATGGAATGGAAAGAATGGCATGGAATCAATCGGAATTGAATGGAATGGATTCGAATGGAACGGAATGGAATCAACCCGAACGGAATGGAATGGAATGGAATGGAATGGAATGGAATGGAATGGAATGGAATCAACCCGAATGGAATGGAATGGAATGGAATAGTATGGAATGGAATGGAATGGAATGGAATGGAATCGAATCAACCCGAATGGAATGGAATGGAATGGAATGGAATGAAATGGAATGGAATCAACCCGAATGGAATGGAATGGAACGGAATGGAATGCAATGGAATGGAATGGAATGGAATGGAATCAACACGAATGGAATGGAATAGAATGGAATGGAATGGAATGGAATGGAATGGAATGGAATGTAGCAGAATGGAATGGAATGGAATGGAAAGGAATGGAATGGAACGGAATCAACCAGAATGGAATGAAATTGAATGGAAAGCAATGCAATGGAATGGAATGGAATGGAATCTAAAACAATGGAATGGAATGGAATGGAATCAATCGGAATGGAATGGAATGGAATGCAATGGAATGGAATGGAATCAATAGGAATCGAATGGAATGGATTGGAATGGAATGGAAGGGAATCAACCCGAATGGAATGGAATGGTATGGAATGGAATGGAATGTCATCAATCCTAATGGAATAGAATGGAATGGAATGGCGTGGAATGGAATGGTAGCAACACGAATGGAATGGAATGGAATGGAGTGGAATCAATAGGAATCGAATGGAATGGATAGGAATGGAATGGAATGGAATCAACCCGAATGGAATGGAATGGTATGCAATGGAATGGAATGTCATCAATCCTAATGGAATAGAATGGAATGGAATGGCGTGGAATGGAATGGTAGCAACACGAATGGAATGGAATGGAATGGAATGGAATGGAATCATCCCGAATGGAATGGAATGGAACGGAATGGAATGGAATGGAATGGAATCAACCGGAATGGAATGGAATGGAATGGCATGGAATGGAATGGAATGGAAAGGAATGCAATGGAATCAACCACAATGGAATGGAATGGATTGGAACAGAATGGAATCAACCAGAATGGAATGGATTGGAATAGAATGGAATGGAATGGAATGGAATGGTAGCAACCGAATGGAATGGAATGGAATGGAACGGAATGGAATCAACCCAAATGGAATGGAATGGAATGGAATGGAATGGAATGGAATGGAATGGAATGGAATGGAATGGAATCAACCGGAATGGAATGAAATGCAATGGAATGGAATGCAATGGAAGGGAATAGAATGGAATAGAATGCAATGGAATGGAAAGGAATGGAATGAAATGGAATCAACCCGAATGGAATGGAATGGAATGGAATGCTATCAACCCGAATGGAATGAAATGGAATGGAATGGAATGGAATGGAGTGCAAAGGAATGGAATGGAATAGAAGGGAAAGGAAAGGAATGGCATGGAATCAAGCCGAATGGAATGGAATGGAATGGAATGCAGTGGCATCGAATGGAATCAACACGAATGGAAGGGAATGGAATGGAATGGAATGGAATGGAATCAACACAAATGGAATGAAACGGAATGAAATGGAATGCAATTGAATGGAATTGAATGGAATCAACACGAATGGAATGGAATCGAATGGAATGAAATAAACCAAAATGGAATGGAATGGAATGGAATGGAATGGAATGGAATCAACCCGAATAGAATGTAATGGAATGGAATGGAATGGAATGGAAAGGTATCAACCCAAATGGAATGGAATGGAACGTAATGGAATCAACCTGAAAGGAATGGAATGGAAAGGAATGGAATCTAATGGAATGAAATGGAATGGAATCAACCCGAATGGAATGGAATGGAATGGAATGGAATGGAATACAACGGAATCTACAAGAATGGAATGGAATGGAATGGAAAGGAATGGAATGGAATCAACCCGAATGGAATGGAATGGAATGGAATGGCGTGGAAAGGAATGGTATCAACACGAATGGAATGGAATGGAATGGAAGGGAATGGAATCATCCCGAATGGAATGGAATGGAAAGGAATCAGCATGAATGGAATGAAACGGAATGGAATGGAATGCGATGGAATGTAATGGAACGGAATCAACACGTATGGAATGTAATGGAATGGAAAGGAATGGAACGGATTGGAATCAACCAGTATGGAATGGAATGGAATGGAATGGAATGGAATGGAATGGAATGGAATGGAATGGAATGGAATCCACCCAAATGGAATGGAATGCAACTGAATGCAATGGAATCAACCCGAATGGAATGGAATGGAATGGGATGGAATGGAATGGAATGGGATGGAATGGAATCAATGCGAATAGAATGGAATGGAATGGAATAGAATGGAATGGAATGGAAGAGAATGTAATGGTATGGAAGAGAATGGAATTGAATGGAATCAACCCGAATGGAATGGAATGGAATGGAATGGAATCAACGAGAATGGAATAGAATGGAATTGAATGGAATGCAATGGATTGGAAACAACCCGAATGGAATCAAGCCGAATGTAATAAAATGGAAATGAATGGAATGGAATGGAATCAAAAGGAATGGAATGGAATAGAATGGAATGGAATGGAATGGAATGGAATGGAATGGAATGGAATGGAATGGAATGGAATCAACCGGAATGGAATGAAATGCAATGGATTGGAATGCAATGGAAGGGAATAGAATGGAATAGAATGCAATGGAATGGAATGGAATGGAATGAAATGGAATCAACCCGAATGGAATGGAATGGAATGGAATGCCATCAACCCGAATGGAATGACATGGAATGGAATGGAATGGAATGGAGTGCAAAGGAATGGAATGGAATAGAAGGGAATGGAAAGGAATGGCATGGAATCAAGCCGAATGGAATGGAATGGAATGGAATGCAGTGGCATCGAATGGAATCAACACGAATGGAAGGGAATGGAATGGAATGGAATGGAATGGAATGGAATCAACACCAATGGAATGAAACGGAATGGAATGGAATGCAATTGAATGGAATTGAATTGAATCAACACCAATGGAATGGAATCGAATGGAATGGAATCAACCAAAATGGAATGGAATGAAATGGAATGGAATGGAATGGAATGGTATCAACCCGAATGGAATGGAATGGAACGTAATGGAATCAACCTGAAAGGAATGGAATGGAAAGGAATGGAATCTAATGGAATGAAATGGAATGGAATCAACCCGAATGGAATGGAATGGAATGGAATGGAATCATCGAGAATGGAATGAAATGGAATGGAATGGAATTGAATGGAATGGAATGGAATCAACTCTAATGGAATGGAATGGAAGGGAACGGAATGGAATGGAATGGAATGGAATCAACACGAAGGAAATGAAATGGAATGGAATGGAATGAAATGGAATGGAATGGAATGGAATGGAATGGAATGGAATGGAATGGAATGGAATGGAATCAACCGGAATGGAATGGAATGGAATGGAATGGCATGGCATGGAATGGAATCAACACGAATGGAAGGGTATGGAATGGAATGGAATCAACACGAATGGAATGAAACGGAATGGAATGGAATTCAATGGAGTGGAATGGAATGGAATCAACACGAATGGAATGGAATAGAATGGAATGGAACGGAATGGAATGGAATCAAACCGAATGGAATGGAATGGAATGGAATGGAATGTAGTCAACACAAATGGAATGGAATGGAATGGAATGGAATGGAATGGAATCATCGCGAATAGAATGGAATGGAATAGAATGGAATGGAAAGCAATCACCCCGAATGGATGGGAATGGAATGAAATGGAATGGAATGGAATGGCAAGGAATCAACCAGAATGGAATGGAATGGAATGCAATGGAATGGAATGGAATGGAATGGAATCAACCCGAATGGAATGACATGGAATGGGATTAAATGGAATGGAATGGAATGGAATGGAACGGAACGGAATGGAATCAACACGAATGGAATGGAATGGAATGCAATGGAATGGAATGGAATGGAATGGAATCAACCCGAATGGAATGGAATGGAATGGAATAGAATCAACCTTAATGGAAGGGAATAGAATGGAATCAACCCGAATGGAATGAAATGGAATGGAAAGGAATGCATTGGAATGGAATGGAATGGAATAAATCCGAATGGAATAAAATGTAATGTAATGTAATGGAATGGAATAGAATCAAAAGGAATGGAATGGAATAGAATGGAATGGAATGGAATGGAATCAACCGGAATGGAATGCAATGGAATGGAATGGAATCAACCGGAATGGAATGAAATGGAATGGAATGGAATACAATGGAATGTAATGGAATGGAATGGAATGGAATGGAATGGAATGGAATGGAATGCAATGGAATGGAATGGAATGCAATGGAATGGAATGCAATGGAAAGGAATGGAATGGAATGGAATGGAATCAACCCGAATAGAATGGAATTGAATGGAATGGAATGAAATCAATGCAAATGGAGTGGAATGAAATGGAATGAAATGGAATGGAATCAGCCCGAATAGAATTGAATGGAATGGGATGGAAAGGAATCAACGCGAATAGAATGGAATGGAATGGAATATAATGGAATGGAATGGAATCAACACGAATGGAATGGAATGGAATGGAATTGAATGGAATCAACACGAATGGAATGGAATGGAACGGAATGGAATCAACCGGAATGGAATGGAATGGAATGGAATGGAATGGAATCAACATGAATGGAATGAAACGGAATGGAATGGAATGCAATGGAATGGAATGGAATGGAATCAACACGAATGGAATGGAATGGAATGGAATGGAATGGAATGGATTGGAATCAACCCGAATGCATTGGAATGGAATGGAATGGAATGGAATCAACCCGAATAGAATTGAATGGAATGGGATGGAATGGAATCAACGCGAAAAGAATGGAATGCAATGGATTAGAATGGAATGGAATGGAATCAAGCCGAATGGAATGGAGTGGAATGGAATGGAATGGAATCAACCAGAATGGAATGAAATGGAATGGAATGGAATGGAATGGAACCGAATGGAATCGACCGGAATGGAAAGGATTGGAATGCAATGGTATGGAATGGAATGTTCTGGAATGGAATGGAAGCAACCGAATGGAATGGAATGGAATTGGACGGAATGGAATCAACCCAAATGGAATGGAATGGAATAGAATGGAATGGACTGGAATGGAATAGAATGGAATCTACCCGAATGGAATGAACTGGTATTCAATGGAATGGAATGGAATGGAATGGAATGGAATGGAATGGAATGGAACAGAACGGAATCGAGTCAACCAGAATGGAATGGAGTGGAATGGGATTTAATGGAATGGAATGGAATGGAATGGAAACATCGCGAATAGAATGGAATGGAATAGAATGGAATGGAAAGCAATCACCCCGAATGGATGGGAATGGAATGGAATGGAATGGAATGGAACGGAAAGGAATGGAATCAACCAGAATGGAATGGAATGGAATGCAATGGAAAGGGATGGAATGGAATAGAATGGAATGGAATGGAATGGAATGGAATCAACCAGAATGGAATGGAGTGGAATGGAATAGGATGGAATGGAATGGAATGGAATGGAATGGAATGGAATGGAATCAACCCAAATGGAATGGAATGGAATGGAATGGAATGAAATGGAATGGAATTAACCCGAATGGACTAGAATGGAATGGAATGGAATGGAATGGAATCAACCCGAATGGAATGGAATGGAATGCAATGGAATGAAATGGTATGGAATCAAACCGAATTTGATGTAATGTAATGTAATGGAAGGTAATGGAATGGAATGGAATGGAATGGAATCTAAACGAATGGAATGGAATGGAATGGAATGAAATCTACCGGAATGGAATGGAATGGAATGGAATGTTCTGGAATGGAATGGAAGCAACCCGAATGGAATGGAATGGAATGGAAGGGAATGGAATAGAATTCAATCAACCAGAATGGAATGGAATGGAATGGAATGGAATGGAATGGAATGGAATGGAATGGAATCAACCCGAATGGAATGAAATGGAATGGAATGTAATGCAATGGAATGGAATTGAATGGAATCAAACCGAATGGAAAGGAATGGAATGGAATCAAAAAGAATGGAACGGAATGGAATGGAATGGAATGGAATCAACCTGAATAGAAGGGAATGGAAGGGAATGGAATGGAATGGAATGGAATGGAAGCAACCCAAATGGAATGGAATGGAATGGAATGCAATGGAATGGAATTAACCCAGATGGAATGAAATGGAATGGAATGGAATCAACCCAAATGAAGTGGAATGGTATGGAATGGAATGGAATGTCATCAATCCTAATGGAATGGATTGGAATGGAATGGCGTTTAATGTAATGGTATCAACACGAATGGAATGGAATGGAATGGAATCATCCCGAATGGAATGCAATGGAATGGAATGGAATGGAATCGAATCGAATGAAATGGAATGGAAACAACCCGAATGGAATGCAATGGAATGGAATGGAAGGGAATAAACCCGAAGGGAATGGAACGGAATGGAATGGAATGGAATGGAATGGAATAGAATGGAATCATCCAGAATGGAATGAAATGGAATTGAAAGGAAGGCATTGGAATGGAATAGAATGGAATGCCATGGAATGGAATCAATACGAATGGAAGGGAATGGAATGGAATGTAATGGAAAGGAATCAACATGAATGGAATGAAACGGAATGGAATGGAATGCAATGGAATGGAATGGAATGGAATCAACACGAACGGAATGGAATGGAATGAGACGGAATGGAATGCAATGGGATGGAATGCAATCAACGAGAATAGAATGGAATGGAATGGAATAGAATGGAATGGAATGGAATCAATCCGAATGGAATGGAATGGAATGGAATCAAACAGAATGGAATGGAATGGAATGGAATGCAATGGAATGGAATCAACCCGAATGAAATGAAATGGAATGGAAAGGAATGCATTGGAATGGAATGTAATGGACGCAATCCGAATGGAATAAAATGGAATGGAATGGAATGGAACGGAATCAAAAGGAATGGAATGGAATAGAATGAAATGGAATGGAATGGAATGGAGTGGAATCAAACGAATGGAATGGAATGGAATGGAATGGAATGGAATGGAATTTTATGGAATGGAGTGGAAGCAACCGAATGGAATGGAATGGAATGCAATCAAACTCAATGGATTGGAATGAAATGGAATGGAATGGAATGGAATGGAATGGAATGGAATGGAATCAACCGGAATGGAATGGAATGCATTGGAATGGAATAGAATGGAATCTACCCGAATGCAATGAAATGGAATGCAACGGAATGGAATAGAATGGAATGAAACGGAATGGAATGGAGTGAACCCAAATGGCATGGAATGGAATGGAATGGAATCAAATGGAATGGAATGAACTCGAATATAATGGAATGGTATGGAATGGAATGGAATGGAATGGAATGGAATGGAATGGAATCAACACGAATGGAATGGAATGGAATGGAATGAAATGGAATCGAATCAATCCGAATGGAATGGAATGGAATGGAATGGAATGGAATGGAATCAACCAGAGTGGAGTGGAGTGGAATGGAATAGGATGGAATGGAATGGAATGGAATGGAATGGAATGGAATGGAATGGAATCAACCCAAATGGAATGGAATGGAATGGAATGAAATGGAATGGAATTAACCCGATTGGACTGGAATGGAATGGAATGGAATAGAATGGAATGGAATGGAATCAACCCGAATGGAATGGAATGGAATGGAATGGAATGGAATGGAATGGATTCAACCCGAAGGGAATGGAATGGAATGGAATGGAATGGAATGGAATGGAATGGAATGGAATGGATTCAACCCGAAGGGAATGGAATGGAATGGAATGGAATGGAATGGAATGGAATGGAATCAACCCAAATGGAATGACATGGAATGGAATGGAATGCAATGGAATGAAATGGTATGGAATCACACCGAATTTGATATAATGTAATCTAATGGAATGGAATGGAATGGAATGGAATGGAATCTAAACGAATGGAATGGAATGGAATGGAGTGAAATCTACCGGAATGGAATGGAATGGAATGGAATGGAGTGAAATCTACCGGAATGGAATGGAATGGAAAGGAATGGAATGGAATGGAATGCAATGGAATGGCATGGAATCAACCAGAATGGAATGGAATGGAATGCAATGGAATGGAATGCAATGGAATCATCCCGAATGGAATGACATGGAATGGGATTAAATGGAATGGAATGGAATGGAACCAACGCGAATAGAATGGAATGGAATGGAATAGAATGGAATCGAATGGAAACAACCCGAATGGAATGGAATGGAATGGAATCGAATGGAATAGAATCAAAACGAATGGAATGGAATGGAATGGAGTCGAATGGAATGGAATGAAAACGAATGGAATGGAATTGAATGGAATGGAATCAACCGTAGTGGAATGGAATGGAATGGAATGGAATGGAATGGAATGGAATCAACTGGAGTGGAATGGAATGGAATGGAATGTTCTGGAATGAAATGGAAGCAACCCGAATGGAATGGAATGGAATGGAATGCAATGGAATCAAACCAAATGGAATCGAATGTAATTGAATGGAATGGAATCAACCAAAATGGAATTGAATGGAATGGAATGGAACGGAGTGGAATGGAATGGATTGGAATCAACCCGAATGGAATGGAATGGAATGCAATGGAATGGAATGGAATGGAATCAACCTGAAGGGAGTAAAATGGGGTGGAAAGGAATGCAATGGAATTGAAAGGAATGAAATGGAATGCAATGGAAAGGAATGGAATGGAATGGAATCAACCCGAATGGAATGGAATGGAATGGAATAGAATCAACCCGAATGGAAGGGAATAGAATGGAATCAACCCGAATGGAATGAAATTGAATGGAAAGGAATGCATTGGAATGGAATGGAATGGAATAAATCCGAATGGAATAAAATGTAATGTAATGTAATGGAATGGAATAGAATCAAAAGGAATGGAATGGAATAGAATGCAATGGAATGGAATGGAATCAACCGGAATGGAATGGAATGGAATGGAATCAACCGGAATGGAATGAAATGGAAGGGAATGGAATACAATGGAATGTAATGGAATGGAATTGAATGGAATGCAATGGAATGGAATGGAATGCAATGGAATGGAATGGAATGGAATGGAATGCAATGGAATGGAATGGAATGGAATGGAATGCAATGGAATGGAATGGAATGGAAAGGAATGGAATGGAATGGAATGGAATCAACCCGAATAGAATGGAATGGAATGGAATGGAATGGAATCAATGCAAATGGAATGGAATGAAATGGAATGAAATGGAATGGAATCAGCCCGAATAGAATTGAATGGAATGGGATGGAATGGAATCAACGCGAATAGAATGGAATGGAATGGAATAGAATGGAATGGAATGGAATCAACAGGAATGGAATGGAATGGAATGGAATTGAATGGAATCAACACGAATGGAATGGAATGGAAGGGAATGGAATCAACCGGAATGGAATGGAATGTAATGTAATGGAATGGAATGGAATCAACATGAATGGAATGAAACGGAATGGAATGGAATGCAATGGAATGGAATGGAATGGAATGGAATCAACACGAATGGAATGGAATGGAATGGAATGGATTGGAATCAACCCGAATGCATTGGAATGGAATGGAATGGAATGGAATGGAATGGAATCGAATCAATCCGAATGGAATGGAATAGAATGGAATGGAATGGAATGGAATCAACCAGAGTGGAATGGAGTGGAATGGAATAGGATGGAATGGAATGGAATGGAATGGAGTGGAATGGAATGGAATCAACCCAAATGGAATGGAATGGAATGAAATGGAATGGAATTAACCCAAATGGAATGGAATGGAATGGAATGGAATGGAATGGAATGGAATCAACACGAATGGAATGGAATAGAATGGAATGGAATGGAATGGAATGGATTCAACCCGAAGGGAAGGGAATGGAATGGAATGGAATGGAATGGAATGGAATGGAATGGATTCAACCCGAAGGGAATGGAATGGAATGGAATGGAATGGAATGGAATGGAATGGAATGGAATCAACCCAAATGGAATGACATGGAATGGAATGGAATGCAATGGAATGAAATGGTATGGAATCAAACCGAATTTGATGTAATGTAATGTAATGGAATGTAATGGAATGGAATGGAATGGAATGGAATCTAAACGAATGGAATGGAATGGAATGGAATCAAAACGAATGGAACGGAATGGAATGGAATCAACATGAATAGAAGGGAATGGAATGGAATGGAATGGAATGGAATGGAGGCAACCCAAATGGAATGGAATGGAATGGAATGGAATGGAATGGAATCAACCTGAATAGAAGGGAATGGAAGGGAATGGAATGGAATCGAATCGAATGAAATGGAATGGAAACAACCCGAATGGAATGCAATGGAATGGAATGGAAGGGAATAAACCCGAAGGGAATCGAACGGAATGGAATGGAATGGAATGGAATAGAATGGAATCATCCAGAATGGAACGAAATGGAATTGAAAGGAAGGCATTGGAATGGAATAGAATGGAATGCCATGGAATGGAATCAACACGAATGGAAGGGAATGGAATGGAATGTAATGGAAAGGAATCAACATGAGTGGAATGAAACGGAATGGAATGGAATGCAATGGAATGGAATGGAATGGAATCAACACGAACGGAATGGAATGGAATGAGATGGAATGGAATGAAATGGGATGGAATGCAATCAACGAGAATAGAATGGAATGGAATGGAA
The DNA here is from genome assembly GCF_029289425.2 of Pan paniscus. Taxonomy (NCBI): domain Eukaryota; kingdom Metazoa; phylum Chordata; class Mammalia; order Primates; family Hominidae; genus Pan; species Pan paniscus. Next base: position 45,233,003 of record NC_073267.2, read on the forward strand.
TAGAATGGAATGGAATGGAATCAATCCGAATGGAATGGAATGTAATGGAATCAACCAGAATGGAATGGAATGGAATGGAATGCAATGGAATGGAATCAAACCGAATGAAATGAAATGGAATGGAAAGGAATGCATTGGAATGGAATGTAATGGACGCAATCCGAATGGAATAAAATGGAATGGAATGGAATGGAATGGAATCAAAAGGTGTGGAATGGAATAGAATGGAATGGAATGGAATGGAATGGAATGGAGTGGAATCAACCGGAATGGAATGGAATGGAATGGAATGGAATGGAATGGAATGGAATGGAATGGAATTTTATGGAATGGAATGGAAGCAACCGAATGGAATGGAATGGAATGCAATCAAACCCAATGGATTGGAATGGAATGGAATGGAATGGAATGGAATGGAATGGAATGGAATGGAATGGAATCAACCGGAATGGAAAGGAATGCGTTGGAATGGAATAGAATGGAATCTACCCGAATGCAATGAAATGGAATGCAACGGAATGGAATAGAATGGAATGAAACGGAATGGAATGGAGTGAACCCCAATGGCATGGAATAGAATGGAATGGAATCAAATGGAATTAAATGAACTCGAATGGAATGGAATGGTATGGAATGGAATGGAATGGAATGGAATCAACATGAATGGAATGGAATGGAATGGAATGAAATGGAATCGAATCAATCCGAATGGAATGGAATGGAATGGAATGGAATGGAATGGAATGGAATGGAATGGAATCAACCAGAGTGGAGTGGAGTGGAATGGAATAGGATGGAATGCAATGGAATGGAATGGAATGGAATGGAATCAACCCAAATGGAATGGAATGGAATGGAATGGAATGAAATGGAATGGAATTAACCCGAATGGATTGGAATGGAATGGAATGGAATGGAACGGAATGGAATGGAATCAACCCGAATGGAATGGAATGGAATGGAATGGATTCAACCCGAAGGGAATGGAATGGAATGGAATGGAATGGAATGGAATGGAGTGGAATGGATTCAACCCAAAGGGAATGGAATGGAATGGAATGGAATGGAATGGAATGGAATGGAATGGAATGGAATCAACCCAAATGGAATGACATGGAATGGAATGGAATGCAATGGAATGAAATGGTATGGAATCAAACCGAATTTGATGTAATGTAATCTAATGGAATGGAATGGAATGGAATCTAAACGAATGGAATGGAACGGAATGGAATGAAATCTGCCGGAATGGAATGGAATGGAATGGAATGTTCTGGAATGGAATGGAAGCAACCCGAATGGAATGAAATGGAATGGAAGGGAATGGAATAGAATTCAATCAACCAGAATGGAATGGAATGGAATGGAATGGAATGGAATCAACCCGAATGGAATGAAATGGAATGGAATGTAATGCAATGGAATGTAATTGAATGGAATCAAACCGAATGGAATGGAATGGAATGGAATCAAAACGAATGGAACGGAATGGAATGGAAGGGAATGGAATCAACCTGAATAGAAGGGAATGGAAGGGAATGGAATGGAATGGAATGGAATGTTCTTGAATGGAAAGGAAGCAACCCAAATGGAATGGAATGGAATGGAATGGAATGGAATGGAATTAACCCGGATGGAATGGAATGGAATGGAATGGAATCAACCCAAATGGAGTGGAATGGTATGGAATGGAATGGAATGTCATCAGTGCTAATGGAATGGAATGGAATGGAATCATCCCGAATGGAATGCAATGGAATGGAATGGAATGGAATCAAATCGAATGAAATGGAATGGAAACAACCCGAATGGAATGCAATGGAATGGAATGGAAGGGAATAAACCCGAAGGGAATGGAACGGAATGGAATGGAATGGAATGGAATGGAATGGAATGGAATCAATGCAAATGGAATGGAATGAAATGGAATGGAATGGAATGGAATGGAATCAACCAGAATGGAATGAAATGGAATGGATTAGAATGGAATGGAATGGAATCAAGCCGAATGGAATGGAATGGAATGGAATGGAATGGAATGGAATGGAATGGAATCAACCAGAATGGAATGAAATGGAATGGAATGGAATGGAACGGAATGGAATCCACCGGAACGGAAAGGATTGGAATGCAATGGTATGGAATGGAATGTTCTGGAATGGAATGGAAGCAACCGAATGGAATGGAATGGAATGGAACGGAATGGAATCAACCCAAATGGAATGGAATGGAATGGAATGGAATGGATTGGAATGGAATAGAACGGAATCTACCCGAATGGAATGAACTGGGATGCAATGGAATGGAATGGAATGGAATGGAATGGAACGGAATGGAATCGAGTCAACCGGAATGGAATGGAGTGGAATGGGATTTAATGGAAAGAATTGGAATGGAATGGAATGGAATGCAATCATCGCGAATAGAATGGAATGGAATAGAATTGAATGGAAAGCAATCACCCCGAATGGTTGGGAATGGAATGGAATGGAATGGAATGCAATGGAATGGCATGGAATCAACTAGAATGGAATGGAATGGAATGCAATGGAATGGAATGCAATGGAATCATCCCGAATGGAATGACATGGAATGGGATTAAATGGAATGGAATGGAATGGAATGGAATGGAATGGAACCAACGCGAATAGAATGGAATGGAATGGAATGGAATGGAATCGAATGGAATAGAATCAAAACGAATGGAATGGAATGGAATGGCGTCGAATGGAATGGAATGAAAACGAATGGAATTGAATGGAATGGAATCAACCGTAGTGGAATGGAATGGAATGGAATGGAATGGAATGGAATGGAATGGAATCAACTGGAGTGGAATGGAATGGAATGGAATGTTCTGGAATGAAATGGAAGCAACCCGAATGGAATGGAATGGAATGGAATGCAATGGAATCAAACCAAATGGAATGGAATGTAATTGAATGGAATGGAATCAACCAAAATGGAATTGAATGGAATGGAATGGAACGGAGTGGAATGGAATGGAATGGAATCAACCCGAATGGAATGGAATGGAATGCAATGGAATGGAATGGAATGGAATCAACCTGAAGGGAGTAAAATGGGGTGGAATGGAATGCAATGGAATTGAAAGGAATGAAATGGAATGCAATGGAATGGAATGGAATGGAATGGAATCAACCCGAATGGAATGGAATGGAATGGAATAGAATCAACCCAAATGGAATGGAATAGAATGGAATCAACCCGAATGGAATGAAATGGAATGGAAAGGAATGCATTGGAATGGAATGGAATGGAATAAATCCGAATGGAATAAAATGTAATGTAATGTTGGAATGGAATAGAATCAAAAGGAATGGAATGGAATAGAATGGAATGGAATGGAATGGAATCAACCGGAGTGGAATGGAATGGAATGGATTAGAATCAACCGGAATGGAATGAAATGGAATGGAATGGAATGCAATGGAATGTAATGGAATGGAATGGAATGGAATGCAATGGAATGGAATGGAATGCAATGGAATGGAATGGAATAGAATGGAATGGAATGCAATGGAATGGAATGGAATGGAAAGGAATGGAATGGAATGGTATGGAATCAACACGAATACAATGGAATTGAATGGAATGGAATGGAATCAATGCAAATGGAATGGAATGAAATGGAATGGAATGGGATGGAATCAGCCCGAATAGAATTGAATGGAATGGGATGGAATGGAATCAACGCGAATAGAATGGAATGGAATGGAATAGAATGGAATGGAATCAACAGGAATGGAATGGAATGGAATGGAATTGAATGGAATCAACACGAATGGAATGGAATGGAACGGAATGGAATCAACCGGAATGGAATGGAATGGAATGCAATGGAATGGAATCAACATGAATGGAAAGAAACGGAATGGAATGGAATGCAATGGAATGGAATGGAATGGAATAAACACGAATGGAATGGAATGGAATGGAATGGATTGGAATCAACCCGAATGCAATGGAATGGAATGGAATGGAATGGAATGGAATGGAATGGAATGGAATGGAATCAACCCGAATGGAATGGAATGGAATGAGATGGAATGGAATGCAATGGGATGGAATGCAATCAATGAGAATAGAATGGAATGGAATGGAATAGAATGGAATGGAATGGAATCAATCCGAATTGAATGGAATGGAATGAAATCAACCAGAATGCAATGGAATGGAACGGAATGGAATGGAATGGAATCAATGCAAATGGAATGGAATGAAATGGAATGGAATGGAATGGAATCAGGCCGAATAGAATTGAATGGAATGGGATGGAATGGAATCAACGCGAATAGAATGGAATGCAATGGATTAGAATGGAATGGAATGGAATCAAGCCGAATGGAATGGAATGGAATGGAATGGAATGGAATGGAATGGAATGGAATCATCCCGAATGGAATGGAATGGAATGGAATGGAATCATTACGAATGCAATGAAATGGAATGGAAAAGAAGGCATTGCAATGGAATAGAATGGAATGACATGGAATGGAATCAACACGAATGTAAGGGAATGGAATGGAATGTAATGGAATGGAATCAACATAAATGGAATGAAACGGAATGGAATGGAATGCAATGTAATGGAATGGAATGGAATCAACACGAATGGAATGGAATGGAATGGAATGGAATGGAATCAACCCGAATGCAATGGAATGGAACGGCATGGAATGGAATGGAATGGAATGGAATCAACCCAAATGGAATGGAATGGAATGGAATGGAATGGAATGGAATCAACCCGAATGGAATGGAATGGAATGAGATGGAATGGAATGCAATGGGATGGAATGCAATCAACGAGAACAGAATGGAATGGAATGGAATAGAATGGAATGGAATGGAATCAATCCGAATGGAATGGAATGGAATGGAATCAACCAGAATGGAATGGAATGGAATGGAATGGAATCAACCCGAATGAAATGAAATGGAATGGAAAGGAATGCATTGGAATGGAATGTAATGGACGCAATCCGAATGGAATAAAATGGAATGGAATGGAATGGAATGGAATGGAATGGAGTGGAATCAACCGGAATGGAATGGAATGGAATGGAATGGAATTTTATGGAATGGAATGGAAGCAACCGAAATGAATGGAATGGAATGCAATCAAACCCAATGGATTGGAATGAAATGGAATGGAATGGAATGGAATGGAATGGAATGGAATGGAATCAACCGGAATGGAACGGAATGCATTGAAATGGAATAGAATGGAATCTACCCGAATGCAATGAAATGGAATGCAACGGAATGGAATAGAATGGAATGAAACGGAATGGAATGGAGTCAAACCAAATGGCATGGAAAAGAATGGAATGGAAGCAAATGGAATGCAATGAACTAGAATGGAATGGAATGGTATGGAATGGAATGGAATGGAATGTAATTGAATGGAATCAACACGAATGGAATGGAATGGTATGGAATGGAATGGAATGAAATGGAATCGAATCAATCCGAATGGAATGGAATGGAATCGAATGGAATGGAATGGAATCAACCAGAGTGGAATGGAGTGGAATGGAATAGGATGGAATGGAATGGAATGGAATGGAATGGAATCAACCCAAATGGAATGGAATGGAATGGAATAAAATGGAATGGAATGGAATCAAAAGGAATGGAATGGAATAGAATGGAATGGAATGGAATGGAATGGAATCAACTGGAATGGAATGGAATGGAATGGAATGGAATGGAATTTTCTGGAATGGAATGGAAGCAACCGAATGGAATGGAATGGAATGGAATGGAATGCAATCAAACCCAATGGGTTGGAATGAAATGGAATGGAATGGAATGGAATGGAATGGAATCAACCCGAATGGAATGACATGGAATGGAATGGAATGCAATGGAATGGAATGGAATGGAATCAAACCGAATTTAATGAAATGTAATGGAATGGAATGGAATGGAATGGAATGGAATCTAAACGAATGGAATGGAATGGAATGGAATGAAATCTACCGGAATGGAATGGAATAGAATGGAATGTTCTGGAATGGAATGGAAGCAACCCGAATGGAATGGAATGGAATGGAAGGGAATGGAATAGAATGGAATCAACCAGATTGGAATGGAATGGAATGGAATGGAATCTACCCGAATGGAATGGAATGGAATGGAATGGAATGGAATGGAATGGAATGGAATCAAATCGAATGGAACGGAAGGATATGGAATGGAATGGAATCAACCTGAATAGAAGGGAATGGAATGGAATGGAATGGAATGGAATGTTCTTGAATGGAATGGAAGCAACCCGAATGGAATGGATTGGAATGGAATTGAATGTAATGGAATGGAATGGAATTAACCCGGATGGAATGGAATGGATTGGAATGTAATCAACCCAAATGGAGTGGAATGGTATGGAATGGAATGGAATGTCATCAATCCTAATGGAATGGAATGGTATGGAATGGCGTGGAATGCAATGTTATCAACACGAATGGAATGGAATGGAATGGAATGGAATGGAATGGAATGGAATCATCCCGAATGCAATGGAATGGAATGGAAACGAATCGATTCGAATGAAATGGAATGGAAACAACCCGAATGGAATGCAATGGAAAGGAATGGAAGGTAATAAACACGAAGGGCATGGAACTTAAAGGAATGGAATGGAATGCAATGGAGTGGAATCATCCCGAATGGAATGGAATGGAATGGAATGGAATCATTACGAATGCAATGAAATGGAATGGAAAGGAAGGCATTGAAATGGAATAGAATGGAATGACATGGAATGGAATCAACACGAATATAAGGGAATGGAATGGAATGTAATGGAAAGGAATCAACATAAATGGAATGAAACGGAATGGAATGGAATGCAATGTAATGGAATGGAATGGAATCAACACGAATGGAATGGATTGGAATGGAATGGAATGGAATGGAATCAACCCGAATGCAATGGAATGGAATGGAATGGAATGGAATCAACCCAAATGGAATGGAATGGAATGGAATGGAATCAACCCGAATGCAATGGAATGGAATGGAATGGAATGGAATCAACCCAAATGGAATGGAATGGAATGGAATGGAATGGAATGGAATCAACCCGAATGGAATGGAATGGAATGAGATGGAATGGAATGCAATGGGATGGAATGCAATCAACGAGAATAGAATGGAATGGAATGGAATAGAATGGAATGGAATAGAATGGAATTGAATGGAATGGAATCAACCCGAATGGAATGGAATGGAATGAGATGGAATGGAATGCAATGGGATGGAATGCAATCAACGAGAATAGAATGGAATGGAATGGAATAGAATGGAATGGAATGGAATCAATCCGAATGGAATGGAATGGAATGGAATCAACCAGAATGGAATGGAATGGAATGGAATGGAATGGAATGGAATGGAATCAACCCGAATGAAATGAAATGGAATGGAAAGGAATGCATTGGAATGGAATGGAATGGACGCAATCCGAATGGAATAAAATGGAATGGAATGGAATGGAATCAAAAGGAATGGAATGGAATAGAATGGAATGGAATGGAATGGAATGGAATAGAATGGAATGGAATGGAATGGAATGGAGTGGAATCAACCGGAATGGAATGGAATGGAATGGAATGGAATGGAATGGAATGGAATTTTATGGAATGGAATGGAAGCAACCGAATGGAATGGAATGGAATGCAATCAAACCCAGTGGATTGGAATGAAATGGAATGGAATGGAATGGAATGGAATGGAATGGAATGGAATCAACCGGAATGGAATGGAATGCATTGGAATGGAATAGAATGGAATCTACCCGAATGCAATGAAATGGAATGCAACGGAATGGAATAGAATGGAATGAAACGGAATGGAATGGAGTCAACCCAAATGGCATGGAATACAATGGAATGGAATCAAATGGAATGGAATGAACTCGAATGTAATGGAATGGTATGGAATGGAATGGAATGGAATGGAATGGAATGGAATCAACACGAATGGAATGGAATGGAATGGAATGGAATGAAATGGAATGGAATCAATCCGAATGGAATGGAATGGAATGGAATGGAATGGAATGGAATCAACCAGAGTGGAATGGAGTGGAATGGAATAGGATGGAATGGAATGGAATGGAATGGAATGGAATGGAATGGAATGGAATGGAATGGAATGGAATCAACCCAAATGGAATGGAATGGAATGGAATGGAATGAAATGGAATGGAATTAACGCGAATGGACTGGAATGGAATGGAATGGAATCAACCCGAATGGAATGGAATGGAATGGAATGGAATGGAATGGATTCAACCCGAAGGGAAGGGAATGGAATGGAATGGAATGGAATGGAATGGATTCAACCCGAAGGGAATGTAATGGAATGGAATGGAATGGAATGGAATGGAATGGAATGGAATCAACCCAAATGGAATGACATGGAATGGAATGGAATTCAATGGAATGAAATGGTATGGAATCAAACCGAATTTGATGTAATGTAATGTAATGGAATGTAATGGAATGGAATGGAATCGAATGGAATCTAAACGAATGGAATGGAATGGAATGGAATGAAATCTACCGGAATGGAATGGAATGGAATGGAATGGAATGTTCTGGAATGGAATGGAAGCAACCCGAATGGAATGGAATGGAATGGAAGGGAATGGAATAGAATACAATCAACCAGAATGTAATGGAATGGAATGGAATGGAATATAATCAACCCGAATGGAATGAAATGGAATGGAATGTAATGCAATGGAATGGAATTGAATGGAATCAAACCGAATGGAATGGAATGGAATGGAATAAAAACGAATGGAACGGAATGGAATGGAATCAACCTGAATAGAAGGGAATGGAAGGGAATGGAAGGGAATGGAATGGAATGGAATGGAAGCAACCCAAATGGAATGGAATGGATTGGAATGGAATGGAATGGAATGGAATTAACCCAGATGGAATGGAGTGGAATGGAATGGAATCAACCCAAATGGAGTGGAATGGTATGGAATGGAATGGAATGTCATCAATCCTAATGGAATGGAATGGAATGGCGTGGAATGTAATGGTATCAACACGAATGGAATGGAATGGAATGGAATCATCCCGAATGGAATGCAATGGAATGGAATGGAATGGAATCGAATCGAATGAAATGGAATGGAAACAACCCGAATGAAATGCAATGGAATGGAATGGAAGGGAATAAACCCGAAGGGAATGGAACGGAATGGAATGGAATGGAATGGAATAGAATGGAATCATCCAGAATGGAATGAAATGGAATTGAAAGGAAGGCATTGGAATGGAATAGAATGGAATGCGATGGAATGGAATCAACACGAATGGAAGGGAATGGAATGGAATGTAATTGAAAGGAATCAACATCAATGGAATGAAACGGAATGGAATGGAATGCAAAGGAATGGAATGGAATGGAATCAACACGAACGGAATGGAATGGAATGAGATGGAATGGAATGCAATGGGATGGAATGCAATCAACGAGAATAGAATGGAATGGAATGGAATAGAATGGAATGGAATGGAATCAATCCGAATGGAATGGAATGTAATGGAATCAACCAGAATGGAATGAAATGGAATGGAATGTAATGCAATGGAAAGGAATTGAATGGAATCAAACCGAATGGAATGGAATGGAATGGAATCAAAACGAATGGAACGGAATGGAATGGAAGGGAATGGAAAGGAATGCATTGGAATGGAATGGAACGGAATAAATCCGAATGGAATAAAATGTAATATAATGTAATGGAATGGAATAGAATCAAAAGGAATGCAATGGAATAGAATGGAATGGAATGGAATGGAATCAACCGGAATGGAATGGAATGGAATGGAATGGAATCAACAGGAATGGAATGAAATGGAATGGAATGGAATGCAATGGAATGTAATGGAATGGAATGGAATGGAATGCAATGGAATGGAATGGAATGCAATGGAACGGAATGGAATAGAATCGAATGGAATGGAATGCAATGGAATGGAATGTAATGGAAAGGAATGGAATGGAATGGAATGCAATCAACCCGAATAGAATGGAATTGAATGGAATGGAATGGAATCAATGCAAATGGTATGGAATGAAATGGAATGGAATGGAATGGAATCAGCCCGAATAGAATTGAATGGAATGGGATGGAATGGAATCAACGCGAATAGAATGGAATGGAATGGAATGGAATAGAATGGAATGGAATGGAATCAACCGGAATGGAATGGAATGGAATGGAATGGAATGGAATTTTCTGGAATGGAATGGAAGCAACCGAATGGAATGGAATGGAATGGAATTCAATCAAACCCAATGGATTGGAATGAAATGGAATGGAATGGAATGGAATGGAATGGAATCAACCCGAATGGAATGACATGGAATGGAATGGAATGCAATGGAATGGAAAGGAATGGAATCAAACCGAATTTAATGTAATGTAATGTAATGTAATGGAATGGAATGGAATGGAATGGAATGGAATCTAAACGAATGGAATGGAATGGAATGGAATGAAATCTACCGGAATGGAATGGAATGGAATGGAATGTTCTGGAATGGAATGGAAGCAACCCGAATGGAATGGAATGGAATGGAAGGGAATGGAATAGAATGGAATCAACCAGATTTGAATGTAATGGAATGGAATGGAATCTACCCGAATGGAATGGAATGGAATGGAATGGAATCAAATCGAATGGAACGGAAGGATATGGAATGGAATGGAATCAACGTGAATAGAATGGAATGGAATGGAATGGAATGGAATGGAATGTTCTTTAATGGAATGGAAGCAACCCGAATGGAATGGATTGGAATGGAATCGAATGTAATGGAATGGAATGGAATTAACCCGGATGGAATGGAATGGATTGGAATGTAATCAACCCAAATGGAGTGGAATGGTATGCAATGGAATGGAATGTCATCAATCCTAATGGAATGGAATGGAATGGAATGGCGTGGAATGCAATGTTATCAACACGAATGGAATGGAATGGAATGGAATGGAATGGAATGGAATGGAATCATCCCGAATGCAATGGAATGGAATGGAAACGAATCGATTCGAATGAAATGGAATGGAAACAACCCGAATGGAATGCAATGGAAAGGAATGGAAGGTAATAAACCCGAAGGGCATGGAACTTAAAGGAACGGAATGGAATGGAATGGAATGGAATGGAATGGAATGGAATGGAATGGAATCATCCCGAATGGAATGGAATTTAATGGAATGGAATCATTACGAATGCAATGAAATGGAATGGAAAGGAAGGCATTGAAATGGAATAGAATGGAATGACATGGAATGGAATCAACACGAATATAAGGGAATGGAATGGCATGTAATGGAATGGAATCAACATAAATGGAATGAAACGGAATGGAATGGAATGCAATGTAATGGAATGGAATGGAATCAACACGAATGGAATGGATTGGAATGGAATGGAATGGAATGGAATCAACCCGAATGCAATGGAATGGAATGGAATGGAATGGAATCAACCCAAATGGAATGGAATGGAATGGAATGGAATGGAATCAACCCGAATGGAATGGAATGGAATGAGATGGAATGGAATGCAATGGGATGGAATGCAATCAACGAGAATGGAATGGAATGGAATGGAATGGAATGGAATAGAATGGAATCGAATGGAATGGAATGGAATGGAATGGAATGGAATCAACCCGAATGGAATGGAATGGAATGAGATGGAATGGAATGCAATGGGATGGAATGCAATCAACGAGAATAGAATGGAATGGAATGGAATAGAATGGAATGGAATGGAATCAATCCGAATGGAATGGAATGGAATGGAATCAACCAGAATGGAATGGAATGGAATGGAATGGAATGGAATGGAATCAACCCGAATGAAATGAAATGGAATGCAAAGGAATGCATTGGAATGGAATGGAATGGACGCAATCCGCATGGAATAAAATGGAATGGAATGGAAAGGAATGGAATCAAAAGGAATGGAATGGAATAGAATGGAATGAAATGGAATGGAATGGAGTGGAATCAACCGGAATGGAATGGAATGGAATGGAATGGAATGGAATGGAATTTTATGGAATGGAATGGAAGCAACCGAATGGAATGGAATGGAATGCAATCAAACCCAGTGGATTGGAATGAAATGGAAAGGAATGGAATGGAATGGAATGGAATGGAATGGAATCAACCGGAATGGAATGGAATGCATTGGAATGGAATAGAATGGAATCTACCCGAATGCAATGAAATGGAATGCAACGGAATGGAATAGAATGGAATGAAACGGAATGGAATGGAGTCAACCCAAATGGCATGGAATAGAATGGAATGGAATCAAATGGAATGGAATGAACTCGAATGTAATGGAATGGTATGGCATGGAATGGAATGGAATGGAATGGAATGGAATGGAATCAACACGAATGGAATGGAATGGAATGGAATGGAATGAAATGGAATCGAATCAATCCGAATGGAATGGAATGGAATGGAATGGAATGGAATGGAATCAACCAGAGTGGAATGGAGTGGAATGGAATAGGATGGAATGGAATGGAATGGAATGGAATGGAATGGAATGGAATCAACCCAAATGGAATGGAATGGAATGGAATGGAATGAAATGGAATGGAATTAACCCGAATGGACTGGAATGGAATGGAATGGAATCAACCCGAATGGAATGGAATGGAATGGAATGGAATGGAATGGAATGGAATGGAATGGAATGGAATGCAATGGAATGGAATGGAATGGAAAGGAATGGAATGGAATGGAATGGAATCAACCCGAATAGAATGGAATGGAATGGAATGGAATGGAATCAATGCAAATGGAATGGAATGAAATGGAATGAAATGGAATGGAATCAGCCCGAATAGAATTGAATGGAATGGGATGGAATGGAATCAACGCGAATAGAATGGAATGGAATGGAATAGAATGGAATGGAATGGAATCAACAGGAATGGAATGGAATGGAATGGAATTGAATGGAATCAACACGAATGGAATGGAATGGAAGGGAATGGAATCAACCGGAATGGAATGGAATGTAATGTAATGGAATGGAATGGAATCAACATGAATGGAATGAAACGGAATGGAATGGAATGCAATGGAATGGAATCAACACGAATGGAATGGAATGGAATGGAATGGATTGGAATCAATCCGAATGCATTGGAATGGAATGGAATGGAATGGAATGGAATGGAATCAACCCGAGTGGAATGGAATGGAATGAGATGGAATGGAATGCAATGGGATGGAATGCAATCAATGAGAATAGAATGGAATGGAATGGAATAGAATGGAATGGAATGGAATCAATCCGAATTGAATGGAATGGAATGGAATCAACCAGAATGGAGTGGAATGGAATGGAATGGAATGGAATCAATGCAAATGGAATGGAATGCAATGAAATGGAATGGAATGGAATCAGGCCGAATAGAATTGAATGGAATGGGATGGAATGGAATCAACGCGAATAGAATGGAATGCAATGGATTAGAATGGAATGGAATGGAATCAAGCCGAATGGAATGGAATGGAATGGAATGGAATGGAATGGAATCAACCAGAATGGAATGAAATGGAATGGAATGGAATGGAACGGAATGGAATCGACCGGAATGGAAAGGATTGGAATGCAATGGTATGGAATGTAATGTTCTGGAATGGAATGGAAGCAACGGAATGGAATGGAATGGAATGGAACGGAATGGAATCAACCCAAATGGAATGGAATGGAATAGAATGGAATGGACTGGAATGGAATAGAATGGAATCTACACAAATGGAATGAACTGGTATTCAATGGAATGGAATGGAATGGAATGGAATGGAATGGAATGGAACAGAATGGAATCGAGTCAACTGGAATGGAATGGAGTGGAATGGGATTTAATGCAATGGAATGGAATGGAATGGAATGGAATGGAAACATCGCGAATAGAATGGAATGGAATAGAATGGAATGGAAAGCAATCACCCCGAATGGATGGGAATGGAATGGAATGGAATGGAATGGAATGGAACGGAATGGAATGGAATCAACCAGAATGGAATGGAATGGAATGCAATGGAAAGGAATGGAATGGAATAGAATGGAATGGAATGGAATGGAATCAACCAGAATGGAATGGAGTGGAATGGAATAGGATGGAATGGAATGGAATGGAATGGAATGGAATGGAATGGAATCAACCCAAATGGAATGGAATGGAATGGAATGGAATGAAATGCAATGGAATTAACCCGAATGGACTGGAATGGAATGGAATGGAATGGAATCAACCCGAATGGAATGGAATGGAATGGAATGGAATGGATTCAACCCGAAGGGAAGGGAATGGAATGGAATGGAATGGAATGGAATGGAATGGAATGGAATGGAATGGAATGGAATGGAATGGATTCAACCTGAAGGGAATGGAATGGAATGGAATGGAATGGAATGGAATGGAAAGGAATGGAATCAACCCAAATGGAATGACAAAGAATGGAATGGAATGCAATGGAATGAAATGGTATGGAATCAAACCGAATTTGATGTAATGTAATGGAATGGAATGGAAACGAAAGGAATGGAATCTAAACGAACGGAATGGAATGGAATGGAATGTCATCAATCCTAATGGAATGGAATGGAATGGAATGGAATGAAATGGCGTGGAATGGAATGGTATCAACACGAATGGAATGGAATGGAATGGAATGGAATGGATTCATCCCGAATGGAATGGAATGGAATGGAATGGAATGGAATGGAATGGAATCGAATGAAATGGAATGGAAACAACACGAATGGAATGGAATGGAAGGGAATGGAATGGAATGGAATGGAAGGGAATAAACACGAAGGGAATGGAACGGAATGGAATGGAATGGAATGGAATGGAATGGAATGGAATCATCCCGAATGGAATGAAATGGAACGAAAAGGAATGCATTGGAATGGAATGGAATGGAAAGCCATGGAATGGAATCAACACTAACGGAAGGTAATGGAATTTAATGGAATGGAATGGAATCAACATGAATGGAATGTAACGGAATGGAATGCAATGGAATGGAATGGAATGGAATCAACACGAATGGAATGGAATGGAATGGAATGGAATCACCCCGAATGCAATGGAATGGAATGGATTAGAATGGAATGGAATGGAATGGAGTGGAATGGAATGGAATCAACCCAAATTGAATGGAATGGAATTGAAAATAATGGAATGGAATCAACTCAAATGGAATGGAATGGAATTCATTGGGATGGAATGCAATCAGCGAGAATAGAATGGAATGGAATGGAATAGAAGGGAATGGAATGGAATCAATCCGAATGGAATGGAATGGAATGGAATCAACCAGAATGGAAAGGAATGGAATGGAATGGAATGGAATGGAATGGAATGGAATGGAATGGAATCAACCCGAAAGAAATGAAATGAAATGGAAAGGAATGCATTGGAATGCAATGTAATGGAAGCAATCCGAATGGAATAAAATGGAATGGAATGGAATCAAAAGGAATGGAATGGAATAGAATGGAATGGAATGGAATGGAATGGAATCAACTGGAATGGAATGGAATGGAATGGAATGGAATGGAATTTTCTGGAATGGAATGGAAGCAACCAAATGGAATGGAATGGAATGGAATGGAATGCAATCAAACCCAATGGGTTGGAATGAAATGGAATGGAATGGAATGGAATGGAATGGAATGGAATGGAATGGAATCAACCCGAAAGAAATGAAATGAAATGGAAAGGAATGCATTGGAATGCAATGTAATGGAAGCAATCCGAATGGAATAAAATGGAATGGAATGGAATCAAAAGGAATGGAATGGAATAGAATGGAATGGAATGGAATGGAATGGAATCAACTGGAATGGAATGGAATGGAATGGAATGGAATGGAATTTTCTGGAATGGAATGGAAGCAACCGAATGGAATGGAATGGAATGGAATGGAATGCAATCAAACCCAATGGGTTGGAATGAAATGGAATGGAATGGAATGGAATGGAATGGAATCAACCCGAATGGAATGACATGGAATGGAATGGAATGCAATGGAATGGAATGGAATGGAATCAAACCGAATTTAATGAAATGTAATGGAATGGAATGGAATGGAATGGAATGGAATCTAAACGAATGGAATGGAATGGAATGGAATGAAATCTACCGGAATGGAATGGAATAGAATGGAATGTTCTGGAATGGAATGGAAGCAACCCGAATGGAATGGAATGGAATGGAAGGGAATGGAATAGAATGGAATCAACCAGATTGGAATGGAATGGAATGGAATGGAATCTACCCGAATGGAATGGAATGGAATGGAATGGAATGGAATGGAATGGAATGGAATCAAATCGAATGGAACGGAAGGATATGGAATGGAATGGAATCAACCTGAATAGAAGGGAATGGAATGGAATGGAATGGAATGGAATGTTCTTGAATGGAATGGAAGCAACCCGAATGGAATGGATTGGAATGGAATTGAATGTAATGGAATGGAATGGAATTAACCCAGATGGAATGGAATGGATTGGAATGTAATCAACCCAAATGGAGTGGAATGGTATGGAATGGAATGGAATGTCATCAATCCTAATGGAATGGAATGGTATGGAATGGCGTGGAATGCAATGTTATCAACACGAATGGAATGGAATGGAATGGAATGGAATGGAATGGAATCATCCCGAATGCAATGGAATGGAATGGAAACGAATCGATTCGAATGAAATGGAATGGAAACAACCCGAATGGAATGCAATGGAAAGGAATGGAAGGTAATAAACACGAAGGGCATGGAACTTAAAGGAATGGAATGGAATGCAATGGAGTGGAATCATCCCGAATGGAATGGAATGGAATGGAATGGAATCATTACGAATGCAATGAAATGGAATGGAAAGGAAGGCATTGAAATGGAATAGAATGGAATGACATGGAATGGAATCAACACGAATATAAGGGAATGGAATGGAATGTAATGGAAAGGAATCAACATAAATGGAATGAAACGGAATGGAATGGAATGCAATGTAATGGAATGGAATGGAATCAACACGAATGGAATGGATTGGAATGGAATGGAATGGAATGGAATCAACCCGAATGCAATGGAATGGAATGGAATGGAATGGAATCAACCCAAATGGAATGGAATGGAATGGAATGGAATCAACCCGAATGCAATGGAATGGAATGGAATGGAATGGAATCAACCCAAATGGAATGGAATGGAATGGAATCAACCCGAATGGAATGGAATGGAATGAGATGGAATGGAATGCAATGGGATGGAATGCAATCAACGAGAATAGAATGGAATGGAATGGAATAGAATGGAATGGAATGGAATCAATCCGAATGGAATGGAATGGAATGGAATCAACCAGAATGGAATGGAATGGAATGGAATGGAATGGAATGGAATGGAATCAACCCGAATGAAATGAAATGGAATGGAAAGGAATGCATTGGAATGGAATGGAATGGACGCAATCCGAATGGAATAAAATGGAATGGAATGGAATGGAATCAAAAGGAATGGAATGGAATAGAATGGAATGGAATGGAATGGAATGGAATAGAATGGAATGGAATGGAATGGAATGGAGTGGAATCAACCGGAATGGAATGGAATGGAATGGAATGGAATGGAATTTTATGGAATGGAATGGAAGCAACCGAATGGAATGGAATGGAATGCAATCAAACCCAGTGGATTGGAATGAAATGGAATGGAATGGAATGGAATGGAATGGAATGGAATGGAATCAACCGGAATGGAATGGAATGCATTGGAATGGAATAGAATGGAATCTACCCGAATGCAATGAAATGGAATGCAACGGAATGGAATAGAATGGAATGAAACGGAATGGAATGGAGTCAACCCAAATGGCATGGAATACAATGGAATGGAATCAAATGGAATGGAATGAACTCGAATGTAATGGAATGGTATGGAATGGAATGGAATGGAATGGAATGGAATGGAATCAACACGAATGGAATGGAATGGAATGGAATGGAATGAAATGGAATGGAATCAATCCGAATGGAATGGAATGGAATGGAATGGAATGGAATGGAATCAACCAGAGTGGAATGGAGTGGAATGGAATAGGATGGAATGGAATGGAATGGAATGGAATGGAATGGAATGGAATCAACCCAAATGGAATGGAATGGAATGGAATGGAATGAAATGGAATGGAATTAACGCGAATGGACTGGAATGGAATGGAATGGAATCAACCCGAATGGAATGGAATGGAATGGAATGGAATGGAATGGAATGGATTCAACCCGAAGGGAAGGGAATGGAATGGAATGGAATGGAATGGAATGGATTCAACCCGAAGGGAATGGAATGGAATGGAATGGAATGGAATGGAATCAACC